>NC_057849.1:270909467-271561483 GCF_015237465.2 Chelonia mydas | reverse complement strand
TAGGTCACAGCAAACCAGTGGTAGAGAAGGAAGAGAAGCCAGGTCTTCTCACCTTTAGTTGTCTGCTCTAACCACAACAATGTTTCCAAAAGCTTCTAGATCTCCTCCTTATACCACTCAAGATTCCTGGCACTCCTATCCTCCAGATGACCATTAAATCCTTGAAGTGGTTGGTATTATTTCTGAACATGTGTCAGTAGTACAATTCCATTCACAATTAGCTCATTCTTTGGACTCTGCTATGCTAAGCAACTCAAAAAGCATAATAGGTGAAAACTGACTGACTTATAAATGCTGCCCAACATGGGACCATGCCTCCCTTCCCAGGATCATCAAATGTTGGGACACCTCAATACAATTACAGTAGAGACCTAAGGAATCAAGGGGCAGGAAAGAAGGAGCCAGGGTGGTGAACGAGGGGACTGGAAAGTGAATGAGGCTATGTCTTTACAGAAAAAAATGTATTTTACATTGAGAAAACTAACACAATGTACCTTCACTGAGAAGTTAAAATGAGATGGGTGACTTCAAATAGATATCTCAATTTAACACCCTATTGAAGAGAAGATACTGTAGTTTTGACCTCTATCTAGCCAGTTGAGGTCATACAGGGTGTAAGGTTGACATCAGCCAGCTCCATCAAGGTAAAAACTTACAGTGCCTTCTTGTCAGTAGGATTTTATATCAAGATAGCAACCTTGATGTAAACCCCACCCCACCCCCAAAAAAACCATACCATTTTGGTAGGAAGACATAGCCTAGGAAGGTGGGACCCAAGAGTAAAACATAAACTGCCTCTTGCCCACCGATCTGGACTACAGAAATCTGTATATGGTGGGTCTATGTACTGCCATGGTCAGTCAGACACAATTTAAACACCACATATAAATGCCACAATGTGAGGTTAAGTTCTAAAATGCCACCCACTTTGTAGCAGTAACCAGTGCTTAATTTGTGCCAGGGCTGAGCCCTGAAACCTCTAGGCTGGCTACATCAGTTATGAATTTTTTTAAAAAAATCACTTGAGCCCCAGCACCTAATTGCTTGAGTCCCGGCCCCTCTTTCATTACAAATTAGGTAGTGGCAATAACTATAGAAACAGAAACAGCCTGCAATCATTACTGTGCTATCACCTGGCAGCATGAATGACTGTATATGTCCCGAATTCCAAACCCTCCAACTTTGTGTCTGTTCCATACTATGAATAGAAAGTGAATGAACAGTAAATACAAATCATATACTAAAGGAAATATTTAGATTATTGCAGAGAGGCAATATGCAGACATTTTAGATTAGAACTGATAGGCACTTTTGAGATTAGAGTCCTCTGGAATGTATAAACTAAGACTTTGTGGAAAGGTTAGGAAATAACTGAAGGAGACAGTACTCTTTTTTAAACCCATTTAAACTGGTTAAATAAGACTGGCATGCTCCCATTTTTCTTTTGTACTTTTGGACAAAGATCTTATAACCTCCTGCTAGCCCCCTCACACTTCCCAATTCACTGCAGGGTAGACTGCAATAATTGGATCTGTTTCTTTGCTAAATAGAAAACAGAACAAAGAAACAGAGGCATTCCCCTCTTGGTTAGAAGTAATTAAGTACCTAAGTTAGAGATACCCACACATTTATCTAGGGAGATTAAATTGATTTCCAAGTGGCATAAAAGACAAAAGTTCTCCATCTTGGCACAGAAGATGAATACACTGATTACTCAGATTAGCTCATGTCTGAAGGCTTATTGTTAAATATTAAATAGAATGTTTAGATCAGAGCTGCTAAGAGGAGGGCAGACAGGGACAACTCCCAACAGGAACAGGGAGGTGTTTTAAAGGACCTTATACTCCATGTAATGAGATTTTTTCCCCTCCCTCCCCAATAAACTCTCAGGGGTGTCTTCACCCATAGTGTGGACCATCACATCTTCCCTAATGTTTACTGTGGTGCTGAGAGTTCCAGGAATGAGCCCTCTCTGCAGTGCTGACAGTGATCAAAGCAGGTCTCCCTGCCCTGCTCCATTACACTTGCACATTTGCATCAGTATGGAATTAAGGAAGCACTGATAAATAAACTAGGAAACACCAGAGAATCCAGTGATTTCAAAATGTGGTTAATTATCAGGAAGAGAATTAAATGTTGAAAATGTTTCCTGTTCTGTGTAAGAAAAAGATAGAGAAAGGCAAAGAGAGGTCAGAGCAGAGAATAATGGAATGTAAACTTTGTGCTGTCTCTTGGGCCTAGACACCAATTATTTTTTTGCAATACAGCAGTGCCAGGAGGTTCCACTCAGAGACCAGCGCCACACTGTATACAAAAAAGATCATCCCTGACAACAGGTTAACAACCTAACTATAAGACAAGAGACAGCAGTTGGATACAGCAAATGGATAGCAGGAAAACAATACACGGCATTGTACGAATTAAAATGTATATGAATTTTGGAGTATTTGGTATGGATCTTATTTTACTCTTTGCTGAATTTCATAACAGGCTTGTCCATTTTGAAATGCACCACTGAAAAGGAAATAAAGTAAGTTCGCCTGTTGTGCCTGGCTAATACAAATATAAGTTAAATTGTGCAAGTGGGCAGGTTACTAACCAATACCATTGATCCCTGGTTTTTACCATCAAAAGTAAAGTCAAAGTTAACAATGAAAAGAAGAAGCAAAATAGAAAAAAGGGAAAGGACAGAGGTAGGGAAAAGGTGATAGAAGGAAACATCTTAGAAATATCTGAGCAAGTACTAAATACTGTGTTAGAATCAGGGAGCTGAGAATGGGTCATAAGAGGAGATATAGGGATGGTTATTCTGGATCAGATCCATATTCCATCAAGGCCAGAATCCAGTCTGAGAGTGGCCAAAATTAATCAAAGAAGGGAGAGTTACTGACAAGAAACCCTGAATAAAAAAATAAGCTGCTAATTATTAGCAATAGGCCTAGCTTATTGATGCTAGATAAATGTTTAATATTTTTATTTTTGAATGCTTGAATGAGATGAAGTTAGAGAGTTATTTTACATTTCTACTTCAAAACAAAAATTAAAACTAACAGTTTGTGACAAGGTGCCGCAAACTGCTAAGTGCAATACCCTTATTTTTAAAGCAGTGAATTACTGCTGTAACATGACACATTTCAAGTTCTTTTCTAGGGCCTAATATAATTACTATATCCCCCCTGCAGAACAGTGCAGCACACAAGGCAAATGACAGTACAGGCCCAAATAGAGCCTATTGAAAGTATCTTCTAACGGGGTCACAGAGCAGATCAACCTTAACCATTCTTTCTGCATTTAGCATCCTTTGGGCAATCACCAATCTACCCAGGAGGTCTGATTTGAAAGCTGAAAGAAAAGATTAGTGAATGAGAACGGATCTGGGATGCATGTACCACCTATCTCATGCAATCATACAGCAATTTATGGTGCTCATAGTTAGTGAAATGACTTTCATAAAATGGCCATATTAGTATCTTGCCACTTTAAAAAAGTCAGCATCTATCTTCTTCTCATGGTATGATTAAACCTCATCAGCCTTTAACTGTCACTCAGTCAAACTCTCCCCATATTAAGTTTCTGCAAGGATAACCTGGCATACAAGGATATAAAAGTGAGAAGCTGAAGTCTAGTGAAATACTTTACTCTGAATAAAAGCTATCATTATGTTTGGATAATCTAAGAGGTTTGCTGTAATAGACTTGTTTCTAACTTACCCATCTTATGTACTTATGTGTCCCTCATTACCATAGTATCTGAGCACCTGAAAATCGTTAATGTATTTATCCTCGTAACTCCCCGGCGGGATAGGAAAATACCATCCTCATTTTACAGATGGGCGACTGAGGCTCTAAGTGACTTGCTCAAGATGATACAGGAAGTCGGTGGCAAAACAGGGACTTGAACCCTTGTCTTCCAAATCCCTGTGCAATACCCCAACCACTACACCACATTTAAATGATATCTTACTTTTTAAAAAAAATACACACAATGCAATCGCTAATACAAAAAAAAGACCAGATACATTATTTAGAATCTCTTCAGGTGAAAATGGTTAATTAAATCCTTGACACCACTTATTCTGAAAACAAATGATTTTCAGATGATGTCTTATTTCAGCAAACTAGAATACGAACAATGATGGTATCAGTAACTGTAATCCAGATATGCCCTGTAAAACAATAGCTTCTACTCTTCCATTCTCACTGAAAGATTGTAGTCAGTGTAAATATAGGCAGGCAAATGGAACATAACATCAAATAGTGCTTCTGAACAACCATTCCTCAGAGAAATACAGAAAGGAAGTAAAGTACTGAATTAAAATGGTAACAAAGATAAAAAGTTCATGCTCAGTAGATGTTGAAGACATGCATACAGTAAAGTATTGCAATAATAATAATAATAAAAACCAGTTTCTAAGGGTTTTAAGCCTTTCAAACTATGAAACCAATTATTTGCTGAAAATACACATTAGCATCATAAGACATTTTGGCAGGTAGAGAGTGGAATTCAGTTGAACTGAATTTGGGATTGAAAAAAGTGTAATAGTGCAGAAAGAAAGACAGTAATGACTATCATCATATGAAAAGGTACAGTAAGTTTCCCTCAATTCTTAAAGAATCAGTGCTACTGCATTAACACTGCACAGCATTTGCCATGTTTACTTTGCTTCACACTTTAAAATGAAAACAGAAATTAGATAGCTGAGACATGAAATAAATACATATTTGGATTTTTATGTAAAGTTAAAGTATAATCAAGTTTGGCTTTGCAAATTTAAAACTCTCTGAGACTAGTTGAAATAGGGCAGACTGATATATTTCATGAAGGAAGAGGAATTTACTCTTTTGAGTGCAATGTATGCAACATATGCATGCAAGTTCCATGAGAACCAGGGGATTCTAACAAACTTACAGGTTCAATTTCAATGGAACCCATTCAAAGTCTGTGGTGGGTACAGTTTTGTCAGTGAGAAAAAAACAACACATAAATATCAATCATACGCATTCACCACCTATGCCTAAGAATACAGTAAGATCTCTATCTTATTAGTTACATTGTGCCAATAAACAGATATCATAGGCTTTTCTTTCCTCTGACTGCCTATATTTTTTTATGCTACATAATCTTCTTCCTACTCCTGGATTCAGGAAGGTATTTAAGCACAGGCATTCCAATGAAGTCAATGGGACTACTCGTGGGCTTAAAGTTAGACACAAACTTAAGTATCTTGCTGAACCAATGCTGAATCAAGGTCTTTGTTCTCGTTCTTCCAGTCTTGGCTTCATGCCTTCCTCCATTCTGCCATAACTTTGAAAATTCCTTATTTCTTCTACTTCAACTCCAACTCCCTCCTTAACCAAATGTTTTCTGAGTCCACCATTGACTTTTCCGCACCTTCCTGTGTTTAGTCTATATTATATTTTTTTATAATATAATGTTTATATAATGCTCTTTGAAGGATAGCATTGTAAAACCCACTTTACATTCATTTTTGTACAGGTGTTAGTTACAACACAGTTGAAAGCAGTGGAGAATTGGCCCCCTATCTTTTCCATGTGCAATAAATTGTTGAGTATATTTACTGACAATATAATAAAGAACAGTAGACCAAATTTTGAGGTCATTACTCAGTTTTTACTTTGTTTTGTTAGTAGTAGTAGCAGGGACTAGAATTTGACCCAGTGCAAGAAGTAAATGCCCATTTTGTGGAGGAGTACTAAAGGTCTTGATTTTGCAAACTGTCATCATGTTGAGCAGTACCTTACTCCACAGGTAGTTTAATTGAACTCACTGGGACTATTGTGGATTAACAAACCACCCGACAAAAGTAAGAGTGGCAGAATCTGACCCTCAGATTGTGACTAAAATGTCCTGTTGCTACAAAATTTTCGCACTGTGAAGATTTAGAAAGCTTTCTAAGTTTTTGCACAATGCCTCTGATTGCTAGAGTGTTCACAAAATCCCTTTGTCACAAAGGCAGAAAATCTTAATTCAGGTTATTTTAAAACTCATTAATTTGCAATAGTCTGATGGGTCAAATTCAGAGAATGCAAATGGGGGTCATTAAGTCAATATAAATCAGATGGAGCAATTTGCAAACCGAAGATGCAAATGTGCGGGGTTGTGGCAGAGAAAGCAGTGAACAGGAGGGGGGAAGGAAGGAAGTGTATAGAGTCTTCTGCAAAAAGGCTCTGCCAGGCTTCAGAAAAAAAAGGGGCAGGATTTGCTCCTCGGGAGTTAAATCACAAATGTCCAGTGCTATAAACAAAATGACAGAGAATATTTTAACTTGCAATTTCTACCAGAACTGAATTCCTCAGTAACTTTAGACTAAAAGCTCCGTATCACACTACTTGACCCATCCAGTGCCCAGCCTATCCAAAAGAGAAATTATAAAATTTTCTAGCAATTCTGCACTCTGAATAGTTATTTGTAATGAATGAAATGATATACATTTTTTCAAACCAGGCACTTTGGAGATGATTTGGTTTTAGACATGTAGAGTAATTTTATATTATTAGTGCTCTTTAAATGTTTATAAAAACCCTTTGAATTTGGAAATGATTAGTAGCCTGAGAACATGCAATTTAAAATGATGTAATCTTTAAATTATTAGGAGTAAACCTATTTGGAGGCAATTAGGTGTTCTGGGCTTCAAAGGAGAAACTATTAAGCAAACGTGAAATTTGGCATGCCTCAAAATGATTATATATCTTTACATTCACTCTGTGAATATTCAATTTTAAAAGTCTCTGTTAATGCATAGGGAATAAAAAAACTGACTCTTCTGATGGAGAGTCAACCAAAACAGCAAAAGGAACAAAATTAATACTATCCCCAAAACTCAAATCCAGAGCCCTGCAGGACCAAATACACCTAGACCATCCCTGACAAAGGTGTTTGTCCAAACAGATCTTAAAATCCCCAACATTGGAGGTTTCCACAACCTCTTTGGGAAGTGTATTCCAGATCTTAACTACCATTATAGTTAGAAAGTTTTTTCCTCATATCTAACCTAAATCACCCTTGCTGCAGATTAAGCCCTTTACTTCTTGTCCTATCTTCAGTGGATCTGGAGAACAATTGATCATCATCCTCTTTATGACAGCCCTTAACATATTTAAAGATTATTTTCAGGTCACCTCTCAATCTTCTTTTCTCAAGATTAAACAGATCCAGTTTTTTTAAACCTTTCCTAGTAGGTCAGATTTCCTAAATCTTTTATCATTTTTGTTGCTCTCTTCTTTACTCCAATTTGTCCACCTCTTTCCTCAAGTGTGGTGCCCACAATTGGACACAGTATTCCAATTGAGGTCAGACCAGTGTCAAGTAGAGTGTGACAATTACTTCCCATGTCTTATATATGACATTCCATTTAGTACACTCCAGAATGACATTAGACTTTTTCACAACTTCATCACACTGTAGCTTCATATTCAATTTGTGATCCATTATAACCCCAAATCCTTTTCAGCAGTGCTACCACCTAGCCAGCTATTCCCCATTTTGAAGTTTTGTTTTGAATTTGATATTTGCCAAAAGTAAAATACTAAGCCAGGCGGGAAAAATGTAACTTTAAATTTTTTAAAGGCTATCACAAACAAGTTTGATTTTTAAAAAAACAACAACATTAAAATGCAGAGGAAGAACATCTGAGTCCCCCTCTTTAATGAAGCAGAGATAAATGACATGAGATGAACATTACATTTTTAGAGGAACATAAACCACAAAATTCAGACTGAGGTTTTTATAAAATTCAAGCTTGCTAATATATTAAGTCACTCTACACTTTACAAGCCCAGACACTCAAATTCATAGTCTGTAATGTTAAAATCTATTTGAAGTTCTAGATCTATTAAAAAGGGGGTCAGATTTGTCCCTCCATACATTGATCTACTCTGCCCTACACCAGGGTCAGCTGACTCATTGGCAATCCCATGGAGGGTTCTCTGTGCTTTCAGGGTCCAGGTGGAGAAGAAGGATCCAGAGCGTGAGCAGGAAGGACTGGGGACAGCAGTATTTTCCCCTTACCAACCTTACAGATAAAGAGGAGGTTATAAACTTCAGGCTGAAGTAATAAATAACATTAACATGAACAGTTTTAACTGTTAACGTTAAGGTTAACTATTGAAGTTGATTTTCAATAACTCTTGGAATATTAGGGAAGTTCCAGAAGACTTGAAAAAATCTAATACAGAACTACTATTTTAAAAGGGTAAATGGGACAACATGGGTAACTATAGGTGTGTCAGCCTGACATTGATCCCTAGCAAAATAACAGAATAGCAAATGTGGAACACAATAACAAATTAAAGGAAGATAATATAATTAATGTCAATCAATGTGGGTTTATGGTAAATAGAGCCTGTCAAACTAACTTGTTATCTTTTGTTGCTGAGATTACAAGTTTGGTTGATAAAGGTAATTTTGTTGATGCAACAGACTTTTCCAAGGCATTTTGAATTGGATACCACACAATATTTTGTTTAAGAAACTAGAAAGTTACATAATATGGCACACATGAAATAGATTAAAAGCTGGCTACCTGATGGGTCTCAAAATCTAAGTGTAAACAGGGAGTGATTATCCAGTGGTATGTATCGAGTGGGGTCCCACAGGCATCAGTTCTCAGCCCTATATTATTTAACATTTTTATCAATGACCTATGATAAAACATAAAACCATCCCTGAGAAAGTTTGCAGATGACACAAAGATTTGGGGGAGGGGTGTGTTAACTAGTGAACAGCACACGTTACTGATGCAGCGTGACCCGGGTTGCTTGGTAAGGGGAGCACAAGCAAGTAATATCCATTTTAATAGGGCCAAATATAAAATTATACATCTATGAACAAAGAATACAGTCCATTTTTGCAGGATGGGGGCTCTAACCTGGGAAAGAGTGACTGAAAAAGATTTGGGGTCATGATGGATAATCAGCTGAACATTGCAATGCTGAGGCAAAAAAAGAATAATGAAATCCTAGGATACATAAACAAAGGAATATTGAGTAGGAAGGTTATTTTACCTCTGTATTTGGCAAAGGTGTAACTGCTACTAGAATACTCTGTCAGTTCTGTGTCCACAATTCAAGAAGGATGTTCAAAAAACTGGAAAGGGTTCAAAGAAGAGCCACAAGAACAATTAAAGAATTGGAAAATAAGCTATATAGTCACCGACTCAAAGATCTCAATCTATTTAGCTCAGCAAAGAGAATGTTAATGGGTGACTCTATAACAGTTTATAAATACCTACATGGGGAACAAATATTTGATAATAGGCTCTTCAGTCTATCAGACAACGATATAACAAGATTCAATGACTGGAAGTTGAAGCTAGACAAATTCAGACTGGAAACAAAGCACAAATTTTTAACAGTGAGGGTAATTAATCGTTGGAACAATTTACCGAGCATTCTGGTGGATTCTCCATCACTGCCTATATGATCACAGTGGTCCCTTCTGCCCTCACGACCTATGAATCTATTAACTCTGTCAGGCTGTATTAACTCTTCAACAGATCAGTTCATACTGGGGAACCATTATTTAAGGGGACCCTGGAACAGACACCTACACAGATACAAGAACTATTGCAGAGTTGACAGACCACTTGGCTCACACAGATCTAGGAAGCCTTGTCTCTTCACAATCACTCCCTCTCTTGCCTGCTAAACTATCCTGTTAAGCCAATGCAGATGGTCAGCACCTTGGGACAGTTTTTTTTTTTCTTTTTAAGTGTTTTTTGTGCTGCACTCGTTACAAACAGGGTTCTATTCCCGATTGTTAATAATTACACATTCTCTAGGGGCTGAACCTCTACTCATTTCACAGACAAACCCTGCCTTCCTTCCCCAAAATGATTTGAAGCAAAACTGTTCTAGGAGACCCTTACAAACATTTCCTCCCCAGGTCCACATCTCACATTTATTTTCATGGGAAGAACTGCTCTTTGACCTGAATTTGCAATGGAAAAGCAGGTTCATTCTACAGTTGTCTTCAAATTATTCTGAGACAAAGCAAGATTTAATTCCTTTAAAATATCATTTTATATGTAACTTATGTGATTTACTGGAGCACTGAAGTAAAAGGTAACATTACTATTGAATTACATTTTAAATAACTATAAAAAGAACAAACCAATCAAGTAAATTTGTCTGTTGCATGATTTTACTTTTAAGAGGGATAAAAATCTACAAAAGGGAAATAAAAGTTACAGACAAGTAGCGTAGATTCAATTTTTTATCCAGAACTCTGTAATCAAAATGTAACACAAACAAGAACACCATTCATGAGCAAAAACAGCCAATGTATCTAGGATCTTTAGTCAATTAGCACAGGCAGTGCAAAAAAATTAATCAATCCTATTCCCAGAGTTATGCTGATATCATTACATAAAGTTGATACAAAGAGATGTAAATGATGCAGAGGTACAGGAACACAGAAAGAAAAAGTGCTGAAGTCATTGAGCCATCTCCTAAGTTGGCAACTTGGGACAGCTCCACTGAAATCAATGTACTTACGCTGATTTAACACCAGCTAAGAATCTGGTCCCCTGGATGGAAGCAGCATTCATCCAACAAAAGGTAGCAAGGTGAACATGCAAATGATGTTGTTCTACTCTTCCCTTCCCCCACCTTAAGAAAGATAGTGTTGTTAGATCTAGTTAAACAGTTTGACAACTGCCTTTGAACTAGGCAAATTTTCTGTCAAGGAGATAAAAAAACTAAATTATCCAGAGGATGTAATACAGATGCCAGTATATATTCTGTACCAGTAAGGAGAACACAGATATAGTATGTAGAAATAAATATTTCCAGAGGATATAGTTTACTCAAAGACATTTTATGAAAGGAGAGTATAGCTGTATTATATTGAAAAGGTGACTTCATTAAACAGTAGTATGCACTTTATCACTTACTATAAGCCAGTTAATGGAGAAGATCAAAACACTTCCATTGACTGTAACTAAAGAGGCTTTTTTGTAACATAGAAATATCTTAAAATCATATTATGCTGCTGCCTCTCTCTCTCAATCATGTGGAGACCTGCTATAAATTTTACAATGCTATAGATATGCTAGTTTTTTCCAATAGTCTGTACCTTGACTTCATCTAAACTTTAAAAGATCCCTATTCAGACATGTACCTATATAAATATTCTACCACCTGATTTCTACTTTTTTTCTTCACTTTTGTAATTTGCCAATAATGCCTCCTTTGTACAAGGCACACTTAACTTGACTCTTGCATTCTAGTTTTAGAGCTATTGTTTTCAAAGGGAACAGTGTTCTGACTTCAGAGAAGACAAAAAGGTGAAGGTAACTGCCTGTGTACTGGGCCAAAGGCTGGTACCCTTTTCTAGAACTGTTCCACAGAAGGAATTATGTGGTTAGGCAAGCCTGGCAGTAAAGAAAGTAATGGTCAATGTCTAGTTGCAACAGTAGGTAAAAGGCTGGAAAGGGTAGACTGAGGCTTGTCCTAAGCAGTAGCCTCCTTGGCCTCTTCCAAAAGCCAATACTTCTGGTAGAATGAGCTGAGATTTCCTGAGTGTGGTAGGAATTGTCACATATTCAGAGATTTCATCTAAAAATCTGAATTTTTCAACTCTTATCTAAACAGAACCAAATTCTGATCTTTTTGAAACACACTCATCAATAAACCCACCATGAATTGACTTTTTCGTCCAGAGTATTGCCTGTGAATGACCAATGGTTGAGACTGATATGATACCCAGAAGTAATGTATCCAGGAATAGGATTTTCTGTGATTAAACAAACAAGATGATAGGACCCAAAGGTTCAGTAAGAAGTAACAAGAAACACTGTTCCACTAGGAATAGTGGGGACAAATAACCTAACTAATTTTAGATGGAGCCTGATATATTTATGAATAGGATTATGTGATAGATTTGCTTGTGATAATAGAGGACTAGATTCAAAGATCCAGGAGGCTCCTTCCAGTCCTACATTTCTGATTCAAAACAGTTTCCACAAAGTGGGATATTACATTTTATGCAGTCCCATTAAGAACTTGCATCCATTTTAGGGAGAAAGACAGGGTAAAAGTTTTAAAAGCACCTAGTGCCGGGGAGAGCAGAGCAGGATTCCACGTTAATGGTTCTGTGATTCCCTCCGAGTTTTCCCACATCCTCCTCAGACCAATGATCCACCCCTCCCCTGTACTCCAGGCAGGAGTGTGTTGCTGTTTTCCTGCTGGGAACCATGTGCTCAGCATATGAGCTCTCCATGCTGAGGAATGTCAAAACTTCCTGGAGTTTTGAAAAGGGAGGGGTGCATTCCTGCAGGGCAGCGGAGTTCAAAACAGTGAGCAGAGCGGTCACAGTGGGTATTATGGGACACTGGGAGAGGTTAGTTACGACAACATAACAAACAGCAGTATCTACACTGATGGTTTGTCACTTTAACTTTTCCTCAAAAATCTCTATGCCTCTCGTTGAGGTGGTTGTGTTTTGTCAGCAAAACAGGAGAGTTTTGCCACAAAAAGTAATGTAGTAGTGTGTACAAAAAGCTGCTTTTTTTCCAACAAAACTGGCAAACAGTAGTGTAGAAAAGGCCTTAGTCACTTTTGAAAATTTTACCCAGGGTCTGCTAATTTAAGCATAGGACTGAAAGACAAACACTCCTACCTACTAGTTCTTACTCTTACACTAGCTTCCTGAGTCTCCTTGGAGAAATTCCTTAAGCTCCCTGGACTTGATTTGCATTTACAGTAAAAAGAAAAGGAGTACTTGTGGCACCTTAGAGACTAACCAATTTATTTGAGCATAAGCTTTCATGAGCTGCAGCTCACTTCATCGGATGCAAGCTTATGCTCAAATAAATTGGTTAGTCTCTAAGGTGCCACAAGTACTTCTTTTCTTTTTGCGAATACAGACTAACATGGCTGTTACTCTGAAACCTGTCATTTACAGTAAAGTCTCTTTACAGCACTTGGACAGTAAAGGCACCTGAAAAAGAACAAATTAAATTGACACTCACTTAAGTTCACATTGTGCTGTCAGTAAAGGAGTGGCATAAAGGGATCTTGGTGTTTGAGACCCAGACCCTGTCTCCATTTCCCAATTAAATAATGATGACATTTATCAATCTACCTTATTGGTGTGTTGTGAGAATAAATACCTTAATATCATATTATTGATATTTCTCTGCTTAGCCTAGGCCTCTGAAATGTCACATGGTGAGAAGCATCCCTGACCTGTGTAAACTGTGACTTTTAATTATAACCTGTTGTTAGTTAAAATTGTCATTTCTGACTTTTCTGTCAGCAGCCACCAGTGTAAAGTGTCATCATTTTGACACAGAGCATATTCAGTTAATGAGACTAATGCTCAAAAAAGAGTACACATCATATTTAGGTACTGGTTTAACATCAGAAGCCAACAGTTTTAATTTTGCTCTATAAAATGTAGGGGTTTTTGCCTTTTATTATTAATTTTATTATTAATTATTATTATTATTATTATTATTAAACTTATATTAGTAGGATGGAAATTCGTTAACAATATGGAGCTCTCATGCTATAGAAATCACAAATGTTTGTCCTCATGAACATAATGGTGGTTAGTAGCAAAAGATACAGAGGGGAAAAAACAATTTGAATTTAACATGTATTGGATGTAAAACTCTCAGTGGATACACAACATGACAAGAAATTCTTCCCACCATGTGTGCTTTCAAAATATTGTACCAGAGAAAAGGGTCACAACTTTATTTTAATCTACATAAGTAAACTGTAAAGATTAACATAATCTATTATTTAATTCCAATATTTGTTGTCATAGCTCATTAAAAATTGAATGGAAAAGGCGTAGATTCTCGCCACATTGTCCCCATATATCTAACCTGATAGTTTTGCAAGGCTCTACTTTAAAGAATACACCTGATTCCAGAAAAAGCCATGACTTACAGTCTTCAAATTATGGAAGTAATCTTCACACCCTTGGTAATACTATTTTCATCACTGACCAGTTTCAATTATATGATGAATCTTAATTGCTATTAATATTTGTAAAGTTTATGGGCATTATATCTAGGCCACCATGAAAGCCCCAAACAGTTTAATGAAGTCCTTCTGGAGAAGTCTCCTGTGTTCAGGAGTCCCACTGAGGCTATTTTGGGGAACATATTTTAAAATAGACCTATTTGAAACGTCTTTTTTAGTGGAAAAATCTGTACTTTTAAAATTTCACGTACCTCCAGAATTGTCTTAATTTTATCTTCCAGTCCCCAAGTTTACCAGTGAAAAATTCCTATAGTGCAAGGAGAGGGAGACACAGAAAACAAAAACCTACAATACGTATTGGGGAGAAAACCTCACTAACCAATACCATGTTGTTCTTAAATACTAGAAGCCATTAATTACTACCATTCAGGATTCTAAATACATACTTCCTTATAATTGCTTTTAAATTACTTAATTCATTTCATACATTATTTATGTGTCATTAAAACAACTAGGGCTCTAACTAAGAAATATATTCCAGCCTACAGAATCTATTAACTTCTTTTTATAAATGCATGTTATCCATCCAAACACAAGCAGATGGACACACACACACATTTTATGTACTTTAAGCCACAAAATAAAAGCAAAACTGAATTCTGTGTCTGTTTATAATACTTTGCAGGAGCAAAGACTTTTAGTAAAAAGACTGGAATATTCATTGGTCATCTGCACATTTGATAAGAAGAAGTATGCATGTATGGTAAAAGAAAATTCTTCTGTATAAGGGCTGTATTGCATGAGAGAACAGGGAACTCATCTGTGTGATAGGTCTCGGGGAATCTACAGACAGAATGACACAGAGTTCTGATGGGAACACAGTGGGGCACATTCTTCTGATGTTCTAACAAGGAGCACCATTCACCCCTTTCTGTATGTTCCATTGACAACAGCCTACAGAGCGGGGAAGGGACAAAGTGATAATTTGGGGAATCGTCTTGATGAATTCTAGTTTGATTTTATGAACTGTCTGTATCCTTATGTCTTATGACTGTCTTTTACTCTGTACTGCCCCATGCTCCTTGTGCTAAGGAGACAGGGGAATGGCATCAACATGTCCATCCACCACTAGGCCGATCGTTTAAGACTGTCAACACCCAAATAGGTCTTGCCTGAGGAGAACAAAATAACAGTCGCATCCAAGGTGAAACCAGTTATCTCCATCTTCTCTCCAGGGGGCTGGGGTTTGGAGAGTGGAAAAGTCCTCAACATAAGAGAAAATTTTTGAATGGGAGAACGAGGAGATCAGGTGTTAATCTGAGGTCTTAAAAAACAGACAGCCTGAGAAACTTTGTGGGGAGAAGGGAGATGTAGAGGGACTCACGGTGACAAAGGAAGCTTGGACAGAAGGACAGGCTATCTTAATGGAAGAGTTTATTTTAAATGTGGTATCAGCTGAGAACAAGGTAACTGGCTGCAGAGAGAAAGACTCCACAATTCAGAGAAGTCATGTGCGGGAAGGGGTTCCTGGATTCTACAGAGGACTCTGACCTAAGCCAAAAGAATGTTCCTGGGTGGTGTGGAAACAAACAGGGAAATGAATGCAGGTTTTTTATTGTTTTGTCTAAATCTATATATTACTTGTGCTATGCAGTATAGAGGGATTGGTTGGTGCTTGAATGCTTGAGAAGGCTGTGTGTCTGTTTGTGTCAAATCTCACATGAGCCAGAAGAAGAGACCTATCTATCCAGAGTGCCCATGCAATTGGAGCTCTGGAGAAGGGTGTGCTTAAGCTAGTGGGGATTCTCAGGGGTGGAGGTCAACACTGATCCCAGGGCCTAGAGCAGCTGGGCCACAGGATCCTATTTCCATGAAGGTGTAATAGACTGAGCATCTGTACCCACAAGTATGTCAGAGAGGCCAAAGAAAGAGACAGTGCTGGAGCTTACTCCTACTCAGAAAACTTAAAGCACATGGGTCCAGCATGGTGTGACCCAAACACAGCACCCTAATGAGTGTCAGCAGGGGGATCTCTACTAGGGCTGTGAAACCAAGTAACGGACTCAGTTATGTCTCCTGCCAATGTACTAAACACATTTTCAAAAATAATCATTCTGTGCTACCATCACAATGCAAGCAGTATTGCACTGGTTTTATCTTGTAACATGAACAAAATATTACATTTTTGTTATCACTAAGATGATGTGAAATATCACCCTCCTTCTCTACCAAGATTAACACAACATGGCCAGAATGGTGGCAGATGGAAGAATAGGAAAAGAGGAAAGTAAAGAAATAAAAAAGGGAAGAGAAATCATGAGAAGACCAGGCTTTCAGGGTAGCAAAGAAGTCACTTTACTTAAAGAAGACTTAGTTATTCTAAGTGTGGAATACATGCAATGTAGGGAGGAAGCCAAACAGATACAAATTACAAGTAATTTTATGTAAATAGGTATGTGAATTGCAGTCCTCTTGCTTCTGAAAAGTTGCCAGTATCACCTGTGTGTTGCAGAGGTTGTGCACCATTGCACAGGGCACAGAGGGTTGAGCATGTTGAAAATGAGAGGCAGAAAGAGCAATTAAATGGCTTGTTGGGGCAAATGTAAGCAACACAAAGTCAGAAGTCTTGGCTGTGATTCAGACTTTCTAAATACGGGCTATTTTTTTCTCCCTTTTTAGGGGACAGGATCTTTTTCCTTTGTGTTATCTACTTTTTTTTTAAATAAAAAAAGATGTATAACACCAGTGAATTTGTTACTATCTGATATTTGGGAACAGTACCATAGGTGTAGTTTGCATTTTGTATGGGCAGCAAAGACACACTCCTGCCCTGTAGGGCTTGCACTCTAAATTGGTCATGTGTCATGATCTCTCATCTCTTATGTTACCAGCCAGCGCCACCAGTCTGAAATACTTGCTTGTCTGTTTCTCTCACAAATGTCTTCATGCTTTCTTCCATCCCCAGGCCTTATAATGGACTGCCTGCGCTGATCTGATCTGTGTGGCAAAAAACCTCTCTTCATTCAAATCCATTTTCAAGGGTCACTTCTGCTAAGCCACCTAAAATTCCTTTATTATTTTTCTCCTGTGCCCCCTTTCTTCGTCCTTCACCACCACCCGCCCCTAGTGGAACCCAACACTAAAAGGCTGTCCGCTGCCAGTACTTTTTTCTTTCCACAAGGCTCAGCTGGGCTGCAGGAAGCACAGCCTGGCAGCAGAAAGCAGATCAGGGTAGAATGGCTGGAAAGCAGGCAGCAGGGCTGGGAATGTTGTCAAGGAAGAAGGGTGAAGTTTAGCTGGTGGTTGGAATTGAGAAGCAGATAAAACCATGCAGGCAGATAAGTATAGAGCAATTACTCTACTGATCAGTGACTCTGGGATGCAAAAGTGGCAAGAAATATCTAAATAGATTGCAGGCACGTAGGCTGTGGCTTGAACACCCTCACTTTGTTGGATAGGAGACCAAGTACTTTTGGGCTCATTCAGCACTAACGAGGCATTCCTGTAACAAAACACGCCTGCTCTGCCTGGAGGGAAGTGGGTGTGGGGGAGGTTAAAAAAGGAAAATCTGCCACAGGAAGGAGTGGTGGCACTGGAGAAGATTGCTACAGCTCTGATAGCCAGCAGGAAGACAGTTGTAGGCCTTATGCGCCTGAAACTGCATGGACCAGCTGTAAAGCAGGGTTCCCCAAGAGGAGGGGCTGGAGGTAGATCCTAATTAAAGACAATAGGCCAGCTGATAAGCCAATCCCCAAAGAGCTAGCCCCAGAAAGACTGCTCAAGAGACAGGCCACCTAATCTGTTCTTTCTTACTCTGATCACCCTCTTTCATAAGGGAGAGACAGGGAAAAGGACATTTTTTGTTTGGAGAACACCTCACATGCTACTAACAGGGGGAGGATATTAATAACTTGAATGGGGACTCAGGGGAGCCCAACACTAATGACTTGAAGGTTCTGGGTATATATATTTGATGGTTTGGCAGGGAGAGGATCGTAGCAGTGGCAAGGGAACCAAATAGTTTGAAAACAGAAGAGACAAAACAATGAATAGAGTCCAAGACTGGAAGGGACCATTTGATAATTGAGTCTGACCTCCTGTGTTACACAAGCCATAGAACTTGCCCAAAATAAATAGAATCATAGATTAGGGTTGGAAGAGACCTCAGGAGGTCATCTAGTCCAATCCCCTGCTCAAAGCAGGACCAACACCAACTAAATCATCCCAGCCAAGGCTTTGTCAAGCCAGTCCTTTAAGGATGGAGATTCCACCACCTCCCTAGGTAACCAGTGCTTCTCCACCCTCCTAGTGAAATAGTGTTTCCTAATATCCAGCCTAGACCTACCCCTCTGCAATTTGAAACCATTGTTTCTTGTTCTGTCATCTGCCACCACTGAGAACAGCCTAGCTCCATCATCTTTGGAACCCCCCTTCAGGTAGTTGAAAGCTGCTATCAAATCCCCCCTCACTCTTCTCTTCTGCAGACTAAATAACCCCAGTTCCCTCAGCCTCTCCTTGTAAGTCATGTGCCCCAGCCCCCTAATCATTTCCATTGCCCTCCACTGTACTCTCTCCAATTTGTCCATATCCCTTCTGTAGTGGGGGGACCAAAATTGAATGCAATACTCCAGGTGTGGTCTCACCAGTGCCGAATAGATGGGAATAATCACTTCCCTCGATCTGCTGGCAATGCTCCTACTAATACAGTCCAATATACCGTTGGCATTCTTGGCAATGAGGGCACACTGCTGAAGGATATCCAGCTTCTCATCCACTGTAATCCCAAGGTCCTTTTCTGCAGAACTGCTGATAAGCGAGTCAGTTCCCAGCCTGTAGCGGTACATGGGATTCTTCCTTCCTAAGTGTAGGACTCTGCACTTGTCCTTGTTGAACCTCATCAGATTTCTTTTGGCCCAATTCTCCAATTTTTCTAGGTCACTCTGGACCTTACCCTCCAGCATATCTATCTCTCCCCCCAGCTTAGTGTTATCTGTGAACTGGCTGAGGATGCAATTAATCCCATCATTCAGATCATTGATAAAGATATTGAACAAAACCAGCCCCAGGACCAACCATTGGGGCACTCCGCTTGATATCGGCTGCCAAATAAACATCCTTTGAACTGGAGTATGTCTTTAAAAATATTCAAACTATTTAAAAATTGCCAGTGATGGAGAATCCTCCATGGCCCTTCATAAATTGTTCCAATGATTTGGTACCGGAACCAGGACAGACGCCTGCAGGGCTCCACTAGATATGTCCTCCCAGTCTGACAGTGAACCATCGATAACTACTCTGAGTATGAATTTTCAACCAGCAATTTCATCTAGATCATATTTTCCTAGTTTGCTTATGAGACTGTCCTGTGGGAATATATCAGAAGTCTTACAAAATATCAAGGCATATTCTCCTTTGGGCCAGGAGGTGTCAGTGGATACTGCCCTGCAGCTGCTACTGGAACTCACAGTGTGGGCTGTAAACTCTTCATACTTGCTAACCAAGGATTCGTGTTAGCACATCTCTTTCAGACCTCTCTGTCCCACCCCTTCCCCAAGATCGTGCCCCTCGGCAGTGCTGTGCTGCATTGAAGTACTGCTGCAATACACCGTGGGAGTTGCCCTGCTTGCCTCAGTCACATTGGTCTGCCTCTTATGTGCATAATGAAGATGTGGTGGTATAGGTGGGTGCCTATAGCCTTCACAAAAGCTGGGGGAAACCACAGTTTAATATGGTAATATTTTTCTGTCAGTTCCTCAATGATCTCCAACCCTATCTCATGGAGCATACTAGTTTCTGTAGCCATCCCTTTGTCTAACGTACACTATCTACTACAATCCACCTCAGTTTTTGTTTATTTACCACAGCAGTTGAAAGACTGTTTCCTACTTTTGCTCATTGACCCAGTATTTGCTCTTCAAACTGCAATAGGGATATTATGAAGTGTTTCAAATCACAGATTCACAGATCTCAAGGCCAGAAGGGATCATTGTGATTGTCTATTATTAACAATAATAAACAAAGAAGCCACAACCACAAAAATCTGGATAGATCAGAATGCTGATAAACTGCTAAAAAATTTCACCAGTGTAGAAATATTTGTGCATAAATATGGGGGGAAATTCTTTGGCAGGATAAAAAAGTCAAGCAGCCCTTTCAATATGTGTGAAGTTAGTATATGTTGCTAATAAGACATTAAAATGTCCTGGATGGATACAATGACTCACCAACAGGCTAAACAAGCAAATGTGTGTGCGCGGGGGGGTACCTGACACACACCATTAAAATATCGAGAAACCCATCTGACCTTTACTGCTCTGTTAATCACTGCAGGCTTGTTTGTCTTTTTTTAAATTATAACCAGTCAAAAGAGACTTGTTTTTAGTGAACTTTGATCTGCTTTCAGATCAAAATATGACATGAGATTCTGGAACTGAGGTGCCCCTATACACAAGACATGCAGACAATGTATGAGGCTCACTAATGTTGGAGTCTGAGTCACATGTTATACATGATTATTAAGGGTATGTCTATACTGCAGTTAAAACACCCGTGGCTGGCCCATGTCAGCTGATTTAGGCTTGTGGGGGGTCAGGCTGCAAGGCTGTAAAACTGCTCTATAGATGTCTGGGCTCACGCTGGAGCCCAGGCTCTGGGACCCCCACCCCTTCCGGTGATGTGCCAGAGCCTGGGCTCCAGCCTGAGCCTGAAAGTCTACAGAGCAGTTTTACAGTCCTGTATGCCTGAGTCAGCTGACAGCAACAGGTATTTAATTGCAATGTGGACATACCCTGACTGTCCTTTACTCTGTCCTACATTTTGTTTATTGTGAATGCTGCATAGACTTTAAAAATGCTTTTGATTAAAGACCATGTTTAACGGAACCACTTTTCAAACCCAGCCACCTACTTTACATGATTCTAAAGAGGAGAATTTTAGCTTTCAAATGATACAAGAATTATACTTACAGTATAAGCAGTTCTAGTAAAACAGGTTTCAAGCTGCACTGGGAATTCTGAACATGGTTAAGGAGTAGGAGTTCTATATTTTTTATGAGGAGGAAAGGTAAAGTACCCCGTAGATATGCAACACAATAGAAATTAATGGATTTTTTGTGTCGGATGCCAGCCTTTTTCTGCTGGGACCAATGGATTATTTGTAGCGCAGAATCAAAAAATCTATACATGATTTGAATGGAATAAATTGTCGATTCCTTCTCCATACAACATAAATCACTGTTGATTTCTGTACAATCAGTACCTGGATTTCTTTCCAGAAACACTTGATCTGCTATCACTACGTATCTGAAAGTTATTTTTTTTTCATAGGAACCCAATGTAATGCAAACAGTTGTCAGGCCATGAAAATGCACATTGACAATGGAAGGCAGCCCAAAGAAATAGTTAAAAAAGGATAGGGCATAAAACTGACTATGTATTTAGGCAAAATCAAAGATTTAGAAGGCTTTTTCTTGGCTTTAAGTGCCATAGTTTTTTCATGGACTTGTTCCAACTAAATGTGTCCAATTAACTACAAAAACCCCCTCCTACTTTACAAATTATTATTTTCCATTTTGCAGTTCATTTGCAGTCCAACAGGACATATTAATGAAGCTAGTACTGACACTTTTTGCATCTTAAAACTATGAATGTTTCCCCCTTGTAACCATTTTCCTTACAGGCAACATGTAGGGTAAAATTCACTTCATGAGCATAAAGCCAAGAATAATTAAGCTTTATCCTGGGAACATGAAATTCACCCACCCACCCCAGCCTGGGGCCAGGGTACAAGGTCACAGTGCAAGCTGTAGGCTTGGAGTAGCATCTTCAGTCACTTCACTTGGAAAGTGTTGGGTCCAGAGGAGTTGCAGAAAGGCAGACCCTCGTTGCTAACTCTCCTTATCTGGATCCCCCATACTGCTGCAATGCTGCACTCAGCTGGCAGAGAGGACCTTACGGTAGCCCTTGACCCGTGGAGAACAATGTTCCATCTTCAAAATATGGGTATGGTAACCCAATAATGAACAGCTTATTGTCAAATGGCAGGTTTAGATAACCCGACTCTAACTGTTTTTTTGGTTCTTCCTTCTCTCCCCCTTAAAAACCAAAATGTTGGGAAGAATAAATGAAACGAACAACAAGCCATCAATAAATGAAACTGCAATTATGAGAAGTTCACAGGTTTTGAAGAAACAGATGCTAACCTTTAGTGGGGGGAAACAACTAAGCAATAAGTTATCATACATCTATGCAAACTTTAGATATACATACTCCATACAGAGGTTTAGGATTGGATCAGAAGAGGCATTTGGAAAATGAGAAACTATTAAAAACATATAAGGTATTTCAATAGTTTAAAATTTCTCTAACTTGAAACTCCTAATTTGTTTTGTTCAGTTGGCCACAGTTTTTAAGTAGAGCAGCATTTTAGTAATAATACTCCTCTCTAATCTTTAACTATATAGCACCATTCACGCAAGTATCTCAAAGTGCTTTACACACACTGATTCAGATGGGGTGCAAATTACATCTTGTGTCTCCAGAGGCCATTGTACCTGAGATGAATTCACCCCTACGGAAGTTGGCCATTGTATGACTGCAACACTCTAACTGGGGAACATCAAAGCTCTGAATCTGCTCCTCTCACCCCAGTTTACCTGGTCCTCTCACAAGACAACCCAGCCCATTTTCTGGGCCATGCCAGCTGGCTTCTGGAAGAGCAGGAGTTGGTAGGTCACAGGTGATTTGTGCTTCTGCACCACACTCCCACAGAAATTATGTCACAGAAGGCCAAAGGCTGGCTTTTGCCACGGCAAGTTAATCTAGATCATTAGTTATGCTCATAGCACCCCTTTGAGTTAAGCAAGTATTGATCAAACTATGCCCTTCCTGCACTAGACTGCACTACAGACTCCCTGTTTCATAGTAAATCTCCTGTCTAGAACACTTCTCAGCCCCATCCTGTCTGGGTTCCTGCTACAGATTTAAAGAAATAGTGCACATCTGCTCTGTTTTAAGGCTCCAATGACTAGACTGTTCTGGGAATAAAAAGGACATCTGGTCATTTAAACAGGACTATGCTTTTGATTTTCACAGACTTGTTTTCACTAATATGTCTATGGAAAGGATGTTCGGATAATCACTTTAGAAACATACTCATATTTTACTCCATATTTTTACTAAATGTCTGTGTGATGCTCCCCAGGGTTGTGAACTACCTCACCACCACCTGCCCTTTTGCATGAGGCAGCCTTCTCTGTGCCTACTGTGAATCAGCCCCCTGAATCCTTCAGTCTCTGGCCATACAAGCACTGTCCCTGTGTGGCCTTGCTCCCTCTCTGCAGGTTAATGAATGGCACATACCAAGCCTCGAGTCCTCTCTGAGCATTCCCTGTAGCATCCAGCCTCTTCTTCACTGAGCACTCTACCAAACCTGCTGTTCCCAAAAGAACAGTATATACACTAGCTTGTAAGATTCAGCTGAGGACCACCTCTTTGCTTAATACCAGCAGTTACATCTATTTACAGTGAAAACAAGAATGTTTGTCAAAGAAAAGAGGTTCTAGTGATAGTGAGTAAGAATATTGGAAACCAATAGTTACACGTAAAATAAAATCATAACACGCTTTCTAGAGACTCAACTCACCTAACAAGTTATTCTCTTGCCTAACAAGTTTTATCTCACCCAAAGTTCTCATCAGAGTTTTCAACCAAGCAAGACTGAGACCCCTTTGTCATGAAGCAAAAATTGCTGTGCCTTCGCTTCCTCAGTGAAGGGATACCATAATGTCTTCTTTGCCTTCTACTTATACCGCCCCCCCCCCCAAAAAAAGTTTATTATCTTTACTCCTGAACAGGATAAACCGTATGGCTTGTTTTTTTCCCCCGTGTGCTCCTTTCCTGTTGATTTCACATCTCCTCATTAGCATTCGAATTGATATGTAATTGGACAACCATTCTGTTAGCTTACAATGTTTAATTTACATCCTGACAGAGAGATGTATTTCTTATCTCCTGCCTGGAGGAACCGGTCTAAGGAATGTCACCTTTTGGTGATTTGTTTTTACCTTACTTGCATAAGAACATATTTTTCAGGTACAGATACATAACTCACAGCATAGTACATGCACATACATTTCATAATGATATAGATGACCAGCATGACACCTGCTTTCATACAAGACCTCACATGATATTCTTCAGCAAACTAGAATGTACATAACATTAAGAGGTTCTTAGGTCACAGATTTGTTTTCAAAAGTTATTTGTCTGGTTTCAAAACAGGCATGACCTTTCTTGTACTTCTCTTACCTGAAAGTACACACATTATCTAACTGAAATGTTCCAGTAATGTCTGAAATGCGTTTATGTTTGTGTTAAAAGTCGATTCCACTCGATAATGTCAAGAATTACTTTAACATTCCTGTACTTGTACCCTGTGATGGATTATTATATACAGCCCCATCAAACCTACAGACCTACCAAAAGTGTCAGAGATAGGTCAAAAGCAAATACCTGGAAGACTGCCTACAGAATACCAGTGTAATGTTAAGGGAGACAATTCAGTATAGTTGGGCTTTGAGAGTAGTTGGTTCCAATATTACAGTTTTAGAGACATCACTAAAATGTATTTAAATTTGTAAATCTCTGCACAAATAATTAATCTGCAGACATTTTATATCCCAGCATACTTTTCTGTGATCAAAAATATAGTTACCCAAAGTAACAATAGTGTGACTGACATTCATATAATTTCTCATTTATAATTATTTATATTCCATTCCATTGTCTTTATAAATGTCACAAAAGTTTGAGTTCAGTAATATATTTAGCATATTGATTTCTGTAATATCTTCCAATTCTTCAGCTTGACTAGGCTTTCCCTGCAAAAACTTTAGTCTGAAGATTGAAAACATGTTTTAAAATTTATCATCTGAAGAAGATAAGTGTTTGTATGTGCTGATATTTCGAGTATATTACAAATTACTATGGTCACTTTCAATATGTGCTAACTATTTATGCTAAACAACCTGTTCCACCTTGCATTTTGCTGTGATGCTGGGAGTTACTTTCCCAGACCTGAAGAAGAGCTCTGTGTGACTCAAAAGCTTGTCTCTCTCAGCAGCAGAGGCTGGTCCAATAAAATATATTATCTCATGCACCTTGTTTTTCTAACCATTGGGGATGGCAGAGAATTTCTCTCTCCTGTGAAATGGCAAATAGAGACAGACCAAACATTCACAGTATCAATAGGGTTTAATTTATAGGGTTTTCAATATATTTGGCAAAAAGTACCTCTGTCAAGATGTTCCATGAACAGCTTTTCAGTGAGTTTTTAATATTAATTATGGATAGTATTATTAATTACTGGTATTTGATAGTAAATTCACTGATGTATCCATTAAATGCACTGAATCTGATGTTAATAAATTAATAAAATATCAATTATCTTAAATAACTAAAACAATGTTTTAAACAGTCAAGCTTTCTTTAGGCATAACTTCTTTTTAAAAAAATATATTACAATTGATGACATTGTGGTACTATTCACAATTAACATTCTTTGGGAAGTTTGTTTTCTGTAACAAAAGCTTTTCTCAAACACGAGCTATAAAACCCTTCTCATGGATAACTTAAATCATTTCAACAGAAGTGTCTAGTGAACGCTATAAAGTAAGATATTCCAGACATTTTATCCTATCTTAGATATGGTATGATGGGAAGAGCTTTAAGACTTGCGCTACAGTATTCTTCTTTTCTGTCCTCCTGCATCGAGACCAACAAATTGGAAATGATTGCTAGAATCAAGCCACGTAATAAGACAGCATAACATCTAATATACTACTTTTGTCAGCTTGCCAGAAAGAGAATTTCAGTAAATGATACATTACACCATAAAAAAAAAAACACCTCTTTCAAACAGGCCTGTTAATGATGATAAATAAAGAACTTGTGCAAAAGCAAGCCATTAATCTTTTGGAAGCTTTCCACTGAAGTCACTAATAAGACATCAGAAAATGCAAATACATACATAAACAAACCCTTTGTGAATATGCTGCTTTACATTAGTACATTTTTCTGCAATGAGCACAGCTAATCTCACCAGTAGTTAACTTCTTTTGTGCCACTTATTTTTCATTAAAACATTTTCTTTATTCTAGAAAATGTACAAAGCAGAGTCATTCATATTGGTAAGCATCAGCAAAATATAACTACATCTTTTTGTTTGAAAATTCAATAAATATTCACACCAGATTTTATTTTATTTTGGGGATAGGGAAGAGAAACATTTTTAATGGAAAATTAAATTATGAAGCTACAGTATCTTTATGTTTATACCACAGGGACAGAGTGCATTATAATACTTTCCTATTAATAATGCATCCAAAAAGGAAGGAGACTTGTAAGGAAAAATGTGTGCTGCAGTATGTACAAAATGTGTAGTGCCGAAGGGTTACGGAAAAATCATCTTGAGCAAAGAGTATTTTGAGATATAATCCCGGAAAACAATTCCTAAACATGTAGGCAGCCAAGCAGAACGATAATTTCAATATTTTATAACCAGTGATATTTGTTGCAATTTCCAGTACTCCCTTGTTTTAGCCAAGCCGCAAGGTAAGTCATTTTCATGGCATTTTGACTTCTGGAGAAAAAATAGAAATGTAGTTTGACATCCCTCACACTTTTAAAACATTTCTACAAAAGTCTGTGAAAAGTAACTCCTCCCCCGACAAAACAAACAAACAAAAAGCAGTTAATCCAGAATGTCTCCTGTTACTTGACTTAAAATGACATGGAATATTAAGGGACAACTGGTAACCCATAGGAAAGACTAGGTAGCCTATGACACAGTCTGGGAATGTATGTGATTCTATGGGCTAGTTAATGATAGAAAGGTATGAGATGCCATTTGATTTGTAAGAATCTACAGAAACATAATTTCATTGGTGTCACCCTCTGTGGCGTGGCGGGGGGGTGGGGGGGGACTCTCTGCCCCTCCCCACCGGCTCCCAGCTCCAGTCTTCCAGTTGGTGGAAATTTTTGATAATACAGTGTCATCAGAAATGAGTTGAGTTGCATATCATTCAAAAACTCTTTCTCCAACAAATACAATGGTACCAAACATGACAAACCTGGAAAAATTATATAGACAGCTATTCAAAAATATTTAAAAAAAAGATTTTTAAATGATACTTTAAGACAGGCATGTCAAACATGCACCCCTCGACAACATTAAATTGTGGCCTTTGACTGATTGTGTTATCACGTAATGCTTTGAACATGAAACCTGATTATTTATATTAATGTTACAGATAAATGGAAGGGGTACATCAAGTTGATTTGACATCACCAGCAAAAAACAAAACAAAAAAAAACCAGTTCAGAGGTATTATCAGATTTGTTTATTATGCCAAAGGAGTTGTAATGGGTCATGGGTTAAGATGACAGCATCCAGCCAGAAATTACTGGAATCCACTTGCAATCAGTAAGCACATCGTTAAATAACACATGTTACAAAAATAATTGAGAACTCCAAAGTAATTTACTACAAAATCCTTGTTTTTAACTTAGGTCTTGATCATTTTTAGACATCGATGGGGAGACAAAGAGTACTAACTAGTAACTAAAATCTTTTGAGAATATCACCATGGGGGACCTGGCAAAACACAATGCTCAGTGGCACCTTACATGCCATAAGTACACCCATAAACTGACTTTGGCGAGATTGGAGAGAGAGTACATCGAGCATCAGGAAAAAGTTGAAGATGCTGGAACACATGCCAGTGCTGGGTGAGACTCACCTTATACTTGGTCCCATAGCATGTGTTTCGAGAAGAGCACCTGCTTCTTCTGTGGTAAACTGGAAGCCCAAACGCATCCATTAAGCAGTTTCAACATGAGACAGGTGATAAACTGTATGAAGCAGTCACTTTTAGTGAGAATATTGTATAGAAAGTAAAGTGGGTGCATTGACCCAAAAGACACAAACACATGATATTGTGTGTCACAACTAGCACTTTACACCAACAATGTACGTAATGTGTTGCATCAAAAAGCTAAAAGCAACAGAAACAAATACTGATTTTACTACTGCAAACAGTGACTCAGCTGAGTTCATAAATTGCCTCGCAGACACTCTAATAGATGGAAAAAGAAAAGGAGTTCTTGTGGCACCTTAGAGACTAACAAATTTATTTGAGCATAAGCTTTTGTGAGCTACAGCTCACTTCATCAGATGCATCTAATGGATGGAAAAGTGGTGGTGATAGCTGATGCAGAGGCTAAGTACAGAGAAATGTGCTTTGAATGAGATTGAAGAGGAAAAAATGCTTAGAAGAAAGGCAGTTAAAGCACTTATTGAAGATGAAGTGGGGAACATGGACATTTATTTAGCAATCTTATCTGAAGAAATGAATTACAGCACACATCCCTAAAACCTGCAAAAAAGAGTGTGGTGCTACCAAAAATGGAAGAAAGTGCTGATGTCAACAGTAATATGAAGACTATTTGCAGGTGCTAAATTTTTACAGAAAAACATTTTGTCCTGCAGTTTGTGGGAGCATAGCTGATGCTAAACATGAAAAAATAATACCATGAGACCTGCACTTCTTTAAGTGGTGTATCAGTGGCCACAGTGATTTCAGCACCAGCAGACAGCATAGTAAGGAGGAGGAGCACAAGGAGGCCATTTTATCGCAAATCCTTATGTATGAATGCTTGAGTGAAAGACAGGTTTCCAACACGTACATTACAACTATGCCACATGTGAGTAATCTACCACTACAGATGGCTGTTGGTTAACAATTCATTCCAAAACCTGAGACAAAATCCTCAAGCAGCTTATGCAGTGTTTCAGGTTCTCCAGTGACTATAAAATAGTCCACATGGAGACTGCAATAGCAAATGTGGTTCTTTGCCACATGGAACTGAATGAAGGGTATTCATTTCCTGAGACCACAGGAAGGACAGGTTTATATTTTGTGCAGCTGATAACTTAGACTTCTTTGAAGATACAGCAAATGTCAAAGGTACCCTTCCTGCTACAGTTACGGTCTACTCTTCGGAGTTTATTAATGAGGACCAGTCCCATCATCAAGTGCTCTCTGGAAAAGCAAAGAACCATTCCTTGAAGGAGCTTCCTGTCTTCCTGACTCACTTACTTTCCTACCAAGGTCCAAAAATTCTGAAGCCAAGAAATCTAGTTTTCAATGAAGTAGCAGTTAAACTGACTATAGTAAGAGTCTTCTACATTCACTATCCTTGACCTCGCTTGGTTATTGTGCAAAAGTGAGATGCACCCTAAAGGTGAAAAAAAATCACTGAGCACAGCTTCAGCTGAAGAGATAGATGTACCCTCAAATGGTCTAGACACCCATACCATTTAATACATATCAAACCATTTCATGAAAAGAGACATACAAAGGGGTCAGCCTTTAACTTGGCACTACAAAAGGTGCCAGACTGAAAGACTCATGTATGCATCCTGCAATCATACCTGCAAGCCTCACTGATGACTCAGTTCGACTAATGCAGCTGGAATGTATGAACAAGTATATTTATGGAACTGAATCAAAATGTGCTGTGACACTAAACATGGACCTTTACAGGCCTATTCAACAGCTGATAATGTCCTGCGATGATCGTCGTGATGGCATCTGTGTCCTAGAGAACTGCAGCAATTCTTTGCAGCAATACACGCAATCAGCTTCTTTGATGATGGCACTGGTATTCCTGAGATCTCAGGGATTTTTATAGGGACAGTAGTGTGAACCAAATTCTTGCAAGGAAAAAGTTTTGATGTTCTATAGAAGTACACACTAGAACACTCATTGCCCTTCAAAAATGCTACCTGGATGTCTTCTTTGAAAAGCATATTGATTTGCTTGCAGCCATTTCCCAAAGGGTACAGGACTTGAAAGACTAGTTCCACACATCCAGTGTATATTCCACTCTCAATGATCTGTTGCATACTATGAAGAGCTGCAATATCGCAGAATGTGTTAAGGAATCTGATGAGGCTAAATCAGCGACAAAGCCAACTTTTGTGGTGTGACAGTACATGAAGATGGTTGAGTTTTTTGCTGCTCTTTATTTGAACTGTCAGGACTGATAATTTGAATTTGCATGCCAAAGCACTAGATGACTTTGTGAGACACTTTTTTTGCTATAGATTTAGCAAACTATTCTGCGATGACTGCCTGGTATCTCACTGAAATGAGGTGTAGAAAAATCTGACCTGACATATGGGAGGATTTTTGAAAAGATAATTGGATTGTTAAAAGGTCACCAGTTCCTTTCTGTGCACTTGGTTCAGATGAAGTCCTAAAACACGAAAACAAAGCAATCAAAGTCATAGAGCAGGGGAGGGAAAGTTTGTGGGCATAACACAGTCTCCAAAATGCTCTGACACCCTGAGCATGTCCAATACAAAAATCATTGACTCTACAAACATTCCCAATGTCACAATGAAGAAACTACTGTCTTATACTGACATGAAGGATGAATTAGCCATATCCCTCACAGGAAAAAAATGCTCCTGCATGCAAAGAATTACTTGAAGAATTTTGTCATCATGTGACATAATGAAGCTGCTATCTTGCACTGTTCAGTAGAGTGTCTTCATAGTTCCCATCAATGCCACAAAGAGAGGTGCTACCATACTTTGTGTTTTTGCACAGGAGAGAGAAGTTCTAGTGCTCTCTCTGAGATACTACCCAAGATTTCCACAAGATTCTGTTTTTGTGCCTGTGCTGGGGAACAGAATTGATTTATATCCCTTAGAGATATGTTCCTACCTCGCATACCGTTAAAAGCCACTGGACTGCCAGATATCCATGCCCTTTCAGAAAGATTGACAGGAAAGACCAACTTATCCTATTAGCAAGCATTTGATTCAGCTTCTGCATATTCTCTCCTCACTCTGAATGGCTGAGACAGTCACTAATGAGGTCAGAAATGCACTGGAGGTATTCTTATGCCCAGTTTACCATTTGAACACCAACATTATGACACTTGCAGAGCTGTTTTCACTGATGTTTTCCAAGAAGCAGACAAATGAAGAAACATTGCCACCCACAAGGGGTGCATTTATACCTGCTATCAAAAGGGCAAATTATCAAGCAATAGAATGGCTCTGGAATGATTTATGCTCAACTGTATCCAAAAATACCCTTCCCTACTAGGCATACATAGGTCTTGAAGGATGGACTGACCCACTAGTTGTCAGTGAAATACCATGTGCACTCCAAACTTAATCCTTCATCTAATCAAATGTCTGTGTGCAAAAACCAGGTGCTCATGACTCTGCAAATGTTTGGCCAGCATCTTGCCTGGTATTGAGCTGTGCAAGTGCAGTTCAATGAGGATCAGTGTGATACTGTGTCTAGCAGTGACACCCTAGATGGAGAAGACACTGATGAGGATTTTCATGAATAAATGTTTGTCAAAGCTAACTTCCCTAGGATTACCAAAGAACCAATTTTTTAACGTAAGCAATGCATCCCTGGTGTTAAAGTTTAATTTTTAAAAGTTGTTTTTCAAATATTTGCTCAAAATTTTTACACACACACATACACACACACAATTGTTCTAGGCTTGTCATGTTTGGTAACACTGTGTTTGTTGGAGAAAGGTCTTTGGAATGATACACAACTCATCTCATTTCTGACAACATTATCAAAATTTGCATGGAGCTATACATATAAAATGACATATAAATTAGCTGTTACCACTCAAAAAAGAGACCTCTGAGTCCTTGTGGATAGTTCTTTGAAAACATCCACTCGATGTGCAGTGTCATCAAAAAAAGCTAACAGAATGTTGGGAATCATTAAGAAAGGCATAGATAGTAAGACAGAAAATAACATCTTGTCTCTCTATATACCCATGTAAATCCATGGCACACCCACTTCTTAAATATTGCATGTACATGTGGTTGCCCCATCTCAAAAAAGATACATTGGAACTGGAAAAAATTCAGAAACTAAAATGATTAGGGGTATGGAACAGTTTCCATATGAGGAGATAAGGAGATTGGGACTTTTCAGCTTGGAAAGGAGAAGACTAAGGGGGGATATGATAGAGGTCTATAAAATCAAGACTGGTGTGGAGAAAGTAAATAAGGAAGTATTATTTACTCCTTCTCATAACACAAGAACTAGGGGGTCACCAAACAAAATTAATAGGCAGCAGGTTAAAAAGAAGCAAAAGGAAGTATTTCTTCACACAACACATAGTCAACCTGTGGAACTCTTTGTCAAAGGATGTTGTGAAGGGCAAGAATATAACAGGGTTAAAAAAAAAACTAGATAAATTCATGGAGGATAGGTCCATCAATGGCTATTAGCCAAGATGGGCAGGGATGGTGTCCCTAGTGTTCAGAAACACTGAATACGTGACAGGAGATGGATCACTTAAAGATTACTTGTTATGTTCATTCCCTCTGAAGCACCTGATATTGGCCACTGTTGGATGACACCATACTGGGCTAGATGCACTTTTGATCTAACCAGTATGGCCATTCTTATGGAGCTGTGAGACAGGGTGAAGTGAGTCCCTCCTGACACAGTGCAGATGGTGACACCAATGAAATTATGATTCTGAAGATTTTTAACAATCAGATGACACCTTCCTTACTTTTCTAATGCTTTCTTGCCCACAAAATGAGATTTTAATAAATTATGCTCCCAGACTAATATTCCTTGATCCTAAACAATCTGGTGCCAGCTGTTGATATTAGATCACCCCAAAGTCAATTTCGTATTAGGGCGCTCAGATTCAGAGAAGGTGTTTTTGTGGGGCAAAGGCCAGAAGCAGAAGTGCTCTACAGGTATTAATTTTTAAGACAAATGGGTTTGGTCAGGTGTAACTGCAGAAGAAGAGAGAGTAGGAAAAGCTGAAAGGTCTATTTGGCAGTGTGATAGGGTGGACTAGGCCCTGAGGCCTCCTGCTGGATGACTGGCCTCATGACTGTGCTAACTCCCTTCCCCCAGAAAAGGGCAGTGGAAAGGGTCTTCCAAGCTGTGTAAAGTGGATGTGTGGCACACAGCCAATCAGAAAGGGCCTGAAGGGAGCAGCCAATCAGAAATGGGCTGCAGGCTAGTATAAGAAGGGCTGTATGGCCAGCCTGAAATCAGTTCCCTGCTGGAGCTGGAGGAGTGTGGGTGGTGTGTCTGTCTGGCTAAGGGAGCTACAGGACCTTGGACAGAGCAGTGCTAGCAGAGATCAGGAGGAGGATCCCCAGGCTGGCTGCTGGGCCTCAACCAGGACATGGCCCTAATATAAGGGTGAAGAATGTGCTGGGACTCTGGGGAAGTGCCACAGATAATCGTAGCAGTGATGCAGTTTAATTAAAGGGGTGTGGCATTTGACTGCACTGTAGGGTCCCTGGGCTGGGACCAGCCACTGATGAGGCACCCCTGAAGGAGAACTGAACTCTTTTAGTGGCCCAGCAGGAGAGCTGGGGTCAGAAAGGTCCCAAAGAGGTGAAGAGTGTCCAGGGAGGGAACCTGAGGGCACAGCCGCGCATCAGGGCCTGGACTGTTTGAAAACTAAGGGGTACTAAGATGGACCCCAGTTGGACTATATGCCCCCTAGAAGGGGAACAGAACTGTTTAGTGGCCCAGATGAACAACTCGGGCCAGAAAGATCCAGAGAGGTGAAAAGTCTCCAGGGAGGGAGCCCTGCAGGCTGGGACTGCTTGAAGAGCAGGAACAACTTGAGAGAGCCCAGAAGGGCCTGAGGGAAAGGTCAACCGATGGGTACTAGGAGAGGACCCCTAGTTTGTTTCACTGGAAGGGATTTTTATTTCACATAAAGAATGTGAGATTCTGCTGGAGGGCTGAGGTACTGAAGCCCCAATACAAATAGAGAGGTGCATACACTCGGACGGGGGCACTCGCAAGATGTGAATGCGACCCCATTACAGGTAGGCTAAAGGTCTACTGAGCACCAACCAGTGAAAAATTAGATGTCCAAAGTAACTAAATGGCACCACTTTTTTGGGGGGGAGGGGCAGGACAGTAAACAAAACAAAAAATCCACAATTATTTAGTGGAAGTAAGTACAAAAATGATATGCCATGTTGTGAGTAACATCAGCTTAGATGGCCAAATGAATTGTAGGGAGATTCTAAGTAATGCATCTTGAGGCTATGTTAAATAGGAATGGCCTATGAAATGAACAGGGATCTATTAGAACAACAATATCTTTTCAGGATTTACCTGTCATTTGTCATGCTTCCTTTTTATCATTTTCATTAAAAAAACAAATATGTTAGAAACTTCCCAAATTCAATAGATAAAACAAAGAAACCATAAAAGAAAAAAACAACTTTTTACTCTCAACCGGTTTTATTCATGTTAAGTTTTAAGTAAATTGCAAGATATGAAAAAGAAGGTCTTAGGCAGACCAACATGAGGATTTGGGTGGAAGGAGGCAGTTCAGGAGCAGAGATGTAAATTTGTCATCCAAGTAAAGATGCCATATGAGCAAATAAGGTTATCCTAAAGAAAAACAAAATGTCTGTAACAGGATACCTCCTATGAAAGAGGGTGGTGGTAGGAATAGGACCCACCAAAGGAAAGGCTGGAGATATAGGAAGAGAATCAGGAAAGTATTAAGCCACAAAAGCCAAAGGGAGTACAAGGTTTTAAGTAGGGTCTGATCAACATTCTCAAAAGCTGCACAGGTCAAGAAGGAAGAGGTTAAAGTAGAAGTCTTAAGATTTAACTATGGGGAAGGAGTAAACTGGGTAAAAGCCAGAATGAAATCTACCCAGGAAGGTATGAGAATAACTCAAAATAAAGGTTGCAAATGGTGCATTCAGCCAATTTGAAGGTGGAGGCATAAAAGAGAGCAAAAGGCCAAATTTGTTAGGATGGGAGAGATTAGAGCAAAGGGTATTAGATGAGACAGAGAGAAGAAAAAAAGGAGAAAGGGAGGTTATGGCAGATTTTGGGACTGTTTGCTTGAGTCATAAATATCGTGCTGCTTGGCAAGGAATATGACAGAAAAAATGAGATTGGAAGTACAAATGTGTAGCAGAGGAAGTCAGTGTGGACACTGGGCTAGAACCACAGGAGCAAGGGGAAAAGGATTTTGATAATGAGATGATCCAGGGATGGGGGTTGACACAACAGACTGTGATGAAGGAAGGGACAAAAAGCTTTAGGATGGAGGAGAAAAAGGAGTGAAAATATTTGACAGAGTCAGGAGAAGAGAGAGAGTGAGCAGATAAGGGGCAGAGAAATAACAGATATAGATGGATTGAAAGACAGTAAAGTACTGGGAGGGAGACAGATGAGAAATGTCAAAGGAGATGAGGTTGTAGTCTGAAAGGAGTACAAATAGGGATATTTGAGAAACAATAGGGTTTGGTGAATTTACGGAAGAGCGAGTGACCATTCTGGAGAGTGAGAGTGCTGGTTCAGATGCCCTGCCCAAATAAGGCCCAAATAAGGCCTGGTCTACACTACAAGTTTATGTTGGATTTAGCAGCGTTAAATCTAATTAACCCTGCACCTGTCCACACAATGAAGCCATTTTTTTCGACATAAAGGGCTCTTAAAACCGATTTCTGTACTCTTCCCCAATGAGGGGATTAACGCTGAAATTGACGTAGCCGTTTTGAATTAGGGTTAGTGTGGATGCAATTCAAAGGTATTGGCCTCTGGGAGCTATGCTACAGTGCACCATTGTGACTGCTCTGGACAGCACTCTGAACTCGGATGCACTGGCCAGGTGTACAGGAAAAGCCCCGGGAACTTTTGAATCTCATTTCCTCTTTGGTCAGGTGAGCTCTTCAGCACAGGTGACCATGGAGAGCTCATCAGCCCAGGTAACCATGTAGTCTCAGAATCGAAAAAGAGCTCCAGCATGGGCCGAACGGGAGGTACTGGATCTGATCGCTGTATGGGGAGAGGAACCCGTGCTATCAGAACTACGTTCCAAAAGACGAAATGCCAAAACATTTCAAAAAATCTCCGAGGCCTTGAGGGACAGAGACTACAGCAGGGATGCAACACAGTGCCTCATGAAACTTAAGGAGCTCAGACAAGTGTACCAGAAAACCAAAGAATCAAACGGATGCTCTGGGACAGAGCCCAAGACATGCCGCTTCTACGCTGAGCTGCATGCAATTCTCGGGGGGGCCTCTCCGTGGACTCCGATGATGGGGTACTCTCCGCCAGGCCCGAGGATTTTGTGGACGGGGAAGATGAGGAGGAGGAGGAAGGGCTTGAGGAGAGCACACAGCACACCATTCTCCCCTACAGCCAGGATCTTTTTATCTCTCTGACTGGAATACCCTCCCAACCCAACCAAGCCGGAGAAGGGGCCTCTGGTGAGTGTACCTTTTAAAATATAATACATATTATAAAAGCAAGCGTTTTTTAATGATTAAGTAGCCCTGAGGACTTGGGATGCATTCGTGGCCAGTACAGCTACTGGAAAAGTCTGTTAACATGTCTGGGGATGGAGCAGAAATCCTCCGGGGACATCTCCATGAAGCTCTCCTGGAAGTACTCTAAAAGCCTTTATAGACGGTTTCTGGGGAGAGCAGCCTTATTCCATCCTCTATGGTAGGACACTTTACCACGCCATGGTAGTAGCAAGTAATCTGGTATCATTGCATGACAAAGCCTGGCAGCGTATGGTCCTGGTGTTTGCTGGCATTTAAGCAACATCCATTCTTTATCTCTGTGTTATCCTCAGGCGAGTGATATCATTCATGGTAACCTGGTTGAAATAGGGGAATTTAATTAAGGGGACATTCAGAGGTGGCCGTTCCTATCGGGCTGTTTCCTGTGGCTGAAAAGAAATCCTCCCTGCAGGGGGCGGGCATTGGTGCTGAGCTGTTCGCGTTTGGCTAGCAGGGATCTTCCCTGATATCAGCCACGCGGTGTGGTGAGGGGTAAAGCAATCATCCCAGAGAATTGGATGGGTGGGGAAGGGTTAGTTTGGTTCCTGCTGCAACACGTTAACAGGAAAACCACAGCACTAAATGGCCAACTCAACATGCTTTGCTTGGTATGGAAAAGGAGGGCACTGCTGTTACGAAGGTTGCAGAAGAGGAAAGACTATGGCTTACCATGGCTGCCTGCAAGCTGAATTCTGTTGCCCAGCCCTGCGTGTGTGATCTCTAACACCAAAGCTGCAGGCACTCAATATAAGATGCAAAATGTGACCTTGTACCAAAATCACACGTGCTGTGTAATGTGAATAGTGTTGTTCACCATGAAAGAGTATAGCCATTGTTCTGTAAAATGTATCTTTTTAAATACTTCACTCCCTTCTTTTCCTCCAGAAGCTGAAAATGTTTCAAGCCTCCCTCCTCCATCCCAAAGGCTATCTCAGATAAAAAATGCACGCGCGATGAAATATTCTCTGAGCTCATGCAGTCGTCCGGCACTGACGGAGCTCCACAGAATGTGTGGAGGGACACAGTAGCAGAGTACAGGAAAGCGGCCGATGAACGTGAGGAGAGATGGCGGCAGGAAGATCAGAGGAGGCATCATGCAATGCTGGGGCTACTGCAGGATCGAATGGACATGCTCCGGCGTCCGGTGGAGGTTCATGAACGGCAGCAGGATCATAGACTGCCGCTGCAGCCCCTGTTTAACCACCCTCCCTCCTCCCCAAGTTCCATAGCCTCCTCACCCAGATGCCCAAGAACGCGGCGGGGGTGGGGAGCAGAGGTGAAAGTAAGCCAGTACACCCCAGTATGGCGTACTGGCAAGAGCCGGTGCGCCGTACTGGGGTGGATCGGCTTCCCCAGGCGCAATTTAAAGGGCCTGCGGCTCCCAGCAGCGGCTGGAGCCCCTGGCCCTTTAAATTGCTGCCAGAGCCCTGGGGTAGCGGCGGCGGGGCTGGGGCAGAGATTTAAAGGGCCCGGGGCGGTAGCGGTGGCTGAGCCCTGGGCCTTTTAAATCATCCCCAGAGCCCCACCACCACTTCCCCAGGGCTCTGGCAGGCTCTGGGGATGATTTAAAGGGCCCGGGGCAGTAGTGGCAGCCAGAGCTCTGTCCCTGGAGCCCTGCTGCCGGAGCCCTGGGGAAGTGGCGGTGGGGCTCCAGGGACGATTTAAAGGGCTCAGGACTCCGGCTGCTGCTACTGACCAGGGCCCGTTAAACCGCTGCCAGAGCCCCCAGCTGCCGCTGTTACCCCGGGGAAGGGGAATGAGGCACTTGCCGGTACAGGGTGCGCCGGGGCTGGCTCTGACCCCCCAGCCCCGCCCCTTCTGCCTGAGGCCCCACCCCTTCTGGGGACCAGAGCCAGCCCCAGCCCAGCCCCGTACCAGTAAGTCCCTAGACTTACTTTCACCCCTGGGGAGGGAGGCTCCGGGCACCCAACCACTCCATCCCAGTGGACAGCCCAAGCAACAGAAGGCTGTCATTCAAGAAGTTTTAAAGTGGTCTTTTCCTTCCCTGCTACCCTCCTCCCACACGGACTACCTTGTGAGTTATCTCCCTATTTTTATAATCAATTAATAAAGAAGACATGTTTTTTAAACAATAGTGATTTTATTTCCTTTGCAAGCAAGTTGTGATCGAAGGGGGGAGGGCGGGTGGCTTACAGGGAATTTAGAGGCAACCAAGGGGGCGGGTTTTCATCAAGGAGAAACAAACAGAAGTGTCACACAGTACCCTGGCCAGTCATGAAACTGATTTTCAAAGCTTCTCTGATGCGCAGCGCTTCCTGCTGTGCTCTTTTAACCGCCCTGGTGTCTGGCTGAGCGTATTCAGTGGCCAGGTGATTTGCCTCAACCTCCCACCCTGCCATAAACATCTCCCCCTTACTCTCACAGAGACTGTGGAGTGCACAGCAAGCAGCGATAAGAATGGGAATATTGGTTTTGCTGAGGTCTGAGCGAGTCAGTAAACTGTGCCAGCGACCCTTTAAACGTCCAAATGCACATTCTACCACCATTCTGCACTTGCTCAGCCTATAGTTGAACAGCTCCTGACTACTGTCCAGGCTGCCTGTGTACGGCTTCATGAGCCAGGGCATTAAGGGGTAGGCTGGGTCCCCAGGGATAACTATTGGCATTTCAACATGCCCAACAGTTATTTTCTGGTCTGGGAAGTAAATCCCTTCCTGGAGCCATTTAAAAAGACTAGAGTTCCTGAAGACACAAGCGTCATGGACCTTTCCCGGCCATCCCACGTTGATGTTGGTGAAACGTCCCTTGTGATTCACCAGTGCTTGCAGCACCATTGAAAAGTGCCCCTTGCGGTTTATGCACTGGCTGCCTGGTGGTCCAGTCCCAAGATAGGGATATGGGTTCCATCTATCGCCCCACCACAGTTAGGGAATCCCATTGCAGCAAAGCCACCTACTATGACCTGCACATTTCCCAGAGTCACTACCTTTAATAGCAACAGCTCAATGATTGTGTTGGCTACTTGCATTACATCAACCCCCACAGTAGATTTGCCCACTCCAAATTGATTACTGACTGACCGGTAGCTCTCTGGCATTGCAAGCTTCCACAGGGCTATTGCCACTCGCTTGTGAACTGTGAGGGCTGCTCTCATCTTGGTATTCTTGTGCTTCAGGGCAGGGGAAAGCAAGTCACAAAGTTCCATGAAAGTGCCCTTACGCATGCAAAAGTTTCAGAGCCACTGGGAATCATCCCAAACCTGCAACACTGTGCGGTCCCACCACTCTATGCTTGTTTCCTGGGCCCAGAATCGGTATTCCACAGCATGAGCCTGTCCCAGTAACACCATGATCTCCAAATTGCTAGGGACCGCGGTTTTAGAGAAATCTGTGTTCATGCCCTCATCACCGCACTGCTATCGCCTCCTCGCCTGGTTTTTCAGGTGCTGGTTCTGCATAAACTGCACGATAATGCGCGAGGTGTTTACAATGGTCATAACTGCTGCGGTGAGCTGAACGGGCTCCATGCTTGCCGTGCTATGGCGTCTGCTTGGACAATCCAGGGAAAAGGGCATGAAATGATTGTCTGCCATTGCTTTCACGGAGCGAGGGAGGGAGGGTTGACTGACGACATTTACCCATAACCACCCGTGACAAATTTTTGGCCCCATCAGGCATTGGGAGCTCAGCCCAGAATTCCAATGGTCAGCGGGGAGCGGGAACTGTGGGATAGCTACCCACAGTGCATCGCTCGGCATGGCAACGCTTGCCACGGTACTGTGGATGCACACCACCGAATTTATATGCTTAGTGTGGACGCGTGCACTCGACTTTATACAATCTGTTCCCAAAAGTCGACTTCTGTAAAATCAGAGTACTTTTGAAGTGTAGACATGGCCTAAGACTGTAGTTGAGGGGGGCAGATTACACAACATTAAAACTGAAGTCAAGAATGGCGATGTTGGGGGCCAGAGACGAGGAAGAGAAAAAAGTCAGATGTCAGAGAGGAAGGTGGTCCCCGGAGGAGTCGGGAGATGTATTATTTGAAGAAGAAGGTCAAACACAATGCTGTTCCAAAGCGGAGAATGGAGAGGAAGAAAGATGGAGAAACTCAAACACCCCACTGTGTCCCTTGGCAGAGGGCTCATTTAGAGGTGTAAGCAAAGGAAGGGCCACGATAAGAGACAGCTGAAGCAGAGGCAGTGTCAGATGGGGCTACACACATTTCTTAGAGTACAAGGAAATGGATGAGTTGGAAAATCTCACATTAAATCCTTATGTGTCCAGGACAAGTCATTGCTTTATGGTACACTTATTATTAAACATATTTGAAAACATTAAATTGAGCATAAATATTTTAAAATGAATCATAGCATCAACAATATTCCGTGGAAAACTAGATAACAGTCAAAGATAACTAAGTTCAAACATTACTTCAGTTGCCTGCATTATTAAACATACCAATGAGCTCTAAACAGGACATTAATGTAACAGTTCCAAAATAGTGATAAAACATTAAAAATGTTTTCCTACAAATATTAATTGATCATATGACTATTGATTTAACCGAGAGCAATTCATCTGCAAACACTGCTATCTTTGCAACTTGCATGGGAAATAAGCTACTGGAAATTTAAAATTAAACTGCACAGGTCAATTGGAAAAAGAGATCCATCATTTAAAGAAAATTAATAGCAGTAGCAAAATTTACCAAAACACCTAAATTCTGCTAAGTGAAACTTTTCATTTATATGGATTTCCACCTCCCTTGCCTTTTCTTAAAGTTCAGCCTGAACCTCTATTAATGATGGTCTGTGCTGAGCCTTGCCATAATTAGATAGCCGCTGGAAAACCATGAGTTTGTCCACAGCCAAGAAACTGATGCAACTCTTGAGAATATGTGAAATATTCATTATGGCAACTAAGCACAGATTTGTCAAAGTATTGAATTCAGGAGCAGGGAATGGTCAAGAAAAAATGTTCAATTTGTACTCATTAAGCTTGGATAGCCTTTGAAGAATATCAGTCACAAATAATTAAGACAATAAGGAACTCATCTAACAGAAGGTAAAGCTGATCAGCAAATCAATATATTTGGTTTTTATGCACATAATTTACAGCCTCTAGATCTCAAAATATCAGCACTACAAAACCAGTGATTTACAAACACATCAAAAATTTCTTTAAAAGTCCAGTTCCACCATCTAAAAAACACCCTTTTCGAGCCTGGCTTCAGTGTACTCATTTTGTTACTGATTATGTTCCTCGGGTTCTTTACTTCTCAAAGTTTTGGATCCCATCAAAAGCATCATTTATTTATTAAGCCTATATCATAAACTGGCTCTCTTTCCAGTGTACGTACATAACTTGTTTACTTTTTAAACAAGTTTATGTCAGTAAGTTACTACCATATTTTTATATCTGGTCAGGCAAGTTTCCAGTAAGAGATATTCTATCAAATGGTAACATGCTTTTCATTGTAAATTATATTAGACAAAGTATTAACACTTTCATAATTAGTATAGAATGGATGGTCTTATGTGGATGACAGTAGGTGTCAAACATATTGAGTGCAGCACACCAACTTTACATTTGCTTTTGTTTAGACCAAGCACCTCAGATATTCCAGTCACAACATAATACATTTATTATTTACAAAATCATGTTCTTCTAGAAAGTAAATCTTATCAAATGAACTGAGATTTCAGGTCCTGCATCTGAATATAATAGAACTATTATTATAGCACCTAGATGCCTAAAATGGAGTTCAGGGCCCCTTTGTACAAACACCCGATCCAAAAATGTAACTGGTTCCTGCACAGTAAGTTTACAGTCAGTGTAAATACAAAAAAGAATCAAGTTTGAGCACCACATAACAGCCAGATTAGATAACTATCATTCAAATCACAACAGCATACATAGATAGCATAACCTATTATTGTAGTGACAGATGTGTTTTTTTCCCCCTGAGTACAAGATGTGCAGAGTGTTTGCTTTAGAATTAAGAATACAATATGAAGTCTCTTCTTTAGGCACTGAGGTTGGATACATCTTTATTTTATAGCAGTTTAAAGTAAAAATACAAGCTTATACATATTAGAACAAAATCAAAGTGGTAGATACAAGCTTAATGGAAAAGTATTGTAGCATTTTAATGAATAAATTGACCTGGAAATTACAACTGAAAGATAAATCAGCCATGGACCTGGTGGTAAAAAAAAAAAAAAGGTTTTGAAAGGTATTACTATAGAATAAAACAAGATGGTTATTTTTCTATAGAGATGTCAAGGTTCCCAGAGATAGTATGTATAGTTGTAAAATGCAGAAAACTTTGAATATTCACCCAAACATTCTTGATCTAGTATTTGTGGAGCAATAGGTGCTACATGGCTTTTCAATATGCATCTGAGGGAGCTACAAAGGCTGGGGCCCAATCCAGAGCTCACCGAAGTCAATGTAAAGAGTCACATTGGCCTAAACAGGCTTTGGATCAGGCTCTTAGTGAGAAAAGAACGATTTCAAGTACACCAAGTTACCCACAAATTGAGAGAAGGGGAAGTGAACTTTGTTTATATTCAGAGATATGCCTGTCTTAGATCTATAACTTGGTGAGTTTTTTCTTGAATTCATACCACATGCCCACATTTTTTTTAAAAAAGAAATTACAACTGAAAGTGAGTTTGAATGGAGTCCAACTAACACCCTAAAGTATTTTTACAATCCTACACTTTTTAAAAATAAAATCCAAGTACAAAAACGTTTTGAAAGGAACAGATAAGGGATTACGTCAGATTCCCACCATCACTCTATCTCAACAGAAACACATCAAGCTTTTTTTTTTTCCTCCCCCAAAAACTTGTCAGAAAAATTCTACCCTTTCTGCATATTAAGAGAATTCCTGGCTAAGGACAAGCATATAAGGTAGTCTGCTCTCAGAAGCTCATTTTTTGGCACAACTAAATTGATGGGGAATCTTTCCTCCAAAATGAGTATCTCTTAATCTTCACTTGTGTGTGAGTGAGGTTGAAAATGGGATCATGGATATCAGTAAGCAGAAAAACTGGAAAATAATGAATCATCAATAGGATAGATTTGCTAGAACAGCATGGTGTAATAAGTTAAATGTGGCCTTGAGGATTTATATTAGAATGAAAAGGAAATGAATTCTGATTAACTTGAAGCTCCTAGCCTTATTATGGGAATACTGCCATGTATTCAGATAAATGCTAACAGACAACACAGAAAACAGAAGCACATATAGGAGATGTTAGAATACTCTGGCACAAATAGAAAATGGAAGCAAGTACTGCATGCACAGAAAGAACGATTGAGAAAATACAGTATACATACACACAGCCCATTTAAGAAAACATGACATATTTACAAAAGCTAAATAGTTCGTAGGTCATATATAGATACTAGTAATTTCACAGAGTCAACATAAGGCCCCTGCATCAACTAAGACTACCCAGATGTGCTCACTGTAACTATAAGCAGTGGGTCCTTTTTCCATCAGGATGGAAGAAAAGGGGTTGTTGCCCCCATAAGGGCTCCCCCTGCAATTGGTAGCAAAGGGTGAGGAAGGGGAAAGTTTACCTGGATGGAACAGGAAGCAGGTGCACCAAGTGCCGCGAAGGAGGGACATTCCAGGTGATTGGAGGAGGGTGGTATTTTTACCTCGGGCTGTTCCAAAGATGCCCTATCTAACTAGGATCAAGCTGTCAGCAGCAGCAGCTCAGGGCTCACAGAGGAGGCTCCAGATGCCTGCACATGCTCACCATAGCAGTGTTCCAACATCGGGATGGAGCAAGGGGAATTCCCTCCCCCCTCCTGGAAAGCTGGGAAACATAGCATGGCAGGGGGTGGGGAAGAAATCCCCATACACATGGGAAAGTGTGCAGGATTATGGTGCCTAGTACACAGGACAAAGAGGAGTGGAGGAAATCCCCCAGGTACTAAAGCCGGGAGTGCAGAGCCAGGGTCTCAAAAGGCAAAGGAGAAACTACCCATCCACCCCCGGCCAGTAAGGTGGCGATGCCAGACTCACATCAATCACCCAACAGCAGCAGCTGCTATAACAAGATGGGAGAGGAACCTGCTGTGGTTACATGCAGCCTTGGAGCTCCACTATGAGGCAGTAGGGTCAGAGCAATACACTGTCTGGGACCAGATTAGGAAGGGGGAGGGCTGATGGCAGTCCCCTAAATAGGTGGAAACAATTAAGGAAATAATGATGACTTGCACTGTACATTTTATTACCAAATATTCCCACCATTTTAAGTGAATAAAGTTGTGGCCTAATTAAACCACATCCTTTGCCTCCTGTATTTCTTCTGACATGGCCAGACAATTGGTGCTTGACCAAGAAGAGTGTCTGTTCATCTTTAATACACGTTTAATGTTCTGCACAACTGGGCCACAGGTGACTATGGTTGATGTTCAAGCCTCTGGTACTTTCTGTTGAGATAACATCCACAGGTGAGACTGGGCTATGGTGGTCGCAAGGTAGCTTTCTCCTTTCTGCAAATGTAATTACTGAACTGCATTAACCTACAATGGCGCTTTATTTCTCTCCCCTGACACAGCCTTCTATATCCATGAAGTGCACATACCCCAAGCAAGTCCTGATAGTCCTGTCCTCCCTGGTGCAAGGAAAGTACACCAGTTCCAATGTCTAGGAAGTCTCCATATCTGCCAAGGAAAGGGTTGATACTTGGGCCTTATCTGGATTCCATCCCTTTTTCTCTTAGCAGTGAGGATGTACAAAGTGAACAGCTTGATTTATGAACACTATGCTAAACAGATAGCATTATGAATTAAGGGGAAAAAACTATTTAGATTTTCATAATCAACGGGTTTTAGATGAAAATCACCGATTAAGAGAAAACTGAATGATCAGATGCTATTTTAAAATATTGTTTTAACCATACCAAGTTTATATAAATGACAGGCTAGTAACTAGGATAATTTTTTCTCATCTAATAATGACCAACCGCCTTCTTGCGTTGAGTAACTGAGTGTGGGCTGGTGATGATAAGCACAAACATCATTGGTGCTTGAGCAGAGAGCTAGTCAAATGGGAGGAAAAGGTAAGCCTATTTTATTTACTATTGGATATTTTTCCAAAGTTACCATTCAACACTAAGTATAACACTTATCTATTCCTCCCACAGGCAATTCCCTGCTCCACTGCCATTGATGTTTGCTACTAAAGCTATTTACAACTCTCCTTTTGTCAGATCAGTACATGCTGGGATGTCCAGAGTGAATGCAGACTTGGAGATTGCACATAGAAGCTTCAAGGGCTGCAACAACAACCAACAAGTTTATTATGAAGAAAAAGTGTGTTTTCTGAAATGTTCTTTAATGTTTGGATATTTGGCAGCTTATTGTAAAGTTATACAATGTTTGGTTGAAAACAAGTATTCCTATTTACCTTTAAGATTCGGTCCCCTAACATGCAATGTACTACCCTCACTTAAGGTGCACATGGCTTGAATATACTGGACTGACTGACAACACTGGACTTTTCAGTGATATTCCACATGAAATGCAGTGGTTCTCATTTCACTTCGACAATATCATTTCAAAATAGGAGCAAGGAAAATCTATGAATTCCAACAAGGCATACCATTAAAAACACAGGAAGCACAGAGATACGAAGACTATATTTCACTTTAATTCTCACTCCAGCTTAATGCAGTTGTGATCCTGTGCTCCCTCATTCTTAATAAAAATGTGTTTAACTTCCACTTAAATGTATGTGAGACTAACAAAGACTACAAGACTAACATAGCCATTATATTTCACATCCCTGAATAGCTAATATGCTGGTCATGTCCTCAATCTTTGTCCATGACTTTGTTTTCAAATTACTCTAGCACTTCCTCGGCCTCTGTTTCTCACTCCTCTGAGTTTCTACACAGTATACATTATTAACAATTTTAGAATAACTGTTCACAAGTATTAGTGTTATCAGCATACTTTTATGTTCCCAATGCTGTGATAACATTAAGCAAGAGAGAATTAAAGATCTTGACAACAACCAGTATTTGATATTTATTTTTAGTCTCTTGTTTTATCTGTTGTTGTTCAAGTGTTGTAAATATAAATGTTTCTAAACAAGATACAGGCTGGTTTTTAAATTCTGGTAAAATTCAGTTAAATACTGCCTGTTTCTCTCTACACTATAGCTTTATTATTTTTAAAAAAGTTATAGTGCACCATGTTCTCTATCAGTCTTTCAGTTAACTACAATGCTTGCGAAGTCAGCGTGAAGTGACAAAAATCCTAGTTAGGGAATACAGTGCACTACTCAATTAAGTACACATTTGAAACATATTGAGCAGTGGTTAGCACAAAACTTTGCTCAATCACAAAAACAGAAGTGAAGAAAGTTCCCTCTGAAACAGCATAAAGACATACAATATTTAAAACCATTCAAAAAGTTCAAGACATGGATGAAGCCACATGTAAAATAATGAGTTATAATATGCTCTTTCTCTTTGCATAGTGCAAGCTTATATCACAAAGAAAAAAAGTTCCTTCAGAACGTGACATATTTTCTTTATAAAAAATAGTAATTCTAAAAACAACTACTTGTGCTTGCTTGTTGGGTCAATGACACCTTTCACATCTTAGAATGACCTTTAAGAGCTAATCTTCCCTCGTTTTCTCTGTCCTCTTTCTTAGTATTAATAGCTCAAAAATAACTTAAGGATGAATGAAAAATCCTTCATATTACTCTTTTAAAGGCAAACACGCACACTGGAGATCATAAGGCTAATTAAAGGCCAACATTTCCCCAAATGTAAATGATAGCTTTATTTATTTAGCTGACCACAAGTACAGTTTTGAGAACCACAAAAGTCAGAATTAAACTTTAAACTTTAAATATTGAGTGAGCTCAAATGTGGTTTAGGGGAGAAGTGACATTTTAAGCAGCTGTTCTTTGGTCTACCATATGTGAAGTAAGTTTGTGATTTTTGTTCCTATAAAATTCCTAGAGGAGACGTGTCTACATCGCAGTTGACATTAGCTGTCAGATTCAACAGAAGCACCAAGGACTGAACAGATATAAAGAATAAAACTACCCTGATACATCTATAGGCAATCCTTCCATTTCAGGCTTGAAATATATTGACAGGGTAGTGTGGAGAAATTTGCCCATGGTGTACTTGTTCTGTGAATGAGTGTAGGATTTCATTTCCAGCTCTTTGAATCTGGCACTACTTACAAGAAGTAAATTCAATTTGTTATTTTAAATCATGCAACACAAAGTCAAAGGAGGAAAATACATCATTAAAGTTTTCTTACTGTGCACTATTATGGCAAATTTTGCAGGCATCACAAGTTAGCATGTGATGTTACATTGCATACTGAAAGGGATATCCTTGCAAGACCTAGGCTTTAGCTTATTTTTTCTTGCTTTTATAAAGTATAAATCTGACTTTCAGAAAGGTTAAAGAACTTTTAAACGAAGTTTTATCGGAAGATCTTCTCTGTGTCAAGTTATCCTCAGACAGCAAAAACCCAATGCACTAGATACAGTTGGCATGGCTGGGGTATCCGTGGTCTCTTGGTGATCTCTGGGTATTATAACAGACCCTAGAGACAATACAGAGACAAGGTGGGTGAGGTAATATCTTGTATTGGACCAACATCTGTTGGTGAAAGAGACAAACTTGCTGAAGAATAACTCTGTGTAGCTTGAAAGTTGTATTAGACCAACTTCTGTTGGCAAAAGAGACAAGATAGCACTTCACCCACCCTGTTTCTCTAGTATCCTGAAACCAACATGGCTACAATTCTGGAGACAATAGGCAAACTTTCCTTGAGGGAATCAGACTGGGACACAACAGCCACAAGATCACTAAAACTGATGTTTGCACCCCTTTCCTCAGATGCACCAAGCATGTCTCTGCCATAGTTCAGGATCTAGTCCTATGTTTTTTAATGGAGTTCGTAATAGAAGAGTAATAGGGTAGTTTGCCCATGGGTTGGGGAGCCTGGGGCTAAGCCAACCCCTGATTAAAATATGAGTCCCACCTTAGGGGAATCAGATGATTCCAATATAAAAGGCAGCAGGAAGCTGCAGCAGGAGAGACTGAGGAAGAAAGCCTAAACTAGAAGACTATGTTTCTCTTGATCAGAATAAGGTCTCTGTGGATAACAAGACCACTGAAGATGGATATGAGTTACAGGGCTGGTATGATGGACATTGTATTTGGAACACGGAAGAATATTTTGAATTACTTTTGGCTACTGACCCAGTTTCAGGAAAGGCTGTGGATATCCCTGAGATAGACTATACGCCACTCCCACCGGCCCCTGAACAGTGGGAGGGCCTGGTGGAAACACCTCTGGCCATAAAGGGGCACCTGCCAAATGGTGTCCCCAGTACAGAAGTTCTAGAACTATATCAAGTTATGGGTTGCAGGATGGGGTGGGGATTTCTGTCTGTATTTTACGGTTTATATTTGAAGCCAAACTAAAACTGAAAACTGAACCAGCTCTATTTCTCATGCTGACTTCTTTGCCACCATTGACTATACGTGCTCCCCACTTCCGCTGCAGCCCTGCAGTTTGTCTTTGTTAGCTTGTGGGCTCATAGAGCCTTTCTTTGTTTCATAAAATAGAGTCTACATTTAAAGGGGTACTGTATATAAATAATATATTACAAAATAATTATTAAAATAATATTCTGCTTGCAAGCTGACTACATTTTGAGACTTAATATATGGCTCATTTTCAGATGGAAAAAAGTGAGATCCGAACTGTAACCTAATGGAGTGTAATATTATTATTAGCTAAATCTATTTGACAAAAGCCTAATCAAGATCTGAAAAACTCTTTTTTGGTGTTCCTACAATGCAAATTTAAATTTATTTTTAAAACTGACTTAAGAATGAGCCTTTAGTTAAGCAGTATTTCAATAAATATTACTGTTCTCTGAAAACATGCTCATTTAAATATAACTTATCAACAGTTTTCTAAACTATACACAACACAAGCAATCACATACAATTAAGTTTATTTCATTTTAAAACACTTCTGTCTTCAAAGATTTCAGTGGGACAGTAATATAATAATTTCATAGGAAATTATTTTTACTGTCCTTTTTGTAAACACTACATCCTAATCCTCAAAAACAAACCTTGAAGAAGAAACATTTTTACTAAAAACTTAAGGCCAACAAAGATTTAGTACCAGGAGTAGCAACTATTAATGGTGCTTAATTAATTAATTCAGTAACTAGCTTCAAATGGGGTACTCAGTGCAGCAAGTATTCATAGTAAAGGACAAAAAAACCTTTTTTTCCTGCTGAAACGTTTTATCATACAGCTCACAGAAGGTCTCTGGTAAAACTAAGTTGATTAAATACATTATAAATGTACAGCAATGTTAAATTAAACTGACCAGTTTATACCATGACTAGACTAGATTGTTCCGAGACTTAATATAGCCATGCATGAAAATAGGGGAGTATGTGGATTTTCCCATCTTGAGCAGCCACACAAGGGCTACCCACATCAAAGCTCCTGGTGTTCTTGAGTTGTACACCAGATGCTTTGCTTGGGGAGCAAAAAGGTGAGAAGGGGATGGTAAAGAGCAGGGATTAAGCCAAGCACCCAACCTCACCCCATGCATCAGCCAAAAGAACTGACTGTTTGTGGGGTGGTGATGGTATTCTGCACCTCATAAAAGGAGTGCCCTAAATATCTGGCCACCCACCACTACAGCAGAGACTGGCAATCACAATGCTTTCTGGTGCTTCACTTGGGGCAGTATGCCTACGCATCACCTTTTAATATGGGCAGTGTACAAACAGCACAATCTAACCATAAGTGAGTAAGCAGTAGCTCCGACCTAAATACATGAAAGGAGGGAATTCTGAACTGCTACAAATCCTATACATAATAGAGAGAGTGCAACAATCTTCTCAAGGTAATTGGAAAAAGTGAAAGAAGGTGCCTATCCTTATACTTGTTTTTAAGACAGCTCATCAATTTGTCTGTCGTCACTAGTTCCTAGGCTCCTAATTTTACAGCATTTGAGTAGAGAAATATAAATTCAAGTTCATAGTACATATTTTGTATTCTTTGTTCAACTTGTTTACAAGGCTGTATCCATGCTCCAATCAAAATGAAATGTTTTCTATCTGAAATATCAGGTCACTTGGGAACCACATGTTCATGTTACAATATGTAGTTTTATTGTTTTAAGTGTGAGGTGACATTTCTAGGCTAAAGACTTCCTACAAAAAAATGCAACGTACCATTTGTGGATTTTTTTCTGGCTAGGAAGTAACTGAAAAGACAGTAAGAAATTATATACATAAATACCCAAATGTGCAGATAATAGACTCAATTTAGGCAAGTCTAATACTACATTTTAACTTACTAGAGAACAGTGTGATTTTTAAAAAACCAGTGACACACTGCACTGCTAGAGTACATTTCCAAGCTATGCTACAAATTGTAATAAGTGAGTTAATTGGAGACCAGTTTTATCAAGCAAGAAAAGGTCAAATGGCTTTTGGTGATTTGTTTCTTACACAGAATCTTCCTGCCCTGGAAGCTAAGAATAACAGAGTTGGGGAATTAGATCTTGTGACAAACTGAAGAATAAATTAGACAATAAATATAAAACTAGGTTAAAAATCAAACAAGCTATCAATTAGGACTCTCAATCTCTAATGTTTAAGTGGCTATTACTATGTAAAGAGAAGAGAGAGGAGCTTTCTTGGACCCCCAATTCACTATGTGGGCAGACTCCTGAGCCTCCCTGGAATGCTATTAAAATCAAGGGAGCCACATGGAGCTAATTACAGGATTGTGACCTTGTTTTTAATGAATCAGATGAAAATAATATGACTGTTTTGTGTACATTTTAGTTTTCAATTTGATTATATACTTTATTTCCTGAAGAAGACCATCATCTCCCCTTATTTTTCATTATTAGCATATTATCTAGATCATCATTGTAAAGTCAATTGAACAGCTACAGATTAGCAAGTAATTATCAAGGAAGTGACTTAAGGTCAATTTTACACTTAGCTCATAGCCATAAAGATGCAGATCAGTCAGGAAAACGCTGGCACAAGCTTATACAATTCAGAAAATTCGATCAAACCCAATTGTCTGGAGATCTAATAAACATGTGATTCAAAATTCTGTACCTTTATCTTGACAATTTCTTACTGGGGATTTCCATGCCACTTGAAAAAATGACTATTCAGCTTTTAAAGACAAACTCAAATAACCCTATTCACTTAAAAAAATAAAAGGTTGATGTTTAAATATGAAGTTTTCTAGAGAAATCTTTACATAAAACATTTTATTTAATGTCAAAGCTACAGAATTTTAATTTAGTTGAAAGTGTCCTCATTTATTTTTCAAATTTCATCAGAATTTTTAAATTCCAAAACATTCTGACCAGCTCTAAGTAGCACCAACTGGTGACTGCCAACACCATAGTATTTCACTATACATGCCATCAGAAATAACTTCAGTATTTCAGATATTTTTTAGTTGCCGTTACTAAATGTTGACATTCTAAAGGCAACCACTGAAATTTCCAGTCGCACTAAGTGATTTTGACATTGCTGTTCTATGAAGAGCAATATTTTTGCTTTGTCTTTTGGTTATGTTTTATTCATAATCTTTATAACCTATGACAACCAGATTCTTGTGCTATGCTCCAAGAAGTTACAGTTTTTCATGATGCTGATCGACAATGGTTGGAGAAAATATCACAGACTTAAAATATCACTATTGCTATGCAAGGGAATAAAGACAATGAAGATTATTATTGGCAATTGTACCGAAGTAGAGTGAAATAAATTGACAAACACAAACATGCTTAGATTAGTGCTATAGCAGCACTTCACTGCCATTAACATTTCTTATTAAGGGTCTGAATGATCAAATATGGCAGACAAAAGTCTTTTCCTTACAGACATTGTGACCTGTCACTTACACATGCTTGGTCAGATGTCCTACAAAGAATTTCTGTGTGTGGAGAAGCCCACACATCACTATTCATTATATACCTTGTTTTTAATGTACAGATATTCTGCCTTTATACAAAGTGTTTCCTTTGAGTGATATCCTTTCTTTAACAAAGGGATAAGACATTAATATTCAAATAACAGTTTCAGCTGGTTAAGGTGTCTTTCTAGGCTAAACATGTAGCATCTTGATACTCGGAGTATCAAGTTTCCCTGATCATTATCAATTCCCCATTTCCTTCTTCACTGCAAACGTTTGCATTAACATCCACCCCCATTTTTAATTCCTCAATGCTAATTACATCTTTAGTACAAAAGTTTGGTAACTGAAATCTTCCTACAGGGATAGTATCATTTATCAGGCCTTCAATGTTTCACTGTCTATATTTCAGTTCAAGGCATAACCCATAAGCAAAACATTGAGAAACTCTAGGGAACACAGAAAAAAGAGCCCTGTAGAATTGGAGCCTCTCAGACATTCTTTAAAAATACATTTTCAGGAAATGAGTTCACTATACAGAGGCATTCAGTCTATCAAACATCAACTGAAAAGGAGAGTGAATGGAATATTCAATGACTTTTCTCAATAACAAAAGTAATAAAAAAGCTATTGTTGACAGTCACCCATTTTAGAAGGTAATACTACTATTTGTGAGCTGAGCATTACATTTCTTTCCTCTCTTCATTGAGTGTCGTTCCCTGCCATTGAGTAACTGAACTTAATTTCTCAATGTCAACACCTCTGCTAATCCCTACATCCCATGCCAGTTTTCAAAGCAGACTATTTGTTTTGCAGGGAATGAGTTTAATATTTTACTAAGAAGTCAACAGATGAAAAGGAGTATTTTTCCTTCTCCTCCCTGCCTACATAATTTCAATATAAAAGAGAATTACAGTAAAAGTAACTATTTCTCTATTTATTCAACATCAGTTAACTGGGAAATTGCCTTTTTATTCTCCGTGCTCTGTCTCTCTCACACACTTTACAGGTCAGCATTGCAAAGGTGGTATATTAAGTTCACCTCTCAATTTCTCTCTTTTTTTTTTTCAAACTCGCAACTACTGCTGCAAGAAATGACCATGCTGCTCCTGCTATCCCTCTATGTAAGGCATCAATATTCAAAAACTCACATCTAATAACTGCCCTTGGAATGAGGCATAGCAGCTACCAATCATCCCTATTGGATGCATCCCAGCCAAGCAATAACCTTCCAAGATGCAGTATTTTCTTTCAAAACAGTCCCATAAACCAACCGCTTGATACATCGATTTATTTAATCATAGTTGCAATCATTAAAATAATGAGGATTAATTGCAAGTAGGTAGGGTCAAGATATGATTTAGAGCTGTTCACTGACCTTATTCTGAAATATATAGGAAGAGCTATATGAACCACCCATAAAAGGAAAACCTTAGGGCACTGAATTAGCCTTTTCAGAACATTTGTGGCACGATGTGAGATGTTACCCTTTCGGTCATTCTTATCATTTCCCAGTATTGTTTCTGGAGTCTTCACAAACAGAAGCTATAATTTGCTATAATTGTCAGTAATCTTATCATAAAGATGCACCAATTACGCTTTTTGGACATCTCCAAAATATAATAAGTTAACAGCAAAAAATGTTTGATTCACATTGGGAGGTTCAGCTTGAATGTTCAGCTGGGCGGGGGAGGGAGGGCGGCTAGATCTGACCCCAAATTGAATTCAGTTGTATTGTAGCCATCTCCTTCCAGCTTTACACCTAAAGCAGATGGAAGCAGATTGTATCAAGAGATCAGCCCTTTCAAATTACAATAGTTTATGATACTCATCTGCATTTTAATCAGATGTAAAGGATTTATTCCTGAAATACATCAAGAAAGCCTATTTTCACCACCTGGCAATTCATCTGAGAGTTTATAGCCAATCAAGTAAAATATGTTGCACATTTTCACTTTGTATGTCTTGCTCTCTAGAGTATGCAACATTACATGGATATAGGTGTCAGTGATTGTATTAGCAGTTATATATAATCCCATCAAAATAGGGACCAGAAGGTGATTTCACACCCAAAATCCATTTTATTAGGGATTTATCTGGTGCTCGACAAAAGAGCTGATCGTGTGGGGTTCATCAAATAATGCCATTTTATTCAAAATGCAATACCAGAAGACAACTCTTATAGTCAGAGAACAGGCCAACTGCATGACTGATAGATAACAGAACTGGTTTACTGTCTGTGGCATGCTTCATCCTGTAACCAGTGATGGTGTGAATTGGAATTTAGTCTTGCTGGGTCAAGAAGATGCAATAGCACAAGTGCAAAAATACAATTTTTACAACCTGCAGAGGCATGTAGTATTGTCCCAAGAGACAAATATCAAAATGTTGCCCTGTTGAAGTTTACTGTTTGGATTAATTCTGCTTCACCAACAAAGTTATACATACCAACCTTATTATTCATAAACTAATGGACAACCCAATATTGTGACAGAAGCAATTAAGTGCATTATGACATTTGGTTAACATGACTGGTTTGATTTTTTAAATCAAATACTATAAGAATTAGATTTTTGGTATATCTTTTTGCATACTGTATTAAAAGGGAAATAGAGCTGCTGCTAATGGGGAAGTATGAATAAAATAGTGAAGCAAAGTACAGAGTTTATTAAAGGAATATAGTTAGGAACATGACTGACTTGGCTAGATTGAAAGACACCATCATTTCCTAGCAAAAAAACAGAACTACCTTAGCATTGGTTTCTAAATACACTATATAATAATAACGTAAGCTATTTTTAATAGCTATTTTTTTAAACACCAATACTATAAGTACTCCGGACTTATCTAACATGTTAGCACTTCACATTTGCAATACACTATGCACGCAAGAAGTTAATTTTTAAGTTCCACGTTGATCTATTTACATTTTTCAACAGGAACAGCCATCATGGAACAATGGTCCAGTTAGACAAGAATCCCAGCTTTGCCAATGGCCGTTACCACAGAGAGAGGCATAACACCACTACAATGCACCTAATGATTGCTGAGTTTAAAAGTAAAAGGTAGTATTGCTAATACGAGTTCTAAATCTGTTTCCCATCTTTGTTGTTTCAATTTTTTTGGGTTGTTCTTTGCATTTCTTTAATGGTCATGAAAGCAAGGGACTGATGGTGCAGGTAGAGGTTGAACAATTTCCCACACAGGTTGTCAATTTTAAGTTGTTTGAAGAAGGGACCTTGTGTCCCATTTCTTGATTTGTATACTTGTACTAAGTCTAGAATGTTGTGAACATCCACAGCACTATAATAAATCAACAGCAGCAGCAGCAGCAGCTCAGACTGCCAATACCTCTGCTATTCCAGTCTCTCCACACAAGAGACTCTGTTCATTAGTAATTTTGCTGCGATTATGTGATGCAGACAGATATACTATCGGTCTCATTAACCTTGCAACCCAAGCCAAGTTTGAACCTCATTTTGCATAGAGTTCTCTGTGTTTTGACAAACAAAAAGTCAAATACTGCTAGATACCTATACCCCAAGAAGGTCTTTGCAAGGATTGAAAATAAGGTGTGAGTGTGACTGAGACTGTTAGAATTCCATTGGCTTCTTTCATTTTTGTCCTCGTTCATACATAAGATCACTACCATTGTTCTACTCTACTACGTCACCACATTGTTGGGTACCACATTCAGAGAAACCGTTAAAATGTTTTTTTTTAGTTAACAGTTTTCCAACCAGTACTAGCAGGATATTAGTTAACTACATTGTAGATGGTCAGAATAAATCCACTATACGTCAAGCTATGTATTTATTCTACAGCTTCACACAGTTTCATAAAAGCCAACAGTCCCTTCTTATATGTTAACCTGATTATGTCAGTAGTACCAGTATAGTCATGAGGACACTGGTGAGTGGTTTAGTGAAACACGGATACATGGGTGCCAATTTACAACTATGTTGTCTAAACGATACAGCTATTTCTTCCTCTGAGAAGAGTAAAGCTTTCATCAACTGATTTTACCAGAACCATGAAATGTAATTGGATTTTTCTACGTCAATTTTGAAATGAACTGGCAGGAGAGATTTAGTCAGAAATAAAATAATACTGAGAAGAGAAGTTGGCAGTAAAGTAAAAAGGTACCTCGCTAATATCTGAGTATGTCAGTGGGGAAAAAAAAAGTCATTCAAGCAAGGCTTCATATTAATGGCACACCCAAATCAATCTAGAATAGAATAATTCGCAGGTGGAGTATGTGCGTAATGTTGATATAGCATTTCAAAAAAAATATATGTCTCAAACAATGTGATAAAATCTTTTAACAACAGATGACAACGTAGAGTTTAGAGAACATTTAAAAAAATCCTACTTTATCAGTTACTTCAATATTCTCAACACAATCAAAGAAATGGGGTCTATCCAGCACTAGATTTTTAAACATTAGGATTATATATGTACTCACATACATGCTCCCTCCACAATCATACCATATAGAGAAATAGCATCCATAAACCTAATGTGACTGCAATATATTTCATATAAATTAGTTATTGTCCTGAATGACAACCTTCTGTAACTCATTAGAAATATACAATCAATTTATAATTATTCATTTTTTCCTTTGAGACCATATCTGATTGGCAAATCTGTAAGGACTGAAAGAATTACGTCCTCAAAGAGTTAAAATATATATTGAATTCATTTCTGGGTGGAGCTAGTTTTCTTGCTGGCTGATCTTACCTAAGCTGTAAAACCTCACATGAATCGCCAAATTCTGACAGGATGACTTTACCAGCCCCGTGCCTGTTAAGCTCATACAACCCCACCAAACTCTTTGAGAGACCTCAAAATGAGCAAGAGCCCATGCTCTTTGCATCTGATGCAAATGCAAGAAAATCCCATCATCAAAAGACTCCTTCTTCAAGTGCACTCACTTTGTTCACCAATCCAAAGCCAAAGTGGGAACAAGGAGCTATACAGACTACCCAATCTTCCCCCTTACTTTCTGTCAGACCTCAGGGATTGTGTGACTTAATTCACACACAGGATGTTTCAAACTTACCCTGTCCCCACTTCCTGGAGTTTGCCTTTTTTCTAACTTAAAACCAACACAAGTATAAACCTCAGCAAAATCTTCTTCTTGAATTTGGTTGTTTCCGGGCTCTCTCCATGCAGGAGCCCTCTATCTCTGCACATACCTCAGAGGAAAGTAACCTTTTCAAACTCCTGGATTGGAGCTATAATGCTCTGTGTAGGTACACATACATAAATATTAAACTTAGCTGTATTTTAAAAGGTGGGTGGGTTAAAATGAACTTAAAATAGATTCTTCTGATTCTGTGTATACACACACACACACACAGAGTATTTGATAAAGGCATAAAACAGGTTTTGTTGCCAAACCTCTCCACCCCTCCCCACCCCCCTTCTACAAGTTCTTCTCTACTTTAATACTAGAAACTGAATTATCTCAAGTACCTTTTTATCTTGCAGATCCCAACAGTCTTTGGCAGGCCTGGAATGTCATGTTGAGGTTGCAGGCTGAAACCCAAGATGCAGCTGCTGTGCTAGCCAAAGTCTGGAGAGAAAAAATGAAAAACCATATGAGGCTTTCAACAAACCCCAGTAACTGCAGAGTAAGTGCAGTACTGTAAGGTCCCCTTATGTGCCACTATATTAAGCTCTATGACATTGCAGAGGAAAATAGAGCCATTTGGCTGATCCATACATAATAGAAAGATGGTGATCAGTATGTGTCATAAGAATAAAGGGAAGGGTAACCACATGTCTGTATAGAGTACTATAAAATCCCTCCTGGCCAGAGGTACAAAAACCTCTTACCTGTAAAGGGTTAAGAAGCTAAAGTAACCTGGCTGGCACCTGACCAAAAGGACTAATCAGGGGATAAGATACTTTCAAATTGGGGTGAGGTGGGGTGGAGTGGGGGAAGGCTTTGTCTGTTCTGTGTGGCTTTTGCCGGAGGCAGAACAAGAAAGCAAGCACTCCAACTCCTTAGTAAGTATTTAGCAAGGAAATGCATTAGATTATCTTTTGTTTTGGCTTGTGATTTTCTCTGTGGTGATAGGAAGGTGTATTCCTGGTTTTTCTTTTTGTAACTTTAAGGTTTTTCCTAGATGGAAATTCTCTCTGTTTTGAGTCTAATTGCCCTGTGAGATTATCTCCCATTCTAATTTCACAGAGGTGCTTCTTTTACCTTTTTTCTTTCTAATAAAGTTCTGTTTTTTTTAAGAATCTGATTGGTATTTTTTAGTGTCCTAAAAACACCAACGCTGGTCTGTGCTCATCTTGTTTATTCTCAAGCCTCCCCAGGAAAGGGGGGTGTAGGGCTTGGGGAGATATTTGGAGGGAATAGGACTCCAAGTGTTCCTTTCCCTGATTCTTTGTTAAATCACTTGGTGGTGGCAGCGTTTTTCTAATCCAAGGTACAAGGGAGAATTTTTGCCTTGGGGAAGTTTTAACCTAAATTGGTAGAAATAAGCTTAGGGGGTCTTTCAGGTGGGTCCCCACATCTGTACCCTAAAGTTCAGAGTGGGGAGGGAACCCTGACCGTATGTGTTGGCAAAACCTAGCCAAGTAAACTGTCTTCTTTGGCTCTATCAGAAAATTGCTTGCTTATTACATTATAAGGTAATAATTTCTAAGCAAAATCTTTCAAGAAGTTAAAATGGAAAGCATATGCTTTTGGGACGAAATTGCAGAACTGAAAATCAGAACTTACAATCTGTAACTATGGAGTGATTACCGCCACTCCATAATTAAAAAATGGGATTTGTATGCATGTGGATTATTATGCCATAGAATAGGAGAAGCAGTAAAATGGTAGAGAAAAGTAATCAGAGTCTTCAGGCCCACGTCAAAGAAGGAAGAACACATCATACTTGCACATGTTACCTCCCTCTCTCCTCCCCAGTTCTATGGTGAAGCATTTTAGGGCTCTATCCTAACTTTATGCACGATAACAGTCGAATGAGCATTAATTAGAGCTGGTCAGAACAATTCTGATTTCTCCACCCGAAAAATGACAGTTTGTTGAAAAACATTTCATGGAAACATGTCAATTTAGAAGAAATTGAAAAAAAAAACCCAGACTTGAGTGTTTGATAGGTTTGAAATATTCTGTTTAAACTTTTGCAATATGTTTCAATTTGCCATTTCAAAACAACTTTTTTTTCACATTTTAAAAATTTTATAATAATGTCAAAGGTAAAAATGTAACAAAATGTTTCAAACAGCAACAAAAAAACAAGTATTTTTCTGAATTTCACTTTGTGGGAAATTCCATTATTTTTTGTTTTCATTTCACACTGATATTGCAGAATTTCTCAGGAAATCAGTTCTCACTCAGTTCTACAAGTAATGTAGTAATGTAACTATTAAAGGAAAGCAGGACATTTGCATTTTTAATGCAAAAGCATAATATGAAATATTTTATGTCTCTTTTGGCATAAAATATAAAATATATATTGTAATAGGCTGAGTGTGACTGCTATTGTTGAGGTTGCAATGAGTCACCATTATAAGCTCTGTTTTCTCTCTCTCTCCCTCTCTCACACACACATTTTTTAATATGGAGATATAAATGTTCTTCCTTTGCTGACAAAACACCATTTGTGTTTCCCAGGAGTAAATGAGAGTCTGGAATAAGGAGCTGCTGATTAACTTCTGAAGACTCATTGGACAATTTTGGCTCAAATGCTACTCTGATTATCCCTCTGAAAAAGTAAGCTAGGTTCAGCAAAAGATAGATACTAAGAGAAGAATTCATTTGTATGCCAGAGCTCAGACTGGGTTAATTTTTGACTCTACAAGATGTGGGCTGGGTGGTGACACTACTGGCCTACTGGTGTGAGAGAAATGCTAAAACAAAATACATTTTTCCTCAATATTATATTTAGTATATTGATAGTACAGCACAGTGTTCAATTTGTACAATTTAAGATGTGGGTGATTATGGGTATGGTTGGTTGAAAGTTTTCTTTTAATTTTTTTTTTCCAGTGGAAAATGGCTATTTTGTCAAAATGTTCTTATTTTGAGAAGATTTACACTTTAGAATTAGAGCTAGTAGGAAAAAAACAAACAAACAGTATTTTTATCCCATGGGAAATTCCATATTTTGACATTTGTTTTTGTCCCAATTTATAATTAAAAGCCAAAATATCAAAATTTCTCAGAGTTCTGACTTGAAATTTTTCTGAAATGTCAAAACATTTTGTTGTGGCTCAGTTCTATATTGAACTGGTTCTATCAGAGCTGCCACAGTGCCTCATGCCCCTATTCTCCACCATGGGCCAGATTCAGTGGATGGATCTACATCTCTCATGGATCTTCCTTCTGGTCAAACCATGAGGGTGCATTATTGGAAATATAGTCCAACTGGGAGCCCTATCCATACAAGAGAATGAGGACATGAGGGTCCTGAACTGCAACTGCCATGAGGTCCTACAGCAGCTCAGGCAGACACAGATTAATATACTGGCCAAAACCAAACATTTTGATTTAGTTCTACAAACAGAAATGTGTTAATTCAGGTTGACTCCACCTGAAATGAAATACCACATTTTATTTTCCCACTGGGAAAAAAAAATCAAAATATTTTGGTAAAACTGAAATTTCCCAAATTTTCAATTTTGCAGAAACTGTTTTTTCCACTGAAAAAAAAAACATTTTGATGGAAAATTCCCAACCAGATGTATTCAGAAATAATGTTATGAGCCTCAGAACTATTGGACAGGGATAACAGAGAAGCATTCAGAGAAGAGGTAAACTAAATCAGAAGTGTAACTCACTAAATCTTTCAGGAGCCTCTTCCAGTATATCTGTATATCCAGTGGAGAGAAAAGTCTCCAGAGTTGTAAATGAAATAAAATAAAAAGGGACTAATATACCTTTCAAACAACAAAAGTACTAAATTACATCCACAGAAGAATGAAATTCCAGAAGTTGGGCAAAATATAAGAGAGATCTCAAACAAAATACAACTGTAGGGGGCTTGCAGATTTCTAAGTGGGGAACAAGACTGTAATATATAACCTGAATTCAGATTGGCCCCCAAATGCAGAATGTAAACAAATAATGCCTTGTAAATTTATATAGAGAAGAGAGAAAAATCAGGAAGAAGCTTGACCCCCTCCTACTCCCACTGATCTCTATCAGGACTGCAAACTACTGATAGACTACATATAAGAGGCAGTAGCATCCCCCAAAAGCTTACTGTACAGTTGCTAGGAAAATACAATTGTGTTTATTTTTAATTAAATGTGTTTAATGAAGTTCTACTCCACCTGCTGCTCTATATACACCTCTCTTCTAGTTGGGTGTGAGAGGGAAATGTTAGGTCCTTGTCCTGTCTCAAAAACTATAATGGTTTAATGAGGTGGCAGTGGCTTTAGTTGACATCTTCCAAAATATAGTAGAGACATGCCTACTTAGGAGTCCCAGAAGACCATGGGGAGAGAACTATCCAGTAGGTAGATCAGTCCTGTAAACCCCTCCACCACCCCCACCACCACCCCCACACCTTTTAAATGATGATAACAATAGGGTTCTTGAACTTTAATTACTGTTTGAGAGCCTAATTCTGAGTTAGTCTGTTCAAGGTACTAGTAACATCTTTTCACACAGTTTTAGATACTGTTCCCAGTAGAAAGAACACTTCTTCTACTGCTACCATCTCTGAATTCAGTAGTATCAGCCCTCTTCCTCTTGTCCTGGGAAGTTCCAGCATTTGGTACTGAATAATCATATTAGAATGGCATATTAGTTACCTATTAACTGGTATTCAGAACTGAAAACCAAAGTCAAATAAGAACAGGGATTGCTCACAATAATGTTTACATTACTGCAGAAATACATCTTTTGTCATTGAACCTGCATCCATTTGGAGACCACTATACATGATTGCCAACCACCTGGTTCAGAAATGTGCTGTCCTATGGCACAGCTATTCATTCTGAACCAAAGGTACTGTAGTAAACATTTTCTGAGTTTGAAAAGCCAGTTCATAAATATTCACTTAACAAATGTAAATAGCTATATTCTATTATAAATCATACTCTATAATCACGTATTCTTTCAGTGGGAAGGGGGGAAAAGGTGCAGTTCTAAGAATTCAGGATAGTTTTAAAGATTAAGCATCCCTAATAGTTATTATCCCCAATAATTTTATTACTACTACTTGCAGAAAGTAACTGAGGAAAGTAGTAAGGGGAAAGAAGAGAGGACATGGAAAAATATAGCTATTTTATAAGTAAATGTATAGAATTCACATAAGCAATTTGCAAACAGAGTAGGAGAAGGGTTTTTTGATTTAGTGTTAAGCAGTACCCCAGTTCAAAAAGATAATTATGTTGAGCCACAAAGTACTAGTGACCACAATAAAATTAGTGTTCAAGATCCTTGTTGGAGAAATAAGAATCTGTCACTATGACACTACACTGCAGAAATGGCAACAAGATATATAACAAAGCTAAGTAAAAAACAAACAAACAAACAAACATCAAGAAGTAAGGAAATTAAATTCATCAGTCTCAGAAATGATTCTACATAAGAACAGTGAACAAAATCCTATCTCTACTGAATGGCAAAACTTTCATTTGCTTAAGTGGGGCTAGAATTTCACCCAGTAAGTCACACAGGGCTACCAGTGGAAGACAATTTTGATATGTTCACACTTAAATAGAGATCATGATCAAATATTTGTAGACTATTTTTGTGGGGTGGGGGGTTGGTCATAAGAAGGGAACTTTTCTTCTTTTAAGTGACTAAACACACTGCCCAAGTGTGTCTCATTAGAGGGGGACAAAGACACAGAACACACACTTGGGCAGGTTACATGACTATCAATTTAACAGCTATTAGCAATCCAGCCAGAACAATATACATTTTGGCTTCAATAGCAAGTGCTTGGTGATACATTTATTAAAATCCACAGTAATTGTGTTCTACCCTCTTAAATCGCCTCTTACTTATTTTGATGTCCCAAGGGTTTGCATGAGGACTCAAGATTTTTGTTACTTTGCTTTTTTCTTCTTTTCTTTTTGAATGTTCTGACACTTCCTGGGGTATCTGGGTTGTTAGGCACCTCACCAGCACCCCACCATTAATATGAGGAAGTCTTGTCTGTGCCTGCTGTGGATCAGCTCCCTAAACTCTGCACTGTCTGGTAACACAAGCACTGCCTTCCAGGTCTCTGCAGACCTCATTTTCTCTGTGCAGGTCAGAAATAGTCACACACCAACCCACCATGTCCTCTGACCATTCCTCAAAGTGTCCAGCCCTTTATCCACTGAACAGTCACAGAATTACCAGGACTGCTGTTCCCAAAGGAACAGCACACCACAGCATATTAGTTATACCCTAGAACATAGCTCTGCTAAACACACAGCACTAAGATACCTTTCTAGTGAAAACAAGAATAAGTTTATCATCCAAGAACAGAGATTTAAGTGATAGTGAGTAAAAATGTCAGAAACTAAAGTTTACATATAAAATAAAGTCATAATGTGCTTTACAGAGACTAAACTTAACCAACAAGTTATCCTCCCGTTTAAAGAAGCTCATCTCACCCAAAGTTCTCTCAAGCATTTTCAACCAAGCCTGCTGGATAAACCTTTTTCATGAAGAAAACTCACTGTCCGTTTATTTCCTAGCTGAAGGATGCTAGGTGCCCTCTTGCCCCCCATATATACCAAAAACAAACCGTTGATGTGCACCTCAAGATAGGGATCCCTCCCCACTGTTTACCTCTTCCTGTTATTTTTATCTCTTTGAAGTTTGCACAATCCTTCATTAGCATTTGGTTCAGACTGGTGAGCGGAGGGCCATGGTGAATGCTCATTTTACATATAAACAGACAAATAGATAAACATTTCCTGCATGACAGAAAACCCTTTTTTCCCCACCTTTCCTGGTGACCAATCCCTAGACACAGACGTTAAGAACACAATTTTCAATGTGTGTGTGTATATATATATATATATATATATATATACACACACACACACACATTGAAAATATATATAATTATATATAATATATATATATAATTTCCTTATACAACATCCATACATGTGTTTTGCAATGATATTGATGAGCAATGAGCATATGCTTGTACTAGAAAGAGGTCACATGACACTCTTTTGATGAACTAGAATGTAAATACCAGACCGAGGAGATTTCTGTAACCCTTGTGCACCCCTTATGCCCTGTGCCAGTTGGCATCAAAAGGTCCGTGGGTCACAAATACTAATGTAACAACATTATTTCAGGCATTACAAGGAAAAATTGTAATAAGTAAAAGGGAAGAGGCCATGGAAGTTAGTTGTGGTCCAAGTCCTCTGACAAATATCTTTCAAATAGAGATACCAGAATGTGTTATTATTTGTATTTCATAAAATGCATTTTACATTCAGTATTCTATCCACATTTTATTGCCACTTCATGGGAGTGGAGAGGATGCAGATTCCTCTTACAAGTCTCTAAGCACTGGAAGGCATCCCTTGTACCTATAAAGTTCTGCAGAAATGTGAATGGAGTTCCCTTCCAAGACCTGGCTGAATGGAGTTCTCCACACCAGCAGGAAAAGAGGCAACAGGCTAATCCCACAGCAATTTTCCAGTCTGAGCCTGCAGAGATTGAGCAGCCAGAGGAGCAGCAGTCTTCGATGAGGGCAGCCACACCATGGCAAGCTGCTTGGATAGAGGAGTTGGTGAGGACAGCCTCCTTTGATGACTTTGACCTCCTTATGGACAGACTCACTAAAGAGCTGTCTGCATAAATCGTTATCTGGGAGGAAGGGAACTCAGGAGAATACGCCGACTGCTCACAGAACTCCTGTGTTGAGCCATAACAAGAACAACATGAGGGAAGCAAGGAGAAGGACGTCACTGCTACGATCCAGCAGCAGCCTCCAGAATCTAGCAGCTCTACAAGTCAAACCGCCCTAAGGCTATGAGAGAGATCCTCAACAGGCCCTCATCTTATTGTGAACACCAGTCCAAAAGGCTGTTCTTGTATTTCAACGGTGTGTTTGACTATGTAGCTCAGAACGACACGCAGCGTCCAGGGTGCCTTCATCCTTTACCTAGGTTGACTATGCAGGGGACCTGGAACAAGACATTACAACATGGGAAGTAATGACCAGACTTACAAAGACCAAAAACACAGCCCCAGGAAAAGATGGCATTCACTATAACTTCCTGAAAAAATGACATCCTGGTTGCCTGGTATTAACTGCCATTTTCAAAGAAATGCAAAAAGTTCTGCTATACTACCAGCTCCTGGAAGAAGTCTATAAGGGTGCTTGTCTACGAGAAAGGCGAGCGAGACAACACCAGCAACTGGAGACCCATCCCTCTCCGTTCCACCATACACAAATTGTATGCCAGTTGCGTCGCAGCTAGGATCACAGACTTACTTTAGTTGTGAGCTCAACTATAAAAAATATGTGAAAATTCATAAGATGTCACAATAACCTATAATAATAAATGGTGTTGGGGAAAGGTAGGAAAAGGAGACAAAAACTAAATAAATCTGAACAAAAGAGCCTACTCATATGGTTCAAGGACTATGTTAAAATCATGCTTGGTAAAAACTGAAGATGTACAACCGGAAATTAATGAACCAAAAGTGGTGTGTCCCATAATTCCCTCATCACTCCCTTTTTGGGCCCTTAAAGAAAGACCTTGTGGAGGGGAAACAGAAAGAACAGATGGAGGCTACTGAAGAGAACTTCAGCATCATGGCTTCCACTGCCACCATCTTCTTCATTCTCATCCTGAAGGATGCCCTGACCACACTTGGCCAAAGAGAGGGATCCAGATGATATTGTCACCTCTACCAGCATGCACGGAATTCCAACCACCACCTGAGATGAAATGGGATCAGACTTTAACAGCAGCCGCAACAGCTCTAGCCCATCTCAACAAACACCTTCTCTTTCCCCCCAAAAGAACAGTTATTGACATCTTTGATACCATCTAAGATTGTCAAACAACATGGATTTTCCTTCTAAAACGCTCTCCAACTAAAGAGAGAGGGAACAAAAAATGTTTAAATGAAAGTCTTACTTAATACTTTACATTTCAAATGTTTTAACTGTTTCTCCTTTTTTTATGTATCTTTAATAAAAGGTTTAAAAGACTTTTAATGATATGTTTGCCATGGTACTAAGCAGGCTAAGTTTCTGTATACCAAATCCTTAACCTCGTTTAACACTGTTTAATGTTGGACAATGATGAGTTTATGTTAACACCTTTGGCCCGTATATTCCATTTTAATTAATTCAGCATGCCCCATGAAAACAATTTAATCCACAATCAGGATGAAAAGTCAGAAACATTGAATTTTTCACAGGAAAGGATTCCCAAAAAAATACATTCTGGTTTTCCCAAAACCGAATTTTTCAGTTTCTTGCCCAGAAGGATCTTGTCAATTTCACTTTCTGCCTGCAGGGAAAAAGACGAACTGACAAGAGCTTTTGAGGTAGGTAACTAGGGAGCAGTCTTTTTAATTTTCCGAGTGGAATTTTTTTTTTCAAAATTGAAATATTCGCAGATTATTTAAGTTTTTCAAAAACCAGCATTTTCCAAAGGAAAGTCATTCTGACAGAAAATTCCTGAGCAGCTCTACTCTAGTCTATATATTTTTGGAGATAAAATTATTTGGAACTCAACAATGTAAAACACCTATGTCTACCCCACGCTATGCAGAGAAAGTGAAACATTTAGTTCATTTCTGCAGTCTTGACTACAGACTTCCATATTGAAGATGTTATCTGGCAAACAGAGGCACAAACAGAAGGTAAACACAAGAATTAATGAATATAAAAACAAATTAACAAACAAAGAAAACAACCATCTACCCCAGAAGCTCTTTAATTTTACAATCAAGCTGTAAAGGTGGACATAAAAACACCAGTGCATTTGACTGAAAATGTAGAAATCAAAGATTTAAGAAGTAAAAGGATGTGTTGTTATCAATAATACATTTTGAAATAAATATTGCAACATGTCTCCTGAATAACTATACCACGGATCTGTACCATTATAATTTAGCTCTTCACTATCACATTTGTGTTGCAAACAGAAATACAAACACTGGACAATCATATAAGTTTATTGATTTCCTCCATCATCTTACATGTAATCAGTATAATATGCTAATCATTGTCTGACTTCAGTAATGTTATCAGGACATTTTTATGCTGTCTAGTATATTGCATTTGCTGGAATGTGAATTTAGGTAACACCAGGTATCTAACTATCAAAGCATTACAGCCTGGATTTTCAGACATTCTGTTTAAAATCTTCTTGAATATTTTTCAAGATCAAATTCTCTAAATTGGACTGTTACCCCTGTAATTCATGTGCACTTGAAATGTTTTCACATGGTGGCACAACTGGAGGGTAAGAGACAGGTGCCTGCCAAAATTTGCATCTGGCAAAAGAGGAGTGTGGTTTTTGGCATATCCTGGAAAGTCTGCCTTCCATAGACTTATTGAAGGAGGGCTCCTAACTGTAAAAATACTTTGGAACACAAATATTTTGTACTAGAGATTGCACTTAAAACTGCCTACAGCAGAGAAACTACCAACACCCGCGACTGTCATTGACTCAATAGAACAGCCATTTCACACACAGCAGCCAGTGAGTCAGTCATCTGTCAGCAGTGCATAGCTGCTTGACCCAACACCATCATGGCTGGGGTAGGAGGAAGACCCCCAGAGTCCTCATGGATAGCAGAGAGGCTGACTATATCCTCACTGCTGGAGCTACTATACATCCATTTTCTTCCTCAATATGCCACAGGAGCATCACCTGCCAACATGAAGGTGAGACACAAACTATTCGGAATTCCTTCTAAGAAGTTGCACTTGGACAGAACAGAGCTGCATGGTGGCTGGAGAGGAAGAATAGTCTTTCCTAATGGGAATTGCTCAGAGAGTGGCTAAGGAAGAATATCTTTCCTAACAGAAACCTAATTTCTGAAGGAGAAAACAAGATAAACCTCACACTCCTTCTAAGTAATGTACCACACTAAAACGTCAGAATGGATTTCTCCTCTAAAGAGAAAGTGCCCTTTATCCTGTCCTAAAAGCCTCTAAGCGCCTAAGAACGTGGAGCAAATACACCCCCTGAGCACAATTTCTGGAGTACATCAGGCTAAACATGTTAATGAGGAAATTACATATGCACCTACTGCATAAGTAAAAGCAAAAAATTGATGCAAGCACAAAACTTAACAGTAAAGAACATCACCGTCCTAGGCCAAGCACAATTTCATTAGCACCACACGATATGGGTGAGATTTTTTAAAAGCTCTTAGCATTCATAGATTCATAGATTCATAGATATTTAGGTCAGAAGGGACCATTATGATCATCTAGTCTGACCTCCTGCACAACGCAGGCCACAGAATTTCACCCACCACTCCCACAAAAAAACCTCACACCTATATCTGTGCTATTGAAGTCCTCAAATTGTAGTTTAAAGACCTCAAGGAGCAGAGAATCCTCCAGCAAGTGATCCGTGCCCCATGCTACAGAGGAAGGCGAAAAACCTCCAGGGCCTTCCAATCTGCCCAGGAGGAAAATTCCTTCCCGACCCCAAATATGGCGATCAGCTAAACCCTGAGCATATGGGCAAGATTCATCAGCCAGATACTACAGAAAATTCTTTCCCGGGTAACTTGGATCTTACCCCATCTAAAACCCATCACAGGCCATTGGGCCTATTTACCATGAATATTTAATTACCAAAGCCATGTTATCCCATCATACCATCTCCTCCATAAACTTATCGAGTTTAATCTTAAAGCAAGATAGATCTTTTGCCCCCACTACTTCCCTCGGAAGGCTATTCCAAAACTTCACTCCTCTGATGGTTAGAAACCTTCGTCTAATTTCTAATCTAAATTTCCTAGTGGCCAGTTTATATCCATTTGTTCTTGTGTCCACATTGGTACTGAGTTTAAATAATTCCTCTCCCTCTCTGGTATTTATCCCTCTGATATATTTATAGAGAGCAATCATATCTCCCCTCAACCTTCTTTTAGTTAGGCTAAACAAGCCAAGCTCCCTGAGTCTCCTTTCATAAGACAAGTTTTCCATTCCTCGGATCATCCTAGTAGCCCTTCTCTGTACCTGTTCCAGTTTGAATTCATCCTTCTTAAACATGGGAGACCAGAACTGCACACAGTACTCCAGGTGAGGTCTCACCAGTGCCTTATATAACGGTACTAAGACCTCCTTATCCCTACTGGAAATACCTCTCCTGATGCATCCCAAGACGACATTAGCTTTTTTCACAGCCATATCACATTGGCAGCTCATAGTCATCCTATGATCAACCAATACTCCAAGGTCCTTTTCCTCCTCCGTTACTTCTAGTTGATGCGTCCCTAGCTTATAACTAAAATTCTTGTTATTAATCCCTAAATGCATGACCTTACACTTCTCACTATTAAATTTCATCCTATTCCTATTACTCCAGTTTACAAGGTCATCCAGATCCTCCTGTATGGTATCCCTATCCTTCTCTAAATTAGCAATACCTCCCAGCTTTGTATCATCTGCAAACTTTATTAGCACACTCCCACTTTTTGTGCCCAGGTCAGTAATAAAAAGATTAAATAAGATTGGTCCCAAAACCGATCCCTGAGGAACTCCACTGGTAACCTCCCTCCAACTTGACAGTTCACCTTTCAGTAGGACCCGTTGTAGTCTCCCCTTTAACCAATTCCCTATCCACCTTTCAATTTTCCTATTGATGCCCATCTTATCCAATTTAACTAATAATTCCCCATGTGGCACCGTATCAAACGCCTTACTAAAATCTAAGTAAATTAGATCCACTGCGTTTCCTTTATCTAAAAAATCTGTTACTTTCTCAAAGAAGGAGATCAGGTTGGTTTGGCACGATCTACCTTTTGTAAAACCATGTTGTATTTTGTCCCATTTACCATTGACTTCAATGTCCTTAACTACCTTCTCCTTCAAAATTTTTTCCAAGACCTTGCATACTACAGATGTCAAACTAACAGGCCTATAATTACTTGGATCACTTTTTTTCCCTTTCTTAAAAATAGGAACTATGTTAGCAATTCTCCAATCATACGGTACAACCCCTGAGTTTACAGATTCATTAAAAATTCTTGCTAATGGGCTTGCAATTTCTTGTGCCAATTCCTTTAATATTCTTGGATGAAGATTATCTGGGCCCCCCGATTTAGTCCCATTAAGCTGTTTGAGTTTCGCTTCTACCTCAGATATGGTGATGTCTACCTCCATATCCTCATTCCCATTTATCATGCTACCATTATCCCTAAGATCCTCTTTAGTCTTATTAAAGACTGAGGCAAAGTATTTGTTTAGATATTGGGCCATGCCTAGATTATCCTTGACCTCCACTCCATCCTCAGTTTTTAGCGGTCCCACTTCCTCTTTCTTTGTTTTCTTCCTATTTATATGACTATAGAACCTTTTACTATTGGTTTTAATTCCCTTTGCAAGGTCCAACTCTACTTGACTTTTAGCCTGTCTCACTTTATCCCTACATATTCTGACCTCAATAAGGTAGCTTGCCTTACTGATCCCTCCCTTCTTCCACTCCCTATATGCTTTCTGCTTTTTCTTAATTACCTCTCTAAGATGCTTGCTCATCCAGCTTGGTCTACAACTCCTGCCTATGAATTTTTTCCCCTTTCTTGGGATGCAGGCTTCCGATAGCTTCTGCAGCTTTAATTTAAAATAATCCCAGGCCTGCTCTACCTTTAAACCCATAAATTCTTCAGTCCAATCCACTTCCCTAACTAATTTCCTTAATTTTTGAAAGTCAGCCCTTTTGAAATCAAAAACCCTAGTCGCAGATTTATTTTTGTTAATCCTTCCATTCAGTTTGAACTGAATTAGCTCATGATCACTTGAGCCAAGATTATCCCCTACAACCATTTCCTCTATGAGGTCCTCATTACTCACCAAGACCAAATCTAAAATGGCATCCCCTCTAGTCGGTTCAGCAACTACTTGCTGAAGGAATCCATCAGCTATCACATCTAGGAAAATCTGAGCCCTATTATTATTACTAGCACTTGTCCTCCAGTCTATATCTGGGAAGTTAAAGTCTCCCATGATCACACAGTTTCCATTAGTATTTACTTTATTAAAAACATTAAAAAGGGCTCTATCCATATCCAAATTAGATCCCGGCGGTCTATAGCACACCCCAAGCACTATCCCAGGGGAGGCTCTAATAGTTTTCTTCCCCAATTTAATTTTTGCCCAGACAGACTCAGTCATACCCATTTCATCGCTTCTTATTTCTTTACATTCTATCTTATCATTGATATACAGTGCTACTCCACCACCTTTACCTTTATTTCGGTCTTTCCTAAACAGCACATACCCTTCAATACCTGTAGCCCAGTCATGACTACTATTCCACCAGGTCTCTGTTATACCTATGATATCTGGTTTCACTTCCTGCACCAGTAACTCTAGTTCCTCCATTTTGTTACCTAGGCTCCTTGCATTAGTGTACAAACATCTTAATTTTTGCTGTTTAGCCTCACTCACATTCTGTACCCTATTAGGCACGGTTATTTTACTACCAGTATAACCTATTAGACTTGTATCTACACTGCCCTTCCTCCTACCTACAGCTGTATCCACTCTTACTTCATTTTCTTTCCACTCTATGCTGAATTCTGGCGTGGAGATTACCTGGACATCTCCCGACCATCTCCCCCAAATTCCTAGTTTAAAGCTCTCTTAATCAGTTGTGCCAGCCTCCATCCTAGAAGTCTATTTCCTTCCCTACTCAGATGAAGTCCATCCCGAGAGAACTGTCCTCTATCCATGAATGCCTCCCAATGGCCATACATCCCAAAGCCCTCCTTATAGCACCACTGCCTAAGCCATCTATTGATAGTCATAATCTTGTCACACCTTTGTTGCCCTTCTCTAGGAACAGGCAGAATCCCACTAAAGATCACCTGAGCCTCAATTTCCTTAAGCGTCCTCCCCAGCCTAGCATAGTCTCCCTTAATACTTTCCAGCGAGAATCTAGCCGTATCATTTGTTCCCACATGAAGGATAATTAGGGGATTCTTTCCCGCTCCCTTTAGAATCCTTTTCAACCTCAGGTCTACATCCCGTATCTTAGCACCCGGAAGACAGCACACCCTCCTATTTTCTGGATCAGCTCTGGTTACAGGCCTATCTATTCTTCTCAGTAAAGAGTCCCCAATCACATAGACCTGCCTTTTCCTAGTGACGGTGCTATTCTCCAGTCTATCCCCTGTTCCCTCTGGCTGCAAGTTCTTTCCATTCCCATTCTCCCTTGTAATCCTTTTTAACCCATCCTGTATCCTATTGGGGCTCATATTTGGTGTAATCTCCATTAACTCTTCCCCTTTTCCCATAGGACTAACCTCTCTTCTCTTCTTCCTTGCCCTGTCACCCTCAGTGACTACCTGCTGAGCCCCTTCTTCATTTTCCAACTCTGCAAACCTATTCTTAAGCTCTATTTCTCCTTCACTAGCCCGCCTTTTCCTCTGCCTAGTTCTTTTAGTCACATGCTTCCACTGACCACTTTCCTCACCCAATCTCCCCTCAGAATTCCCTAGTCCTGCTTCCATCTGCAAGTCTGAGCTTTTCCCTTCAGATACCTCATGTCTTTGCTCCATAATCTGCTCAAACCCCTTCCTAAACTCTACCAGACTTTCCACCTGCATCTCCAAACCTCGGATCTTTTCCTCCATCAGCTCTATCAGACGGCACTTCATGCAGACAAAACTCTTACCAGGTGCCCCCTCCAGGATCATGTACATACCACAGCTTCCACATCCAGTCATCTTCATTGTGTCATCTGCTACATGGGTCACTCCCACTGCCACCTCTGTATCTGTCATATCCTTTCCACCTAAATCCTGTTAATCTGGGAAACACAAACCACACCAAAACACCACCACCCACAGCAAAACCAAACCCCACACGAGCACCACAAGACAAACTCCCCTTTCAAACTCCCACTCAAACTCCCCTGTTTACAGCTCTGTTTGCTAGCTCCTGTGCCGCTGCAGCTGTCTGTGCCGCTGCCTGACTGGCTGCTACCTTAACTAGGACCCCTAGTCAGTGAAGCCCCGCCCCCTAATCAGGGCTCAGCTTCTCTCCCAGCACAAAGCCCCTACAAGCCTCTACACATACAAATACTACCAATACAAAACCAAGCACACACAAATACCTTCTCCTCCAACAGAACTCCCACTCAAACTCCCCTGTTTACAGCTCTGTTTGCTAGCTCCTGTGCCGCTGCAGCTGTCTGTGCCGCTGCCTGACTGGCTGCTACCTTAACTAGGACCCCTAGTCAGTGAAGCCCCGCCCCCTAATCAGGGCTCAGCTTCTCTCCCAGCACAAAGCCCCTACAAGCCTCTACACATACAAATACTACCAATACAAAACCAAGCACACACAAATACCTTCTCCTCCAACAGAACTCCCACTCAAACTCCCCTGTTTACAGCTCTGTTTGCTAGCTCCTGTGCCGCTGCAGCTGTCTGTGCCGCTGCCTGACTGGCTGCTACCTTAACTAGGACCCCTAGTCAGTGAAGCCCCGCCCCCTAATCAGGGCTCAGCTTCTCTCCCAGCACAAAGCCCCTACAAGCCTCTACACATACAAATACTACCAATACAAAACCAAGCACACACAAATACCTTCTCCTCCAACAGAACTCCCACTCAAACTCCCCTGTTTACAGCTCTGTTTGCTAGCTCCTGTGCCGCTGCAGCTGTCTGTGCCGCTGCCTGACTGGCTGCTACCTTAACTAGGACCCCTAGTCAGTGAAGCCCCGCCCCCTAATCAGGGCTCAGCTTCTCTCCCAGCACAAAGCCCCTACAAGCCTCTACACATACAAATACTACCAATACAAAACCAAGCACACACAAATACCTTCTCCTCCAACAGAACTCCCACTCAAACTCCCCTGTTTACAGCTCTGTTTGCTAGCTCCTGTGCCGCTGCAGCTGTCTGTGCCGCTGCCTGACTGGCTGCTACCTTAACTAGGACCCCTAGTCAGTGAAGCCCCGCCCCCTAATCAGGGCTCAGCTTCTCTCCCAGCACAAAGCCCCTACAAGCCTCTACACATACAAATACTACCAATACAAAACCAAGCACACACAAATACCTTCTCCTCCAACAGAACTCCCACTCAAACTCCCCTGTTTACAGCTCTGTTTGCTAGCTCCTGTGCCGCTGCAGCTGTCTGTGCCGCTGCCTGACTGGCTGCTACCTTAACTAGGACCCCTAGTCAGTGAAGCCCCGCCCCCTAATCAGGGCTCAGCTTCTCTCCCAGCACAAAGCCCCTACAAGCCTCTACACATACAAATACTACCAATACAAAACCAAGCACACACAAATACCTTCTCCTCCAACAGAACTCCCACTCAAACTCCCCTGTTTACAGCTCTGTTTGCTAGCTCCTGTGCCGCTGCAGCTGTCTGTGCCGCTGCCTGACTGGCTGCTACCTTAACTAGGACCCCTAGTCAGTGAAGCCCCGCCCCCTAATCAGGGCTCAGCTTCTCTCCCAGCACAAAGCCCCTACAAGCCTCTACACATACAAATACTACCAATACAAAACCAAGCACACACAAATACCTTCTCCTCCAACAGAACTCCCACTCAAACTCCCCTGTTTACAGCTCTGTTTGCTAGCTCCTGTGCCGCTGCAGCTGTCTGTGCCGCTGCCTGACTGGCTGCTACCTTAACTAGGACCCCTAGTCAGTGAAGCCCCGCCCCCTAATCAGGGCTCAGCTTCTCTCCCAGCACAAAGCCCCTACAAGCCTCTACACATACAAATACTACCAATACAAAACCAAGCACACACAAATACCTTCTCCTCCAACAGAACTCCCACTCAAACTCCCCTGTTTACAGCTCTGTTTGCTAGCTCCTGTGCCGCTGCAGCTGTCTGTGCCGCTGCCTGACTGGCTGCTACCTTAACTAGGACCCCTAGTCAGTGAAGCCCCGCCCCCTAATCAGGGCTCAGCTTCTCTCCCAGCACAAAGCCCCTACAAGCCTCTACACATACAAATACTACCAATACAAAACCAAGCACACACAAATACCTTCTCCTCCAACAGAACTCCCACTCAAACTCCCCTGTTTACAGCTCTGTTTGCTAGCTCCTGTGCCGCTGCAGCTGTCTGTGCCGCTGCCTGACTGGCTGCTACCTTAACTAGGACCCCTAGTCAGTGAAGCCCCGCCCCCTAATCAGGGCTCAGCTTCTCTCCCAGCACAAAGCCCCTACAAGCCTCTACACATACAAATACTACCAATACAAAACCAAGCACACACAAATACCTTCTCCTCCAACAGAACTCCCACTCAAACTCCCCTGTTTACAGCTCTGTTTGCTAGCTCCTGTGCCGCTGCAGCTGTCTGTGCCGCTGCCTGACTGGCTGCTACCTTAACTAGGACCCCTAGTCAGTGAAGCCCCGCCCCCTAATCAGGGCTCAGCTTCTCTCCCAGCACAAAGCCCCTACAAGCCTCTACACATACAAATACTACCAATACAAAACCAAGCACACACAAATACCTTCTCCTCCAACAGAACTCCCACTCAAACTCCCCTGTTTACAGCTCTGTTTGCTAGCTCCTGTGCCGCTGCAGCTGTCTGTGCCGCTGCCTGACTGGCTGCTACCTTAACTAGGACCCCTAGTCAGTGAAGCCCCGCCCCCTAATCAGGGCTCAGCTTCTCTCCCAGCACAAAGCCCCTACAAGCCTCTACACATACAAATACTACCAATACAAAACCAAGCACACACAAATACCTTCTCCTCCAACAGAACTCCCACTCAAACTCCCCTGTTTACAGCTCTGTTTGCTAGCTCCTGTGCCGCTGCAGCTGTCTGTGCCGCTGCCTGACTGGCTGCTACCTTAACTAGGACCCCTAGTCAGTGAAGCCCCGCCCCCTAATCAGGGCTCAGCTTCTCTCCCAGCACAAAGCCCCTACAAGCCTCTACACATACAAATACTACCAATACAAAACCAAGCACACACAAATACCTTCTCCTCCAACAGAACTCCCACTCAAACTCCCCTGTTTACAGCTCTGTTTGCTAGCTCCTGTGCCGCTGCAGCTGTCTGTGCCGCTGCCTGACTGGCTGCTACCTTAACTAGGACCCCTAGTCAGTGAAGCCCCGCCCCCTAATCAGGGCTCAGCTTCTCTCCCAGCACAAAGCCCCTACAAGCCTCTACACATACAAATACTACCAATACAAAACCAAGCACACACAAATACCTTCTCCTCCAACAGAACTCCCACTCAAACTCCCCTGTTTACAGCTCTGTTTGCTAGCTCCTGTGCCGCTGCAGCTGTCTGTGCCGCTGCCTGACTGGCTGCTACCTTAACTAGGACCCCTAGTCAGTGAAGCCCCGCCCCCTAATCAGGGCTCAGCTTCTCTCCCAGCACAAAGCCCCTACAAGCCTCTACACATACAAATACTACCAATACAAAACCAAGCACACACAAATACCTTCTCCTCCAACAGAACTCCCACTCAAACTCCCCTGTTTACAGCTCTGTTTGCTAGCTCCTGTGCCGCTGCAGCTGTCTGTGCCGCTGCCTGACTGGCTGCTACCTTAACTAGGACCCCTAGTCAGTGAAGCCCCGCCCCCTAATCAGGGCTCAGCTTCTCTCCCAGCACAAAGCCCCTACAAGCCTCTACACATACAAATACTACCAATACAAAACCAAGCACACACAAATACCTTCTCCTCCAACAGAACTCCCACTCAAACTCCCCTGTTTACAGCTCTGTTTGCTAGCTCCTGTGCCGCTGCAGCTGTCTGTGCCGCTGCCTGACTGGCTGCTACCTTAACTAGGACCCCTAGTCAGTGAAGCCCCGCCCCCTAATCAGGGCTCAGCTTCTCTCCCAGCACAAAGCCCCTACAAGCCTCTACACATACAAATACTACCAATACAAAACCAAGCACACACAAATACCTTCTCCTCCAACAGAACTCCCACTCAAACTCCCCTGTTTACAGCTCTGTTTGCTAGCTCCTGTGCCGCTGCAGCTGTCTGTGCCGCTGCCTGACTGGCTGCTACCTTAACTAGGACCCCTAGTCAGTGAAGCCCCGCCCCCTAATCAGGGCTCAGCTTCTCTCCCAGCACAAAGCCCCTACAAGCCTCTACACATACAAATACTACCAATACAAAACCAAGCACACACAAATACCTTCTCCTCCAACAGAACTCCCACTCAAACTCCCCTGTTTACAGCTCTGTTTGCTAGCTCCTGTGCCGCTGCAGCTGTCTGTGCCGCTGCCTGACTGGCTGCTACCTTAACTAGGACCCCTAGTCAGTGAAGCCCCGCCCCCTAATCAGGGCTCAGCTTCTCTCCCAGCACAAAGCCCCTACAAGCCTCTACACATACAAATACTACCAATACAAAACCAAGCACACACAAATACCTTCTCCTCCAACAGAACTCCCACTCAAACTCCCCTGTTTACAGCTCTGTTTGCTAGCTCCTGTGCCGCTGCAGCTGTCTGTGCCGCTGCCTGACTGGCTGCTACCTTAACTAGGACCCCTAGTCAGTGAAGCCCCGCCCCCTAATCAGGGCTCAGCTTCTCTCCCAGCACAAAGCCCCTACAAGCCTCTACACATACAAATACTACCAATACAAAACCAAGCACACACAAATACCTTCTCCTCCAACAGAACTCCCACTCAAACTCCCCTGTTTACAGCTCTGTTTGCTAGCTCCTGTGCCGCTGCAGCTGTCTGTGCCGCTGCCTGACTGGCTGCTACCTTAACTAGGACCCCTAGTCAGTGAAGCCCCGCCCCCTAATCAGGGCTCAGCTTCTCTCCCAGCACAAAGCCCCTACAAGCCTCTACACATACAAATACTACCAATACAAAACCAAGCACACACAAATACCTTCTCCTCCAACAGAACTCCCACTCAAACTCCCCTGTTTACAGCTCTGTTTGCTAGCTCCTGTGCCGCTGCAGCTGTCTGTGCCGCTGCCTGACTGGCTGCTACCTTAACTAGGACCCCTAGTCAGTGAAGCCCCGCCCCCTAATCAGGGCTCAGCTTCTCTCCCAGCACAAAGCCCCTACAAGCCTCTACACATACAAATACTACCAATACAAAACCAAGCACACACAAATACCTTCTCCTCCAACAGAACTCCCACTCAAACTCCCCTGTTTACAGCTCTGTTTGCTAGCTCCTGTGCCGCTGCAGCTGTCTGTGCCGCTGCCTGACTGGCTGCTACCTTAACTAGGAACCTAGTCAGTGAAGCCCCGCCCCCTAATCAGGGCTCAGCTTCTCTCCCAGCACAAAGCCCCTACAAGCCTCTACACATACAAATACTACCAATACAAAACCAAGCACACACAAATACCTTCTCCTCCAACAGAACTCCCACTCAAACTCCCCTGTTTACAGCTCTGTTTGCTAGCTCCTGTGCCGCTGCAGCTGTCTGTGCCGCTGCCTGACTGGCTGCTACCTTAACTAGGACCCCTAGTCAGTGAAGCCCCGCCCCCTAATCAGGGCTCAGCTTCTCTCCCAGCACAAAGCCCCTACAAGCCTCTACACATACAAATACTACCAATACAAAACCAAGCACACACAAATACCTTCTCCTCCAACAGAACTCCCACTCAAACTCCCCTGTTTACAGCTCTGTTTGCTAGCTCCTGTGCCGCTGCAGCTGTCTGTGCCGCTGCCTGACTGGCTGCTACCTTAACTAGGACCCCTAGTCAGTGAAGCCCCGCCCCCTAATCAGGGCTCAGCTTCTCTCCCAGCACAAAGCCCCTACAAGCCTCTACACATACAAATACTACCAATACAAAACCAAGCACACACAAATACCTTCTCCTCCAACAGAACTCCCACTCAAACTCCCCTGTTTACAGCTCTGTTTGCTAGCTCCTGTGCCGCTGCAGCTGTCTGTGCCGCTGCCTGACTGGCTGCTACCTTAACTAGGACCCCTAGTCAGTGAAGCCCCGCCCCCTAATCAGGGCTCAGCTTCTCTCCCAGCACAAAGCCCCTACAAGCCTCTACACATACAAATACTACCAATACAAAACCAAGCACACACAAATACCTTCTCCTCCAACAGAACTCCCACTCAAACTCCCCTGTTTACAGCTCTGTTTGCTAGCTCCTGTGCCGCTGCAGCTGTCTGTGCCGCTGCCTGACTGGCTGCTACCTTAACTAGGACCCCTAGTCAGTGAAGCCCCGCCCCCTAATCAGGGCTCAGCTTCTCTCCCAGCACAAAGCCCCTACAAGCCTCTACACATACAAATACTACCAATACAAAACCAAGCACACACAAATACCTTCTCCTCCAACAGAACTCCCACTCAAACTCCCCTGTTTACAGCTCTGTTTGCTAGCTCCTGTGCCGCTGCAGCTGTCTGTGCCGCTGCCTGACTGGCTGCTACCTTAACTAGGACCCCTAGTCAGTGAAGCCCCGCCCCCTAATCAGGGCTCAGCTTCTCTCCCAGCACAAAGCCCCTACAAGCCTCTACACATACAAATACTACCAATACAAAACCAAGCACACACAAATACCTTCTCCTCCAACAGAACTCCCACTCAAACTCCCCTGTTTACAGCTCTGTTTGCTAGCTCCTGTGCCGCTGCAGCTGTCTGTGCCGCTGCCTGACTGGCTGCTACCTTAACTAGGACCCCTAGTCAGTGAAGCCCCGCCCCCTAATCAGGGCTCAGCTTCTCTCCCAGCACAAAGCCCCTACAAGCCTCTACACATACAAATACTACCAATACAAAACCAAGCACACACAAATACCTTCTCCTCCAACAGAACTCCCACTCAAACTCCCCTGTTTACAGCTCTGTTTGCTAGCTCCTGTGCCGCTGCAGCTGTCTGTGCCGCTGCCTGACTGGCTGCTACCTTAACTAGGACCCCTAGTCAGTGAAGCCCCGCCCCCTAATCAGGGCTCAGCTTCTCTCCCAGCACAAAGCCCCTACAAGCCTCTACACATACAAATACTACCAATACAAAACCAAGCACACACAAATACCTTCTCCTCCAACAGAACTCCCACTCAAACTCCCCTGTTTACAGCTCTGTTTGCTAGCTCCTGTGCCGCTGCAGCTGTCTGTGCCGCTGCCTGACTGGCTGCTACCTTAACTAGGACCCCTAGTCAGTGAAGCCCCGCCCCCTAATCAGGGCTCAGCTTCTCTCCCAGCACAAAGCCCCTACAAGCCTCTACACATACAAATACTACCAATACAAAACCAAGCACACACAAATACCTTCTCCTCCAACAGAACTCCCACTCAAACTCCCCTGTTTACAGCTCTGTTTGCTAGCTCCTGTGCCGCTGCAGCTGTCTGTGCCGCTGCCTGACTGGCTGCTACCTTAACTAGGACCCCTAGTCAGTGAAGCCCCGCCCCCTAATCAGGGCTCAGCTTCTCTCCCAGCACAAAGCCCCTACAAGCCTCTACACATACAAATACTACCAATACAAAACCAAGCACACACAAATACCTTCTCCTCCAACAGAACTCCCACTCAAACTCCCCTGTTTACAGCTCTGTTTGCTAGCTCCTGTGCCGCTGCAGCTGTCTGTGCCGCTGCCTGACTGGCTGCTACCTTAACTAGGACCCCTAGTCAGTGAAGCCCCGCCCCCTAATCAGGGCTCAGCTTCTCTCCCAGCACAAAGCCCCTACAAGCCTCTACACATACAAATACTACCAATACAAAACCAAGCACACACAAATACCTTCTCCTCCAACAGAACTCCCACTCAAACTCCCCTGTTTACAGCTCTGTTTGCTAGCTCCTGTGCCGCTGCAGCTGTCTGTGCCGCTGCCTGACTGGCTGCTACCTTAACTAGGACCCCTAGTCAGTGAAGCCCCGCCCCCTAATCAGGGCTCAGCTTCTCTCCCAGCACAAAGCCCCTACAAGCCTCTACACATACAAATACTACCAATACAAAACCAAGCACACACAAATACCTTCTCCTCCAACAGAACTCCCACTCAAACTCCCCTGTTTACAGCTCTGTTTGCTAGCTCCTGTGCCGCTGCAGCTGTCTGTGCCGCTGCCTGACTGGCTGCTACCTTAACTAGGACCCCTAGTCAGTGAAGCCCCGCCCCCTAATCAGGGCTCAGCTTCTCTCCCAGCACAAAGCCCCTACAAGCCTCTACACATACAAATACTACCAATACAAAACCAAGCACACACAAATACCTTCTCCTCCAACAGAACTCCCACTCAAACTCCCCTGTTTACAGCTCTGTTTGCTAGCTCCTGTGCCGCTGCAGCTGTCTGTGCCGCTGCCTGACTGGCTGCTACCTTAACTAGGACCCCTAGTCAGTGAAGCCCCGCCCCCTAATCAGGGCTCAGCTTCTCTCCCAGCACAAAGCCCCTACAAGCCTCTACACATACAAATACTACCAATACAAAACCAAGCACACACAAATACCTTCTCCTCCAACAGAACTCCCACTCAAACTCCCCTGTTTACAGCTCTGTTTGCTAGCTCCTGTGCCGCTGCAGCTGTCTGTGCCGCTGCCTGACTGGCTGCTACCTTAACTAGGACCCCTAGTCAGTGAAGCCCCGCCCCCTAATCAGGGCTCAGCTTCTCTCCCAGCACAAAGCCCCTACAAGCCTCTACACATACAAATACTACCAATACAAAACCAAGCACACACAAATACCTTCTCCTCCAACAGAACTCCCACTCAAACTCCCCTGTTTACAGCTCTGTTTGCTAGCTCCTGTGCCGCTGCAGCTGTCTGTGCCGCTGCCTGACTGGCTGCTACCTTAACTAGGACCCCTAGTCAGTGAAGCCCCGCCCCCTAATCAGGGCTCAGCTTCTCTCCCAGCACAAAGCCCCTACAAGCCTCTACACATACAAATACTACCAATACAAAACCAAGCACACACAAATACCTTCTCCTCCAACAGAACTCCCACTCAAACTCCCCTGTTTACAGCTCTGTTTGCTAGCTCCTGTGCCGCTGCAGCTGTCTGTGCCGCTGCCTGACTGGCTGCTACCTTAACTAGGACCCCTAGTCAGTGAAGCCCCGCCCCCTAATCAGGGCTCAGCTTCTCTCCCAGCACAAAGCCCCTACAAGCCTCTACACATACAAATACTACCAATACAAAACCAAGCACACACAAATACCTTCTCCTCCAACAGAACTCCCACTCAAACTCCCCTGTTTACAGCTCTGTTTGCTAGCTCCTGTGCCGCTGCAGCTGTCTGTGCCGCTGCCTGACTGGCTGCTACCTTAACTAGGACCCCTAGTCAGTGAAGCCCCGCCCCCTAATCAGGGCTCAGCTTCTCTCCCAGCACAAAGCCCCTACAAGCCTCTACACATACAAATACTACCAATACAAAACCAAGCACACACAAATACCTTCTCCTCCAACAGAACTCCCACTCAAACTCCCCTGTTTACAGCTCTGTTTGCTAGCTCCTGTGCCGCTGCAGCTGTCTGTGCCGCTGCCTGACTGGCTGCTACCTTAACTAGGACCCCTAGTCAGTGAAGCCCCGCCCCCTAATCAGGGCTCAGCTTCTCTCCCAGCACAAAGCCCCTACAAGCCTCTACACATACAAATACTACCAATACAAAACCAAGCACACACAAATACCTTCTCCTCCAACAGAACTCCCACTCAAACTCCCCTGTTTACAGCTCTGTTTGCTAGCTCCTGTGCCGCTGCAGCTGTCTGTGCCGCTGCCTGACTGGCTGCTACCTTAACTAGGACCCCTAGTCAGTGAAGCCCCGCCCCCTAATCAGGGCTCAGCTTCTCTCCCAGCACAAAGCCCCTACAAGCCTCTACACATACAAATACTACCAATACAAAACCAAGCACACACAAATACCTTCTCCTCCAACAGAACTCCCACTCAAACTCCCCTGTTTACAGCTCTGTTTGCTAGCTCCTGTGCCGCTGCAGCTGTCTGTGCCGCTGCCTGACTGGCTGCTACCTTAACTAGGACCCCTAGTCAGTGAAGCCCCGCCCCCTAATCAGGGCTCAGCTTCTCTCCCAGCACAAAGCCCCTACAAGCCTCTACACATACAAATACTACCAATACAAAACCAAGCACACACAAATACCTTCTCCTCCAACAGAACTCCCACTCAAACTCCCCTGTTTACAGCTCTGTTTGCTAGCTCCTGTGCCGCTGCAGCTGTCTGTGCCGCTGCCTGACTGGCTGCTACCTTAACTAGGACCCCTAGTCAGTGAAGCCCCGCCCCCTAATCAGGGCTCAGCTTCTCTCCCAGCACAAAGCCCCTACAAGCCTCTACACATACAAATACTACCAATACAAAACCAAGCACACACAAATACCTTCTCCTCCAACAGAACTCCCACTCAAACTCCCCTGTTTACAGCTCTGTTTGCTAGCTCCTGTGCCGCTGCAGCTGTCTGTGTGCATTCGCCTATCTCTGTTCCTATTTCAAGAGATGGGGAGATAACAAAGGCCATTTCCGCAGGTGAAAAATAGAGGACTGTGAGGATGGTTATGGGCAGAGCTTTTATAATCATAGTTGGAGTATCAGGCCTACAGATTGATGCAGAAGAATCCCTCTAACAGTTAAGTTGTTATAGAATTGGGACAGGAACAAAAGTCACGTAAAGTGACTCCTGCAATGGAGATCTGCAGAGTCAGTTTCAGTGAAGGAGATGTTTCATTTCAGACTATTTGAATGTTGGGCAAAAACTTTGAGCTAATTTTGTTCCAAGCCAGATGAGCCATTCTTAATAATTATGTTCACTCACTACCAATGTGGGCCACATTAGCATGGACAACCAATAAAAGGAAAAGCTCTTTATATTATTTGGACCCTGGAGATATGAGTAGGCATTTTGAAATAAATAGAAATGATCAATGATTTAAAACCTTTTAGTAGCTGTATTAAAATTAACCTCACACAAAAACACAAGCTTCATCTACGAAAAAGGAAGTATTAACTTTAGAAATCTGTCTTAACTGGGAAAAATCATAGTAATGCAGTTTCTAAATTCTAATTCTATTCTTAACTTACTCTGTTTATCAGCTGTACTTATTGGAGTTGATTTGCTCTATTTGAGTAATGAAGGAAGTAATTTTACATACTAGATGAGCTACGGTACTTAAGCATAATGGAATGAGATAACAATGGCATTTCAGATGTAACTGAGTATTGTGACTTTAATTGGTTTGAAATCACAAAGTAACTTTGCATTTTGAGAAAACAAAAGTTTCCCTTTGTTCTTTAACAATATTATAATCTGTTTTTAATTCAATAACAAAATGAATTGTGTTATTGCATTTGTGTCAAGATACTGTAGTTTAAATAATTTCTGTTGATATTCCTATAGTTATGCTTATACATGAGGAAGGACGGTCCAGTGGTTAGGGTACTAACCTAGGACTTGAGAAATCCAGATTCAATTCCCACCCTGTGCCTCTGTCCTCCATCTCATTTACATACATTAAAGATTGTGAGTGGCAGTGGCCAAAAGATGGAAATCCTTTCTCATGAAAGATTTTGCATTTCCCCCTCTAAAAATTTGGGGAGACTGTCAGAAAGTTATTTTCTTTTACCCGCTCTAACACTACAGCAATGGGGACCATATACGTTCCTTAGATAAATATGCTTCCACTGTAGGAAAAGTATCCTTTGGCATTCTGTTAAGTAATTCTTGAGCATATATGCGAACTGAATATAATTGAGCTGCCCATGATTAACCTATTTTGTTCAGTGTACTGTTTAAACATTATTGTATGTTCATGATGTGGAATTGCTTCTATAATAGTTTTATTCCCCCCACATTCTAGAGCTCCTTTCTGATATAGCCAGGACTTCCATTCTATTTAGTAGTTTGGGAAGTACAGGGTGTTCACAACCACTTTATCCCAAGGATGAAAATCCATTTTTGTCACTTTCCAGGGGAATCCAGATCTACGGTTTGGAGCAGCAAGCTACCAGGGTTACTGATCGGAGCTGAATCAAAGGCTGGGACTCAGAGCCCCAGGCCAGAGTCTGGATCCAGATGTCAGGAACCAAGCAGGGGAGCAGGGTTGGAGTGAACTGGAGCAAGGCAGGAAGAGGGCAGGCACAGGAGTGACACAGCTGCAGGAGTAAGTATTGAGCAGTCGCTGGCCTGGTGTTGCTGCTGAGAGCTAGCTGAGAGGCACCACTAGGCCTGTCAGGGCATCTGGTCAATCAGGGTGTTCAACTGTAAGTCAATTTGCTGGTCCCAGGGTCAGCTGAAGGCCCTGATTCCTGACCATGTTATTCATTTTCTTTGAGTTCTTTTGTCCAAATGATGGTTCGACTACTCCTAATTTAACTGGAGAGCATCATCCTGAAAACATTAATCCATTAACCAAATACATGGACACAAGGCAAGTTTTCAATCCAGGTTTAAAAATACAAACCACACAAACACAAACCTTATGCCCTCTGTGAATTGAGCCAATCAATGCTACCAGACCAGCAAACCTGTCTGGTGATATCGAATGAAGAACTGCCATGTTGCTTCAGGCAAAACTGTTTCAGTTAATGGGAGGCAATGAAATAATATATCCAAGGCAAGACTGGATTACGGTAGTGGTGCCTAAGGCCTTGGGGTAAATTCGGGGTCATACTTCTTAAATACCCTAAATTATACACTCTGGAAGTGTCTCAAAACTGGCGAATAGAGATCAAAAGAACAGTCATGCTGTCTTTCCAAATCAAAATAAAAAGAAAAGGAGTACTTGTGGCACCTTAGAGACAAACAAATTTATTTGAGCATAAGCTTTCGTGAGCTACAGCTCACTTCATCGGATGAATGAAGTGAGCTGTAGCTCACGAAAGCTTATGCTCTAATAAATTTGTTAGTCTCTAAGGTGCTACAAGTACTCCTTTTCTTTTTACTGATATAGATTAACACGGTTGCTACTCTGAAAAAAAATAAGCAAACACTAAAGAAGGCAGTCCCCCCATCATTCAGTAAGAAATACTGATCTTTAGAAAAAATGCCTTTGGTAAAAGGCACATTTTAAGTAAAATATAGATTTTACAATTAATCTGTATGAGCTGGAGAATAGAGCCAAAATTAACAGCAGCATTAAACAGCTGAGCCTGTGGATGTGTTTATGCTTTGAATTTCAGATTTTCACTTTTGATTCTTACACAGACCTTTGCTGACTGTGTTTAAACACAAGAGAGCCCATTTTCAAAACTCAATTTGCGCTTATACTGATTTATATGTAGATTGAGAATGTGTTTTTTTTTAATTCTTGCAGTTATTTTTTGCAAATTAAAACCAGGTTAGTATAGTATAGACTAAAGCTGAGGTATCTGTTCTGCTTTTACTCAGTCCTTATCCATGTACACTCCCAATGAAAGCAGGATTTGGCTCTCTCTGTCTCTGACAACGTAAGTTATTGCAGCATGTCGATATAATTGTTGAAATACTAGGATTCTGGACTCAACTAGTTGGCTAGTGACATTGCAATGCTTTGTCACATGTTATTGCAGTTCAAATATAGACCCACTCAAACCATCCAGAGTTGTGGCAGGTCTCTACATGGCAAGTTAGTGCGCAGAAAGGCAGGGAGTGAATCAACGGCATGCCAGCTTGCTGCAAAGTAGCTTCTTGTATCAACTCTGCTGCGGTGCAGTGAAAGTCCTGAAGTGCACCTTGGCTTACTACAAACTCTCACACTCCAGAGCTTTCAGTGTGCCGTAGCAGTGTCCACAGAGGACATTACTGCATGGCAAGTTGGTGTGCAGTAGAGTCACACCTGTCTTGCCACACAGACACTTGCTGTTTACATAAGCCCACAGAATGCTTTGAAGACAGCCCATCCTAGGTGAGTAAATAGTAGAGCTGGGCAAATATCACAAAAAAGTATGTGTATTTGCTCAAATTTAGAAATAAATTTGCTTCAGTCAGCCATGTTTATGCCCCTGTTTGTGTGTTCTTTCCACAAATGTTGAGTAAATGAGTTTTGAGTGCTTGTAGGAAGTAAATTTTAGGCTTGCACATTCAGTACTCACAGATAGCAAACTTAACATTCATCCAGGATTATTCACAGCGTAACTGGTATATGTTTATAGGGGATGAGACTATTCAATACAGCAGGGACTACAGCAGTCCCCAGAACCTAAGCCAAACTGTTTTCTCAAATCTAGGATCATGCATGCATCAGAGCTTTGTGTGTATGTTACATTTAAATCCTGCAGCAGTGCAACACATTTTACACCAGAATAATTTTTCCCACAAATGAAGCCTTAGGCAAGGTGTGTGGGAAGATTTAAAGAAGAAGATTTAAGTTTTCCTAATTCTATTTATCTCCCTGAGATATTCAAACCTGAAGAGGATTCTTCAAGTCCTCCTCTTGATGACAGGATTTACACTCAGCCAATCAGAGAACAGAAACAATGCCACAAGATTTATGAGACCAAACTCAATTAAAAAGCAGCCTGAATATGCACAGGAAAAATATACATCAAAATTAAAGTAAATCATTTTGCTGCCAAGACCATCAACGCATTGCAAAATAGGTTTGCCATACATGGGTTCTTTGAAGGTATCATTTCATACCAGGGTTCTCAATTTGTTTCGATGGAATTTCAAATGTTATTCAGAAGAAATTCAGAATATTTTATAACCACACTAGATATGCAGCTTATCACCCAGCAACAAATAGGCTAGCAGAATATTTCATGCATACATTTTAGCATATACGAAGGCAGACCCCTTCAACAGTGGGCTCAAAATAGTCTGTTATCATATAGGTCTACACCCGAGTCAAACAAACCAAAAAATCCTAAGCAGTTATTTTTGTAAACATAAATTATGGATTAGATATGATTTACTTAGATCAGATTTAGCAAAAACCAGGTAAAAGGGTAAAAAATAAAGAACTTATAACAGAGGATTTCACCAAGACTTTGAGATACAAAATTACAGGGAAAGAAGGATCTGGAAAAAAACTGTTTGCCAGGAACTTGAACCAGTCACATGCTTGTGAGAAGTAAAAGGGGAAATTACGAAGAAACATACTACAAGTTGTTGCAAGATAGAGGTTTAGAAAAGGAAAAATTAATTGAAATTGAAGTTTGGTAACCATGCCATTACTAAGAAAAATGGTTGTGCTTTATATTAGTCTGAGAGATTATGCAATTTAAAACGTTGCTGTAGGAAGTCAATCTCAAAGTACAGATGAGGAACTAAAGAAGGAGCAAATATCCATTCTGCCATGCATGTTCTACCAGAATCTAAACTCAGCTATCCAAGAAAACTGTCATTTTAGCATTTATATGCAGGGTTTTGTAGCAATATTGATCAGTACAGATTGTCAAAAGACACCCAGTATGGGCTCTCTCATTGGGACTTCATTTTTGTTCTTTCTCACTTTGTTCTCATTCTGCAGACAACAGCCTGACTGAAAGGACTAGTTTGTTCTTTGCATATGTTTCTTTCTCAGTGCCTTCAATCTTGCGGGCTACCAAGTCTGGGATGGAAAAGAAATGTGAATATATCCCAGAGAGTCCTGAAACATCAGGCAGGGAACTATGTAGACTCTTTCTCCTAGGACATGCAACTACATTTATATTTGACTGGTTTATTTCTTTAAGATTCATGATCTCTTTCATTCAGATCACTGGAGAAATTTTAACATGAGTATTCTGATTAATAGGTACTTGAAATGATCCAGCTAAATATTTGAGAAAAAAATAATACTGAAAAGATTCTCATTAAAGAAAATTATTCACCTGTTTCTCGTAACTTCTGTCATGAATGGCAGAGAGCTCAGATATAGTGGATGGGCACTTTTTCATTTAGTACGATTCAAAGGCAAATAAATGCAGGAATCTCTTCAAAGAAACAAATGTAATCTAGGAAATCATAGTGATTCATTAATTGGAAACCTTCTATTTTCCAGAAGGCATTAATGTATTCCAGACAATAATGTTACATGGAAGGAACTCTCATACAATTGTTTTTGTTATGATCCTTTGCAAAATCATAACCCATTCACTTTGTGCAGTTCATATATTTGCTCACAAGAGTAGCTTATGACAAAATGCATTTGATAGTGTTTGAAACTGGCCCAAGTGTAGATGAGAGGAAAAGACATAAGCTTTTCTTACAATGATGACACCATCTTCGGTTAATAGTTTGACCCCACTGTCAAACTTAACAAATTAGACAATCATTCATATTATATATAAAACATAATTGACTAGTAAAAACAAGGGGGAAAAATAAGTTTTCACCAGAATTTTTCACTGTGGTGAAAAGCAGTTTTTTCATACTGAAAACAGCTTTTGTTTCCAATTAACTTCTCCTTATCTTTGTCAGAAGGACTATATAATGGTGAGACACGACTTGTAAGCTTCATAGACCCAAGCCCAAAGCATTACTTTTTAAAATGAAACATCATTGCTGGTATGTCTTTTAGCTCCTAGGAGACTCATTCTGTTTCCTTTCTTGACCTGTCAGATGTTCCATATCCTTGCAGTGTTAATTTGAACTAGCTCTAAATCACATGGCTCAAATCTCAACCTAATGCTTGAACTCAACTGACCCCAAATGTGTTCCCGTCCTCCCTGAAATGCATCTCAGCTGGTGTGGCATTTCTGCTGTCCTGACTTTTTCCCTCACTCAAAATTTTATAAGTTTCCAAAAGTCTAAGGTGATCTATTATGGGTCATAGGTGACAGTCCAGAACAATGCAACATTTGAACAGAACAGGCAGTCCCCTGCAGCAAGTGACCTGAATATGAAAGACCCTGCCTCTCCATCTCAACTGAGGTGCTTAAGGAACTGAGGCTCATTAATTTGTTTCAAGTCGGGGAGAGAGGTGTGTCTGTTGTATGGAGTTAACAAAAGGGATCAAATCAACTAGGAGAATGTGGTTCGGTTAGGAAGGGTGGACCTTTGAAGTTTCAGATAACCATTCATAAAACTTTCCATGGCTAAACCTGGCTGAAGAATTTCTGGTAAGAATTAATCTTTGAGCTAAATACACACTGCTTGGTGGATATAAATTTTCACAACACAAAATTCACAAAAGAAGTTTTCACAAACTCAGGTTGATCTATTTGTGTCAGCACTGAGATAGTTTGGGGAATATATCAGTGTCCAATTATGAATTCCATTGGTTTTATGAACATTATTTGTAAATGTAACCATCATTTATGAATTAGATCATCCATTGTGTAGCAGGAACCACAGGTTCCGACTCCATGGGTACTCCAACCCTGGAGCACCCATGGAAAAAAATTAGCGGGTCTTAGCACCCACGAGCAGCCAGCTCTTCCCCCCCACTCTCAGCACCGCCCGCCCATCAGTGGCCCTGCCTATCAAGTCCTCCACCTCCCTCCTGGCACCTCTAGCCCACCGTGATCAGCTGTTCTGCAGCATGCAGAAGTGCTGGTAGGGACAGGGAGGGGGAGGAGTGGAGATGGGGTGCACTCAGGGTAGGGTTGCCAATTTTGGTTGAACATATTTGTGGAGGTTTCCTCACATTACTTTAATTAAAGGTTCATCTTTAATTCCTGGAGACTCCAGGGAAATCCTGGAAGGTTGACAACCCTAGCTTAGGGGTTGGGGTGGAACTGGGCAGGAAGAGGCAGGGCTGGGGTGGGCCGGGGCCTGGGGCTGAGCAGAAAATTGAACACCTCTGGGGCAAAGGAAAAAGCCAGTGCCTGTGGCAGGAACTATATATGTAGTAGGCATCTATGTGAGAAAAGATGGGACAAAGCAATCAAAGGGCCATGAGATGCTTTAAAAGTAAGGTGTCTGACAGTAGGGGCTATGCCTCTGAATGGAGTAGTTCCTGACAGACATCTGTTGGGGGAAGAGGAAGGGGGGCTGGAATTCTCCTCAGTCAGAGCACATAAGTGGAGGGAGGTGGGGTTTTCTTCAGCTGACCACCTGACCAAAGAAAGACAATTTTAAAAGGGATTTATAAAGGGTTAAGGCCTCCTGATGTCCCCTTGCAGCACAAATGTGCCCCTGCCGATCCCAACAATCATTCCACAAACATATTTTCCATGGAAAACTACCTTTGTCAAGGGATTTTTTATAGAAAGGCTTCTGAGTCACCCAATTATAGCCCTAAAGTCCAAATGTCATGGCTTAAAGAGTCTCATGTGACTTGTTTGCTGTCCACCCAAACGCTTTTCACTGCTCATGCAGCTCACCCTTCCAGGTGGTTGAGGACTACTGGATTTCCCTGGTGTCCCCTAATAAATGAAGAAACTTAACCAGTCTTCACAATCCCAGAGATAAACAATAGTCCCACATACTCAGATGCACCTCTCTTGGGCTCCTCTCTTTAAATCTAACCTTTCCTTGGTATCCTGACCTTTATATAGGGCAGCAGGCTCCAGGTGTGACCCAAGGACGCCTTAATGCCAACTGGTGAGGGGGTTACAGGAATGTCCTGATTCTGGTGTCTACATTTTTGTTCCCCAGAGAATGTCATACGAGATCTTAAATGAAAGCCGGGATCATACTGGTCATTAATATTATTGTGAAATGTACATGCAGATATTATGTAAGGTACGCTGCATGTATTCTGAAAATATGTTCTTAGAGTATTTATGAAGGTATGAGTCACCAACAGAGGTGAAAAAAACAGATTTTCCGTAACACAATGGATGTTTATTCACCTCTCTCTGTATTGGACGTATATTAAGCATAATAAACTAACAGAATGGATGCCTATGTATATATAAAGTCAAGAGGAAAGAAGCACACAAGAAAAATAAGCTATGAGTAGTTAACCTGTCTCTGAGTAGAGACAATGAATTTGGAGGGGTATAAGTAGAAAGCAATGAAGACACTACCTCATCCTGCATGTAGGAAGTAAATGGACAGTGCATTTATATTCATGAAAATAGGATCTCAGCCAAATTTGGCTGGAAACGCTGTAGAGGACTATGAAGGTAGGATACATTTCTTTAGACAGGAGAATAACATGTTAGTTAAGTTTAGTCTCCGGAAAGCGCGTTATGATTTTTTTATGTGTAACGAATATCCTTATTCACTACTATTTGAATCTTTGGTAATACACTTATTCTTGTTTTCACTACAAATACATCTAATTAGCTCATTATATTTTTCCCCCTGTCTTATATCCATCTGATCCAAAAGGTTCTGGGTTCAATCCTGCAAGGTGCCGAACACTTAACTCACACGGGCTTCAATGGGTAGTGAGGGTAGTCAGCACCTTGCAGAGCCAAGCCCTATGTTGGTACATAAAGACACTACAAACTGTAATCATACAGATCCCTCAGACATTAAAAACAATTTAAAATATATTTTAAATACTATTCCATAGTATCACAAAGATTTGCCAACTCCATGTGCTGCATCATCAGCCTGGAAAATTGAAAAAGGCAAGATTTGATTAAAAAACTGTAGCTGAAAAGACCACAATTCTTAATTAAACTAGGTTTTATGAGTTTAAAACTTTAAAATATGCTTTTGGTTTTCTGCCTTTCAGAAAAGATCTTTCTGTGAGTAGATGTGCACTTCAATCCTATGGATCAAGTCCTGCAAGGTAATTACTATCTTCTTCAGTGAGGGTTGTGAGCTCTTTACAGGACTGGGCATTAAAGCAGTCAGTGGGTAACTAAAAAACCCATGCTTTTTCTGTTTGGAAAAGGATGTGTGATTATAACTGGCTACTACAAACTAACCATGGGATATACTCGTTTATAACAATGGGAGATTTACTGGAATTAAAGATGAACTGCAAAAGGTATTTTTGGAACTTAACATGAGTCTCCTTTGAATATATTTTTAAGTATTCTAGAGCTAGTAAAATCCTACATTGTCAAGTCAGGAACTGCTGCTGGCAATAAACAGTTCCAAATACAGCATTGAAACTGGACCCAAAAAATCTAGGGCTCAAAATTGCACCGCTCAGATTTAAATTGATACCTTCCAGGGAATTATGGTTTTGCACTCTCGGGGCTGGAGGCCTTGTAATAGAATAGATTGCTAATCATGCTAGTCACTGCAATCTGACATTTTTCCTTTTAGTTCAAGCAAACTCTCCCGCACCCACCACACACATGACTTCATTCTAAGTGGAGTTCAAATGCCAGCAAAACCTTCACACTTTAATGACACTTAGAGGAAAGAGACTGATTTAATACCGCTGTAGGCTTCCAGTGTTCACAAGGGAACTCTCAAAAGTCTTTCATGTGTGTATATATAAGGGACTTACAGGCAACAACAGTCCTTCTGGGGATGTTGAGAGGTGCAGTTCCTATACTATTCTATTAACAAATTTAATCAGTATATGTTGTTTCCACAAGGGGTTGGTTATATTGGCTTCTAGAGGATCACTATTTCAGTATCCATAAAGCTATGGGATTACACAGAAGGATTTGAAATAGGGCTGAAACTGTTCTGAGTGATGGTGTGTGTGATATACTAAAATACTTATCTTTTAAACAAATTAGAATCTTTTAAAAATTATACTAAATTGACGTTGATATTAGATATGTAACAGTGTTTACTACCTATGATCATTTTTGCACTTCAGACATTGGTCATTTTTATAACTGTTGTCAAATATGAATAAGAAAAATGTTACATGGGTAACTTAGCTATAGATAAAGCTATGCATGTATAATGGTTTCTTCTGGTAACATGAGAAAAACAAAAAGCAAAACTCAAGTGGTTTGAGTGTCAACAGATGTCTTAGAAGCAGTATTGTGTAAAACCTGGCTGTCACTTTCCTTGCATTTATTTTGATAGTGCTTACAATGACTTGAAAGAATAGATTCATAGATTCCAAGGCCAGAAGGGACTATTGTGATCATCCAATCTGACGTCCTATGTAATGCAGGGCCCTAGAACTTCCCCAAAATAATTCCTAGATCATATCTTTTAGAAAAACATCCAATCTTGATTTAAAATGGTCTGTAATGGAGACCACCATGATCCTTGGCAAACTGTTCCACTGGCTAATTACGCTCACTCTTCAAAATTTATACCATATTTCCAGTCTGAATGTGTCCAGCTTCAGTTTTCAGCCCTTGGGTCATGTTATACCTTTCTCTGATAGACTGAAGAGGCCATTAGTAAATTTGTTCCCTTACTTATAGGCTAATGAAGCCACCCCTTAACTTTCTCTTTAAGCTAAATATATGGAGCTCCCTTCGTGTACCATCATAAGGCATATATTCTAATCCTTGAATCATTCTTGTGGCTCTTCTCTGAACCCTCTCCAATTTATCAACGTTCTTCTTAAATTGTGGATTTATTTACATAAATCAACATCCTATAAACAATACTGCTGCAATTTAATAGTCAGTCTCATAAAACATCATTATTGTATTACATAGTTTTATAGCATATATGTATTTCTTGTACCACCACCCCCAAAAAAATTCACAAACAAACCTTTATTGAACATTAGCTTAGGCTGCTCTTATCAATAAACTAACCCATAAAAATTAGAAAATACAAAGGAAGGATTAAAAGCATGCAAGACCAAGTACTCACAAATTAGGATATGCCAGAATTCAGGTTACACGTGAAATCTTAATTTGGTTCCCCTTTCTGTGTAGGCATTATGATAGTCTAATTACTGCTACCCTGGAGACTTGGATTCTACCCTGACCTTTGCCACTGAGCTCCTGTGTGATGCTGGGCAAGTCCCACTCCACCCTCTTACTATGTGATGTTGGGCAAGTCACTAACACCAAACTTTTCACAGGTAGCCACTTCTGCATGTAATTAAAGACTGTATAATACTACATATGCAAAAGGAGGATGAATTAAGGTTGCATGGACAATGTTCATCCTGCTGATATTCTTTGATCCCTAATCACTTGACAAAGGGGTGGAGTTAACTCAAGGAGAACAGGGGTTTAAAAAGCATGCCCCTAGGCAATCAGAGAAGCTAGCAAATGGAAGCTTTGTTAGGGAATTAGAAAGGAAGCATGAGAGCCACATACACCTAACAAACATACTCTAAAATTAGGCCAATAACCCCATTATATTTCTGGAACAAGCAGAGAAGGAGATTGGCACACAGAAGGAGCTGACGGACACACAGTTGTGTACTGTGCTGGCTTTATTGTTCTGGCTGCAAAACACTAGGGAGGGGTGCGTGGTCAAACATTTAAAGGTTCAGGATATCACCCCCACCAAACAAACACAATCTCCTGCAAGAGTCAAACTAATGCAGGTAGAAGTCCAGCAGAAGAGTGGGGGCTAGCCAGCTTATTGCACTGCATGGTGCATGTATGATTACTTGCCCTGTGGGTAGGTGGCCTATGTGTGCATTTGGTGCAAGTGCTCAGATCAAGTAAAGGCTCTTGAGACCAGTGTGGCTCGAGGAGCTAAGAGACACAGGTAGACAGATAAGGATTTCAGGGACACAAAGCAATCCCACTCCACTCTCTTACTGACAGCCTTGGTGTTGTTGAGGATGATGCAAGTCTCCAAGAAGGATAACATCAGGCTAGGCAGAAGGAAACAATCCCATAGCTGAGACCTTCCTTCCAGATATCATGCTATTGTCTCACACTGATGACATTGCTCCTGGAGATTGGATCCTAGTTATCAGGAAGAGACGGGAAATAGTAATGTCGGCTTTGATTATTAGGAACATAGATAGTTGAATTTGTGATGACCAGGAGAGCCACATGATGAATTGCCTATGGGTGTGAAGGCTTCAGAGGAACCAGTGATTGTGGTACATGCAGGTACCAATGACAGAGAAAGGCAGGGGACAGGGTCTGGAAGCTAAATTTAGGCTGCTAGGTAAGAGATTAAAGTCACAGACCTCCACAGTAGTATTCTCCTCAAATAATTCCAGTTCCCTGTGAACGGCCAGTTAGACAGGTAGGACTTTAGGTTGTCAATGTTTGGATGAGATGATTGTGTTTGGAGGAGAGTTTTAGTGACTGGAGAACATTTTAGGAAAGGAGGAGACTATACAGGAAGGATCTACTACTTCACACAACACACAGTCAATGCGTGGAACTCGTTGCCATGGGATGTTGGGAACACCAGCATTATAACTGGGTTAAAAAAAGAATTAGATACGTTCATGGAGGATAGGCGCATTCATGGCTATTAGCCAAGATTGTCAGAGATGCAACCTCATACTGTGGGTGTCCTTAAACCTCTGACTGCCAGAAGCTGGGACTGGAAGACAGGGACTGGATCACACGATAATTGTTCTGTTCTGTTCATTTTCTGAAGCATCTGGAACTGTTACTGTCAGAAGACAGGATACTGGGGTAGATGGAGCATTGGTCTGATCCAATACAGCCAGCTATTCTTATTATTGGCTACATTAATTACAGTGGTGTTTCACTCTCTGATTGTAAGACTGAACCACATTAAGAGGAGACCAGCACTTCCAGCACAGTAACAAATAGCGTTTTCAGGAGTGAACACAAGTAATCACATGAACACTCATTTACAAAAATGTTCTTGAAAAACCAAAGAATGTAAATCATGGTCAAATACAGAATTTTCATGTTTGCTAATAATTTTCCCCAATTCCCATGCTCATGCACTTAGTTTGGACATTAAGTTCTCTAAAGATTGTCTGCCCTGAGCATGCTCCATCCTGAGACTGCAGAAGCGCAGCAGGACTTACCCTGCAATTGCAACTCTCACTGTGGTGCCATGCACTGGAAGGGAGAGCAAAAAGACTCTCTCCTGTGCTCTTGGTGCTCCCCCTGCTGGCAGCTAGCAATATAGAGAAGGCAGCAGCAGTCTGAAATAAAGAGCTATGGAATTGGGGTGAGTGGTTTACAGAAACTGATGGGGGCGGGCAGGATCCAGGACATGGGGGTTAGATAGATATGGGTGGTAGTGGAAAGGAGAAAAGAGGGAGCTGAGAAAAGAGAGGGGGACATAGGACAAGTGATGGAGAAACAGGTTGGGGGCGCAGTGGCAAAACAACCTATAACAACTAGAATATCCCCCCCTAGAAGCTGAAATTGAACCAAGGAGTGGTGCTGGATGAATAACTGTCTTTTCAGTTTGCTGTAAGTTGTGAATGAGGGAGCAGGGGAGAGAATTGCTTCAGGTCAAAGTGAATCTGATTCTTTTTCACAATTTTGAGCAAATAAGTTTGAATAAATTGTCATTGTAGCAGGGACTTGAAGTGGGGCCTCCCACCACTCTGGTGAGTGCTTTAGTCAATGGCCTATAGAACTGTTCTCTCTGCCTAGCCCAATGACTATTCAAGTATTTTATACAAAGTGGAGCACCTTCAACAGGAGAGATTGAGAGACTCATACCAGAATAACCTGTAGTCTGGAATAAGGGCACTCACCGAGACAGGAGAAGCCTGGTTTCAATCCATGTTCAAGAGCGGGGATTCATACCTGGGACTCCTCCATCCCAAGTGAGCGCCCAAACTCATCTGCTGAAGGAGGGCACTACCTCTTCCCATTTTGTGTATGGTGCAGAAGTCCTCTTGTGAATGTCACCACCAAAAATTTGGGGGGCCAAACCAATTCGGGAAATTTGTTACATTTTCTGATAATTTTAGGTTGATCAAAACTGTTTATCAAAAACTGTAATCTCACCCAGCTCTACCCAGCAGTCCTAAATTTCTAAATTCCTCTGCTGTCAGCAAATAGCTATGAAATGCACAGTGCAAATTCCAAGTATGTGCCTGAGCCAGGGTAGTTCTACATCAGGGATCGGCAACCTTTGTCATGCAGCCCACCAGAGTAAGCCCACGGCGGGCCGGGCTGGTTTGTTTACCTGCTGCATCTGTCGGTTTGGCTGATCGTGGCTCCCACTGGCCGCGGTTCGCCGTTCCAGGTCAATGGGGGCTGCGGGAAGCGGCGGCCAGCACATCCCTTGGCCCGCGCTGCTTCCTGCAGTCCTCATTGGCCTGGAGCCACAAACCACAGCCAGTGTGAGCTGAGATCGGCTGAACACGTGGACACGTCAGGTAAACAAACCGGCCCGGCCAGCCAGCTGCCTATACACTCAGAGGACTTAAATCTCAGTGACATATGCTGGAGGTCTTATGCTGCCAGTACTATGTCATCTATAATTTTAGAAATTTGGAGGATGTTTATTTCCTAACTCAAAAAAATGTTGCATCCAACACAGGGGAATTCCATATTAGACCTCATCTTGACAGAATAAGAGGAACTTATTACAGAACTAAATATTAGTGATTGCCTAGGTTCCAGTGATCATGACTGGATTACATTTATTATGTGCAAACAGAATAAAGTCCAAACCACATAATACATTAATATCATATATAGTTGCTGCTTTAAAGGGCCAGCTGAAAAATGTTATGAGCCAAATCAGCAGCAAGAAAGAACTTAAACAGTGAAGGATGAACAACAGTTGGGAACTCTTAATGATATTTTACTACATGTCCCATGAGTTACAGTCAAGAAAGAAGGCGACACTGGTTAAATAAGCCAGCCTGGCTTAAATGGAAGGTGAAAACAGCAATTTAAACGCACATAAATGGATGGTGGGGAAGGGAGGAAGCTGATATCAGTGAATATAAATTAGAAGCTGAAATTTATTTTAAAAAGTGTACAAGGGAAGCAAAAGGACAGAAGATTTCATCTCTGGAAATCAGAGTTAAGAATAATAAGAATGAATTTCTAAAGTATATTAGAAACAAACAAACAAAAATCCTAAAAGTAGTGCTGGGATATTACAAGATAGAAATAATAGGGTCGCAGAAAGAAGCCCGAAGAGCTCAGTGATGTGGTAAAAAAGGCCAGTAGAATCCTTAGATGTGCAGGGAACTATTGAATAGGAGTGGAGAGGTTATTTTACCTGTTTGGCTTAGTGCTAATTGAATAACATGTCCAGTTCTGATGTCCACAATTCAAGAAGAATGCTGAAAAATTGGAGAGGATTCAGAGAAGAGCCACAAGAATGATTAAAGTATTGGAAAACGTGCTTCATTGTGAAAGACTTAAGGAGGTCAATTTAATTATCTTATCAAAGGTAACTTTTGATCATAGTCTATAAGTATCTATAACAGTCTATGACAAAGGTTTGAGCCCCCTTGTAGCAGGGCAGTCACCCCGCTCTGGTCCTGAAAGGGTTAAAAGCCAGCCCTTGGAGAAGGTTGGGGCTGAGAGCCAATAAGAATAGGCTGATTGGGAAGGCAGTCACAGCTGTGGCCAGCTCAATTAGGGCACAGCTGGCCCTGTAAAGGTCTGTGAGCCAGGAGCTGGGTCAGTCTCTCTCTAGCTCTTGAGAAAGAAGGACCTGGCTGCCTGGGAGAAAAGGGTACTTGGGACCAAGCAGTGCTGGGGAAAGGAAGGAGGAGCTCTAGCCTGGCAACTCCCCAGGTTGCAGGCCCTTGGTAAAGGCCTAAAGCAGGCACTAGGGTTGCAGAGGTGCAGCCTGGGGTTAGGCAGAGGCAGCAGGTCCAACCCCCCCACCCCCTTGCCAAATATGCGTGGTTTACAGACTGCAGTCTGCCCCAGTGAGCAGGGGCTGGATGATGACTGGCAGTAGCCACTGAGGTTATGGGGCAAAGGATGCTGTTTGTTCACAATTTCAGCCTGTGAAACATCTGCAGAAGCATTCTATATAGAAGTCCAGTCTGTCATTTTGACCATCAGAAGGAGTCCACGCAGAATTCTTCTTCTTGTAGTATTGGTAGGAGGGTTCCTGTAGGTCAGTGCTCTGTTCAGTGATGTGTTGAAAATATTCTTTGAGTCGAAGACAGCGAAAGTAGGCTTCCAGATCACTGCAGAACTGTATTATGTGCGTGGGGGTGGTGGGGCAGAAAGAGAGTCCCCAAGATAGGACAGACTCTTCTGCCGGGCTAACAAAGCCTGATGCCAACTCTGTCCACATATCTATTCAAGCAACACCATCATAGGACCTAATCACGTTAGCCATCAGGGGCTCATTCACCTGCACATCTATCAATGTAATATATGCCGTCATGTGCCAGCAATGCCCCTCTGCCATGTACATTGGCCACACTGGACAGTCTCTACGCAAAAGAATAAATGGAACTAAATCTGATATCAGGAATCATAACATTCAAAAACTGTTAGGAGAACACTTCAACCTCTCTGGCCTCTCAGTAACAGATTTAAAGGTGGCAATTTTGCAACAGAAAAGCTTCAAAAACAGACTCCAACGAGAAACTGCTGAGCTTGAATTAATATGTAAACTAGATACCATTAACTTGGGTTTGAATAGAGACTGGGAGTGGCTGGGTCATTACACATAATGAATCTATTTCCCTAAAGTTAAGTATCCTCACACCTTCTTGTCAACTGTCTAAATGAGCCACCTTGATTAATACTACAAATTTTTTTTTTCTCCTGCTGATAATAGCTTCTTAATTAATTAGCCTCTTACTCCACCTTTTCATATTCTCTGAAGGTAAATATATATCTTCTTACTATATGTTCCATTCTATGCATCCGATGAAGTGGGCTGTAGCCAGGGGTGGCTCTACCAATTTTGCCGCCCCAAGCAGTCGCCGCCGAATTGCCGCTGTCGCAACAGCAGCAGAGCTGCCGCCGAATTGCCGCCGCCCCCAGAAGAGCGCCCAAAAGCCACCGCTGAACACAGACGCTGCCCCGTTCTCAATGCCGCCCCAAGCACCTGCTTGGAAAGCTGGTGCCTGGAGCCAGCCCTGGCTGTAGCCCATGAAAGCTTATGCTCAAATAAATTTGTTAGTCTCTAAGGTGCCACAAGTACTCCTTTTCTTTTTGCGGATACAGAACAACGCGGCTGCTACTCTGAAATTTACCAAGGGTTGTGGTGGATTTTCCATCACTGGCATTTTTTTAAATGAAGATTGGCTATATTTCTAAAAGATATTGGACTTGAAACAGTAATTAATTTAGGCAATTCTTATGGTCTGTGTTATGCAAGAGGAGAGACTAGATAATCACAAAGGTCCTTTCTGGCTTTAAAATCTATGACAACATCTAGCTTCTGAACAAAATACCATCCAACTACGGATGTTCAATGTTGATAAATGCAAAGTAATGCACATTGGAAAACATAATCCCAACTATACATACACAGTGACAGGGTCTAAATTAGTTGTTATTCAAGAAAGAGATCTTGGAGTCATTGTGGATAGTTCTCTCGAAACATACACTCAGTGTGCAGTGGCAGTCAAAAAAGTAAACAGATTGTTGGGAATCATTAAGAAAGGGATAAATAATAAGACAGAAAATATCATGTTGCCTCTCTATAAATCCGTGGTACACCCACATCTTGAATACTGTCTGCAGATGTGCTAGCTCTATCTCAAAAAAGATATATTGGAATTGGAAAAAGTTCAGAAAAGGGAAACAAAAATGATTAGGGGTATGGAATGGCTTCTGTATGAGGAGAGATTAATAAGATTGGGACTTTTCAGTTTGGAAAAGACATGACTAAGAGGGGATATGGTAGAGGTTTATAAAATAATGACTGGTATGGAGAAAGTAAATAAGGAAGTATTTACTCCTTCTTACAACACAAGAACTAGGGGTCACCAAAGGAAATTAATAGGCAGCAGGTTTAAAAGAAGCAAAAGGAAGTATGTCTTCACACAATGCACAGTCAAGCTGTGGAACTCTTTGCCAGAGGATGTTGTGAAGCCCAAGACCATAACAGGGTTCAAAAAAGAACTAGATAACTTCATGGAGGATAGGTCCATTAATGGCTTAGGCAGGATGGGCAGGGATGGTGTCCCTAGCCTCTTTTTTGCCAGAAGCTGGGAATGGGTGACAGAGCATGGATCACTTGATGATCACCTGTCCTGTTTATTCCCTCTGGGGCACCTGGCATTGGCCACTGTTAGAAGACAGGATACTGGGATAGATGGATCTTTGGTTTGACCCAGTATGGCTGTTACATTCTTAGATAAAATGCATACATTTAAAAATTCACCAATTACAAATGTATTCACAAAATTATTCATCACAACATTTTCTATTAGTGTGAATTCCAATCTAGTTTCCAGTTATTTAACACTAAATATTGCTAATGATATTGGATTTGAATATATATCACCTATATAAAATATTGAAATATCATCCACTCTTGAGAAGATGCCTATCAGGTCTCAAACACCCAACAAGGGCATCATCCAAACTTGCCTCCAACTTTATTTTGTGGGCTACCATATAATATTTAATTCAAGAAGATGCTTCATCCAAAGACAGCACTCAGTTTCATCACACATCAGCCAATTGCAGGAGTGGTGGGTGAAATTCTGTGGCCTGTGTTGTGCAGGAGGTCAGACTAGATGATCATAATGGTCCCTTCTGACCTAAATATCTATGAATCTATGAATCTATGAATTGCTATATTTAGATAAAAAAACATAGCATTTTAAAAACACAGAACTTTTAAAGTGGACGACGATTATTTTTGGAGTGACAGAAAACATGACAACTACCAAAGCATACAAAACATCTTAGCCAGCCTTTATACTTCAGCCCTCCACACCCTCTTACTGATAAATCAGTTCACGTTATCCTCTCCAACAACAGCTGTGCATGATTTATTAAACTGTTTTCAAAGAGCTTATTGTTTTGAAGTATTATTTCTGTACAGCAGCTAGATGGTTTTCAATAGGTGCTTTATCTATTGAATTGCACACTTGCATGGATTGAATGTTATAACAAAAGAGATCACACAATAGGTATGCTGAATAGGTGAACTCAACATGCTACAGGAGCACCACCAGCATCTATTTTTGGAATACTAGTTAGTTTCAAGGACAGGCTCCTGATAAAAATTACCTGAATAGTAACAATGCATGAAATTACCAGGTTACTAGCAGGGTTATACTCCCAATTCCAATCTATCACGTGACTGATAACTGAGATGACTCTCTAAGGAATGTACACAACTAAAATAATGTGTTGGAAAGTTGAAACATTTGTTTCTCTAGTTATCAAGATATAATATGGTATAATCTAAGTGGCCTATCACTGTGATATCTATGAGCCTCATATGGCAGATCCATTTCTTCCTTCTGCAGAAAACTGAAGTGATAGTAAAGTCAGCAAGCATCAGGAATTTATACAGAATTGTTTTAGGCTAATTCAGATCAACTGTGCCCTCCCGCCCGCCCCAACATTTTTAGCTAATTTTGTCTTACAGTGCTGTTCTACCCTGAAAAAAAAATATGGAAAAATGGTACCATCTTGTCCTATAAGAGTGAGAATGAGAACCATGCCCGGGTTCCCTGAAATGGGAAATGTAGAAATCCACTTAAGACTTAGAGAAGGAATATGAGTACTCTGCAGGCCAGGGTGGATTGCTACCAAGTGGTGGCACAGCTGACCGGGACTCTGATCTACAATAGCCCGGCAGCACCAGAGGCAACACTGGAGGCTTCTGCCTTGAGCTGCTGCAGAGCAGTAACCATTGGTCTCAGAGCTGGCTTCCAGACTTCTGGAACTGGTATCAGACGTGAACTCGTTGGTGCCAAAGCAGATCCCAACATGGAAACAACATGGGCTCCATGTGCAATGGGCCCAGCAAGACACTGTCAACCTGAATAGTCAGTGAGGGTGTTACTGAGAGACTCAGGATCCTTTGTAGCTGTGTATGCCCAATCAGTATACATTGGGCCTTTGCCCCACAGGAAGCAGAGGTGACATCTCCAGCATCTGCCCTGAGGAAGTAGTTGGCCTCAACTGTCCCAGCACAGGAAACAGAGTCATTGACTCTGGCCTGGTCAAGCCACTAGAATGCAGCACCAGGGATCAGTGGGTCAAAGTGAACCCTCTGCCTTCCGGACCAGAGTGGCTAGCCTCTGTGGTTCAGGATTCGTGCACTGAGGATTCTTGTGCTGTGGAAATCATCCCTTTCTTTGGCTCTGGGTGCTCTGAGACCTTGTGCCTTTTTGAGGGCTGTCCTGCTGACAGGGCTCTCCAGCGGTCTCTATCCCCAGATAAGGCTAGGGGAGCACTCCTGGACAGGAAGGAACTTCAGCTAGTCAACTGAGGTGATACAAATATAGGGTAAATATCGGCTCCTATGAGGATGTACCTAAAACATTCTATTTTCTGCTTCTTAATTCTTGTCTTGAAGCCCCAGCAAACTGGACACCTCTCTCTGATGTGATCTTCACACTTCAACCAGTGTGAGAGTCACTAACTGGCATGGGCTTGTGACAGTGAGAGCAGGGCTTGAAGCCAGGGGACCTTGGCATAGGCTCCCCTGGTAGTGGATGGTGCCTAGGGTTCTCTAACTACTAACATTCAGATCAAAATATACAGGAAAGAAAGAGAAGGAGGTTCAAGGGACTCAAAAGGAGGACCACAAACTATTAACAATGAAATATAAATTGCAAGTTCACAGAAGGAATGAGTAAACTACACATTCTAACCACAACCCACGAACGGTAAGAAGAAACTGAAGGATGGGCAGGGCAGTTCTGTCCTTTATATCCTCAGCAGACTGCATGAAGACACAGGCATGGCCACACCTATGAGTGCTGCTAGAGAAAAATTTCTGGTGCTAGTGAACAAGATGATCATACATGTAATGGACACATGCAATCATTCGAAGAATGAGGGGCTTCCTCTCCATTTTTGGTCATGTGTCTGGGCCTCAGTTTCCCCACTGACATTGGTCTCTCATGGGCTTGTTGGCCACTGTGGTGCTTTTCACCTTTCCATTAAAAGCCAAAGTCCACCCACTCCAGGATTAAAGCAAAAGTCCAAAATAAATGCAAACATGTAGTCTTTCATCCCCCCAGCACTCACTAGTTCTTCAGTTCTATTGATGAAGGGTCCTCCTTCCCAGTACTGCACAATATAATCTCTCTGCCTGCACTACCATTACTCTTTAAACCCTCTCCCAAGCTCAGCAATTCATTTGCCTTGTTGTCAGAGGGTCAGAGAACGAGGCCTGCAACCCACCCCCATCACAACTCCAAATCTTAGCCCATAAATGAGTGCAGGTCTCAACACACACCTTAGCACCACACTGCGCTGTACTGCCCAGGCCTCCTACTCACATCACCCATCTATGGGATCTTTCTACAAACTACTTCTAGGTCCCTCCCAGGCTTCATTCCTCAGCCTTCCTGGCTGTTTCCCAGGTCTCTTATCCAGCCCCAATGGGGACACCAAACTCTCTATCTTTCACCCATCCATAATGTACACTCCAAGCACAAGCACATGATTTCCCACTGAGACTACACCTCCCACTTTTAAAGAGACAGGACCCATAAAAGAAGCATTAGAACTTACACATGCATCAAAGGAGCAGTGCTCCGACACAAATAGTAGGATAAAATTTTAACTGCTGCTGCTCGAGATGAACCTGTATTCTGTGCATGCCCTCAGTCCAGTGCTGGATTTAGGGGCAGGTGACCCAGGTGACCACCTGGGGTGCCGGGCTTGGCGGGTGCTGGGCTCTCAGATTTACAGATCCTAGCATGCACATTTATCATCTTATATGATGGATAAATCATGCATGCAAATTGTGCATCAAAGTCATGAAATGGGCTACAAATGCAATGAACAGTAAGGTAATTAAAAGTTAAACAAATGGAGGGGGGCAGGGGCACCAAAGACACTTCCTTCCTGGGGCACCATTTGGTCTAGGGCCAGCCCTTCCTCAGTCTCATGTCAGACCCCTTTCCAAGCACCAGAACACCACCACCAGAAAGTGTTTTTTAAAGCTTACAATTTATTTTATGTCTTCCCAAGGTAAGTCATGTTTCTAATCATGAATTAGAAGTAAAAAATGCAACAGAACACATTTTAAAATAGATGCTTTAGCATTAATTTATGTTTCAGACAGTACACTACCATAATTTGGTTATATGTCAGAAAACTACCAATCAAAACCAAATCCTACTAGTAAGTCTTTTCATGAAAGGCAAGGGAAACACTAACACTATTTAAAAATACACCATATGAACATAGCATACGATGATGTGATTATGTTCACAGTTGGGCCATAATTAATTAGCAACTGATTCCAAAATTAAGATGAGACATGTTTTCTCTCAAATGCTGTTAGAAATGCTACATACTTGTCTAACAGTATAAGAAAACAGTTTCCCATATTTTCACTTGATGGGGATAAACACGTATGCTCTCCCTATTGCCTACTGTATTTCAAAGCTAAACTTTTCTTATTGTGAAAGAGTAATTATATACCAACAGTAATGCCAAATAATTGTCATAATTCTGAATTTTATCAGTTATCTGGCAGGTAGCATCCTCCTCAAGGCATTCATTTCACATTTAGCCTCAAGGCACTCAATTCATTAGCAGGCATATGCTAGTTACTAAAATAATTTGGAATTAAACCTTCAAACCTATCTAGATGCTGAGAGGTCAAATCATTTCTGAATGGAAACTCTATGCAGCACTCAAGCTAACACACTGATCACTGAGAAACAGAGGTTTTCTCTAAAGCTACAGTTTCCCTACATGTAGAAATGGAAAATATCCACCTACATCTTAATCTCTGTGTGATTTTTGGATTTCACCTGTAGTACATATTATTATCCCCATTTTACAGATGGGAAAATTTAAATACAACTGAAATTGAAGCTCATTCTTACCTTTAAGCATGAGTACTCCAATTGACTTAGAAAGTTATAAAGGTGCTTAAGTGCTTTGCTGAATAGGGATGGTACTACATATACCATGCAATAATATTCCCCATGCCCATACTCCTCATTCTCAGCTTTAAAAGACTCTACTAAATTGTGGCTTCTTCCTACAGTACCATTCAGTTGGACAGAAGAAGGTCACTGAAGAGACAGAGTGAAATTCAGAGATTAGTCTAAATAATTTCAAAATTGGAATAGACAACACATTATTCCGCCTCCCCTCCCCCACTCCATATGCAAGTTATACCAAGACTCACTTTATACATCACCTCAGATCCACTGAGCTGATAAGGCTACCATCTCCTTCTTTTAGCCCCTTGCAGCTTGCGCAGGGATGGAGTACCCCCAACCGAAGGCCTGGTCAGACTGCATTGGTTATTTTTTTAACCAGTCAAAGCTTCTACCTTAGAAGAAACACACACGGCATTTGCTTCTTTGTAAATGGTTTCTTTTGGATTAGAAAATTTTTTGCATTGTATTTTGCACTATCAATGTCATTCTCCTGGTTAATGCTCCCATGCTTCTGTGCAGTTAGTAGTGAGTTTCTGGCAAGCAAATGTTAAGTCTGAATGGTTTATTAATTTATTTTCTAAGCTTTAGTTTGTGCAAATGTCATTAATCAGCGGTGTCTTGTCACCTGTTTGACTTGGCATTTGAGCACTGGTAAATGTATTTGTTCAACTTGCTTAAAACACTACAGAAACGCTAGGGTATGTTGTTTATCTTCTAGGTGTGCACACAACAGATTTAAATTATGAGATTCAAATAAACACCCTCCTACATTTCCCAAGAAGTTTCATATAAAATTATTCTCTCTCGCCTTCTTTTTCTTTGCTATGTCAATTATATTAAGATTAGGCTCAAAAGCTCAGAAGGAAAGGTTGGACTTGAAAGCTCAATATTTCTACTTAAGGGACTTGTCAAAAATAGAGTTCATTATTTTCTTTGTAACAATTTAAGCAGTTTAAAGTGAAATTGAGAAAAGGCAATTCAGCTAACATGCCAATCAATAAAAAGGCTTAGTTTCACAATATGAGCTTTAATTTGTTTCATAAAAGCAATAATTTCTGGACCAAATCATCTTATGCATTTGACGATATTTAAAAACAATGTTTATAATTTGTCTGTTTATAACTGAAACATGGATATAGCAGTTGTGCATCCATTAGCAGAATGTGGTTTGTCAACATGTTGATTGCTGCTTGAGAAGTTAACAAATGGGGTTTGGGAGAGGGGAAAGACAACAAGCAACTGGGCAAATTATTGACCAAATGTTGCAACAAAAATGTGACAAAAGCTTTGTTTACTAGGGATACAAATATAAGAGCTTGTAATAGTTGTGTTACGTACATGAAACTTAAGTTTGTCCTACCATTTCCCTTATGAATTATTTTTTAAGAAGTATATGACTTAAAAGTTAAAAATCAGTTTTGATACAAAGTTTAACCACACAAGCACCTTTCCTTGGCTGGATGGGCACCTTGTCATCCTCTACAGAGAGGCCAAAGGTGAGAATGCCCTTGCTCCAACAATGCAAGTACTGCCACTATATATTTTAGGAGAAGGGAATATTACAACAGAAGTATGGGTTATAGGACTCCTTAACCAAACCTGCCCAACCTTCAAGAGAGCTTGTATTCTTTTTTGTTTGTTTCAAAGATGGTAGAGGGCTCAGGAGCATGCCTAATTTTAACAAAAGCACTTCACACATCCCTATTCACAAGCTGATTCAGTAACAAAGCTTTACCTAGAAACACAAGCCACTGTAAACACGAAGCAGACCACCACATATCACCAGCAGGTAGAGTGAGAGTCATAGGACTCTACATCATAGTACTGATGTAGAAACAGAAAAAAATAAACCCTGTAATTAACAAAAAGCTACAGTGTTTAACTATACAGTATTTCTCAGGAATCCTCAGACAAAAAAATACCATGGTGAAAACGAGAGAGTGGCAGCTCAGAACTGCTGCTTTGTAAAGAGAGCCACACTATCTCCTTTACTGCAGATTCTTCCTTAGCCAGTGGGTTTGGGGAACAGTCCAGCAAAAGTATGTTTCTGAAAAAATAGTGGTGACTGGTGGGGAAGTTGAACTTTGGTCTCTGAGTAAATTGTTCAAAGATTAATCAGAGCTGTCATGGGTATCACAAACTGCAGCATAGGGACCTAGCCACCAGAGACACATGATTTTACAATCCATTTTTGAAGAAAATTTTGGAAAGTGCAGACACAGACATCCGAAAGTAATTCTGCTTATCTCTTCACTACATTTCATTTATCTCTTTCCTTCCTCCCCCTAATACTAGGAGTATTTTCATGAAAACAAGATTCTTTTCCAAAAAGTCAAATGTGCCATTGCTAAAGTCATTATCTTCTCTGACACCACAGTTATTTCCACAGCAACCAGCTGCAAAGTCCAAGCAAAGGATTATGACATGACGAAAAAGCAGCAGAAGCATAGGGATTCAAGAGAGAACTACAGAATTTGTTTTCATTTAAATGCAGCCGTGAATTAACCAAAAAAAACAAACAAAAAAACAACCCAACACATATAAAGTTGGATTGTCCCTCTGAAATATATGCATACATTGTCATCTTTAATGAGCAGAAGAGGCAGTGCTGTATTTTTTGTGTGTGAGAGAGATTTTGTAATTAATTTTAATAAGAAACACACTAAAACACAAAAAGGTAAATGACTTACAGCAAGTATATGTCACCAGATACCCAATGAAATTATGCAACTTCAGAACTTCTCAAAGCTGCAAGACCAGACAATATAAAAATCAGACAATATTATACAGACTCAAATGTCAGGGTGGGTCTAACAACAACAACAAAAGACACAAAATGAGGCAAAAAGGGGGTGGGGCAGAGGACTGGGGTGGGAGTGGGAAGAAGGAGAGAAAAAGCAGAGATCTCAAGTGGAATGGAAGTCTGGCATTATTCAAATGAATCAAGAAATGGGTCCAAATTATTTCAGAATCATATAACTACTTTGTGCGTTGATAAGCTGTTCATTCTTTCATTGCTAACTCAGACAGGTCTGAATACCACTGCTCTATTCTCGGCATCCACCTACTCTTCAATTTTTGTAAAATCATGTGCTTGGTAACCATTGTGGCTCTCAAGACCCAAAATCCTTATGGTGGAATAAAACCCAAAGTAGGAGATACACAGCCTAGGGTACGATTTCAGCTGAGGCTTGGCTTCAGCAACCAAGACTATTTTCATTCTTGTGTCCACCTCTTTCCACAGGTGCCTGACTGCTGGACAGTCCCATAGCATATGCATCAAAGTTCCCTTTTTCTTTATTATAGTTCCAACAAATACCAGAAGACAAGGTCCCCATCTTGTACGACCTCTGTGGCATCCAGTAGTTTAAATAGACTATTTTCTTGTATCAGGAGTAACCTGAGATTCAGAAACACATGTTTTAACATTCCATAATATGCTGCATCACTGGGGTTCTTTTAAGGGCTGTGATGACTCCCTTTCTCACACTTTCACAAAAAACTGCAGACCAATGGAGTTCCTCTTCATTACTAAAGCATGAGTAGTGGACATGGGCCCAGCAAGTTTATGAAGCATTTCCAAGTTTCTCAGTAGCTCTGGGGCCTTTGGCAGTTCCAGGGCATCTGGACCAAATAGATATGTCAGCAAGCGTGTCTGGCCTCACATAGAGAATCAGATTCTTAGTATAACCAGTTGAGGATCTGTCCTTAGGTCTTTTATGGAATTGGACATCAGCATACAGAGAACGGAATGGCCAAAGATGTGTCGGGACAGACTGCTGGACTACATTCATTGTTCACATACCAAGCCAAGTCCATGTGGAAAAAATCTCCTTTTAAGATAATGCAGACCTTGGAGAGCAGTTTCAATGGCAATGATGGATTAGGGAGCCAGTAAAGATGGCCCTTGTCTCCCGTGGATCTCAGGCCCTAAACAATGGGGGACTGAATGACCTTCAGAAAACTCTGTGAAGGGAACCTTGTGGAATGTCCATACAAACACACACCTTTTCTGAGCCCCTGCAGGAAGGTATCATATCCGCCCCCCCTTCCCCCGCCGCATAGCATTTATGCAGAGTAGTATGTATACAGAATGGATTCCAACACTCTGTAAGTCTACAACAACACATTCAAGCATGAAATCAGCCTCCCCTTATCACTGTAACGGTAGCTAGATGCTGGTACTAATAAACCATAAGAAGCATTCTCAAGTTTAATATTAATGACATGTTTGCGGCATGTATGTGTTCATCGTATTTCCAGGGTATTAATTTCAGAAGCTCATTTTACACAGTAGAGTCTGAGTCATTTTTCCTACTAGAGACAAGTGCATCTCTGGCTCCTTCCTCATTTCCACATAAATAATGGGAAGTGGATAGATGTTTGAAAACATTTAATACATTCACTTACTTTGATATCATGCTTTTCATTTGGCACATAAATGAGCAACTAGGTTCAGAATAAATTTAATTTACAGGCCAATTCTTAGTGACCCAGATAAATTGAATATAAACGAGCTATAATTTTCTGTTTTCTTTTTAAACTGTCTAAGGAAATTTAGTGCTTGAGAAAACTGCTGCGCTGTAAAAATGAGTGAATAGGCAGATATTCCAAATTGGGTTAGGACATTCTGAATATAATGTTCAGATAATAGTCAGACCTCTGAATCTGAAAACAATCCAGTTTGAATGTCAGCCATATGTCCCTTGCATCTCCCTTCCCATAAGTACTGCTTCCTCCACTGCCTCCCCCAATCCACATTTTGAAGCATCAGCTCAGACAGAAAGCTTCTATTTACTGTCAATGTTGGCCAGAACCTGGAGTCACTACAGAAAGCATCACGTAGAAACCACCTTTTAATATTCTGACACTGCTGTTGCAGGATAGGCCTCAGGTTAAATTAAGTACACAGCTAGATGCCCTAAAGAAATTCCCATTGATTGTTAATGGCGAGCACTGGATCCCTCTGTAAACTAGAGATTATCCAGGCAGCTGTCACCAACCTTGTGCTGATAAATGACAGGGATTGGTTGGGATGGGAATGTGGGAAAGGAAGTGAATATTTATCAACTAATATTTAACTGATTTACACTCATATGATGTTTAACTAATCAAATATCTCAACTGTTCGGGCTGTTCTGCAAATTAATTACCCAGAGGCTTCAAACTGTGGCCAATAGGTCAGCAAACAGCTGGCTGACCGCATAGTGAGGATTCCTCTTCATTTCCAGGTGTTAACTTGCATAAAAATACAGATCAAAATTAAATAATTTCCTTTCTCTACTTTTCATAGATATCAAGTGCAAAAGGGACCATTATGATAATCTATTCTGACCTCTTCCATAATGTATGATGTAGGGCTTCCCTGAATTATTTCCTGTTTAAACTAGAAAAAACATCTAGTCTTGGTTAAAAATTTTCCAGTGATGGACAATCCGCCATAGCCCTAGATAAATTGTTCCAACGACTAATTAACCCGACTTAAAATATTACATTTTATTTCTAGTCTAAATTTGCCTAGTTTCAACTTCCAGCCTTTCGATCTTGTTATACCTTTGTCTGCTAGATTGAAGAATCCTGTATTATCAATTTTCTGCTCCCCATATATGTACTTGTATCAAGTACACTCCTTAACCTTGTCTTTGTTAAGCTCCTGGAGTCCTTCACTGTAATGCTTGTTTTTTAGGTTTCTTTAATCAGTCATGCTGCTCTTCTCTGAACCCTCTTCAGTATATCAACATCCCTTTTGAATTCTGGACACTAGAACGGGACACAGAATTCTAGTAGAGGTCAAAGTTGTGCAAAACACAGAGGTAATATAACCTCTATTCCTATTCGATATTCCCGTTTACATGTCCAAAAATAGCATAACCCTTTTGATGACAGTGTCGCGCTAGAAACACACATTCAGCTGATAATTCACCACAACTCCCAAGTCTCTTTCAGAGTCCCTGCTTCCCAGGATAGAGTTTCCATCTGTTAAGCATGGGCTACATTCTTTGTTCCAAGATGTAGGACTTACATTTGGCCATATTGAAACACATATTGCTTGCTTGTATATAGTTTACAAGTCAGATTGTTCTATAACAGGGACCTGTTATATTAATTATTTACCACTCCCATTGGACATCTGCAAACTTTATCAGTAGTAAGTTTATTTTATCTTCAAAGTCATTGATAATGTTAAATAGTGTAGGGCCAAGAACTAATGCCTATGGGATCAGAAACACCAGAAACACACCCACTTGATGTCAATTCCCTGTTTACAGTTACATTAGTATTGGTTTGCTGGTTTTAAATCCATTGATGTTGTGCGGTGCCCAAATCAAATGCCTTACAGAAGTCTAAGTATATTACATCAATGCAGTTACCTTTATAGACCAATCCTGTAATCTCATCAAAGAAAGATATCAAATTATTTTGACAAGACATATTTTCCATAAACCCATGTCGACTGGCACTACTTATGTCACCTTCTTTTAATTCTGTATTAGTTGAGCCACACATCAGCCATTTCACTACTTTGCTTAGGTTCAATATCAGGCTGACAGGCTAATAATTAGCTGGGACATGCCATTTACACTTTTTAAATGGTGGCTCTATATTAGCTTTCGTTCAGTCTTCTGGAACTTCCCCTGTGCTCCAAAAAACATTAAAAATCAACATTAACAGTCCAGAGAACTATTTCACTAGCTACTTTAACACTCTTGAATGCAAGTTCTCTAGACTTGCTGATTTTAAAATGTCTAATTTTAGTAGCTGCTGTTTAACAGCCCCTTCAGTTTCTGTTGAAAAGTATATCATCATATGATACGAATATATCATCTGGCTTCTTCCCCCACCCCCCCAGTACTGAACAGAAACATTTTATTGATTATATCTGCTTTATCTGCATCATCATCAACAATTCTACCACTTTCATATAGTAATGAACTAATACCTCTGTTGGCCAGAGATTTTTCCTTGTGTACATTTGCTGCCCTTATCAATTTTCTACAATGCAGAGCTTCTAATATATATTAATTGCTATCATCTTCCCCCTTTATTTCCAGTTGGGGATTGAGAGAGAGAGCAAGCTTTTTTTCACTTCCCCTTTAAGCCAGGTTGTTTTTATTTAAACCAGCAAACCCTCTCTCAATTGCTGACTTTTGGGCACCTAGAAAATGTTCTAAAACAGTTCCCTATTACCAGTCTTTTTTTTTTTTTCTGTTTCTCTCCCAGCTGATTTGGGTCATAATTGATTTCAGCATTGTGAAATTAGCCTTTTAAAAGCACCATATATATTTTATTTATATTATATATATTTGTGGTTTGGACTTTATTTTTGCATATAATAAATGTAATCAAGTCATAGTTTAGCTGAGCAACATGATTTCCCTCTCATGCATCTGTTTATTTTCTCCTCCCTCTGCATTTTGACTGAAGTAGGATTATTATTATGTACTATCAAGCAACTGATTACATTATTCTCGTTCAAGAGCTGAAGAATCCATCTGGGGCGTCTCACAGCCAAACTTCTAATCTACCTCTACCCCATGATATTGGAAAAATTAACTGGGACCTATCTGTGATGGACCCATGATTTTTAGTCAAACTCTCAAGAATACATATAGATCATATTATAAACTGGAATTTGCAATTGAGGCATTAATTTCTCAGGTAATTTTAGCTAGCTAGCTTCTAATATGATGCCCAGCACTGGGGTATCTGAACACCTAAACTAAGAACATAAAAACAGCCATACTGGGTCAGACCATTGGTTCATCTAGCCCAGTATACTATCCTCCGACAGTGGCCAGTACCAGACCTTTAGGGTTGTATACAGAACAAGGCAATTTCGGAAAGATCCACCTCATCTTTCTATCCCAGCTTCTGGCAGTCAAAGGATTAGGATTATCCCAATCATGGGGTCACATCCCTGACCATCTTGGCTAATAGCCATGGATAGACCTATCCTCCATGAACTTACCTAATTCTTTTCTGAACCCAATTATACTTTTGGCCATCACAATAACCCATCACAATGAGTTCCACAAGGTATCTGCCTTGTGGGAAACAATATTTCCTTTTGTGTGTATTAAACCGGCTGCCTATTGATGTCATTGGGTGATCCCTGATTTTTGTGTTGTGAGAATGGGTGAATAATACTTCTCTATTCAAGTTTTCCACACCATTCATAATTGCACATACCTCCATCAGATCCCTCCTTAATGTCTCTTTTCTAAGATGAAGATCCCTAATCTTTTAAAAAGAAAAGGAGGACTTGTGGTACCTTAGAGACTAAGGTGCCACAATTCCTCCTTTTCTTTTTCCAGATACAGACTAACATGGCTGCTACTCTGAAACCTAATCTTTTAGTGTCTTCTTGTGTGGAAGCCATTCCGTAACCTGGATTACCTTTGTTGCCCTTCTCAGAACATTTTCCGGTACAGCTACATCCCTTTTTGAGGCAGGGTGATCAGAAATAGACCCAGTTTTTTCAAAGTGTGGGAACCCCATGGACTTGTACAGTGGCATTATGATATTTTCTATTTTATTTTCTATCCCTTTCCTAATAATTATTAACATTGTTAGTCTTTTTGACTGTTTCTACACATCAGATACCAAATGCAAACACACCATATTTTGAAATTCTACAGGGGAAATTTGTTTTTGCACTGATATTTAATGGTATTCAGGTAGGCTGGCTATTGGCATCCTGACAAAGTATTTATCAAACTTTACATCAAATCAGCTTTCATATTTCATCTGGAGCTCTCAAGTCGTAAGGACATTTAGTGATTGAAAGAAAACAAGATTTTATGGTGTTTGGAAGAAAGTTTAGCTGCAGCCAATTTGAATTCAAATGTACTTACATGAGGCAAATCTAAATCTATGAATTCCCCAGAAAAATTTGCAACATTTCATGACACCTATACCTCGCAACTTCCCAAGTATTCAACTTACTATCAGCCTACAAACTTCATATACATCAAACTAGTAAAATCAAACTACATTTGATTTTTTCAAAATAATCTAATATAGGTTTTGTCAGCATTTATGGTCATATTTTCAAATTAAACTTGTCTCTGAAGATTTAGTTTTATGAATATGGAAAGCTTCTTCTTTGCACAAAATCTCAGGTTGAGACAAATAGCTTGTAGACACAAAAGTAATATCAGAAAATGTAAATTTTAGACAATGGACAAGAAACCGTTTTTTGTTCCCTTTGTAAATCTGAATAGACACTGAAGGAGACTGAAATATATACAGACTTACATGGATGAACTCATGGTATTTTACCTTTAACCTTTACCTTAAACTATGATTTATTTCTAATGACAGATGCCCAAGTTCAACTGGTGCTCATTTCATGACGTTTATATTATGTTGACATAGTTCTCAAACGATAGCTGAACACTAAGTACTTCTGTTCAAAACTCTTAGAAGTTCTCATTTTAAAGCGCAACAAATAAGAGCACGTTTGAGATCATGTTCATTTGTTTATCTTTATACACAATCCTCAACAGGTGTGGTTTTCAGACCTACTACAGGAGATCCCAAGACATCCTCTACTTTCAATTAAAGTTATTTACTAGTAGAACAATGGATGTTTAAACTAAATCTATGCCTAACTTAAATATGCATATGTTCTAAGTATGTATTTTAATGCACTTGTTCATTGCTCAAGTTATCACCATGTATTGCTATACTTATAAGAACAAAAAGGTCTATTCACAAATATTTTATATGCTAGTGGATTTGCACAGGGAAAACTTTGTGAACCAATGACTGAAATGTGTTCTCTGAACACTCTGTTTAACCCTCTCAGCCAAAATCAAGTCTCTCATCCACATTCCCTCCCAGAATACTCAATGTTAGAATTTCCAATTCTCAAGGACAATAACAAAATTAGAAGCTTAGTGTCTTGGGTCTAGGCATTGTTCTAAGATCCTTTATGGTACATGGTGAACTTTGAAGCCCAACATTTATTACAGTATGTACCCTGGACCTCAGATTTACATTGCAATTAAACATGTTATGAGCACCTAGGAATAATTGTCAATTTGTCATACAAACATCTTAATTTCCATTTTCCCCTAATATGCTGTGGGGCTCATAAAAACAACAAAACACAAAAACAAAAACCCTCAGCTTTGAAGAGTAATATTTCATTCCCAAATACATATGTACATATATATTTTTTTTACATTGTACAGCTCATTCCTCAGAATCTTGAGGAGCTAATGATTTATCAAAGACTGTTCAAATACAGTTCTGACTACATTTTAAAATAACTATACACTTCTCCATCGCATCACATTTTTGATATCTTATTTTAAAAAACGTATTTTCAGAATAATCTGTACAAGACATCTTTAAAGGAATAGTCTATCCAAAAGAAGAGATCTTCCAGTGAACCAAAATATAAATACAGGAATGAGATGTGTTAAAGGATAGGAAAAGAATCCTTTCATATGCAATTGGGCAAACACTTATAAAAATACTTCTCCTAAATTAATACATTTTTAAAGAAATGTATTTTGCAATAGGCCCTTCTCCACCATATTTAGACCAGACTTTTCCACAAGTTCAGAAGGTCTTTACTTTTGGCTCATCTGCTTTCAAATATTACATTGTCTGAACTGAAGCTACATACTTACCAGTTTTCTCTTAAACTTACTTAGTGTATGTATTAGTAGTCCATTTGCGCTACTAAACGAATAAATGTATTCAGCAGTTAAAGGCCAGCACATCTAATTCACCAGGGGCACCACCATTTACAGTGACCTCACTTTTTCCAAGTAACATTGTCGGTCACAGAATCATAAAAAATTAAGGTGGAAGGGACCTTGAGAGGTCATCTAGTCCAGCGCCCTGAACTGAGGTAGGACCAAATTTGCCTAGACCATCCCTGAGAGGTGTTTGTCTAACCTGTTTTGAAAAACTTCCAATGATAAGGACTCTACAACCTCCCTCGGAAACCCTATTCCAGTGGTTAATCATCATTATAATTGATTTTCCTATTGTCAAAACTAAATTTTCCTTGCTGCAGATTAAGCCAATTACTTCTCATCATACCTTCAGTAGGCACGGAGAACAATCAGTCATTATCCTTTTTGTAACAGCCCTTAACATATTTGAAGACTTATCAGGTTCCGCCCCCTCCAACAACCCCAGAATTCTTTTCTCATGACTAAATGTGCCAGTGTTTTTAACCTTTCCTCATAGTTCAGGTATTCTAAACCTTTATCATTTTTGTTGCTCTCCCCTAGACTCTCTCCAATTTGTCCACGTCTTTCTTAAAATGTGGCACCCAGAACTGGACACAGTACTCCAGCTGAGGTCCCATCAATGCCAAGTAAAGTGGGATAATTACCTCCCTTGCCTTACATACAACACACTCCTGTTAGAGACTCATAGACTTTAAGGCCAGAATGGACCATCACGATCATCTAGTCTCACCACTTACACATTGCAGGCCACAGAGCCTCAGCTACCCACTCCTGTAATAGATCCCTAACCTCTGGCTGAATTACTGAACTCCAGAAATCATGATTTAAAGACTTCACATTACAGAGATTCCACCATTTACACTAGTTTAAACCTGCAAGTGACTCTTGACTCATGCTGCAGAAAAAGGCAAAATATCCCCAACGTTTCTGCCAGTCTGACACAGGGGAAAATTCCTTCCCGACCCCAAATATGGCAATCAGAACCCTGAGCATGTGGGCAAGACCCAGCAGTCAGACACCTGGGAAGAAATTCTCTCTAGTAAATCAGAGCCCTCCCCAACTCGGGTCCGATCAGTGACAGTTGGAGATATTTGTTATGAGCAATCACAGATGGGGAACATGCCATGGTAGAAAGTTTCATCATACCATATCCTCCATATACATATCAAGAAGTCTTGAAGCCAGTTAGGTTTTTTTGCCCCCACTTCTCCCCTTGGAAGGCTGTTCCAGAACTTCATTCCTCTGATGGTTAGAAACCTTCACCTAATTTCAAGCATACACTTATTGATGGCCAGTTTATATCCATTTGTTCTTGTGTCCACATTGACGCTTACTTTAAATAACTCCTCTTCCTCCCTGGTATTTATCCCTCTGATGTATGTATAGAGAGAAATCATATTCCCCCCGAGCCTTCTTTTGGTTAGGCTAAACAAGACAACCCCTTTGAATCTATTCTCAGAAGGTAGGTTTTCCATTCCTCGGATCATCCTAGTAGCCCTTCTCTGCACCTGTTCCAGTTTGAATTCATCTTTCTTAAACATGGGAAACCAGAACTACACACGGTATTCCTGATGAGGTCTCACCAGTGCCTTTTATAATGGTATGACCATTTCCCTGTCTCTACTGCAAATACCTGGCCTGATGCATCCTAGGACTGCATTAGCCTTTTTCACGGGTGCATCACATTGGCAATTCAGTCATCCTGTGATCAACCAATACACCCAGGTTTTTCTCCTCGTCTGTTGCTTCCAACAGATAAATCCCCAGCTTAAAGCAAAAATTCTTGTTGTTAGTCTCTAAGTGCCTGACCTTGCATTTTGCACTATAAAAATCAGGATATACCACGTTTACAGCTTCCCCCTATCCACTAGGTCAGTAACCCTGTCAGAGAAGGAAATTAGGTTGGTTTGACATGATTTGTTATTAACAAATCCATGTTGGTTATTACTTATAACCCTATTATCCTCCAGGTGCTTACAAATTGATTGCTGAATAATTTGTTCCAATATCATTCCAGGTATCAAAGTTAGGTTCACTGGCCTATAATTCCCTGGGTCCTCGTTCCCACCCTTTAAAAAAACATAGGTACAATGTCAATCCTTTTCCAGTCCTCTGAGACCTCACCCATCCTCCATGAATTCTTGAAAATAATTGCTAATGTTTCCAAGATTGCTACAGCTAGTTCCTTAAGTACCCTAGGATGAATTTAATCAGGCTTTGCCAATTTGAATACATCAAACTAATCTAAGTATTCTTAAACCTGTGCTTTCCCTATCTGACTTGCATTTTTTCCACTTTGTTGTTAATATTAATTAGATTTAGTATCTGGTCACTATTAATCTTTTTAGTGAAGACTGAAGCAAAATAGGCATTAAAAACTAAGCCTTTTTGCTGTTGCTCTAATTCCCCACCAACTAGAGGACCTACACTTTCCTACTTCTTCCTTTTGCTCCTAATGTATTTATAGAACTTCTAGCCTTTTAATGTCCCTTGTTAGGTGTAACATTTTGTGCCTCAGCCTTCTGATTTTGTCCCTATATGCTTGTATACTTTTCTACTCAACCTTAGCAATTTGTCCATGTTTCCGCTTCTTGTAGGGTTCCTTTTTGATTCTCAGATCATTCAAGAGCTACTGATAGGAAAATTAGGAAGAGGCCACTATAGTTCTGTCTTTCCTTCTCCTTGGGATAGTTTGATGTTGTGCCTTTAATATTGTCTTTGAGAAACTGTCAGCTCCTCCCACACTTCTTTTCCCCTTAGATTTTCTTCCCACGGGACTTTACCTACTAGTCATTTCAGTTTGTTAAAATCTTCTTCTTTGAAGTGTGGGACATGCTGGGGACTCACTATTCTAAAGACAGAGAAATCCTGATTTGCTTGATGCACAAAGTGCATCAAACAACACTCAGGAAGTTCAGTGAATACTTTCCCTATGCAGCAATATAATGGAACAATGGAGCAATTTTAAGTGACACCTCTTCAAATAGTCAACCAGAAAAGAATACATTTATTGTGCAGTGAACGAACTCTCTTCAAAGGTTTCTTCTGTACTTAGGTCTCATTCATTGGGGGTTATTAGCTATGCGTTGTCATGAGGAAAAATTGCTCAATGGAATTTATGAAGTATTAGTACAGTTGATTAACACAACCACTTTAAAAGTCAGCCAGTCTTTTTTTAAATGCATATGAAAGAGAATGATTAGCACTTGTTTAACTAAAATATGTGGTTTATGGGAGATTCTACCTTTTGGCTGTCACAAAATCAGAATCAAGACCAACCTGTTTAAACCAGAAAATAATTGATATTTTGTAGTGTCTGATGCAAACTGATAGATACACATATAATTTAGGATTTAACATTCTTTATATTGTGTTGTTTTTCCATTTTCTCTCTCTCTCTCTCAATATCTATATGATATGAATATGAATTAAATGCTGTGCAAGCCTCTGACTTTCTGCAGTAATTTCAGGCCCTGGGGATTTGGGGAAGATGGGGAAACTCATTCTGTAATTCATCACTGTGACTGTGTGGTCCACTAACTGTTAGGATGGCTCCTCCTCCTGGTCACTCTGGGGAATAGCTCACGATGTCGACAACCCTTCCCACAGTTGCATGCCATCTTCCACCTTTCTCTCTGGGTCTGTGGCCCCTCCATGAGCTCCTGCTGCCTCTTTGTTTCTTTGCCCTGTGACCCGGTCGCCAAATGGTTTCCCCTTCCAGGGTTGGAAAGTCTCTGGACACAAACAGGCTCAGCAGTCTTCCTATTCACTGGCACACTGGTGCCACTTCCCCAGTAGCTGTTTGAGGAAGTTGGGCCCACCCTCTGCTTCAGGTTCTGGCTCAGGGACTCTCTTGTCAGCAGTCAAGGTCTGTTCCACCCCAGACCGTGCTGCATTTCCCTGAGCCCTTTCCTAACCAGCTGGCTCTCTCTCTTCCCCCTTCCCTCCCTCCCTTCTCTGGGTCTGCCAGCTTCACCCCATCCTCATCCTCCCAGGGAGAAACTGCAGGCTATGCATCTCTGCACTCTCCAAACACTCCTCCCAGGGAGTAACTGCAGCCTTTCCTAGCAGCCCCCACTTTCTGCTGCCAATTTCCTGTCTTTATAAATCCAGCCTGACTTGCTCCTCCCCAGCGGGGCTCCCTCACTCAGTCCTGGGATTACTTAGCCATGATTCCTCTCAGCTGTGACCTGTTGGGTTAATTAGCCCTCTTCTTAGTCTTTGTTAACCCTTTCAGGGCAAGTGTGGGGTGAACACCCCATCACAATCACATATTGCAATTAATCTACAGAGCCACCTAAAGAGGATTAAAAATGGGGTACATATCATAGAACATGACAAAACATGTTTAAAATGCATCAAAACATTTGTTGTCAGGAAAAAGGTCCGGGGGGAGGGGGGAGGGAGTACCTGCTGCTAGGTTCAGAGTTTAACAACTATCTAAACAATTGTTTGTATGTATGTTAGATGTGATATGTGTGTGTGAGCAAGCACACATTCTTCCTATAGCTGTCAGGTAGCAGATGCTGTTCTCAGATATATACAATGACATTGTGTGTCTATATCATTTTGCAATAGCTCATAACCATGCAGAGATCTTGAATTTTGAATTAGTCAACTGACAGACTGAAGAGAACCAAAGGCTACTTCAGAGTTTGGGGGCAGGGAGACCTGGCCAACTACCGGACCCTACTCAGTAGTAGAGGAGACAGTGGCTCTAACTGGTGGCCTGCTGAAAATTTGAAGGAGAGGTGAAGGGAAGAAGACCCTTACATTTGACTGAAAGATTAGAAAAATATTGTAGTTTGTAGTGCTGGCTATAGAGTATTTTAGAAGCTAATGAAATAATCTTTTACTCTATCCAAAACTTAGCAGACTCATTTTAAAGGAAGAGGGTGAAACAACTTTTACAGGAAAAGTGAAGGCTAGCTCCTTGCTCACAGCTGGAGTCAGTACACAGCTACCAGTATCATATTTATTATATTCCCCCTATCCTTCCTGGACAACTGTTCAAAAGTGTCTGGGCCCAAAACATCCCCTTCATCAATTAGCAAGTTGTATGCACATTCTGGTGAATTTAGGTAATTTTGCCTGTTTTATTTTCGCCACAATTACTTGAGTATAGAATCCACAGTATGCACAATCGTGAGATGCTAACAAAATGTTTCAAAATAATTAACCCTTCTCTCCAAAGTTAGATGCATAGTAGGTCTGCCAGCATATAAATCACTTAAAATTCACTAACCTAAAATTGTGCCGCGATATCTGGTCATTAGGGCTTAGTGAGGATAAGCCCCAGAAATAACATCATAGTTGTCAGATATACTGTATAACCCACATAGCATGCTCCATTTACTGCAGGGTGCAGTATTCCTGCCACCTGGGGCAGAGGTAATGGTGATGCTGCGCTTGCTCCAGTTGCAGTATCTGGCTGTTATTGGAAATCTCCTGGAACCCTGCAGCACTGATTCCAGACAGCAGAGGGAGAGGGCAGAGAACAGGGAATACTGGTTTCTGTTGGAGTAAATTCTCTTCAACTTTATAGAAGCAAAGTATAAATATTTTTGCACATATTCCTTGCAGCACATGGGCTGAAAGCAGCAGCGGGAGGTGGCCCAAAGGAAACAGTACAGTCTGTGTGGTTGATTCCCTTCAGCCCCAGAGGCAGAGAGCACACAGGGTTCCATGCTTTCTGCAGCCACAATTCTTCTCTGCAACCCCTGTTCATGCTTTTGTGGGACCAGCACCAAGCATGGAGGGAGAGGGATGCTTCTGAGTTCAGGGAGCAGGAAAGGCGGTTTCTGAGCATAATGGGGATGGGTGTCAGGTACAAGGGAGATGAGCTGAAAGTAATGTTGGCTGACTAGAGCTGACTGAAGTTTTTCAGCCAAATAGTTTATTAATTGAAAAATGCTGTTTGACTGAAAGTATTCGCAAATTTGGGTCAAGTTTGCCAAATAGTTTTCACCAAACTGGAAAAGTCAAAACAAAGTAGTTCAGAGTGCCCTAATGCTTGGGCTACAGGATACTCTCGTCTGGGGCTTTCTAAGTCTCTGCTATTGAACCTGTCCCATTCTTTATAAATAACTAAAGAATTATTGGACCATGTACTGGAGCTCATCATTCATAGACTATTCAGTGTTATAATGAATGACAATGAATAGTTATTGGACCAGGGATAATTACTTTTCAGGCTGGTAATTAGGACAGTCACCTAGGCTGTGGGAGACCCAAGTTCAAGGCCCTGCTCCAATAACTCTTTAGTTATTTATAAAGAATGAAAAAGCTTCAACACCAGAAACTGAGAAAGCCACATACCAGGATATCCCAATGACTAAGGGGGAGACGGATAGACGGGGAGACCCAATTTCAAATCCCTTATCTCCTCCTGCTGCTCTTTACTTGCTTTTCTCAAAATGTCAAAGGCAAAACAAAAATTTGGGGGTTAAAAATGAAATGTTTCATTTCAATATTATCATGTTTCAACGCATTTGTTTCAAATATTCAAATCACCAAAACCTTTTAAAGAATGCATTTTTGATTATGATTATTTTTAAGTTATTTATCAAAATAGCCAACAACCACTCCCCCCAATCTATTCTTTGCCCCCACTCTATTTCTGACCTGTAGGGGTTTGTGAGTTGTGCAGAAAGGAGATTTCTGAGTCTGGGGGTTTTGTGTGGCAGAAAGATGAGTTAGTAAGTGGAGCAGTGTTCATCCTAGGTGCACATGGGGAGGGAGCATTTCTGATTTGGTGGCAATATGAGGGTATCTGGGGAGTTTGAGTCAGGAGGGAAATGGATTGAGTTGGCAGGGAGGAGAGCAGAAGGGAATGGAGTCAACTGGTGAAGAAGGGTTGAGTGAATGTATGGTGAGGTGACAGAGCAAAAACTATATCAGAGACAATGAGGTTGGGACAAATGAAAGAACAGCAAAGAAGTCACAGAAAAACCATTTTCTTCTAAACTGCCCTTTACAGAAAAATGCCCCAGTTTTTTCCATTTTGAAAGGGGGTGGAAGAGACAAGATGGCATCCATTTTTCTTAACCCTTTCCCCTTCCCTCTTATCCTCTATGAAAATGATATATGATACTCCCCAATGCCCAAACTAGTGTCTCCTAGCTTTTCATATCTCAGTATATGAAGATGATGCGGGGAGGAGACAGACATTTTTACCTGTAGCGCTGACAGTTATTTTGGGCATCAGCTGCCACTGAAATTGTGTATGGCTTCTGTAATCCTAACCGTTTCTGAATGCAGTAGCTTAAACTTAAGTAAGACAAATTTGTTGATCATATCACTCCTATGTCATATTCACAGTACGGTCTCCCATTAGACTTGATTTTTCAAGGCAAATAAAGCCTTGAGCGAGTTTCAGATATGCATAAAGTGGAAGGAATTTTTATTGAAACGCTTAGAACTTTGCAGATTATTGTCACTTTAAAAAAAATGTGTTTTATAGCTTAACTTCTTTTGTCTGTAACTGATTTTAATTTGAGGTGCTGTGGAAGATTAGTATCATATGCCACTACACAAATGTCTGAAACCTAAGCCATATGCATTACGTAGATTAGTAAAGGTTTAATTTAAAATGCTATCACCTGCTAATGCAACTAAAATTAAACCTTTACTGTTGATAAAAACATAGACTTAGAATTTCCTGTGCCTAGTGAAACAAGAGGCAAAGCATTTTCTCCACGGCTGTGAAAAGGCACCTGTTGGTTAAAGGCCAATCTGAAGGAGAAGAAAGAACGCTCTGTTAGTGGATATTTGAAACTTCACCATTTGCAGTTGTACATCGCAGTGTGCATGTGTGTACGTGTGTGTGCACGCACACATGCATGTGCGCAAAAGAAGTCTGATTCATGTGAGTGCCATGAAAGTTCATTTCAATCACGTTTAGTTTATTCACTCAGTTTCATTCTGAAGCAATGAATTCACTCTGATCATTTCGTCAGTGACTGAGAAAATTGAACTAACAGATTGCCGTCCCAGAAGAAATGGTCTGATGTTAGAACTGCAAGTAATTGTTAAACTCTCACATGACTCAGAGGAGAAAGTATGTCCTTGATTAGAAAAACAAGCAGGAAAACAGAGGCAGTATGCTTGTAGTTACAGGGTCTGATAGTATCCCTGTTAAATGTTATGCCCAACAAGACATTATTTGCCATTTTATTGACCAGTATGTGACTCTATATTCAAACTAAATGTAATTATTAATCATCATTAGTTGGGGACTATGGATCTTTTTCTTTGGTACAGAAATGTATGTAGTTTTCATTCAAATTGAACTACTAGTGGGTGGATAAACAAACAAGTCTGGGATGCTTACTCCTATTCACTCCTCATACCTCACTAAATTATATACTTCTGACAGCTCAACATAAAATTAAACAGGATGGTTTACTGTTCATTTCTGACAGATCCTACAGCTAGAAATTCAATTTGCTGCAACAACGATGGTCTCTAATGCATCGGAGAGATTTACTGTAGAATCTTGTGAGAAGGAATACACTTTTCACATTTGTCATTACATCTTGCATAAGCATTATGTACACATTAACTTTAAGGGAAATGACAAAAGCAGAGTTGCAAAGGACCAAGCTATATATAGGAGTCAGGATTCACACTAAATCTCCCTTAACGTTTGACTGTTTGGATTTCAAAATAGAGTAAAAATTCTTCCATGCTTTTTTAAAAAGTCTTAAAATATTGGACTAGTTAAAACTAGATAAAGCTATATATTAACAATCATTTAAAAAACCTCTGGTTTTTTTGTTTTAAAAAAAGTTATTAGCTATTCACAGTCTGTGCAGAGTAGAGTAACAAACATTTAAAAGGTTTCAGAGTGGTAGTTTTGTTAGTCTGTATCAGCAAAAAGAACGAGGAGTACTTGTGGCACCTTAGAGACTAAAATTTATTTGGGCACAAGCTTTCGTGGGCTAAACCCACTTCATCAGATGCATGAGTGGAAAATACAGTAGGAAGATTATTTATAATATATATATATATACACACACACAGAGAACATGAAAAAATGGGGGTTGCCATACCAACTCTAACGAGAGTAATCAATTAAGGTGGGCTAATTTTTCCCCTACTGTTACTCACACCTTCTTGTCAACTCTTTGAAATGGGCCATCCTGATTATCACTACAAAATTTTTATTTTCTCCTGCTGATAATAACCCACCTTAATTGATTACTCTCATTAGAGTTGGTATGGCAACCCCCATTTTTTCATGTTCATATATCTTCCTGCTGATTTTCCACTGAATGCATCTGATGAAGTGGGTTTAGCCCATGAAAGCTTATGCCCAAATACATTTGTTAGTCTCTAAGGTGCCACAAGTACTCCTCAAAATTTTAAAATGCACTTGAAGTCATATTTAACATGGTGCAAAGACAACAACACACAAATTCTAATTATGGTTATTACAAGTTATGCACTTAATAATACCCTGTTCATTGACAAGTTACCCCAGGGCATTCAACTGATCTGCAGAAATAATGATATTATGAACATCATAAGGCCTCTCTTCCTATAATTTTCTTTTACCTTAGGTCATCTCTACGGAGACCACTTACAGGGGAAAGAATAAAAAAGGATTTACTTTTCATGTTTATTTCAGTCATTTTATCTTCTGATCAAAGCCTGCCATCCGTGCCAAATCATTCCCAAACTGATGAGAACATATAAAATAAATCCATTAGCAAATGAGGTAAAAGTACCTGTCTCTGTACAATATATGCTTCTAGCAGTCTACGATCAAAATAATCTTCAATCACAAGTAAATAATTTAGGTACAGTAAGATAAAATATTAAGTCAGGCCATGAATGGATTTATTCACAGTTAAACCTTTGTATCACAGAGTCCCAGTTAAATTGCCATCTTAAACCCAATAAAACCCCACATTATGAAGGGTTACTGATAGTAGAGAATGGCTTCACACCTGTCACTCACTCTTTTCATATACAAGCACAAACTAGCATTTGAAATGTTACGATCTTGAAAATGGTTCTGTTCTGCCATTTAAGCTATTACATATTATATAGTGTTAAGCGTAGCCTTTGAGATGTCAATTAAACTAGCCATATAGCTTTTGGCATTCTGCTTTTAGCTCCATCCACACAGTGAGTTAAATTTATCCACCCTTAGAGGTCTAGGCAGGTTATTTAACTTGATAAGACAGTAATCTTGTAAATGTCTAGAGAAAAAAACCCCAGCAACTTTATCTGAAGATAAAAGTAACCATCAAAGCTTGTGGTTTTACAATAAAAATGCCAAATGCATTGAATGTTAACACCTGCAAGAAACAAAATCAGTATAATTTATTTGGATTGGCTTGTTTCACCCATGCTTACTCAAATAGTTTTTGTTTAATTTTCTTAACACAGTTGAAGTCACATATTTGGATTTCTGAAACATTTACAGAGTTAGAATATTTAGTGCTGTCTCATAACTGATCTGTTTTTTAAAAATTAAGACTATTCACTGAAAGTCTATTTTTAAAAATATGATAAAAATTTTAGGCCCAATTCCTGATCCAATAAAAATAAACAATTGCTGTAATGTGATTGAGGAGGAATAGGATTTGCCCCATAATTAAAGTGATCATTTTTACTTTTTAATACACATACACACATGACTAGTACATAATAGCACAATTCAGTATTAATGTGGCATTTTCTATTAGCATGGGCCCTTAAAATGAAAATGTCACTAAACACAATATATCCAAATTAAAAAGCAGAAAAATACTTATTTACTTACAAACATCTTGTAGAAAATTAAGTACTTGATGTGAAGAAAAGTTATCCAACAATTTTTGCAAGTCTTACTAATATGAACAGGTTAAATACTGTATGTATGTAATCTATGTGACACTTTTATAATATAACATTTATCTTCAGAATAACTCCCAAAGCTTGGAAGATTCACCTGTTTCAATCTATTTCCTTCTACACAAATGTCAGTTGTGTAGGGATAATGCTTTTTTCACTGAAACCAAGAGCAGATTTATTCACAAGATACTACACAAAATTAATTAGCACAGCTGTTGCTGCATGCACAAAGAATTCCAAATGAACATGTTATAAATTTAAATTAAAAATTATTAGTAATGCAAATCTGAATGCCTGTGGAAACAGGACTACGTGAAGTCATGACATTGTCTATGGTACTTCTTTCTTTTGTGGTCACTTTTAGAAGTTATTTATATGGGGTAATAACAAACTTTATTCATGAATAATGAGTAGAGATGAGCCAAATCTCACATTCTACTCATTACCATCAGTGCTCAGAGCAATCACGAAGAGAACCAATGCACTAGTGGGCACTCTGAGCCAGTAGGAACCACCATGTTTTGAGATTTCCAGAAGTACAGTACTCCTGACTTAATCTTACAATTGAACTGTCTAACATTGATGTACGCAGTGTTGTTCCTCTAACTTCATTTCCATGACCAGTTGAACTATTTCTATAACATTTCTTGTATATTGATGTGTACTATTTAATGGTTTATAACAAATATTTTATATCAGTTTCCAAAAAGGATGGCAAACATGCTTGTTGTCTCTCAAGTTATCTACTATGCTGCTGAACTGGGGGGAAAACTGACTTCTATACAGATTTCTCTTTTACTTCTTCCAATTTAGGTAACAGGGTATAAGCTTTTGGGGGCAGGAAATCTTTTCATTCTGTGTACAGAGCCTAGCACAATGGGGTTACTGGTCTATGGCGAGGGCTCTTGGCTAATGTGGTAATATAATGCTAATACTGTAATAATAGGATCATGCAGGTGAGTTAGCTCAATGGAAATATAATCAATGTTGACATTATTCTGGAAACCCATCCCTTCCACTCAAAATCACACCACCATACACCAATCAAAGTCTCCTATAACCTAGCAAAGGACAAGAAAGCCAAGAATTCCAAGTATTCCACAATTGTTAATCCGTTATATGTTAAAGGTGCTTAGATACTACAGTGGTGGGCAGCAGTACAAAACCTTTAAAAATAAAATGATGTCCTGACAGACAGACAGACTCTGTGCTTCTTTGTTTACCACTTCTCTATTTTATGTATACTTTTGATTGTTCAGTTTGCATGTGAGTTTTAAGCTCAGGATAGTAAAATTCAGATCCGTATTTGTGTCCACATTTGGAAACTCTACCTAGTGTTCAAAAATAGGGTAGTTGTCAGGATCCATGTTTACCATATACCAAATTCACTGCTGGAACAGTGACATACCACTATGAATAAATCAATGAAAAAGAATTTCCATTGGAAAATTATTTAGAAAAACAGTTTGAGTTCCATTTGTAGAACCCCACCACGGAAATGGAGCATCTTGTGGATCTTATCTGCCAGCACACAGAAAATATTTAAGTACAGTGCTAGTGTAAAGCTGCTCTAGACTTCAAGGCATTTCTAAAACAAACTGTCAGTTGCATCAAAAAAGATATCTGTTGCTGTGGTTTATTTCAAAAGGAAAATTACCCAACTTCCTTTTCTCCAAAAAAGAAGTTTCAGATCTTAGTCCAAATGACTTAAATCACCTATATTCCATGGGACAATTCATGTGAGTAAGGGTTTGAAGGATTGGACCTAATCAGAAAAAATACACAGCTACTACCAGTTCAAATGTATAAAGCACCATGTGACCAGATGGTGCCATAAGATTATTTCCCTTCTGTGTGTGCATTCAAATGAAAGATAATACTTATTTAGATAGCAAGTTAACACTGCTAAATGTCAGAGAAAATATACATTTGGAGAAAAGATTTGAAATAGAAGGTGGATGCTTGCAGAACAGAGATAAAAAACTCCCAGAATAAGGGAAAGCCTGGAAGAAGGCACAAAGTGAGATACAAAGGGTGCTGTGAGAAGGGGGCAAAAGGAAAAGTGGGAGAGGACTGAGATGAAAGATGGAGCAGAGCTGTGCAGGATCTTAATGGTGATGTCCAGCTACTTACATTTGTCACTGAAAAGAAGAGGAAGCCAGCGGAGGATTTGAACAGAGGAGTGACGTGGTAAGAACAGCAGGTGAAGAAAATGAAAATTGAAATTGAATCACTTAGTATCCTGATAACAATGAAAGTTTGAAAAATTAGTTTGGAAATAAAATATTTTGGAACCAGACTGTATTATATCTTGAGAGACATATTTATGATGGCAGTGTGTGATATAAAAGGTTTTATTGGTATGAGTTCAGTCTGAGTGCCAATAAAACCTTTACATCCTACCATCACATAACTCTGTATATGCCTGGGATATACAGGGATGATGGAGCTGCATTCTGATTTTATCGGGATGATTCAGAAATATATATGTACATTGTTTGCTTCTGTTCAGCTAATGGCAAGGTGGCTATCTGTGCACCATCTGTTTATCTTGTAGGATGCAACTTTGATATAACCAGTTTCACCTAGTATATAGTAAGTTGCTTAAATACTGTGTCTTCTACCAGATGACATCTTACATGTAAGGTAGCAACTGTATAAGAATATGCAACAGCCTCGATCAACCAAGATGCCTTTGATCAACACTCACCTAATTTTTGTTTTTCACCTGACAATATGTTCAGCCAGCTGTCTGTCATTTCTACTTAAAAGAGCTCAGCTGACCCCATTAAGATAGAGAAGCCTCAAAACTTACACGCACACATAGAAAAACTAACAAACCTCTCTCTTAACATGACACTTTGTACGATACTGGTTTTAACTTGTGTCAAACCTTTGTAAAGTGTAGTGTCTCTTGCCCTAAGGGGCTGGCCTTCCCTTCAGTTCTTAATCATTCTCTGATAGCCGAGTACTAGTAAGCTCCACCAGTGCATGATCCTGAAAGAGCCCATGTATTTCTTCACAAGTAAACTTTGTGAATGATGTTACTTTGAAGACTTAAGTTCAAAGGGAATATTATACAACCAGGAATGACAGACCATACAGCTGTGCTAATTAACACATGCAAAGCCAAGTAAAATAGTTTCTAGGGCCATTTGTTAACCAGACATTCAAAGTGTTAGTTTAAACTATGTCCATTAACTTACTGTCTTACAAAAAAATAAAAGCTACCCTTTAAACTTGCTTCCCCTTCTCTATACACTTCCACCCCAGACATCACCATTTTTCAACTCCCACGTCAATTTAACTTTATACAGAAATCTGCAGACTAGAAGCTCTCTAATGGCTCCTACTTTAATACTGAACACAAATTGACATATTTGTGCTAAGCGAAGGAAACGTCTGCCTGGGAAAACCCACATCTGTGTTTCTAATACATTAAACTGACATTTTCCCACATTTGTAAGTATAGCCATGGTTTCTCCAATACACAGTGCTCTATTCCACTTCCCTAGTCACCTGGTTTACTTCCATTTTACACTAAAATATTTAAACCAAGAGCTTCTGCTTGAATCTTTCAGCATCACATTAACAAACAAAACAAAAATGGAAGAGGAGAGGGCAGGGGAACGGATCAGTGGAGAAATTAACATTCTTTCCTGAGACATATCCTAAGAAGTCAAGGAAAAGGAAGACCTTATCACAGTTTATCAACCATACGTCAAAGTAATGGGGATGGGATGAGGAGAAAGACTTGCATAGCTGGCACAGACAGTCTTGGACATTCTGGCCTGTGATTTTGGGGGTCTCCTATTACTTTTTGTCTCACAATTGCTTTTCCTTTGCAGTAATTACCAGCAAAGAAGACCGGGAAAGGATAGGTTACTTGTGCAGTAACTGGGGATTTTTTGAGAGATGTGTCCCTATCAGTGCACTACTTCAGGTGCACATGTGCCTCATGCACCTTTGATTAGAGATTTAGGTGGCAGCCCATTTGGCCCATGCGTGTGCTCTACACAGCCTCATGCCCCACACTGAGGATACATAGGGCTACAGGGATGAATCACCTTCAGTTTCTTCTCCACCACAAACTCCCACAAAGCAAACTCCAAAGCAGCAAGGAATGAGGACGAGTAGTGAAGCACCCATAGGGACACAGAGCTTTAAACAAACAAACAAACAAACAAACAAAAAGCCCTAGTTACTGAACAAGGTCAGTCACCCCTTCTTCTTTGAGTAGTGTCCCTATGGGTGCTTTACTTCAGGTGAATAATGAGCAGTACCCTCAACTGGAGGGGAAAGTTTCAGAGCCAAGTCTAAGACTGAAGACAGGACTGCATTCCCAAGGGCAGCATCAAATATAAAATAATGTACCCCCTATACTATTTGGAAAAGATCTCTATCAAAGTCTAAGGTGCAGTCTTGCAAATCTCCACAATAGGAGCATGCTTAAGTAACACCACAGAAGTAGAACAAGATCTTGTGAAATGGGCTAATACCCTAGGAGGAGGTAATATATTGGCGGATTCATAGCAAGAAATAATACATCCAGAAATCCACTTGGAGAGTTTCTGGGTGGAGATCATTGACCCTTTGCACCTGTCAGCAATTGAAATTAACAGTATGGGAGACTTTCTAAATAGCTTGGTTCAGTCCACCTCCTGACATCCAAGGTGTGTAAGGCAGCATCCTCCCAGGTTGGATGTTGTTTTGGGGGGAAAAACCTGGGAGATGGATGACTTGTTTGATGTGAAATTCAGATGATACATGAGGTAACATTTTAGAAAGGGGAAGTAAAGAAACCTTTGTCCTTGAAAAACTATGTGAAGGGAGGATCCGCCATTGAAGCTTTCATTTTCCTGACTCTTTGAAGAGAAGCAATGGCCACCAAGTACGCCGTTTTGATGGATAGGTTAAGAAGAGAATAAGTATCCATCAGTTCAAAGGGAGGTCTCATAGGCCATTTCAGTACTAAGTTCAGATCTCATAGAGTGGTGGGTTCCCTAATCTGAGGAAAAACGTTCCCAAACCTTGATAAATCTTACCATTGTGGGATGAGCAAATGCTGAAAATCCGTCAATCAAAGGACAGAAGGCCATTATAGGCATCATCTGACAGAACTCATAAAAAATCCTGATTTTTTTTTTAAATTCCAACAGATATTCAAGTATAGCAGCGAGGTAGGAATGAGTGGAAGAAAGATGCCTCTGGTCATGCCAATGGTGGAATCTCTTCCGTTTTGAAGGTAAGTGTTGTGCACAGAGCTTTCCCTACTATTTAACAACACCTGCTGTACAACTGGAGAGCAGGAGGTCTCTATTCCCATGAGCCATTGAAGAAGCAATCCCTAAGGAGGAGAATTTCGAGGCTGGGATGGAGAGTCTGATCGGCATCTTGGGAGAGGAAATGAGGAATGAATGGAAGACTGATTACCAGACAAAACAGCAGAGCAAGTAAGGAAAGGGTACCAGTCTGTCTGGGCCATGTTGGAGCCACTGATATGACCTTGGCTTTATCTTGTTTACCACTTTCAATATCAGAGGCACTGAAGGAAATGTATACAGAAGGCCACTCATCCACAGAACAAGGAAAACATCTCCCAGTGAGTGAAGCCCCAACCCCCTCTTGAGCAAAACTCTCTGCACTTCCTGTTGGTGACTGTGGAAAAAAGGTCCACTTCTGGAAACCCCCAAGTCAGAAAAATATGATTGAGAGTCCAGAAGTCTAACTCCTACTTGTAATCTTGGGGAAAAGTGCCCACTGAGAGTGTCAGCTGTGGTGTTTTCCATGCCTGGAAGGTAAGCTGCTGAAATAAGGATATGATTGACTATACACAAGTTCCCATAGCTTCATTGCTTCAGCACAAAGCGAGAGGGATTTCACCCCTCCTCGTCCTGGCTTTTTAACAAGCCAAACAGGGAAGTTTAGTTTATTTTGAGTTTATTGTGGATTAATTAGGCTACGAGGTTGATATGTAAATGAACTTTTGGGTAGACGATCTGCCCTGAATGGTGTGTGCTCCTATATCCACCCTCCTGCAACGCAGCAAAGATGTCTGTCATTATGGTGATGAATGGATTAAGGGAACACCCACACACAGATGTTGTGAGGGGTTCCTCCACCAAATTGAGGGAGTCTTGTTTTTAACAAAGGATTGATACCAGACTGTGTGTGTTCAGCATGTAAACGGTCCTGAGCCAACTCTGGAAGCAGAAAAGCCATAAATATGACACTCTGTACCCCAAAACAACACCCTGGTACCCCAATATTTACCATGGTGATATGGTATGCCTTGTGAGGTATCATTCTAAAAGTCTTGATCTGTTGAACATTAATATCCTTTTGGATTGTATGTGCTATCATTGTATGGGAAGTTATGAAGTTTTGCTACATGTGTGTTACTGAAACATGTTGTGAAGTTAGAAACCCCCACAACCAGCCTTTCAGGTACAACCATGGAGAAGCCAGACATTGCTGATGACCCATTAAGGGGAATCCACACTACCAAGGGCTATCACAATCTGTATACATGAAGATTTCTCAGAGGCAGCACATGGACAATGGACTCTGCTTGACTCACGTCATAGAAAAGATCTTTCCAGCAAGCTGGAAGAACATATGAAACAGGGGAAGTGACATCATTTGGCCTCTCTTCCCCCACAATTCAACACCTGCAAACATGTCTGGAGAACAAAGACTGAACTGGGGAGAGGGGTCCAAGCTGGAAAGAAGAATCCCAGCTTATGTATTTAGGAACGATACTGTCAGGATGAGACACTGCTGATTTAAATCCTGTCCAGTTTATAGAACTCAGATTGTGATTTTACTTTTATTTCTTAGGTAACCAACTCTGATCCATATGCTTATTATATATAATAATTACAGAAAGACAGATTTTAAGTGAATAAATCTATTTCATATTTTACGTTAAACAGTGTGTTTTGGTTGAAGTCCTTGGGAAATATGCTCAAGTTGCAAGGGCTAGTGCACGTCCACTTTCCTTTGTAGAATGGCATACTGGGTAATAAACTTACAGTGGTTGGGCTTCTGACCAGGGCAAGATGGTACAGTTGTAGGGCACAAGGCTGGGGAGCTGGGGAGAATTGGCTGGAGCCTCTCTATTCTTGGTTCATGAGTGGCTGGCAAAAGCATTCATATAGCTTAGCTAGGTGTGTTCCTGCCTGTGGATGGCTGTGAAACTGCAATGCCTGGAGAGGTTTGCAGCTTGTCACAGCATCCCAGTGTGAGAGGGAGCCCAGGTTGGTAAGCTATAGGGCTCAGCGGTACCCCAGTTCCAGATTGCATCCCAAGGGACCTGTCACAATAAGCTTGCATGACACATTACAAAGGTACATGCTGCCATATGTCCATAACTTGAAGACTATTTATTTTCAAAGTTTTCAGAATTATTTGAATTTTTGCAATGAAGTTTGATAGAATCTTGAACCTCTCTATGGGGAGCTAAGTTCTGGTTATTACTGTGTCTAAGGAGGCCCCTATGAATTCTATTCTTTGTACAGGAGTCAAAGTGAACTTTTCAATGTTGAACTGAAGATCTAGTTTGAGGAACAGGGAAAAAGCTATCTTTATGGTAGAAAGAATCTTGTTGTAAGCCCTTGAGCAGCCAGCAATCAAGGTATGGAAAAAGTATGATCACCCTTCAACAAAGATAGGTGATGACCACTGCCAAAACCTTTGAGAATACTTTCTGAGCAGATGAAACGTTGAATGGAAGTACCTGATACTTGAAGTGGTCTTGGCCAACCAGAAACCAAAGGAATATCTGGTGAGATGGGTTAATCGCAACATGAAAATACAAGTCCTGAAGGTCAAGGGTCAAAAATCAATCCCCTGGTTCCAATGATTGAATTTTAGGGGCAAGAGTCAACATTCAGAGTCTTTGGGCTTTCACAAAATTGTTCAGGAGTCTCCACCTTCTGTTCTTCTTTGGGACCAAATAATACTTTGAGAAAAATCCCTTCTCCCTTTGCTGAGCAGGAACTGGTTCTAAAGCTCCTAAGTGAGGTGATTTCCTGTCTCAAGAAGTGTTCATTAAAGGGGTCTCTGAAGAGGGACAGGGAAGGATGTGAAGTAGAGGCAGGTAGGTAAAATACAAGGTGTAACCTGATCTCATAACTTTCAATGCCCATTTTTCAGATGTAATTGGCTCCCCAGCAGGTAGAAATGGAAGAGAGAGTCCCCAAAGAGAAGAAGGCAGGTAAACAAGTGCAATTGGAGATATGAGAAGTGGCATTGTTCTAGGCCCTTGACCAGTCCTACAAAACTGACATTTTGAATGGCTGAACCAACTATAGTGGGTGATCTCTTTTCTGAAACCTTGGTTTCTTCCTAAGCAGCTCAGTAGGACTTTGGAAACCAGATAACTGGATGGGATGGAATTTCTGGGCCATCTGGGATCTACAAAATCTCCATTTACTTGCAAGTGTATAGATTCTGAGAGACCACAAGGTGGCCCTGGAGTTTTTCAAGGTGTGCAGCAATTCGTTAGTGGTCTCAGCAAAGAATTTAAAGCCATCAAATGGGAGGTCATCAACAGTATTTTGGAATCCAAAGAGCTGGAGGCAAGATGTCTGACACATGACAACTGCCATGGAGATGGAGCAAGCTACATTGTCAGCAGCATCTAGGGAGCCTTGTAATGGTATTCTAGCCACTAGCCGATCTGTGGCTATGATGGCTTACAATTGTTTACAATGTTCTGCTGGAAGGTGTTCAATATGTGCTGTGTCGATTGTTCTTCAATACAGACTGCAGGACATTATTTATAAACAAAGTAATCACCAAAAACAGTGTTCGATATTGCACACTAGAAGGAAAAAAAACTGAGGTCTGAAAAAGCTTTGATGAGTAGTTACCTGCAGGGGGAGAGTCTGGCTGTCAAATATGGTAAATATTCTGCAAAACTGCAGCATGTACTGATAAACAAAAAAATTCCAACACCCACAGAACTTGACCAGATACTATCTATTATGGTAGTGTTTCCCAAACTTGGGATACCGCTTGCTCAGGAAAAGCCCCTGGAGGGCCGGGCCAGTTTGTTTACCTGCCGCGTCCACAGGTTCAGCCGATCACGGCTCCCACTGGCTGCGTTTCGCCAGTGCAGGCCAATGGGGGCTGTGGGAAGCGGCGTGGGCCTAGGGACATACCAGCCGTCACTTCCCGCAGCCCCCATTGGCCTGGAGCGGCGAACCACGGCCAGTGGGAGCCACGATCGGCTGAACCCGCGGACGCAGCAGGTAAACAAACCGGCCCGGCCCGCCAGGGGCTTCCCCTTAACAAGCAGTGTCCCAAGTTTGGGAAACACTATATTATGGGAATAAGAAAAAATATCACCTTGCATATGTCTGAAAACCAGGTGTCAACGAGAAATAAAAGTCTCCCCCACACTTTTTCCAAGACACACATCTTTGCCTCACAGATTGTCCAGGCATCATCTTTGAACACCTAGGGTGCACCTTCAATCCTTCTTTACAGCAATAAGTCACTGAAACATTAGAAAAAGCTACTTGCCTGCAGTGACAAACTTCAGGATTTGATGACCACTCTAAAAGGGAAATTTGAAGAAAACTGAACAGAACTCAGCAGGCTGACTAAATGTTAAAAAAGTATGCCATTATTTTTAAAGACAGATCAAACAATACTCCATGCATTTTAGCTATAAAATCACAAATATTTCTGAACAATATGAGCAAAACCTTTGGAAAATTAAAACTCAATGAGAAAATGAGAATGAGAATCTTCAATTAATAATTCTTAGACCAAATCTGCAGGTACTCTAACCACAAGACACTTTGCTCATGTGGGATTTTAAACATCCATAAATCCGTCCATAAGAAATACACAGTGAAGCAGAAACATGACACATTTTATGTTTGTAAGTGATATAGACAATATCTTTATAATCAAGGAACTATAAACTCCCAACCTCTAATGAAGCCATCTTCCCCTGCCTCCTACTTGATAAAGACGAATTATGATTATGAAAAGGAGAACAAAAAACCTTGAAATTATAAGGTATTTGAATTTATCATAGCAAAGAACTGGATCAGAGAATACAAAACTTTAAGGCTAAGTTTAAAGAAAACAAATTTTGGAAAAAAAATAGAGAAGTCTAGCCCTAAATTTAATAACATAATTAAACAAGAAACTAGGTATATGAGTAGACCCAGTGGCTTCAAGAGGACTACTTCCTGCAGAATGGAAAAAGGCAGGGGAGAAAAAAAAAATCAGTCAAATGTAATTTTGCTAAAAAACTGCAAGAAATAAGAATCTGTCTATGTGGCTTTATGAAGGGCTGCTCAAGGATTTCATAATAAATGACAAATTTTATTGAAAATGAAGAAGGAAGGCAAACAAACAAAAACATGGACTCATTTAAGGCTTGCAACAAAAGCTAAAATGCAGGAAAACAAGAAAAATGAGTTAACATGGCAACAAAAGGTCAAGGGGAACATGAAAGTCTTTTATAAATATGCCACAGGAAAAATATTGTGATGGGGAAGATTTATTCAAGACTAACAGGTACTCAACATCTTTTAAAAATCCATGCTCAACAAGAAAAAGATAAGTCTGAAAAATTAGTATGGAAAAAAAATAAAAGAACTATTGGCAAAGAGAAGGCAAGGGAATGTTTGAATTATCCTACCATATTTACATCAAGTGGTCAAGACTACATGCATCATTCAGTATTAAGGAAATTGGCTAATGACTTTATAAAGGAATAATTCTTTTTTTAAATATGGACAATTAAGGAAATGAATTGAAAACTTGAGGAAAGCAAATGTAGCACCAAATTACCATAAGAAGGACAAGAGAGATCCTGGCTGATACTGTGCACCAAGTCTAACATCTCTCCTTAGTAAAGTGATGGAATAAATATATAGAGAGAACTAAAATAATGCAACATCTGGAGATTAAGGGAACCGTGAACAATAGGCAGCACAAAAGTTAGAGAGAATGATCATGTCAAACAAACTTGATTCCTTTAAAAAAAATGTTATAAATTTAGCAGACTAAAGGAATGCAGTAATTTTACTATATTTGGATTTGGATTTTAGTAAGCCATTTCAGATAGAGTATTACCATTCACACTGAGTGCAGCAATTGAATGCAGTAATTAGCTGTGCACATTCATCTAAAAATCTGGGCCAGCCAACATTCTTAGCTGCTCTGATCACACTTCCCCCTTCTTAAAAACCTGCACTGGTTCACCCTTCTTCTGAATACAAGTTTCTCACTTCACCATTTATTATCCCTTCACCCTTCTTTTCTTCCCTATCCCTTCCTGCTCCCTATGTTCTGCCCAACCTTCTCTCTCAATGTGCCTTCCTTATGAATTGACTACTTTGTGTCTTCATTCATGCCTCTAAACAGACCTGGAACTGCCTCCCAGTATCAGTGCCATTTCCTCTCCTCCACAACACGTCTGAAAATCTGCCTGTTCTGTGATGCATTCCAGTTATAAAGACCTTGTGCCACTTTATAGTTTATTTTATTGCATTAATAATTGTACCATACATTTTCCAACTTATTCTTTGTAAGGGCAAAATACCAAAGAAACCCACCAGAACAGCAATTAACATAAAAAGGGGAACGACACAAAAATGAAGAGGCTATTAAATAAATTAAAAGGAATAGACACAAGAGTGAAATGCCTGAAAGCTGCATGGAAACTTTTTGCAAACACCATAATAGATGTGCAAACTAAATGTATACTCCAAACAAACAAAAAAAGTAAGAGGACAAAAAAAATGCCACCGTGGCTAAACAATGGAGTAAAGGAGATGGCTAGAGGAAAGGAATTTTTTAAAAAATTTGAAGTGAAATCATGCTGAGAAAAATACAAACAAGCATAAATTCTGGCAAGTCAAGTATAATTAGGCAGGCCAGAAAAAGCATTTAAAGATCAACTAGCAAAAGACACAAGAACTAACAGCATTTTTTTAAGTACATCAGAAGCAGGAACAGTGCCAAAGAACCTGTGGGGCCACTGGACAATCAAAGTGCTGAAGGAGCACTCGATGAAGACAAGGCTGTTACAGAGAAGCTAAATGATTTTTTTGCATCGGTCTCCATTGCAGAAGATGTGAAGAAGATTCCCACACCTGAGCCATTTCTTGTAGGTAACAAATCCGAGGAACTGTCCCAGAGTGAGGTGTTAATAAAGGAGGATTTGGAACTAATTGATAAATTAAAATCTTAATAAGTCAGATGTCATTCACCCAAGAGTTCTAAAGGAACTCAGATATGAAATTGCAGAACTACTAACTGTGGTATGTAACCTATCACTTATATCAGCTTCCATACCAGATGACTGGTGGATACCTAAGGTGATGCCGATTTTGAAAAAAAGGCTCCAGAGGCAATCGTGACAGTTATAGGCTGGTAAGCCTACCTTCAGTACCGGACAAATTGGTTGAAACTATAGTAAAGGACAGAATTATCACACACATATAGATGCACACCATTTGTTGGGGGAAGAGTCAACACAACATCTTTTAAAGGAAATCATGCCTCGAAATCTATTAGAAATATTTGCAGAGGTCAACAAACGTGGAAAAAAGGTGATCCAGTTCATATAGTGGACTTGGACTTTCAGAAAGCTTTTGACAAGGTCCCACACCAAAGGTTCTTAAGCAAAGTAAGCAGTCATGGAATAAGAGAGAAGGTCCTCTCCTGGAGTAGTAAATGGTTAAAAGACAAGAAGAAACAAAGGGTAGGAATACAGGGTCAATTTTCACGGTGGAGAGAGGTAAATAGTGGGGTCTCCTAGGGATCTGTACTGAGACCAGTACTGCTCAACATATTCATAAATGATCTAGGAAAAGGGGTAAACAGCAACATCGCAAAGTTTGCAGATGACGCAAAATTGCTCAAGGTAGAGTTACAGAGAGATCTCACAAAACTGGGTGACTGGGCAACAAAACAGCATATGACATTCAATGTTGATAAATGTAAAGTAATGCACATTGGAAAACATAAACCTAACTGCACATAAAAAAGGATGGGGTCTAAATTAGCTGTTAGAATTCAAGAAAGAGACCGTGGAGTTATTGTGGACAGTTCTCTGAAAACATCTGCTCAATGTGCAGCAGCAGTCAAAATGCTAACAGAATGTTAGCAGCCATTAGGAAAGGGATAGATAGTAAGATAGAAAACATCATAATGTCACTATTTAAATCCATTGTATGCCCATACCTTAAATACTGCATGCAGTTCTGGTTGCTCATCTCAAAAAAGATATATTAGAACTGATATAAAGTAAGAGAAGGGCAACAAAAATGATAGGGGTATGGAATAGCTTCCATATGACGAAAGATTAAAGCCTGGGACTGTTCATCTTAGAAAAGAGATCCCTGAGGGGAGATGTGATAGGGGTCTATACAATCATTAATGTTGTAGGGAATGAATAAGGAAATGTTATTTACCCCTTCCCATAACACATGAACCACGGTAACCCAATGAAATTAAGAGGCAGCAGGTTTAAAGCAAACACAAGGATGTACTTCTTCACACAACACACAGTCAACCTGCAGAACTAATTGCCAGGGGATTCTGTGAAGGCCAAAAGTATAACTGGGTTAAAAAAAGAATTGCATAATCTCATGGAGAATCGGTCCATCAATAGCTATTTGCCAAGATGGTCAGGGATGTAACCTCATGCTCTTGCTGTCCCTAGACCCTGAATGCCAGAAGCTAGGACTGGATGATAAGGGATGAATCAGTCAATAAATTGCCCTGTTCTATTCATTTCCTCTGAAGCCTTTGGCACTGGCCACCATCAGAAGACAGGATACTGGGCTAGGTGGATCACTGGTCTGACCCAGTATGGCCATACTTATGTTCTTATGGCCATATTTATGATCACTAACTGGATCACTAACTGCCAAGTACACTTACATCACAAACACCATATTACCCTATGACTTGGAATAATAATGAAAAAGGTTTCAGAGTAGCAGCCGTGTTAGTCTGTATTCGCAGACTAACTGTCTGTGTTCACCTGCACATCTACCAGTGTCATATATGCCATCATGTGCCAGCAATGCCCCTCTGGCATGTACATTGGTCAAACTGGACAGTCTCTATGGAAAAGAATAAATGGACACAAATCAGATGTCAAGAATTATAACATTCATAAACCAGTCGGAGAACACTTCAGTCTCTCTGATCACTCGATTTCTGATCTAAAAGTGACTATTCTTCAACAAAAAAACTTCGAAAACAGATTCCAACGAGAGACTGCTGAATTGGAATTAATTTGCAAATTGGATACAATTAACTTAGGCTTGAATAGAGACTGGGAGTGGTTGAGTCATTATACTAAGTAAAACTATTTCCCCTTGTTTATTCCTCCCCCATCCCCCGTTCCTCAGACGTTCTTGTTAACTCCTGGAAATGTGCTGGAAATGGCCCACCTTGATTATCACTTCAAAAGGTTTTCTCTCCCCCACCCCACTCTCCTGCTGGTAATAGCTCATCTTAAGTGATCACTCTCCTTACAATGTGTATTTTTTCATGGTCTGTGTATATATAAATCTCCTCACTGTATTTTCCACTTTATGCATCCGATGAAGTGAGCTGTAGCTCACGAAAGCTTATGCTCAAATAAATTGGTTAGTCTCTGAGGTGCCACAGGTACTCCTTTTCTTTTTTTAATGAAAAAGGTATGGACTAGAAGAATCTGACTTGAGAATCACAGACACCTTATATGAGGTAGCTCCCCATCATCTCTATGTTGAAGCTTGCAGACAGAGCATAGCACAAGATGCTGGTAGTGCAGAATAGAGTCTACTTTGTTAATATTGATTCTCCACCAAGAAATGAACCAGTCTGTTTAGACACTGTATGCTTAAGTAACTTTTAATGTGCCAAAAAGCTGCAGCCTTTTAGACTCTATGATGAAATATACTTTTCACCTTCTGAAAGAACAAAGAAAGCTGCCAGAGGATTACCCATTAAATTTAAAAACAAATCAACAATCCACTAAAGGAATTACACACAGGCATTTAATAGGACAATTTGTGCAAAACTAAATCAGTAACATGCAATGTAAGTAAAACAGTATTGACAGAAAGTATTTTATTCGAGATTGCATTGCTGATAACCAGCCACATTGTTTCCTCCTTGGATGGTTCTTCAGGACATTTTATAAATTGCTTTTCTGTTCATATCAGTAAATTACTATAAATGATCAAGACCCAATATAAATTAATTAATTCATTTTAGTAACATACCCTTGCAACAAAACAATAATGGAAAGCAGCTGCAGTGGTAAAAGAATGGTACACGAGCGTAGTGGATCACTTGGTTCAGCAACAGGGAAAGACAGTATTTCATACTATGTCTACACTCCCCTGAGCGCAGTAAGTTACATCAGCATAAGTGCTCGTGTGCTCAGCACTAAGTTGGCAGGAACGCTTCTCCTGCTGACATAGCTTATGCTACTTGAGGAGGTGTTTCTTTATGGAGAGAGTTCTCTCCCGTTGGCATAGAGCGTCTTCACCACACGTGCCACACTGGCGCAGCACTGTACTTATAGACATGGCCTCAGTCGGCAAGTTAGCCACTTCAAGAGTTTATTCGTGAGGTTTTGGAATTCACGAATTACAACACAGAATGAAAAAAGCTCTTGTATATTAGAAACCCTGCCCCCAATCTAAAATTCCTGCCAGCTCTGTCCTTTAACAACTAGGTGGTGAGTTCTACCGTCTCAAAGGCCAGCTATCTAAGGCAATTTCTATACAGACTTGTCAGTGCACCCTTTTAAGAGCACTATTAGTATTTTAGTCTCCAGTCATGTCTAGTTACTCTGCCCTGTACACCCATGTAAACTCCAAACTGGGACTAAATTCCTTGCTTGATCCCTGGCTGCTGTTTCAATGCCATCTACCTCATTATCCACACAACTATCCTTTCTCTGGATATGTGAGTAAAATCATTACTATTGTACTATGTAAAGTTTATGAAAAAGTAGGTATGGAAACAAGTAAATCCATAAGGCACAGCAGTTTAGTATGGACATTATACTCCAAATTACTGGTAGGAGGGGACCCATCAGCTGAAGATGAGGAAAGCCTGCTGTACCCAGGACAGTTATTAGGGAGAAAGAAATGTCTGTACTTTTTTTAAACTAAAAGCTTGTGCAATGAAATATGATTAGTTTCTGGCTCATCTGCCCTCTCTGTGGAAACAAACTGGATAGTTAATGACGACAGCTGCTAAGGAAGAGACACAGAAGCTGTTGGATTTGTAGACAAATCTGGTACTTCAGCTGGAGCTCATTCTGAGAAACCAGATGCCTTGACTAAGAAGATTGCCTGCATGGCAAATGAGCCAATTTGGATAATATACAACTATTTTACACTGTTTTCTGCTAGAGCCTGCAACAGTAGGACATGTTCAATGTTAATGTGTTTCCATTGCTCTGACTGGCAATTTTAAAATTTTGCCCTGTGTCTCCTGCATCTAACCTCTCCATCAGATGATCTCATCAAAAGCAGATTAGGCCTGCTGTCAAGTATCATTGATCATCTCATGTGATAATATTAAGTGGTGGTTGTCTGATAAAGGTTTTAAAATGTTCATCAAAAATACTCTGAACATGTGCCAGTATTCACTATCATAGATAGCTTTGTTGTTTTAATGTTCTTAAAGGGTTGAAAGAATTTTGTTTTTGTTAAGTGTATGAGACCAGGATGGTCTAAATGAAGGTTTGTTTTCCAGAAACAAGATAAAAAAAAGTTATGTGAAAGACAAATAAGTAACGACACACCTTTCAGTATTTACAGATAGATTAAATCCTCCTTTTCCATGGCACTAGAGACAGTCAACTGGGACAAGGAGGACATGAGATTGTAATAAAATATCATAGCACTACATAAAAATTAGAGAAGCTGAACTGCTTTAAAATTTGTGAAGTTACTTCTGAATACCGAAGCTACCCCCTTCACCAATATACAGATCATATTGTGTTATGAGGAAGGACAAGGGTGACAAGTAAAAAAACATCATTACTCATTTCTGAACAGTATGTAACATCTTGATTATTACATTACTTCCCTATGCTCACTCACAATTTTTTTCCCTTCCCTGTTTACTTCTCAAAAGCAAAACTACAGAAGTGATGTTTTTAGGAGGATTTGAATGAGGCAAACTAATGTTTTATTTCTTTTGCATGAAATATTGCTCAAATATATGAAGCCTAATCATCATGTAGTCTGACCTTCTGCATAACCCAGTAACCAAGACACAGAAATAGACACATCTTCTACCACCTTCTCCCAAAACCTGAGGCAATGTACCATGGATGGTTTACTGTTGGTATACGCTGGGCAGTCAGGAGGACAGGGACCGGAACTCCACCTCAGCCAACTGAACTCCCCCTTCTCTCTGGCTTGGCTCCCACACCCAGCTGGTGGTCAAGAGGGAGTATCCGGTATCAATAGGAAAGCCAGATTCAGTTTCCTGCCTGCCCAGCAAATAACAGTGCAGCCTCTGGAGGCAGGAAACTGTACTGCATCTGTCTCTGGAGCCTTAGCGGCTGAATAGCATCCAGAACACAGAAGGGGGAAGCCCAGTTCCAAATGCAGCCTCACACTCTCTTCTTCTCCCTCAATCTCAGCCTCCTTTCTCATCAACCAAAAGCTCTTGGGTGAGGAGGGGAAAAATGGTCCCACCCAGGGTAAAAGTTGAGGGGAAGGGAAGGTCATTCCCCCACCCTGAAAAAATAAGCCTCTATGAGAGGCAAGATACTGGACTGACTACATGCACCACTGGTCCAATTCAATATCACATTTCCCTTCCTCCACTCTTTAAATTCTTGAGCAAATAGGTAAATTCCCAGCAAAATAAGAAATGTGGAGGCAGAGAAAATGAGTTTTTAAATGCAAAAATCAGATTTTAAACTATTATTTTGTATGAGTGGATGACATGTCAGAAGAGTCACCCCCAAAGTGGAAATGGTAACAAGCATACATTTCCCCATGTTACCAAGAGTGAAAAAAATGTTGGTAGAGCTCTAGCCACTATTAGTGCACATATAGATGGGTGCATTAGAAATACACTTGTATTTGAGATGTGATCTCTAGGCTAGAACTGTGCTAGAACAAGTTCTAAGAAAGCAGAGTTCCCTGTTTCTCCATCAGCCTCTCCCCTAAAAATCACTTTTAGCTGTAGGACTTTCATAGGTTTTTAGTCAGACAAACACATTTTACTGGTCACAAATCCTTTTTGTCTCAAGTGAAAGGTGTGAATCAATATTACACAAACGCAGAACGGGTCAGAAGATAACAATTCAATTTTGGCCCAACTTTTTAGAGGTTTTGAAGTTTGGTTTTGTTCCAGATTGGATCAAAAATAAAACCTTTCACATGTTTTTTGTGAAAACTGAACTATGTTGAAATTTCTAGTTTTGGATAGAAACCCTGAGCTATTCTCTTCAACAAGAGAGTGAGTGGCTGGCCTAGGATGTGGGAGGATCCCAATTCAAGTCCCTCTGCCTCATTCAGAGCAGCATTTTCATCCCAGAATCTGAATGCCAGGGTCTTGAACCTGGGTCTCTTACATCTCAAGCCAGTGGCCTAACCAACAGGCTTACACAGTGGAGAGAAAATCTCGCTTTCTTTCTGCTTTGACAAAACAGCCTATTTCAACAAAATGAAATTTCATCAGAAATGAACTGATCAGCTATACATCAGAGAGAGAGGAAGAAAAAAAGTCATTTGTCCTATATACTGTGCATGTTGAGAACTTGGGAACGGAGAGAAGATGAGTTAGGAAATCTGAAGAAAAAAACCAAAACAAAATAATTTTAAAGTTTTAGGAATAATCAGTTTTGCCTCTCATGATTTTGATTTTTTCTAATCTTATTAACATGAGCAGGGGCTTTTTTAATTGTTAATTGTAGAAAAGAGTGTCAGAATAAAATTCTGAATGAATAGTAGCCACCAGGAACTAAGTGCAAGGAAATATTACAAAACTGAAAGTGTCAAGGGAAAAATAGGGATGAGAAGTTAAAGGTGAAGAGAATTAAATTTCTGCATAGTTTGTTCTGAAGTTCTTTCTTACTGATTTCAACTGAGGCACTGATGTGGAAAGGGCAGTAGTTTCACTATGCACTTGCAGTCTGATACCCCAAACAAATCTCTCTTTTCTAAAGGAGAGAATTGTTGAGATAAGGCCAAGATGGGGACTCCCCAGATTTTTCTGTTCCAGGATGTCTCTCTGTCTTTCAATCCGGTACAAAAATCATTGTTATGAATGCTGCTATTACCATTCATCTTGCTTTTCTCTGTTCCCTAGTGGACTATAATGAAAACTAGAATAAAATGTACTTCTAATAATGGGTGGTTACCTCTTTGCTTTTCAAGATGGCCGTTCATTCCACTTCTGCAATTCTGGAATCATTTTGAGAGAAAAAGGGTCAAGAAATCTGACTGCCTCTCACTGAGATGGATTTAGGGTAAAAAAACAATTAAAAAGGACACCACAGAATACAATAAAATCAAGTTAGTGGCTTGCCAGGTCACTTTCCTATTTCCTTTTGAAATCAAATACTCAGTGTCTTTGATACTATCTGGTTTAAAAATCAGCATCAGTGATGATTATAACAGTGGCCCTTGCTCCGACCATTTTGAACTAGTCTTCTCTGTCTTTTACCTTCTAAATTGGTATATACTTTGCCCCTGCAGGTTCTCCTTTCCACCTCCTTTTCTTTGTGTTGTTGATATGGACTGCAGAGACAAACCACTACTTTTCTTGAGGTTTATTCACTGTTCTCTCTTGTCTGGAAATACCAACACAGAAGAAGAATTTAGATCAATACATGGTGATTATTTAGTATTGGAGCAATGACATGAAATTAAGCCAAGTAAAATTTAGGCTGGTCATCAGGGGAAAGTTGTTAATGGCAAGGTTCGTTGGACGATTTAATAGCTTCTGAAAGGAAAAGGTGGAAGTCCTATTGTTAGAATAATTTCAAATGGTACTGAAAAAAAAATACCAGAAGAGACATTATGGGGAACAATCCTAAAATGACCTGGGCTGGATGAAAGTCAAGGGGGACAGTGGATGACAGAGAAGAGAATTGTGGAATAGACTGGATGATGAAATAGACTGCATCTAATAAGCATTTTTTCTCTCTAGTTTCTAATTTTATTTCTCCTTGGACTTTTGCAAGACTGTTTGGTATGAAGATGGTAACTGTTTTTCTGGACTTTATGGCTCTCATTCCCTTCAGCTCTGTGTAATTCATGTTATTTGAATTTAATGTAATTAAGGGTGTTCAGAGAATATTTCAAACTCACAAGCTGCTAGTTTTTACTCAGGGTCCATTCATGGATGATGATAAGTGTTGTAGTCTCAACTCCCATTGAATTCAGTGTGGGAAAAGAGGGTGCTTATCACTTAGTATAAGGTGCACAACGACTGTCAGGATTTGGCTCTCAGTCCTTATTTGGGCCAACTCTGAAGAACTGGGTAAAAGCTGGGTAAAGATTTCAGAATTTCGCCCATAGTGAATAATTAAGGGACTGAAATTTTCAGAAAGCCTTTGACAAGGTCCCTCACCAAAGGCTCTTAAAGTCAGCTGTCATGGGATAAGAGGGAAGGTCCTCTCATGAATCAGTAACTGGTTAAAATATAGGAAACAAAGGTTAGGAATAAATGGTCAGTTTTCAGAATGGAGAGAGGTAAATAGTGGTGTCCGCCAAGGGTGTGTACTGGGACCACTACAGTTCAACATATTCATAAATGATCTGGAAAAAGGGGTAAACAGTGAGATGGCAAAAGTTGCAGATGATACAAAGCTACTCAAGAAAGTTAAGTTCAAAGCAGACTGCAAAGAGCTACAAAGGGAACTCACAAAAATGGATGACTGGGCAAGTAAATGGCAGAAGAAATTCAATGTTGATAAATTCAAAGTAATGCACATTGGAAAACATAATCCCAACTATACATATAAAATGATGGGGTCTAAATTAGTTGTTACCGCTCGAGAGAGATCTTGGAGTCATTGTGGATAGTTCTCTGAAAACAGCATTCAATGTGCAGCGGCAGTCAAAAAAGCTAACAGAATGTTGGGAATCAAAATAGATACATAATAAGACAGAAAGTATCATATTGCCTTTATATAAATCCATGATATGCCCACATCTTGAATACTGCATGCAGATGGGGTCATCCCATTTCAAAAAAGATATATTGGAATTGGAAAAGGTTCAGAAAAGGGCAACAAAAATGATTAGGGGTAGGTAACAGCTTCTGTATGAGAAGAGATCAATAGGACTGGGATTTTTCATCTTGGAAGAGAAACAACTAAGGGGGGAATACAATAGAGGTCTATAAAATCATGACTGGTGTGGAGAAAGTAAATAAGGAAGTGTTATTTACTCCTTCTCACAACACAAAAACTAGGGGTCACCAAATGAAATTCGTAGGCAACAGGTTTAAAACAAACAAAAGGAGGTAATTTCTTCACACAAGGCAAAGTCAACCTGTGGAACTCTTTGCCAGAGGATGTTTTGAAGGGCAAGACTATAGCAGGGTTCACAAATGAACTAGATAAATTCATGGAGGATAGGTCCATCAATCGCTATTAGCCAGGATGGGCAGGAATGCTGTCCCAACCTCTGTTTGCCAGAAGCTGGGAATGGGCGACAGGGGATGGATCACTTGATAATTACTGTTCTGTTCATTCCTTCTGAGGCACCTGCTATTGGCCGTTGTTGGAAGACAGGATACTGGGCTAGATGGACCTTTGGTCTGACGCAGTATGGTTGTTCTTATGACTGATCTTGGTCCCAGTGAACTCAATATCAGCTTGCTCTATCTCACTGACATTTTTTCCCAGAAACAATACATAACAAGAGAGCAAATAATTATCTTGTGAATTGGCAAAACATATTACCTTTGAGTTATGGTTCCCATTTTACATTGAAGTTAAATTTTATTGTTGTTAACAGTTAATTTCCACATTGTCAAATGCTGTTTTAACAGTCAAAGGCAGAATATTCAAATACCCTCATTCATATGATCTCAAATAAATGTACATGTGTAAAGTATCTCACTGCCCATTAAAACAATGTTAATTCAGCCCAACTTCAATCTATAGACAAGAAACCACTTTACACCAATCCACAGTCAACATGGACTATAAATCCTTACGAACCACAACCAACCCACAATGTACCATATTGCCCACAGATCTTCACCTGTGATACAACTAGAGAAACCAACACAGTGTATCTCTTAGCCTCATTGTTCCAACAAGAGTCAACTCTTCCCCTTCCCAATACAATTAGTGACAACACCACATTATATCTCATTCTCCACTGGCCTGATAATGCGGAGTAACCACACCTGCCAGTGAAATAAATAGGAGCTATGGGTTCTCTGCATGTAATACAATCAGACCTTATATTCAGTTTAAAATTTTTTATTCCCATACACCATCCCCCTTTGATGCAGAAAGTCCAATCCACCTACCCCGTATATGAAGTAAAGGATCAATATATTTACTATAAATACTCTTCTTCCTCCTCTCTATCCCTGATGTAAATCCTAAACCTCATCTTCCATATATAGGCTCTATATCCCCCTTTACACAGTTATTTAGCATGAAGTTTGTGTAGAAGTAGAGATGCCAGCTGAACATAGTAGGTTTTCATTTCTGGTCAATGATTTCAGAAATTTCTCTGTTTTAGTTATGATGAAGGAATATTCTTGTTAGGGGTATGTTGGATGGGTTTATTGAGGAGTAGGGTTTTTAGAATGGGCAATGTAATATTTTATTCTTTTACTTTTAGTCAGTGGTTCAAGTAGATTTTAACTCTTACCAGTACGGTACCAAGCCCCCGACCCTGCCCCCCCTTCATGAAAAATGTTCCATGACTAGAGTCCTGTGCAGATACTTATTTATACCCATGGATGCGGATCTCCATGGATAGAAATAGGTATCTACAGGGTCTCCCGGGAACTGCAGCAGCGAAAGGAGTAGAACGTGGGGCTGCCACTCCCAGAAACCAGCGCCCCACACTGGCAGCTCCTTCAGTGTGGCTATACCGCCCCCAGCCTTGCTCCCAGCCCTTCCACACAGCTGCATCTCCTGTCTGGGGTCTGTACAGCCCCGCCAGAGGACAGGAGAACACCCCACGTTCTGCTCCTTTTGCTGCTGCGGTTCCCCAGAGGACCCTACGGTTCTGAAAATGTGTCTTTCCAGTACGGGTACCGACAGTAAATGTCTTAATGGCATGGCATACTCAACTGTACCAGCTGACTTGCACCACTGCTTTTAGTAAAAAGATTAAGAGATTTACCAAAGTAGATCCATAATTAGTTATCTTTAGTTACCATACATTTAAATGCACTAGATTTGAAACTATAATATTTCTTGTTATACCTATTTTAACCTCCACTTTAAAGTAGCAACCTTAGCTGAAAGTTAAATTAACAATGACTATTTGCGTGTCTGAGTGGTGATGATGGTGATTTAAAACCATCTCACACACATTTGACTTGCATTTGCAAATTCTGAAAGAAATTAGAATGATTCATTGTGTGTGCACTGCTCCTGTGTGAATGGTATTAATGATCTGACTTAAAATTATGACAATTTTTGGGTCAGTTCCTGTACTTCAAAACATGTGGGTGTTAAAATGAACATTACAAGGAAACAAAGGAAAAGTCTTTGCAGAGTATGTACGTCAGCTGCAATTTACAATGATAGATGTTAGCATTAAGAAAATAAATTGTGTGAGTAAGGAAGCATAACCCTTACTTAGTGCAAGACAGTTTAAAATGTTTGGTCTACAGAACATACAGCAGCTGAAAAAAGAATGTCAGGTGATTAATTTTTAAACAGACTTTTTTTAGGACCATAGTATATGAGATTCAATTGCATATGAAGCTGTCCAGAAAATTTGGTGTCATTGCATTGTAAATTTAGGGTAAAAATTTCTAACTCTCCTGAGATTTAAGTTGTTGTTAAAACACCTGGCTTATTATACTTCTCAGGTTGACAGCAGAGGTATACAATTACAATGCATTTTTGCATCAATGCCAAAGTATTACTGACTAAAACCTAGTCATATTCTTGGAGGATGTATTTTAGCTGTGCCAAAACCACAGGGACTACTTTAACAGCCTTTAATAAAGATGTTCATGAAATCACTGAAATCCACTGTAGAACCTACCGTAGGTGTAGTCTCCAAGTCAGATTTTCAGCTGCTGTAAATCACTGTAGCTCCATTGATTTCAAGCGGGTTCTCCTGATTTACACCAATGGACGATCCGGCCATCTCCCCGCTCTCACCTCCTTTAGTAGTATTCAGTTGCCGTTTAAACCTGTATGTTTTTTATGAAGCCCTCTGAACTCCTATGTTAATATTGAATAATTCAACTCCTAAAAGAAGCACTCACGATTTGTTTTGCAGTTGTCTATAATAAAACACTATCTGTATTAAATCAACGGCGGTTCATCAATAAATTATAGCATGTAAAATACCTTTTGAACTACTAGCACTACAAGTGGCATTACACTATTGATTTTTCATTCTGACACGTTAGTAGAACCCGGTTCAACCGAGCTTTTGTTGAAGCTAAGATCAGGATGGATCTATTCAATAAAGAGTAAAACAAAACACTGATTTACTGGTGCACCAACTTAACTAGCTAAGGGACCTGTTCGCAGATCAAATTTCATAGGAGATCAATTCCTGGAGTTACAGAATAGATTGAGAAATGGAACCACAACAATTAGTAGCAATTTTGCTCTCTACTAACAGGGGAAGTTACTTTATGAAATGATTACTCACATGGGAATATGTGAGAAGAAAGTCATAGGAAAGGAAAAAAATATAAGGAAGTCTTTCACAGTGCAGATACTAGGTTTTATGCCACCTGATGAGCGGTCAACATGGAAAGGTTTCTGCCACTAGCAAACATGTCGCAACACTACATAATATTACACACAAACAGGTGCTGCTCCAGATGATTCAACAGAAGACAGGAGCAGAAACAAATACATAGTTTTTCTAGATTCCTATTCCCTTTACTGTGTTATATGATCAGCCAAAACAACACCACGGCCTTATGCATAATGTTACCTACTCAAAAACAACTAAAGTTTCCCAACCCATTTGAGAGAGAAAATTGGGTTGGAGATCTCTTAAGATAGGGATCCTTCACAAGAATTGTATGGGCATGGTCAGAAATACTGGATGAAATCCTGACCTCTTTTAAGTCAATGGGACTGAGTATTTTGGCTTCCAGTTTCAGCTGAGGCCAGGAAGTGGAAAGACCCCCAAAAATGAAATACTTGTTTTGCTGTAGTCTCCCAGCATTTAATGGCTATAAGTGTTCAGAGCCTCAGTTTTATGTCATCTCAAAGACCGAATACACTGGTATGTGCTTGTCAGTGGCACAAATTTAAAGAATTATTGATTCATTCATAGTATGCATATTTATATTACTATGTTTTAATGAGCTTGTACAGCTCTTTTATGATTGCTTTCAATAGGTATCATTCTTTGATTAGCAGGGAAATAGGATTGTTTCGGGTTTGGGGGTTAATCTAAAAAAATTCTGCTATTGCAGGGAAATTATCCTAATGCGTTTCCATGGCTGTAGGCTGCTAACAATGCCTCAAATATGGCTTCACTCTCTCATGTTTTTCCCCTTCTTCTTTCTTACTAGTTAGGCACTTGTGAGGATAATGCTGTTTGAAACATACATCGGAATAATATTTCTATGCAGAGATAAGATAAATAAATCAGAGCTTTGTATTACCATTATGGGTACATATAGTAGATAGTGGTATAAACCTGCAAAGAAAAGATGTGCCTTTATTCATCCGTATTTAAGGTTTAAAATTCCTCTGTGGATGAATGATTTAGTGAAATATTTATTAAACATGACGTTGAGATAGTATTTGTAGACAAGTGTGGCATTGAATGTGCTTTCAGCTTCAGTTTCCCCTAATGTCATCAATAAGACCATCAAAGCTTCACATGGGAAACAATACCTTCTCCTGAGGTGTCCAGCTTATCAACCACAGACCTAATGAAAACACAAGCAAACCCTCATCCCAGCCTCTTAGCTGCAAGACAGAGTCAGTCTTAGTTTATTCATTCCCACCTGGATCCACCACTTCCCTCCAGCAGGGTTCTGTCCGCTGAAGTCCCTTCTCTGAAGTCAGGCCTCTTGCCAGTACCTGGGAAGATCCTTTCCCAGAGTCAGGAGTCTGCAGAGATCTGACAGCTACAGTTCTTCACTGGGGCAGTATGTCGTTCCTGACAGGCTAGGCTTCCTGGCACCGTGTGAGAGTTCCTTGTCCTTCAGAGCACACCTTCCAGGGCCCTTGCTCTGATGAGCTCTTCTCCTCAGTTCTCCTGGGAGCTACTTTCCTCAAGAGCTTCCTGTCTCTAGGAATCAACTAAGCTGAGCCCTGGTAACACTTTATCAGGCTCATTAGCTGCAAACCAGCCATTTAGTGATTTAATTACTTCCTTCTGGGTCTGAGTTGGCTGGATGCACCCTTATAGGAGCCTGTCACAGGTAGGCTGGTTCCTGTCTCCTCTAAAAGGCCAGCTCCCATGATATATAAGCTCCAATTTTGGGTTGTTTTTTTTTAAATCTCTTTGTTGCACTTTTTTTTTGGGTCAACCAGTAATGGAGTACTCATTTAATATTTGATTTTCGAGGATTTTTTATTTTTGAGGAACACTTAATATTTGAGGATAAAACGCTACTCATTTAAACCAACAGAAAAGCAATGAGATATAAACAGTCCCTACAATTCAGCTTTTGACTGACTCATGTATGTTTCAAGTTATCCAATTTTCCATTAATAGGATCAGTTATTTCAATTTAATTCAGCGTTCCATTAAACATTTCCCCTGTATGTCACTAGAATACTGTCTCCTTGGTTTTTTAAGGTCTATGATGCCAAGATACGATGCAATAACACTGTGATATTAAAAACAATCAGTTCCAGACTCCCCCTCCCCAAAATGGCAAATTCCTCCGAAAACTGAAACCAAAATGAATCCAACACCCCTGCTTTCATGTTCACTAAAATGCAGTTAGTGTCCAAGTTAATCTATATTTGAATTCTCTGTGTAAACTCTAGATGTAAATTTAAAGCAGAGCTCTGTAGCCCTCTTTAGTTGCCTAAGAGCTCAATTCAGAATACTTTTGAAAGTTTGCTTCAACCATTTCCTTTAGCTGTTGGGCTCTGCTGCTTTGAAACCTCTATGATATGCAACCTACATGTACAGAGGAAACTAAGCCTTTTTTCTAGCACATAGAAAAGCAGTATTATTGAAATTCATTTAATATTTTCATTGGCTTCTTTATGGTGCTCATTACTGTAGTATATATGCCCCTTACATTAATTAATTTATCCTCATAATGCTCCTTTCCTTCCTCAAAGTATCACTATCCTCGCTTTTAAATGAGGCACACAAGTCAGTGATTTCCCCAAGGTCACAGGAAATCTGGGGAAGAGATGAGAAGAGAAACCAGACAGAGCCCGAATCAACAAATGTTTCTGAAGATCACCTTCTTTTGAGAAATAAGCCTTGTTAAGTGTTTTAAGAGAGAAAACACATCAGAAAGTCAAATTTCCATCAGGTCTTCAGACTTCAACTTGAAAACAGGGTTTGCAAAATAAGATCAACCAATAAAAGTACAATATTTAGAATAATCCTTCAGGGAGTGCAGAGCAGTAGTATCTGCAGCTTAGGGTTACCATATTTCAGTTTCCAAGAGGATGCTGCCTGGGAGGAGGGTAGCTGGAGGAGGGAATAGGGGGGTACAGTTAAGGGTTCTGGAGGGGGTACAGGTAGCTGGGGTATTCACTGGAGGTGGGGGGGCAGTGTCACTCCCTATCACATGGAGGCAGGGTGGATGGCGCAAGCCCAGGACGCACCATCCGTCAGCACTTCTCTGCAGGATCTCCTTCACAGGTTTGGGACCCACGGGCTGGGGGGGTGGGGAGGATCTGGCAGCACTGGGAGCAGGGAAATGGACCAATCAGCTGTGGGTGCAGGAGAGAGACCAATTGGGAAGCAGACCAATCAGGGCTCTTTCTGAGCTGCAACATCTGCTGTGCACAAATCCTGGACAATGCCAGTTATTTGAAAAATCTGCACAGACAGAGAACAGAGCCTCCAAAAAAGAGGCAAGGTCCAGGAAAACCAGGATGTATGGTAAGTCTACCCTTTCCCACTATGCTGAGCTCTTTTCTGTACTATATGAAGCTGCCCTGTCTTCTTACACTGACCTTATAAAGAAATTTCTCTGGGTCCTAGCTTCCCATCTCCCAGAGAGAGATGTTGCCTCCATTTGTTAGTGGACTTGGGATATGTTGGAGCCATGACCACAAAGGCCCCTGAAGAATCTGCAGTCTGTCACACGCAGCCCTGAACCTTAACCAGAATGTGATCCTTTGGCTCTATAAGCTATGAAGCGTCTATAGGATTTAAGTGACCATTTTCCTGTCTGAGGCAGTTCCCTAATAACAGAACTAGCCATAGGTGCCGACTCTGGGAGTGCTCCGTGGCTGGAGCACTCATGGGAAAAAATAACGTGTGCTCAGCACCCACCAGCAGCCCCGCCGATCAGCTTTTCCCCCTCCCCTCCAGCGCCTCCTGCCCACCAAGGACCAGCTGTTCAGCAGCATGCTGGAGGCACGGGGGGGGGGGGGGGGAGGGGAAGAGTGGGGGTAGAAAAAGGAGGGGTGGAGGTGAGAACAGGCAGGGTGGGGATGGGGCCTTGGGGAAGGGGTGGAGCAGGGGTGAGGCCTGGGGCGGAGCAGGTGGGTTGAGCACCCCCAGGGAAATTAGAAAGACAGTACCTCTGGAACAAGCATTGATGGTGCTAGGTGAGACATTCTCGCCGTATTTCTGGACCAAAAGATGACAAGTACTATTTAAAATATTAAAAAGATTAGAAAGCATGTCTTACAGAAATAAGACTCAAAGAGCTTAGTCTATTTAGCTTAACAAAGAGAAGGTTAAATGGCTGACTTGATCTCAGTCTATAAATACCTACGCGCGAACAAATATTTGACAATGGGCTCTTCAATCTGGCACACAAAGGCATCCAATGATCCACTGGCTTGGAGTTGAAGCTAAACAATTCAGACTGGAAAAGGGTACATTTTTAACAGTGATGGTAATTAAGTATTGGAACAATTTATCATGGGTTGCAGTGTATTCTCCATCACTGGCAATTTTTAAATCATGATTGGATTTTTAAGATGCTCTAGTTCAAAAAGGAATTATTTTGGAGAAGTTCAATAGCCAGTATAAGGACGAAGGTCAGATTAGATGATCACAATGTTCCATTAAGCATTTCACTAATCAGTTTCATTAAGCATTCCAATGGTCCTTTCTGGCCATGGAATATATGAAAATATTGAAAAATAGTTAGGGCTTGTCCCATTTCCTGTCCAAATAATTATGACAGGCATCCATTTTTTTGCAGTATGCTCATCACACATATATTAACACACACTAAGACCAATATGTTCAGTTCTTGTGAAAGCCACAGATCATAAACAGTAACTGGACTCCTCTTTATCTATAGTACCTGTATGACAGAAAATGGCAATAAGTTTTCCATCCCACATAAATGCTTCAACTGTGAGACAGAAAACCACCATTAGGAGTAAGAAGGGAGTTCATTCTCTGTGACCAATTTAGTACTTAATCCTACTCACATTGAAAATCACCAATAAAACTCCTATTGACTTCAGTTATGTTGGACCAGGCTCCTAGTCTCCGATAAGGTTTCCAGCAATCATGACAAACTCCACTGAATTCATTTCACACGGGCTACTGATGGTAATGGATTTTCATCACTCCTAAGCTGGGTCATGTTTGGTAATGGGACATAGATCCTTTCACGCCCAGATAGTTAGTTCAATCAGTCAACCATCTAAACCAACTCTCCCACTACTAGTTAAAAGCATGAAAGTAAGAAAAGCTTATGAAGCCCAAGGTGCATTTCAGAGTGCTATTATTTCTATAATTTCTTTAAGCACTTTTTACCATCTTAGCTAGTTCAAATCTCTAACAAATGTGCCATGTTTTCAGGACAGGGGGATAAATAATTCTTACACAAGTCAATTCTCAGATTCTCACAACAGAGTTAACTTTATTCCATTTCATTTTAAGATTGGACTAATTTCATGCTACTTTATAGGATTAAAAAATTGTGATCATGAAAGTGGGATATGTCATACAATTGTCACTTTTTCTGTCTATTTGTCTCCTAATAAATATAGTAGTCATATGCATTTTCCTTCTGTATGAAGGAATGAGAGAAACAGATAATGCAAAAATATGAATATATTATCATAACAAAGACCAAACCAAGAGCTGAAAATCAACTGTCAAATCAAAAACATTGAGTATAATAGAAGAAAATAGTACATCATCACAATTCAAAACTGTAATATCAAACTGATATATATTATAACACGTCTTTTGACAGTTTAAGATAGCTGTAATAGCAAGGTTCTTAACTCAGATGTTCCATTAATACAGACGATGGCAGACATCAGCAAAATTCTCAGACATCTGTTGTCTTCCATACTTACCCTGAATTTTTATCTCTAACACAGAATGCAGTGAAAACATAAGTTTCACAATTCATTGAGTTTACTGACCCAGCTTTAGTTTATAGGTTTTTGAGCTTTTAGAAGCTTTTCGGAGAGCTCTCAAAAGCTTTAGTGGGCTCTTGAAATGTTCACTCACCCCTGCTGAAAAGATACATTTTAGCCAGTAGAGTTGCTTACTGGAATAATGTTTGGCTGTGCCCCTGTGAACTCTGGTTAGTGTTCCTTGTGTCACAAATGAGGATAGATTTTGATCTTTAGATTCTAGCAGTCTGTTTCCAGAACAAAATTATGGTGTCAAAGTCAAGATCACCTGCACCAGGGAATATATAACTGGCTACTTACATTCCACTGGCCCACATTAAACACAGGGCAACAGAATTTATAACAGTTTGCTAGTGGAAATATACAAGTTATAAACTCTGCCCTTACCAAAGTGCCCCAGTTTTGTTTTGTTTTTTTCCCAGGGGAAAAAACACACAAAGGGCTTATCTATTTGCCAAAGTTTTTTAAGACAAAAGGAGAAAAAGTTCTCCATGAACTCAGTAAAGTTCTTGTTCTCTATCTGTTCCACTTGTACACTCCATGATGAATAGCTTTTCTACCAAACTAGGATTGCCCTTTTTCTTCATTTAGAAATCTCTTCAGGTTACAAACTCTAATTTTATCCACATAATTCCACAGTATGTATCCAAGACAACCTAACTTCAGTTCTCTCCCTCGAATAACCAAAATGCTTGCTTTATTTTTGTTTCTTTTAAAGTAAAAAATAATGTATTTCTACCAGAAAAGGACAGCATAGTTGCAGCAGAGAGTAGGCCTTTCTAGGGTTAGTACAGTTCAGTACTGAAGTCAAGTGTTTTGAATCCTGAAAAAGGGTCTTTACTGAAACCTATTATTTTGTAATTCCTGTTCCAGTGTCTAGAAATAGATAGGTTGGTAATCAAATATTATATCTTTGATGCTATTTTTTTTTAATATTACGTTTCATTTATGTGACTTAGCTGTTTTGTTGCAATTTCATCAATTAACCTCAGGTTTAACATATTTCTGATATAATGACTGTGGATTCTTCTTCCAGCCATGGCTCCATAGGCAAGTACCTCCTGACTTGGAATGGGGAAGGAGGGGGAAGAGGGAAAAGGGAAAAGCAGCGAGTGAGAGGAGACAGGAAAGAGGAGTGAATGGGGGTGGGGGTCTGGGGGAAGAGACAGGACAGGAGAGGCTCTGGAAGTCCTGTTTAAGTGTCCCGTTTTTAAATATTACAAAGTTGGCAACCCTGTGCACAGCTATGATTGCCAGCAGTTATAAAATTACAACACAGCCCTTTATAAGCAAGCATATTTATTCTTAAGGTGAAAGCATTGCAGAAAAAAAACATATTAAAACAACAAAAGAACCTACATGCATACTAACAAGCTTATCAGACATCACCCCTCAACTCCTTCAAACTTAAAAGAGGGATTTTTTTTCTAGTTACAAGTTCACAATAGCCTTAGCTTAGAACTGGCACAACCATTAATAGTTCAGTCTTTCCTTTTCACAGGTTGGGCCTTTGGCCTTCAGATTCCAGCAATGGACAATCAGCAAACAACGGTCCTCTCTTCAGGGTGTAGCTTTAAAAGGTTGGGTTTTTGCATACTCAATCAGAGATGGAAAACTTGCATTCACCTCTCCCTACAGAGGTTACATACAACCCCAAACCACAATAATGTATAACTTTTGTATTTAATACAATGAATTCCAAAGATACTTAAAAACTTAATTCATTAAGGTTTTTCAAGGCTATGGCAAGTTCCTGCAATATCAATCACACCCACTTCAGATACTGCATCACAAGAAAACTTTACATGGGGTATAAAAGATAATGGGGAGATTTTCCAAAAGTGCTCATAAGTCACTTAGACTTAAGTCCCATTGAAAGTCAATATTTGTGCTCCTAAGTCACTTTGGGTTATATTCACAAAAGTACTTAGACTCCTAAAGTTCAATATGTAGGCATAATTGACTATCTAAAAATCCCCTTAGCTGCCGCCTAAACCTGCAGTGGAATTCACAGCCGAACAGCCTCTCCAAACCTTGAGACAGCTTTTCCAGGCAGTCCAGAAGCCACGAGGACAAGCCACGGTTAGTTACCCTTTGACGGGGTGGGTTGAGTGCACCCCATCATTCAGACTGCCCTCTGTCTCCAGGCAGTGAGGCCTAGGGGCTAAAGTCAACAGAGTGATCCTTTTCTGCAGGGCTGTAAGGCCTAGAGACCAGAGTCAATAGAGATATCCTGACTCACAGGGCAATGAGGCCTAGCAACCTGGGACAACAGAGTTGCCCTCCTGAGTGAGGCTGTATGGCCTAGCAGCCAGAGTCAATAGAGTTGCCCTCCGGGGTGGGGCTGTATGGCCTAGTGGCCAGTTGGGGGTGCTTTAACCCCTGGACTATTGGCTATAATTGGGGGGGCGGGCGGGCACTCTATATTTTTTGGTGAGATAGGGCTAACCTGGCTTAGGCACCTAACTATAGGAGAGGATTCATGGCTGAGAATCCTGAGCAGAGATAGGCCAGAGGGAAATACCTGTCAGTCAGGTGCCTAAAGCCCAGTTAATAGGAGCTAGGCATTTAAGTACCTTTGATGATATGGGTTCTAAACCCCACCCCAGCCTTTCCTCTGCTTTTCACTCCTAGCTAGTTTCAGAGACTCTCTTCTCAGCTTGCTGGCTTCTGTGAATTCCTTTCCTTAGCAGCCTAGTTCTCCTCGTGCATTTTACAGGGAGCCTGGAGACCTAACCCAGAGCTGAGGATTCTACTAGACAGCAAGACACTGCAACATTGAGCATTGCTATATCTAAGTCCTCTTTGTGAATCTAGCCATTAAGCATTTTTAAAAATTCCACATAGTGCACCTAAACCTTTGAACTGACCCACAGTGACTCTCAGTGGTCAAGTAATTAGTAGAATCCTTCTTGATCTGATACAGTGCCCACTGTGTGGAAGGACTCCCATTATGAATCTTAGTTATTAAAGATGCAATTGAATACTGGATGATCAGTTTCTTTATTTGCCTTAATTTTCAAGGGGCAAAAAGTAGCTTAAAGAAACTATGTTGAAGAGTTCCTTCTACTAATGACAGTTACCTTAGTTAAGTGTCCCAATATGGCTGACTTGTGAATATAAAAGAAACTATACTAATTATTTTGGTTGATAGTTGTCTCCTAGTGATGAACAGAAATCAGATGTTTTTTGTTTTTGTCACATACAACATACAATGTTTTGTTAACCTGGATACAATGGCTCTATTCTCTTCTTTTACATGTCCCAGAGCTGTCACTGGATAATTTATGGTCCCCCTGAGGACTCAATGTATTCTGGCCCTTCATGCTCATATAGTTTTTTTTCCGCTGCTTGCCTCAGAAGAAAACTGCCAGCAGAGATTTAACACACGGAATAGTATAAATAATTTTAACTTTATGAAGTTGTCAAAGACCAAACTCCACCACTTTTCCTTGACACAAATACTTTCAGAACTGATACCGTATTTTTTAAAAAAATCATTTTGGATGAAATCTAGGCCCCACAGAAGTCAATGACAGTTGGCCATTGACTTAAATGAGGCCAAGATTTACCCAAAATGCTTAAGGAGAAAGACTGGTAGTTCAGGTCTGGTCAAATTTCTGCTGATTTGCCACAGAATATGTAAAATACACTGCTGTGAAAGTAGACTAAATCCAAGATTAAACATAATGTACATTTTATTACATATTATTCCACTAGTTACTATATAATCACCTATAATTAATAGCAATTACTTTTTCTTCTTTCAAATAACTCAGCAATTATTCATTTGAATTGTCATTTTTTGGTCCCTTGCAGCATGTTAAGTCACAAATGATCCAAAAATTAGCTGGTAGGGTACTGCACAAGATAAACCATTATTTACTGCAAAATGTTGTACTCCAATTAGACAGAACAATTATTTTAAGGTTGAATTCACTTATTTTCTGCTCTAGCTACTTAGATTTGCTAATTCTTTTATGTAACTGTTCTTTGAACTTTTCTGTTAAAAGCTTATTACATGTCCCTGGTGTTAGAAAGAGTCCCAGAAGATAAGCCTTCAGCATTTGTGCATCTTTGTAGAATATATTGCCACTGCACATTAGAGATGCTGATTATAATAGTCATACCAAGATTGTTTAACTGACATTAACAAAAGGAGTCAGAGTAACTAAGTATTGTGGTTTCTACAAAACAAGGCACATTATCTAACTGCTACTTTCATATTTACAATAAATTATCCTATAAAAAGGTACATTAAGTTAAAAATGAAAGCTAAGATTTCCAAAAAAAACCTAGTCCTTTAAGTACATATTTAGCATCTAACTAAATGGCCTGAGTTTCAAAAGTGATGATCACTCACCAGTTCTCACTAAGAGGTGAAAAATTGTTAGTTTTTCAGGAGAAGTCTTACTCCTGAGAAATCAGAGAAGAAAATTCAGCAGTCCCATTATCATGGATTTCAATATCAGGCAATCAGCAACTTCTTAGACATGCAAGGCTAATTTGAGATCACAGTGGTCTTCATCAAGACGTCATTATTTGCAAGATACCAGAGTTATTTCTTATTCTGTGTGTAACATTAAATTACTGTGTAGTCATGGTTGGCAAAAGCTGACTTTATCGCTGCATCTTTTAAAACAAATTGATTTAGCATAAACACATCCTTACCATATTTTAATATATACAGTTACATTCTGCCTATCAAAACCCCACATTGTTTCAATTGGATAAAAGGAACCCTGAGATTTATGAAAGCCGTTATATAGGTCAATTAAAATATAAGAACTGAGAAATGTTAACGACGTCTTCATTTTAAATATCAGCACACTTATATACAAGCCATAATGTACATCCATAGCTTCTTAATGCAATAATAGATCCACACACAAACACACCCCTCAAAGTTGACATCTTTTCTAAAAGTAGCCTTTACTAAAATATTGTTTGTAAGTGATGGATAATTCTGAAAGTTAAGGCTACAACATTTTAAAGAGAATAATTATCAAGAATAGCTCAGAAAACAAGAGGCATGCAATTTCATCTACAAAAAGTGAAGTACCTAAGGGAAAACTAGTAATTTTAACATGAAAAAGGTAGAAAAGTCATATTTGAGTGGCTATACCAAAAAGAAAGGGATAGAGCCTGCTGGGGATCACAGTGTATCTTCATGGATGGCCCTAGTCTTTCACTGTTCTCAGGGATTCTTTGGGTTTGAGGCAGAGCCAACTATCACTGTGTGGAAAGCAAAGGAAGAAAAGAATCCTTTCTCATCTCACATACGAGTGTGCGGAAAACTGATGGGATCCTGACTAGATTTCCCTTCTTCTTAGTCCCCTCCGTCTGAGTTTTTACATCAGGGAGGATGATTCTATCCTTCAGTCTGGATAGAATCATTGCATACAAAGTCTGAAATTAGAAAAGGTCTTGTAAAACGTTTAAGATTTTTTGTTGCGGTTTTTAATGTCTCTCTCACCCTCTGGATGCCAAGCAACAAAAGAAAAAAAGAGCCTACCACTTTAGTTTTAAACCCCTTATGCAAGGCTCTATTTTTTATTTCTAATTTTTAAAAGTCAATACATTAAAATTGTCCTTATGTGTCCTTTCCAGCAAACTGACAATTAAAAAAAAAATCAAGCTAAAAAAATGAAACTAAGCAACTTTAGGAGTAACAAAATAAACAGTGAGTTATAATAAAATAAAAATGGAGGTTAGGGAAGTGTTTTACATAAACCAATGACATAGGCACAGGGTGAAGATAAATAAATTGCCAAGCTATGAAAATAAAAAGGCGGCAGGGTTTATTAAATAGACAAATATTAAAAAATTGGAAGGATCAGGAATCAGGATTCCTTTTTGTTGTTGTTGTTTTGCCTGTTGGAGCTCACATGCAGCTGAGTGGAACACAGAGAATAGATGGGAAGGGCAATAGGGCCATAATGAGGAGGTACAAGCAAGGTTGCAAAAGCACTGGCAGGCCCAAGGACTCACAGAAAGGCCTAGAAAAGACAGAAAAAATGGATGAAAAACTAGCTGGGCTTCGGGGTAGGAAGGAGGTAATATAAGATTGGACCAGGAAGACTGGAGGAGAGCCAGACAGCAAGGAAAGTATGGGAAGACGATTCAGAATTTCAATCCAAAGCATATTTGAAACACCCTAAGCCTTTACCCTCCACTGGAGCCTGCCAATGTAGATCCTTGCATCTTTCACTGCTCTTTCAGTTTCTCCTGTTAATGTGTTCTCTTTTGGAATATTATGACTCTTACTTTTTTTATGTGAGCTGAGTGGTCTATAGTTTAATTTAAAAGAAAATATGTGATAGTCAAGAGTCTGTTTGGCATTCAGATAACTCAATCACTTAATAAGCACAATTTGTTTTATGAAAAAAAAAAATACTCCTTTTTACTTCTCAGGCAGGAAGATACAAAGCCAATGGGCCTATACTTCATATTGAAGCATATTGTAACTACACAGCACACTTGTTAGAGAAGCACATATTAATTATGCATAAACTGATGGGTGAAAAATAATTGGGATGTGGGAGAAACAGTAGTTTATAGAGAGCTATGCATTAACAAAGATTTAGAATAATACATTTTTCTGTGCAAATTCAACTGCTATTTCTATTAATTAATGTAATTGATAACAGTTACAAAGATATCTGGCATTTTAATCATGCAGATATGTCTTCCTGTCAGAAGGGGAAAATTTAAAACAGCTAGAAGTCTTTTATTTGCAGTGTAAGCTGGAGAGGAAATTAAAATAGACCTGGTAATAAATGACAGATACATTCAATTTAAAAGATCACAGATAAGGAGGACATCAGGAAGCATTGCCATTAACATAAAAGGTAACCCTGTGTCCCCTCCCACCCACCAGACATACTTTGGGGGTGGGGCAGTTCAGATTATTTAGACGAGCTTGGCAGCTCATAAACTGCACATGTCATCATTATTAATACTAAAATGTGCAATATAATAAATGGCAGGGATCATGTTGAATTAAGAAAAAAAGTCCAGTAACCGAGCTCCAATTTACACAGTTCATTTCATCAACTGCAAATGTGCGAATGACATTTTAAAGGAATATTCCTTTGTGTATGTCTGATGTTAAGCTGGTCATTGATGGGACTTCTATTTGATTCTAAACACTACATGGGAAATTTCTTCAAGGAAAAAATAATCGTATGTCCCCCCCAAAAGTACAATTCTTGAATCAGACTTGGGCTAAACCATATGGAAAATTTCAAGTCTCTAATCACTAAGAGCCTGAAGCTACATAATAGGTATGGTACACTAATCTGAATAGGCGCATTTGGACTCCCTGATGGTCAGTCCAACCTGATCACTGTTATCCTGAATCCTAGTGAGATAAGGTGGGTGAGGTAATATCTTTTATTGGACCAACTTTTGTTGGTGAGAGAGACAAGCGTCTGAGCTGCACAGAGCTCTTCCTCAGGTCACAGAATCATAGAATATCAGGGTTGGAAGGGACCTCAGAAGGTCATCTAGTCCAACCCCCTGCTCAAAGCAGGACCAATCCCCAACTAAATCTAGGTCTGGGAAAGGTACTAAAGCTCTGTCTACACTAGCACTTTTGTACGTAAAACTTTTTTTCCTCAGGGGTATGAAAAAACCCACACCCTGACTGACAAAAGTTTCAATGTCAACCATCGGTTCAGAATGGTATGTCGGCAGGAGACATGCTCCTGCAGACATAGCTACTGATGATTGTTAGGGGTGATTTAATTATGCTGGTGGAAGAGCTCTCCCCTGCCAGCACAGAGCAGCTACATGGAAGACCTTACAGTGGCGCAGCTGGAGTGGTAAAGGTAGTGTAGTACTGTAGTGTAGACAAAGCCTTAGAGTCTCACAGCTAAATACTCGATCAAACAGATAACTTAGCATAAACAGTTAGCACATATTCTAAGGGACTTTTCAAGGTGAAGTGGCCTGTTAACACCCCTGTAGTCCTAGGACAAAACAGGGGTTAGTGGGTTATAGATAAGGCTGCGAGTCTGTAACGGAGGTCACGGATTCCGTGACTTTCCGGGACCTCCGGGACTTCTGTGGCAACCGGTGCAGCTGGCCCGGGGCCACCTGAGCTGATCAGGCAGCCCCTGGGTCAGCCGCACTGGCCACTGCTGGGGCAGCCTCGGGCTACCGCACCCCTATTCCCCAGCAGCAGCAGGAGTTTGGGTGTGGGAGGAGGCTCAGGGCTGGGGTTTGGTGCACAGAAGAGGGTGAGGGCTCTGGGTGGCACTTACCTCACTCTGGGGGAGAGGGGGCTCTCCAGAAGCGGCGACATCCCTCAGATCCTAGGTGGAGGCATGGCCAGGCAAGGCAAGCTGCCTCTGCCCTCAGGCACTGCCCCGCAGCTCCCACTGGCCGCAGTTCTTGTCCATGACTTTTCCTAAAAATACCCTATACTAAAATGTAGCCTTAGTTATAGATTGTTGTAATAAGTCATAAATTCAGTGCCTCCGTTCACTCCATGATTTTTACTATCTAGCAAAGTTATGAATTTAAGCTCTCTGAATAGTTACTCTCAACTGAATTGCCTTCAAAAATTAAACATTAGTGTCTGATGTGGCAATTGCAGGGTTTAATTTAGAAAAGAGGGGTTATTGACTAGTAACTGTTGTTCTTTAAGAGTTGCCTCTATGCATTCCCTTTTATGGAATTAACAGTTGAAAATGGGATCATCAATGACCATCATCATTTATGGGATCATCAAGCTGAAGAATTGTATAATAAATCCATGTCTGCTGGGGGATGCAGTAGTATTCTTGTGCTAGGTTGACATAATTGGATGTATCTATATCAGGGGAGTGCATCCCTTAGGGTGACCAGACAGCAAATGTGAAAAATCAGGATGGGGGTGGAGGGTAATAAGAGCCTATACCAGAAAAAGACCCAAAAATCAGGACTGTCCCTATAAAATCGGGACATCTGGTCACCCTAGCATCCCTCCACCAACCTCACTCAGTTCCTCCTCCCTAACCCATAAAACCCTGAAACACAAAGAACTCTGAGGCAGGTGGGTAGAGTGTAAATGCACAAAGGCAACTCTCAAACAAAAACAGTGACTAGTACATAATCCCTCCTTCTTCAAGTATGCCTGTGCATTCCAGTGTATAGGAAATTAGCAATTAGAGGAGCTTCTATGTCAGTTCTGAGGGAATCCCATGCTTTTCAAGGATTTTGCAAGTTTTTATGATTAACAAATACTGCTGTGTAGATCAAGCAGGGGAGGCACAGTGCAAATCTTTGGAGGCCCCCCAGTCATGAGAAGGGAAATCAGCTGTGTTGGAGCTGTGTAGACTAGTGAGGTGTCCAAGTCATTCAGTGCCTCAGCTTCAAGCTGAGAGGTGTGCATGGCAAGAATGGCATTGAAATATGTAAGGGGTCTCCACAGGTGATATGCATCAATGGAGCTGAAGGAAAATTATGCCTCTTTTTCTTTTCCTCTTTTGGCTACTTTCATGGATCAGAATGCTTCCTCTTTTTCCTTTGTCTTCCCTGGAACAGAGCCATGAGAAGATCTGGAAGCATGACTCTTACTGGTGGTGTCAACCAGTAAGGGCACCAAGGAAGACTATGGTACTGACAAAGACCTCTGTGGCAGAACAGTCTGATTTGTTGGAGTCTGCTGTGCTGGACTGTGCCAAGCAGGAGGCTCAGCCCCCATAAATGTTTGCCTCAGGGAATGTCAACATCAAGGGCAGCATTGAAGCTGGGGTGGCAAGATGTATCTCAGGTCCCTTTACAGAAGGCCTCATAGCTTCTGAAGTGTTAGAACGGTCTGGCTGAAAGCTCAAAGAAGCCACATTTGCCCGCAGTCTTAACTGTCTGTCTTATCCTCTGAGGAAAGAAGGCATGGTGAATTACACACTGAGACATAACAGGAGCCTCTCTCAGACATGCTAGGTGCCAAAGATGTGCATCTATCTCTGGAAAGATGGCTTATCAGGTCACACACCTTCTGAATTTCTATGGAGTTCAGGACCCAACATAGCTTTGGGAATAATACAAAGCAAGCCCCAACTACTCTAAGTAACTAAATAATAATACCAGAGGCTAACTAACTCACAGCTCCTGGGAGGTAGTTCCATTTAGCTTTCTGTGGTGGCAGTAAAGTAACTGAAGTAGTTGAGGAGGATGTCACCCAGCGGACCGGTCACAGAGTTGGAGTCAGGACTGGATTACCAGGAGTCAGGGAAGACAGGAGCAGGGCTGGGTGCAGGGCAGTGTCTGGGCTGTAGCCATGGAGGAGCAAAGCAGGAACAGAGCTTAGAGAGATGACCAAGGGAGATGGAGAGTCCACACGTGTTGAACACCCAGTGATCTACTGCTGCTGCTGGGCTTAAGAACCAACCTGCTAGCTTCCCAGCCAGTTAGGCAGGGAAGTCCACCAGGCAGCCAAGCTGACTTGTTAGGACATCAGCTGAGCAAGCACAGTTGCAGGACCTTACTTCTGACAGGGTGGAGTTGTGCTCCTTTATATAGTCAGAAACAATCATATCTTAGCATAAGAGCACTGCTGCACCCCGGAGCTTATTGCTTTCTTATTCAGTTCCAAAGCTTGATCTTGAAGTGTTAGACCTTATGTGAGAATGCACGGAGGCCCCTGAAGAATAAGAATAGGAATTCCCCATCTGGTGTATATAATCTTCACTGGTAAAGAAGCTGCTTTAGAGAGTATCTGCATGTAACTAGAGTAATCAAGTAGCTGGACTGCAGGCCATCTCTGGGCTTCATATTTTCAAGTGGTAAACTTACAAAGAAAGATTGGAAAGGAGTATAAATTTTGCTGTGCTTACACATCAGCCATAATAGGAAGCTGTCATGTAAGCTGCTTTAACCTTGACATACTGCAAAAGGACTTCTCTCTAATAGTAACAAGTAATTCAGTCTTGATCCAGCCAAAGCCTGATCTTCACCTCAACAGTGATAGCTGAAATTCTTATCTCCTCATTAGAGGTCATATATGATCACTTTAAAGCCACTATTTTGTACAGTAGAACCAATGGATAACATATCATACTCTCAAGATGAACTGGAATGCTGAACAATTGAATCTCTTCCATATCAAATTATATTTCACACCATCACTGGCGGATTTCATAGTATATTCTATTTTGTGAAGAATTTATGGTGGTGATGGGTTTTTGGTTTTTACGTTTTCTTTCACTTTACTATGAAGGTTTGACTAGCCATTCATCAAGACTGTATGCGAAGTCTCGGCTGCAGTCAACAGACTGAAATTTGATGCCCAGGGAGAATTTAAATGCAGGAATCACAAATATACTGTCAGCAAGTTTTCACCTCTCCCCATGTGCCAGACCAGGAGTTGCTACTCAGAATGGCTACAAAAACAGCAGAATATGTGGCAACTACCCACGCAACACAGCTGCTGGCCTATACTGAATGGAGACCTATAATGTCTTTAGAGCATACTACAACCACTACTACGAGCAACATTTGTTACTGCTTAAGGGCTCTAATCTCTGAATTAATTCTACTAGCATTTTGCTCTTTTTCTTCATGTAAAACAGGCCAATGCAGACATTTACTGTTTCCTGAAACTCAGTATTACTCTGTCAAACTACTTAAACCTTTTCTTGAAGCATTTTGAGGTTTAAAGCCCAAAAGCAGAGATGGAACAAGCAAAGAAGGCCTTGTGCACTTTACACTGCAGAATTTCAACATAAATCTTCTAGAAATAAGACACATTTTTCTGGTTCCCAAAGGGTTATAGTAGCTCCTTCAATAGTTCTGGGGCATAATACAATTTGAGTCTTCATCAACACTTTATGCACCCAAAACAAGCACATTCAAGAGATTCACCACTGCTTATCTATATGGAGCATAATGCAGTGCAAAGTAACATTCATGCATTTCGAATAAGTTACTATGTATAAATTGTTTTTCATGGAAGTTACATCTCAGGAGCAAAAAAAAAAAAAAAAATGTAATCGAGCACGTACACACAATTTAAATATAGATGACCAGATAGATACATCACCATCCTGTACTTGATGTAGTCATTTACACATTACAAAAGGTGAACAAATTGCATGTAAAATATTACAAATCCAAAATGCAATATTGTATGCTCCCTTTACACAAATATCAATAACTAGACAAGTAACCATGCCATGGAGAATCTGGTCCACTGTTCCTGGTCCACACATTTATTGTAGTATTCAATCAGATTATCAAAGAAAACTGGTATATGAGGTCCTTTTCCCGTTACTGCTCCCTCTTACCAGATCATATGGAGTAGACAACTAACTTCCAAATATGCCCTTCTTTTATTTGTAATTTACCTATATGAAAAAAAATGAAAATATTGTGTGAATGCAACATTGTGCATGTTAGACTAATTTACATCACTGTTCCTTTTATTATTTTAGGAAATTTCGGGTCCTTAGTAGTTTTAAAATCTGAGCCAAATGATGGAGATACAGAAAACAGATTTTTTCCCTTTCACACTAGAAAATACCTTAATTATTGTCTTCCTTCAGCAGTAACTGATGGGTAGAAATGTACTTTGAACAAAATGTGAGACCATGGTGTAGTACATTTTCAGTTTTATAAACAGTAGCCAAATCATATGTACAAAGGTATCTATTGAGAGATAAAGGTCACATTTTTGAAGTAGGTAAGTGACTTAAGCACTTTTGATTTTTTTTCCCAAAGTCATTAAATTCCAGAATACAGCTTCCCTTTTATGTTTGCTATACTTTTCCTGAGCACCCTTATGCATATTAAGACAAACACATAAAAGTACATTTCACAGAAGCAATGGAGCTGTTAAATTTCAACCATGTGGCACCAACCTGACAATGTCAACAGCACTTGAGATCATAAAACTGAACCTAAACAAATGGAAATAAATAGTTCAAGTATTTCAAGTAACTAAAATATAGAATCTACTTGAAGTTTAATACAGTAAATCAAAGCTGAATCATGCTATAGGATTGCTTACAAGTGCAGAGAAGAGCATAGGAATGGAAATAGGAGTAATGATTCTTGCAACACTCCTGTCATCTAATAGAAATATTTATGAGAAGAATTACTCCCTGATTATATTTTCCACTGTAAACAATGAGGGGGAAATGTTGTGTTCCCAACTAAAAAGCAGATACTAGAAGTGGCTGAAGCTGAAGAAGTTTAGGTTTTCTAATTGACTACAGATTTACACAAAAATCTACACTCTCTCTCGCGCCTACATGCTTGGCCATTTACATTCTGATTTACATCTGTAAAGACCTCACTGTTTCCCTGTCTTTCAGTGTTTCTTCAGCACATTAAAAACTCTTCTCTCAGCTAGGAAATGAAGAGATGAAAACTATTAACAGGCAATAAAAGATGACATGAGGTATATATACACACCACAGTCCAAGATACTGCCGCTACTGAGACAGATATAAATAATGTGTGATGCCCAGGCCCTGAAAATGCCTAGGAATGTATTTAAAAAGTTTCAAAATCTACTGTCAGTTGGAGTGTTCAAGAAGTCAACTCTGAGGGACAGGGTGTTCACCGGATTGATTCATCAGTCCTTTGTGTTTGGACACCCGAGTTTAATCATTTATAATAAAACACAGATCAGAGACCTCTGTGGGATCATCATGAACCCAGTGGTTAATCATCATTCCTTCACACTGCACAATTTGGAACAAGTGGCAATCTCTGTTCTAAGAGGCCTCGGTATTGGAATAGTAGAGGTGCTGCACAAGAATGGACTGAAGCACATTGGCAAAGTTGTATATGGCTGTAGCCAGGGCTCCTAATCTGTCAGTGTTCATGATCACACCAATAAATCAATACTAATTCAAACCGAAAATATGACCATTCTAATAAAGGCTTGTGTAACGAACAGTTTTAGGTATCATTATCATCCTCTGCGAAGCAGGAACCATGGATTTAGCTGCCCACTGGCAGGTAAGTAAAGTAGCTTTGTCCCTTTGTCTCTGGTGCAATACTATCAGCCTTATCTTTCTTAGTATGATCTATAAAGATCATAAAAGTGGTTCTTGCAACCGTGAAGGTAAACATAAGCCAGGAATAATGGTGTAGGATGCTGGATAATTTTTGTACTACCTACTTGCTGTTTGAGTATAGGAGGGACCTTAAGTTGATGTTGTTTGTAGGGCTTTGGGAAACCTCTAGAGAGATTTCCTTGTCATCCTGTTGGTCAGTCCAATGAACATTCATACTTTTAAAACATTTCATGTTTTTCATTATCACACATCACTGAAGTATTTACGTCTTGCTCCTTACTGCAAAGTCTTGAAATGCTTTCATTTTTATTAGATATTTATCATATACTAGCCACATTCTGCATATCACCAGTAGCCAGTACAAATATAAAAACTTGCTACATTAAACAAAGTCAGATTTCATTTTCTGATTCACTTTTGTGATACAAACAGTCAGGAAAACACGAACAAATTGCCACAGAACCAATTGAAGCTTCCCTCAGGCAGCCTTAAATTATGCATCAGCCTTTTGGAGAAATTTGTTGGACATTGTTTATTCAGTTTAGAAAGTATTTTATGTATTTTTAGTTATTTAGAAAATGTATATTAGATTAAGGTTGTACTAGTGTCAGCAAGGCTCCTTTGAGTTTTATTGTATCTCTTCCAGATAGCAGAGAAGGGGCCACGGGTGCAAAAAGAAGTTTTGAGTGTTGTAAGCCATGTGGTTTATTTAAGGAAAGAAAAATATTTTCCATAACCTCTCCCAAGTCAATTGTTAGGACAACATATCCATTCATTCATGTGTCTTTTAACCTCTAAACCAGATGCTGGTATCAGCTAACTCCATGTAAGGGACAGAAGGAGAGCAAGAAAACTGCATCAAAAGGAAAAGCAAAGGTAAAATAATCAGTGAAGCCTTGAACAGAAATATATTACTCAATGGGCAACAGAGTAGGATGTCAAGCTGCAAAGAGAGGATCTCTGTGAAGACACATTGTGCAAGGAGGATCTATTGTTCAATGAGAGGAGACCATCAGATGCAATGAAAGGAGAGCAACCAAAAACAATTGAATTTCAGGACTAACTAGTGCATATATTGAGGATAGTGTTGACTTGTTGTAGATTGAGCTAGGATGAGCTATTATATTGCAATGACATGGCAAACATATGGCTTTAAAAAAAGGGATAATCAATTTATATTCCATAATGTGAAGACTGAACATTGAACTCAGTGGATGGACAGCTAGGGGAGACCATAATGCAAGTTAAGTGGTTATTTAACACAACTGTAATTTAGTTGTTTAAAATTACAAGAGTATATTGTTACTCTAGTCAAGTTTTGGGACAATTCTGCACTCAAACACCCTTTAGATTTAAGAGTATCATATGTCTGCAAATTTATACTAAAAACAAAACTAAACAATAATAGCAATAGTTTGGCATTTATATAGTACCTTTCAAATGTTTTTAAAATGTATTGTGATACACCAGAAATTGAGCCTGAACAAGCCTGTTTAAAGCATAGAACCAGAGACTATAACTTGAAAGGAGTATCAAGAACAGCTAACATCTAAAAACGGTATTAATCCTAAAAATGATATTTTTGCTCTTTTAAGACCAAGTCTTACAGTTAAGCACATGCTTAAGTGCTTTGATATTTAGACCCCTGGGAGATGCCTGGCTAAAAACAGTAACCTCATAGTGACTGGCGAGTCAGGGCCTTTCTCAAGTGAGTACTGGAAATCAGTCACTCTTCCTGCCCGGTTTTTCTCTTTTAACCCTATACTTATTTAGCTTTAACTTATTTATTTTAATACAGGAGCCACATGGAGGAAAGCTTTGGTGCTTATACATTACTGCTTATACATTCCCTCCCTTTTCATGCCAGGTTATTCACGAAGGGTATGTCTATTCTGCAGCACACATTGGCATACCCAAGCAAGCTTGCTAAAAATAGTGCTGCAGCCATGGCACTGGCTAGCTGCCTGAATATAGTCCCTCCCAGAACCCTAGATATGTACTCTGGAAGCTAAGCCATGCCACCACACTTGCTGTAGTGGCTATATTGCTATTTTTAGCAGGATAGCTCACTCAAAGCTAGATCAAATATGCCTACACCTGCAGCAATCCCATCTCCTGATTGCAGTGTAGATATACCTTAAATCCCTTCTCGCATGCATTGCTTTCATCCACCCATCCATGACCTCAAAAGTTCATAGCACGCAATAAAACTATCCCAGTTCTAGTCCATCCTAGAGAAAGTCCCAAACTATACTGCTACGTGAGTCGTCTCCACCAAGTCAAGGGGACTACTTATGTGATTAATTGGGCACATGCTTAAACACATTGCTGAATCAGAGCCTATGTTATTTTTATAGGTAACTCTCTCAGTCCCTTAAGGAAAAGCCTGTGTGGTTGTCAAACATTAGCAAATGTTAATAAAGATTTAAATTAGGGTAATATAATTAATGTAAATTAACATGGGTTTATAGACAATGTATCCTGTTTAACTTGACTTTTTTTTGGATGAGATTACAGGTTTGGATACTATAGGTAATAGTGTTGATGATGTAATAGATTTCTATATGGTGTTTATTTGGTACTGTACATTTTAATTAAACAATTAGAACAATATAAAATTTACATGGCACATATTAAATAAAGCATTGACTAATGGATAGATCTCAAAGTGCAATTGCAAATGGGGAATCACATCAAGCGGGTGTGTATCCAGTGGGGTGCCAGAGGGATTTGTTTTGGGCCCTATGCTATTTAACATTTTTATCAATGACCTGGAAAGAAAACACAAAATCATCACTGATAAGTTTGCAGATGACACAAACATTGGAGGTGTCAGGGTTCCTTCCCCACTCTGAACTCTGGGGTACAGATGTGGGAACCTGCATGAAAGACCCCCTCAGCTTATTTCTGCCAGTTTAGGTTAAAACTTTTCCAAGACACAAAATTCCCTGTATCTGGGATTCAGTATGCTGCCACCACCAAGCTATTTAACAAAGAATCAGGGAAGAAACCATTTGAAAACATCTTTCTCCAAAATATCCCCCCCCAAGCCTTACACCCCCTTTCCTGGGGAGGCTTGAGAATAAATAAATGAGCACAGACCAGCCTTGAGTTTTTAGAACCCTAAAAACCCAATCAGATTCTTAAAAAACAGAACTTTATTAAAAGAACAAAAAAAGATTAAAAAAAAAAAACCTCTGTAAGATTAGAATAAAAGATAATCTTACCGGCAGTTAAATTCAAAACATAAAAAATCCCTCTAGGCAAAACCTTAAGTTACAAAAAGACACAAAAACAGAAATACACATTCCCTCCAGCACAGCGAATTTCACAAGCCAAAAACAAAAGAAAATCTAACGCATTTTCTAGCTAGATTACTTACTAACTCTATAGGAGTTGGATTGCTTGCTTTCTTGATCTGTCCCCAGCAAAGGCATCACACAGACAGACAGACAAAGCCTTTCCCTCCCCGCCACAAATTTGAAAGTATCTTGTCCCCTTATCGGTCATTTTGGTCAGGTGCCACCCAGGTTACTTAAGCTTCTTAACCCTTTACAGGTAAAAGGATTTTATAGTACTGTATCAAAGCTTCTTAACCCCTTCATTTATATTTATATTTATAACAGGAGGAGTGGTCAATAATGAAGAGAACAGGTCACTGATTCAGTGTGATCTAGGTCACTTTGTAAACTGTATGGAAGCAAACAATATGCATTTTAATATGGCTAAATGTCAATCTATTCATCTAGGAACAAAGAACGTAGACCAAACTTTCAGGATGAGGGACTACGTTAGGAAGCAATGATTCTGAAAAAGATTTTGGGTCACGGTGGACGATCAGCTGAACATGAGCTGCCAGTGTGATGCTATGGCCAAAAGAGCTAACACAATCCTGAGATGTATAAACAGGGGAATCTCAAGTAGGAATGGAGAGGTTATTTTACCACTGCAACCACTGCTGGAATACTGTGTCCAGTTCTGGTGCAAGAAATCAAGAAAGGTGTTGATAAATTGGAGAGGTTTCAGAGAAGAGGCATGAAAATGATTAAAGGATTAGAAGATATGCCTTATGGTGACAGACTCAAAGAGCTCAATCTATGTAGCTTAACCAATAGAAGGTTAAGGGGTGACGTGATTACAGTATATAAGTACCTAAATGGGGAACAAATATATAACGATGGGCTCTTCAGTCCAGCAGAGAAAGGTATAACATGACCCAATGGCTGGAAGTTGATGCTAGACAAATTCATACTGGAAATAAGGCGTACATGTTTAGCAGTCAGGGTAGTGAACCAGTGGAACAACTTACCAAGGATCATGGTGGATTCTCCAACAGTTTTTAAACCAAGACTGGCTGTTTTTCTAAAAAGATATGTTCTAAGAAATATCTTGGCCTATTCTATAATGGAGGTCAAACTACATGATCACAATGGTACCTTCTGGCCTTGGAATCTATGAAAGTGGGAACAGTTATAGTTGTGTGCAACCTGAACTTTGCCACTGTCCAACTTGCATAATTAACTGTGCAACCTTAACATAGGTTTATTTTTATTAAATATTAGCAATTTACAGAATAAGATGAAAACAAAAAACAAAGTTGATTAAAGATTTACAGACTAAACATGGCATCTGCAATAAGATCTGAGACTGTCTTTTGAAGTTACAGAATATTTTCAGACTGCACATGGTACCACACATACCAGGAACTCTTAGAAAACAGTCTGATCTGCGCATCTTTTGGTCTCCCTGTGAGAGGTCTAAGTGAGACATTTTTCCCAGTGAGAACATGTAGTGTGCATAGAAACAAGCTCAACTATAATTCACATAAAGATTGATGTAAACATGTCGTAGGTTTACAATACACATCTTCAAGTCTATTCAGTATATTAGAATCATAGCAATCAGACCATCCAGTCCATCTTCCTGGCAATGAAAGGGATGTTTCCTATAATATCTACATACAAAAAAACCTCAATTTACTTGTTTTCTGTTATAGCATATACTAAAGAACGTACCATTGTTCCATTCTCCATAATTTATTTCCCATGCTATTATACATTATCTATGTATATTTCAAACAGACTTCCCCACTGACTCTTCCTACCTTAGAAAATAATCTTCTTACACAGAGTTGAATTTACTTTCCTTTTATAATTTCAGGCAAACCTTACTTTCTAATTAAATGTAAGTTTTATGCCCATACTGCAGTTCAGACACAGCACATAGTTGTCAGGATTGGGAGAAAAAGAATCAGCTTCAAAAAAGCACTAGTGCAAATATTAAAAAGATTAATAGTGGCCAATTTTGTTATAATGCATCATAGAAACATTGTCTGGCTAGAGAACTTGATAGAACTAACAAAGGTCACAATCCTGAAATCTGGCTTCATGCAACGACTTGTTGAAGGGGCTCAGGCCAGGCACATATGTCCGCCTCTGGAAGCCAGAGCTAAAATTCTGAAACTCTTACCTCAATATTCACTGGGTCTTCCATATGTAACACCGATGCTTCTAAGTGGGCTGTTAGCAGCAGAGATAGAACCTGGGACCTCTAGATCTTAATGCATGATTCTCTACTGCTTGAGCTAACACCACAGCTGCCAACGGTGCTATCCGTTTATTACCACTAATATTACTGATTACTGTATTAATACAGCTCTTTAAATCTATAATACAGCACTCACAACCCCTATCTTCTATCCTGTGTTTGGATAAAACATTTCTGCTTACCATGGCTGAGATAGTTTTTAAATTACTTTTGTCAGTCTGCCAGGAACAGATTTTTACTTAAATGATATACTTTACTACTGTACACACATTACATAGAGCAAGCTAATGAGGATGAATTTGATATTTTTCTTCAAAAAGTGATTTATCTCACAGCAGGGCTGGGTCTGGATTCTCAAAGGATTATAATTATGCTCCTCTCATAATTTTCTTCCTTTTAAAAGAAATATTGATAATGTTGCAGTTTATGCATAAAAGTACTGACTACACTTATCAGTTTAAATTGGATTAGCTTCTCTATTGCCCCTCAAGAAAGATTCTTTATCATTAGAGACCATTCTCATTCCGTATTCCAGAGCAGTCTAAATATTTCAAGACTATTTTCCCAGAAGAGACAGTTCTTTCCATTTTTAACACTGCAGTTTAAAAGGAACAATAATTTGTTGTGGGCTGGTGATGGGCTGCCTTATATAGGGCATATACAGATGAATACATTGGGCAAAGGTTTTAATGGAAAAGTGCAAAGAGGATCCTTTTAGGTTGCTCTTAGAGAAGGCTAATTTGTATATTTGCTGGTGGAAACTGGCATAGTTATGCTGGCTTCAGTAGAGATTAGCTGGTGCACATTTGTTCATCTCCATTTAGGCCTATAGAGCTACCCTATTTTATACCAGGTAAGGATCTGGTTCAATGTGTGTCTCTCTTTTATTCCTCCTCTTTCCCTTTTCTGTTCCTTTGCTACAATTTTCCTTTGCTTCTGGTACAAATGGCATCTCAACTTTTCTGTTTCCATGTGCATTTTAATAAGTCCAATTTTCTTCTCTTCCTCCCCCACAATCCCATATTCTTCTCTCCTCTTGTCCCCTATAATTTTCATTTTTCCTTCTGCCTAGTTTCCATCATGAATCACTCCCTATCATCCCTTTCCTGTTACTTCCTTTCTCTCCACCCATTCATTTTCTTTTTAATTCTCTCACATCACTCTTTGATGTCATTTGTATTGCATTAGTGTCTAGGACCCCTTGTCATGGATCAGGACCCCAATGTGTGTGGCACTGTATAAACACAGAACTAAAAGATGTCTCTGTCCTAACAGGCTTGCAATCTAAGTCTTATGTTCCTCCCTTCTGACTCATACTTTGCCTTCTTAACTCCATTTTCCTCAGTCTCCTTCTATGCATGCATCATTCACCCATTCACTCCTCCCATGGCTAACCCACACTCCCACTCCCCCTCCTCCCTCTTCCTCTTCACATACAGTGCCCCAGACACTGTCACATAGAAGCCCATCGCCCAACCCTTCCCCTCACTCAGACAGCCACATGCACCCCTTCAGAGAGACCACTTTACTGCAAGTGCTGACACACGTTGCCTCCCTGACATTTGGTCTCTCCGGGTTTAAAGTTAGTGTGTTGCCATGCTATGTATTATAGGAAATCACTGACTCCCTACCTCCCGTGCTTAACTCTATTTCAGCAGTGGTGACTCCACAGATAGATCAAAAGTGTCAGATGTTGGTGGTTTCAGGCTTAGATACCTGGATCAACATATCTACCCTTGATTTGCCACAGCTTGCAGTGGGGGGCCTCCAGGTCCTGGGCCCTGCTGGGAAATCTGCCTGGAGCCTCATGATACAGCCAGAACCTGGGAAATATTTACATACTGAAAGCACACTGATTTTGTGTTTTCAGTGCAACACAGGCTGAGCAAGTTTAGAAATAAGGTACTTTAACTACAGTGGCTCTGTATGGTATTACTAATCAACAGTGGAGGAGAGCAGCATAAGACAAGTAGTTATATCCTCCTAGCCTTAAAAATTGAACACTCTTCCTTCCACGAAAAAACTGACAATTCACCATCTTATCCTGCATAACCACTTAATTTTAATGCACTTTTGTAATAATCTGAAAGACTACAAACCTTAGCATAAACATTGGAGTTAATCACTTAATCTCGAATAGCCACTGGTTGTTTACTAGGGACAAGGAAGGGGGAAAAAGGCGGATAAATGGCAACAACAATTATTGTCTTTCATTTTTAAGAACATTTTAAAACAGCTGGATTTTTTCTTTGATAATTGATAAAAGTCAAAACTATCAATATAAATTTATTGATTTAAAAATTTCATAATGAAAGACCAAAGGACAAGATTTTCATAAATGACTAGAGATTTTGGGTACCCAACTTGAGACAACATAAAGGGGCCTGATTTGCTGAGGGCAGCGCTCAGCCCTTTCTGGAATTTATGACTCAACAAAGTCTCTAGCTGGGTACCCAACAAAATCATTAATCACTATTGAAAATCCCAATAAAAATTCGAAATAAATCAACTCAAAAAGTAATAGCTTATTGTCAAATCCTCAAATCAATTTGGACGCTAAAGTAGGAAAACTTCTAAAAATAAGGATTTTTTTAAGCCTTATTTACAATACCTTCATTCATTATGAACCAGGATACCAAAAGAACACCTCTTCCACTAGGACTTCAACTGTGGAAGTCCTAGAGGAAGAGGACTATGTACCACTGTTCTACTGTATTGCTCCAAAGAGTAGTTTATAACAGTTACAATATGGGGAGGTCATCCAATGAATTGTTAATATACAGTGAAACAAATCAGTATGTCAAAAATACATACTGAAAACTCCACAAGGACAGACTCTGCTATGGCAATGTTTTCTGAACTACTTAGACACTCATTCACTCTGCTATCCCCTCACAGTATTCAGACAAAACCTGGGGAAAAGCTTTTGTCTCAGAGTCAAGACAAGAAAAGTTCCTCTTCCCCTATTTATTGTCAGCCTAAAAAGAGGAATGTTTGTGGCTGTAGAGATCTGGGAGTTTGGAATCTTTTGTTAAGATTCCCTCAGTTTTTCCTTCTAATTCCTCAAGTGACTTTTGAATGATCATTATTGCTAGCTTGCAAACTGGGATGACAGGACAGAAGCCACAGCACACCTAAATATTTGTTCTTTCCTTGAGCTCAAAAATCTGCAGCCTCATTATGAAAAACTGCAGCTGTGAGATGGGGAAGACTCCCTAAGCTAGTCCTGTCAGCATGTCAAATACCAACAAATATAATAGCTATTGTCAGATATATTTCTCTTTGAAATATCCATATCACACCCAAAGCAGTAATTTACAGTAAATGAGGCATAAGAGACAGTTGAGATCAGAAATCATTGTAGAAAATAATTACTCAGAAGAAATATATACTTAGAATTGTTGTGGATTTGCCACAATGATTTCAGATTAAGAACTAACCTTTTTGCTGTGCAGCAATAATTTAAGACTAAATTACTAACAAAGGGTATTCCAAAAACTAAACAGTTGTGAAGAACAGAGTGGGACCAAGGGAAAGGAAAATACTTCCAAGGTTCAGGTGCATGGAAGAGGTCTGGAAATGATTGCAAGGAGATGCATCCAAGCAATATTTTAAAAACAAAGTGAGTAGTTTACAAATACTTTCACCCAATCTGAGGTTTTACGCCTCAGCAAATTGTGTGTCACAAGATGACAGTTATGGGCTGCTTTTCTCTGTGCCTTTCAGTGATGTATTGTTATAATAATGATAGTAATGGCAAAGAAAATGTAGTTCTTATCCTGCTCCCTTGGAAATCAATGGCAAAAATCCCATCATTCCACTGGTGGCCTATATAGCTGTTTTCACCCAGAGATCTCCAAGTGCCTTTCTAAGCAAGGTATTATTATCCCATTTTATAGATGGTCACCACTCTTTTCCTCTAACCTGACAGACACAGCTGGGAATAGAAATCCTGGCCCTACTGAAGTCCGTGGGAGCTTTGCCATTTACTTCAATGAGGATAGGATTTCACACTAGGTTTCCTGAGCCTCAGCCCAGTTACCTATCTACTGTACCACATTACCATCCTTCAACACACAGATAGTATTTTTGGTGAGAATACTATATAACCACTCATCAGATAGGAATGAGGACAATAAGTGTTAGGTTTCACACATCTCAATTTTTTAGTGTCTCATTTTCATTATTTTTAATACCATAAAAAGTCTCAGAAAAATATGACAAAAGCAAATCATCACTATCAATTTATGCAGTAGACCTCCTTCTTTGATAGCTTAGTTTCCAGTACTGTATATAACTTCAAATTATTCCTTATGAAAAATGAACACCCAGGCCTATTCCTCAGTTAAGGAGTTTGATGAGTTTTACTCAAGTTAAGGTGTAACCTACATATAAAGGAGGTAGGTTGATTTACTTACCAATTTTGTGCTACAGAACTCCTCTATAGGACTTCAGGTATTTGCACAGATCGTAAATTCATTCTGGTGAAAGACTACAGCTGGATTTTCTATAGGAACCCTCTAAATACTAAAAGTGGAAATTATAATAGGATTCACTTTCTTTTTCTTCTTAGGAATCCAGTGTCAGTCTCTGCCATAAAACAATTACTTACACACACACAGCAATTTCAAAATTCCATTTTAATGAATAACACTCCAAAGATAAACTGTTGTTACAGCACCCTAGCTTGACTAATATCAACTAACCAGAGATGTATTATATTCCTTTAAAATGAAAAATATAATGCCGGGCATAAACCCTAATTTTAAATTATATATTTTTGAAACCTCACAAAATAAGTATAGAGATTGGGACTTCATACAATCGTTGATCTTCTGCTTTCAAGTAGGCGCATTCTGGTTTTATATAGTTTTTAAAATAATACCATTTAGTTGTACCACCTAGCCAATTATTTCAGCATCCATGATACTGAACATATACATAGCTTCCAATAAGAAAAACCTCATAATTACTGTCAGTGTTAGGTTCATACAGTGACTTTGGTTGATTGATACAGTACAAGTCACACACAAAACTGCCCTTCAGTCTACAATTCCTCCTTTATGGTGTTTTCCCTGTCTCAATCCCACTGAAGTCTGTAAAATTATAGGAAACTGTATTGAGATCCAACGCACAGATTCAGTCAGGGTTACCCCTGATTGCTTTATCATCTCTCTGCAGGGCTGGCCTGGATCTGATTGGTGCTCTCAACAATATATATATATATTCACATAAATACATCTGCCCTCTTTACTTAATTCTAAGCTTGCTTATCAGAATGAAAAGAGTAAGGTAGCAGCCTTTTAGGCAAGTAGAAAATTTCCTTATTCCCTTAACTATAAGCCATTGCTATAAAAATAATTATTTTCCTTTTTGGGACTAAGGATTGTACAGATACCTTAGCATATAACTGCTGCAGAACAAGAAGGTCCAACTAACCTGTAAAATTACAGGAAACTGTAATGAAATCCAGCCCACAGATTCAGTCTGTGTTATCTCTGGCAGCTCTAACTGCTCCTTTCAGTGGTAGGGTAGGCTGGATCTGACTGGTGCTCAAAATGGCTGCCAGGTTTGTACCCCAACAGAATCCATTACTAATAGTTAGAAGCCTGAAGCTCTTGAAAAGGGGTATGTGTGTACATACAGGAATGCCTGCCCTTAATAAAAACTTCCACGGTGCTTCAAAACAGCTACTGAGAATGATTAATAATTTCCTGTACTCCCTGTAGTGTGCTGAAATAGCAACCATTTGTCTCCAGTCACACAAGCCTCTATATTACCACCTTATCTGAGAATGTGTCCATATCAACTCAGACGAAGTAGAAATAGCAGCTGTAATTACAGGAATAAGTTTTTTGGGGTGAACATCAGAGAAGAAGAGAGAAAAAAGTTACATCAGGACTTATGTATTAGGCCCTTTATTACATTCTTCCATCTACATTGTAGTGATATTATTTTAATATGTATTGTATTAATTAGATGCATAGAGTTTTAATTACACTTGCATAATCTACTCCGTGATATGACACCACCACCCAATGCTTCTCAGAAATGTTTGTTTATGCCCCACCTGCATTCACCCATCCTCTCAGAAGTGATTATATATCCCCAGTGAACTGGAGGTGTGCAATTTCATTATAGAAGAAACAGCTCTTAACATGAAAAGAAAACATGTCAGAAATGTGGTTTGAAATCCAACCCTATCCTCACTTCTGATTGTTAATGAAGAGTTGGGAACCTTACATCTTCAATGTCTGCAGCACTTCTAGTCGTTACATCAATCACTGTAGGCTTATTTTGTATTAATGAGGCTATGATAAATTATTCCATAACATTTTAATCATAATTTCTGAAGATTCAAATAAACATGTTTCCAAAGCCTCAGTTACTTTCAGCTGCTGCTGTTAGAGCAATCTTTTTTCCTTCCATTTTCTTAGTCCATGAAGCATGAACTACTGCGATGGACAACTTTATAAGTACAGAATCTGAATTATTCAAACCATTCACTATTTGTTTACAGCTTTCTCATATCTGAATGACTATGGGGTAAATAGCTAAGATTCTTAGACAAAAGAGTTGTATTGACTCTAGAAAAATGAACAGTAATATTAGGCTGCCACCAAATAAGGAAAGATTAGTTTTCTTCTGCATGCATCTTCTCTTAAGTACCAACATAAAAGAGCTGATTAATAAATGTTACTATGTAAACTATACAAGACCTGGCAAATTACTGTAATATCAAAATATAGTGAATTAAACATACATTTTTACTATGAATATATTTACCACAATATCTTCTTTGAAGTGCCACCTTTTTATATTCTAGTAACTACTTAAAAGAAACTAATTAAAAAAAAGTCTGATAAAAGAAGAAAAATCCAGCCAGCAAAAGCAAAACTGAATATAAAAAGAATATTTACATACCAATTTTGGCCATAGTACTGGAAACTTTGTTTACATACATGCATGTGAACCATTGATATCAATGGGAGTACTCACATGAATTAAGATAATTATATATATAAATGTTTGTATGATTAGGATATAAAGTAAGTTTTAAACACTATGGTGAGATCCTGTCCACACTGAAGTCATTGGAGATGTTGCCATTGATTTCAGTGGGGCCAGGACTTCATCACAGAATTTTCATTTTTTCATTTGAAAAGTGCACCCAATGGGTACATCAAACATAGAAGCTGAAAATAAGACAAGTTCAAACATTTGCTACCATCTTATTGGAGTGAAAATAAGCAGATTTGAGGGGGAAAAGTTAGATAACAGGAAGAGAAAAAACAATCAAAAACAATCACATACCAGAAGGGCTATTATAATTGCAATTGTTTAGTTATAGATAACAGTCAACTGAGTATTTCACTTTGTGTTTTTGGAAACACCCACAGCCTATTCATTTCAGATTACTTCAGAACTATGCATGCTAGATTAAATTTACCCATGGGCAGGCAGTCGGCTCAAGGACTGTGTACCACTTCTGTCAAGACCATGATGTTAAGCCAGTCACAAACAATAAGCCATGTTTATGCTTCTGTGTTCAGTTCTTACATAGCATGGCAATGGATACCTTTGATAAATAGCAAAAATGTTTAGATATATGTAAGAAACTGATTTCCCATTCCACAAGAATTAGAGTGTTGTTATTATTTTTTAATTTCCCATACTTAATTAGGACAAAAGTCAAAATCATGAAAATTTTCACAAACAATCCAAAAATATTTAGAGCTGGTGAATCTAAACATTTAATTTTGATAATTTCAAAATGTTTCATTTTAGCTTTTTTTTAGTACAAATTAACTATACTTTCTAAACGAAAAATCAAGACTTTGTTTTAAAAGCATCAGAACAGGATGTTTCAAGAATTTTGAAAACCCTTTTTTCCCCAGTATGTTTTTTTTTAATTAGGAGATTCGTTGAAACTGACCCTGACACGTAGTTTCAGTTTTCACGCGCACACACACACTCTCTCTCTCTCTCTCTCTCTCCTTGGAACATTTTTGACCACCTCTAGCAATGTTGACATCCAAACTACTAGCCATCAAAGGGAAACTCATTTTAGCCAAACAGGACAAAATACATTGTAGGTAATTTCTTGAAGACACACTTCATCTCAGGCTAGCAGCTGCTGGCACTTTGAATGCTTGTTCACGTATATGAAGTCAGTGGCTGCCAGTGGCACACAGAAATAATGTGAGCAAAAGGTTAAACTAGTCAGGAAACTGGTTTGAACAACAACAAATGTTTATAAGCCATTTCAGTTAAAGATGCCTGGTGCAGGAGAAAGGAAGGTGGAGGAAGGTGGAAGGTTCACAAAAGTTACCCAAAACATACACAACAAAAAAGAAATGCAACAATTGTGAGGATGCAGAAAGGTGGCTTAGGCTTTTGGCTCAAATTATTTGTGTAAAAGAGTTTGGAGCTGAAATGAAAGGAAGGGGCTTTCAATCACATGCTGTTATCTGCCTCTCACCTTTCATTTTTGTTTAAACAAGATCTTTGGGATAAAATTCTGACCCCCTTAGGGAGTCTGGCCATTGACATCAATTTAATTACAATCAAATTGCTAAAAGGGTATGCTACATCAATAATCAAACCTTTTATAAATCAGTCAAATTTGGGCAACAGTAATAAAAGAGAGATAGGAAGTTGAAATACTAAAAAAAAATATAAAAATTCTTGGCACTAAAGTAAATTCACCATTTTAGTTAAGCCTTGAAAATGTTAGTATTGTGGCATGAAACCTGACACTCGCTGAGTTTCAAGAGAGAACTAGTTAGTCTCAGCAACTTTTATGTCATCTCCCCTGTTCACACACACTATTCTCACAATGCTCACTAACAACCATTATTTTCACCTTTGTTGGAGTGATGAAGTACATTATTTTCTGTACCAGCATCAAGTGTGGTTTTACCCACTGTCACGTCCATGTGAAAGAAGTGCCAAGAAATTTTGATGCAGGGCTATTGATATTTTCTTCCAACAACACTGTTTAAAAAAAGCAGCTAATGGCCTTGTCATTATTTTAGTACCCCTTTATAGTGTGTTTTACCTGCTTTAATTTCTCTAACTAAAAAAACACACTCATTTTTGGGGCATGATCAAATGCCATCTAAAGTCAGTGGGATTGTTTTCATCTACTTTTGGACCAGGACCTGACTTTATAAACAACAGTGAGACTTTTTAAAGTCCCTTACTGTTGGCCATAGTCTACTCACCTTCAATTCAAGGTTAAAACTCCCGCTGACTTCACAAGGAGGGGAGTAAGGCAAATCCTGATTGCTTTTGAAAATTTCACCCCAGATGCACAAGGTGGAAATGGATGCAAAATCACCTTTGATATTCTCTGGTAGACATCAGTACAGAATCTGGTCTTTTAAACATTCTAGCCAAAGGATTCATCCTCAGGTGGAATTTGGGTCCATCAACCTCTCTTTATCTCTAACAGAGGAGTGAAGGTCTGACAGTCCTTGAAGAGTTTTTCAGATACATCAAGATGAGATCAGATGAACTAACTTTAAAATGTGCCTGCACTGATGTTATTTAATAGAGTCTCCCCAAGGTGTCGTGGACTCTGTCATGCTTAAATGAACGAAGAAACCAAAATATGTTGTAAGCCCTGAAATGAGGATACATTCCAACTTGAATTTTTAAGTTTTAATTCCTAGTCCATACATTAGTAACACATTAAACTCTTTCCCCTCAAAGTGCTAGTATTAAATTAAGCAGTCAGGCTATCACTTCCAAAAGGATTATACAGCCCTGCCTGAGTAGCCTGGTATTGGGATGTGGAGGAATCCTTTCAGTTTGCAATATAATGTTGTTACATTTTATACATTGTGATTATGGTAGGTACTATCATTACATTTACAACAACTCCTAAGAAAAAAAGGGATTCTAGAAACCTCAAAAACAAACAACATTAATAGTTAAGCTTGCATCAGAATACAAGTTAGATATTTCCTCCCTGAGTTAAAATGTTGTTAAAATGTTAAATGCTTTGCTGTGCACTCTACTCACTCTTCTAGCTTCCTTATTGCCTTTGTCTTCTCATTTCTCCTTTGTGACTTGGACCCTGGCCCTTAATGCTTGGAATATCATCTCTGCTCCCAGCAATATCATGTATCCTCATTCTGCTTCTCTATATCCCTGTGTCTGACTCTCCTCTTGTTCTCTATTTCTTCTTCAATGTAACAGAACTTTTGTTCACATTATTTTGTTTTATTTCTTATCCTTCTGTGGTTTCTCTCCATGTTCTAGAATTGGCTAATTTAAGAGCCAAATTTTGGCACCTTTCTGCATATTGAGTACTGCCTTACACCCAGAGTAATCCCACTGGAATTGTTGTGACTACTCACAGTAGGAACTACTCAACATGAGTAAGGGGGACAGAATATGATCCTTAGATTGTAAACTCTGCCTGGCAAGACAGGGAAAAAAAAGTGTCTTTAAAAATGCAAGAATGGTTATGGCACTATATAATTTTTTCTGAATAAATCATCACCAAAGCCATACATAAAAAGATGCAAAGCTAACTAGGGTTTAGGACCAGTCTGTGAAGCTGTGCATCCAAGTAATAGTCTGATACCTATTGAAGATAATACTCTGTGTAAGTTAGACACATTCAACATGAGAAAAGAATTCACATCATGGCTTTTAGTTATTGAATAGTCACAGAATGATTCTTCTGGCAGTATTTGTTTTGTATTTATTCTAAAACAGTTGTTAACGCTAACAAAAGGAATGTGATGTGGTTGCATTTTGAAGTATTTATAATAAGCAGGAGTAATTGGGTTGCATTTTGAAGTTCTGTAATCAAATCATGTGACTCAATGCCGCATAGGCACATTAACCTTAGATATAATTGAACACTTGATTATTAACCTATAAAGTTAATTGAACTATTATAATGTAACAAATCAGTTTAGTATTGGTACATTTATTCCAGGGTGCAACATCGTTAAAACTTTGCTTTCCCTAGCAAGACTTGATTTATTGTCACAGAGCAAGATTTTAGGTAAAATACCATGGATTTAACTTAGAAAAACTGATACCATAACCCCATGTTAACGTTTAATGAAGCATAGGATTGGGCTTAATAAATTGACCAGCACCAGAAATAATAGCCCTACTGATTTGCTGTCTCTTAAAGAGGCAAAAAGTATTGCTTGAAATAATGAACTTCTCATTACATTTTTGTTTCTTTCATAATAGAACTGTGCTACTAATGACTGAATTTATATAGGGCTAAAATTGGATTACTGTTCTCTCATAAACTACATAATAAAAAAATAGATCTGGGAATATTCTGGAAAATTCAGTGAGTAAATCTGAAATTCAGCAGGCTTTTGAGCTGCAGCAGACTGTTACTGGAAGAAAAGAGTTTCAAATGTATTAAGGATAATTGTACTAGCAACAGTAGTGTAAAATAAAATGGTATGCATCTGAAGTTTTGACTAAGTTTTATAATAAAATAGCTGCCACATCAGAAGACTGGATAATGGCCAGCACTCTTTTTTTTTTTTTTTTGCTTATGAACAGTCCCCTCCATAAGAAACAGATTAACTCAAAGAGTCAGTAAAATAGCTGAAAAATCTCAATGATACAATGATTTTTCTTCTAAATTTCTTTAAAATAATTACAGTCATAGATTAAGTATCAGAGAGGTAGCCTTTAAGGTGCCACCAGACTCCCAGTCATAGATTAAGGGGAATAGACATGGCAACCATGGTAGAAAGTAACTTGGTAGCACTGGGGTGAAGTAAAGTCCTATCATGGATTGAAAACTGACTGGAAGAAGGAAGTGAGAAGTAGGAATAAATGAAATTCAATTCTCAGCATCAAGACAAGGTAAAAGTCTAGGGTGCATTTTTGAAACAGTATTGGAGGTCCCTACTTGGCAGCACTGAGAGTTGGTGTACAGCTATGTCAGAGGCTCAACTGCAACTCTGAATGCAGGTTTGGATAATCAGTGTCCCCAGCCAACCTTTGTTGAAAGCTGGTGGGGCACTGCCAGGTTAGGACATGCAGAGATGCAGTGACTGAATGATAATTGATGGAAACATTTGGTCTGTGTATAAGAGTGATGGGAAGAGCTCTTCTAGGACATGAAGGGAATGCAGAAAACACTACTCTTCACAGCTGTTAGCCGGTGCACGTGTGAACATGGCCATGGCCACACCACTTACCAACTTGACCCTTGGGATGGGAAGCACTTCTCTCTGTACAGTCGCTCCCCTTTCACTTTTTCATCAATAGTACAGAGGTCAGAGTTCTGTCTGCCTTCTGCACAAGAGTACAAAAGACAGCAAGGAGGGCGGTCTGTGCATTCACTAGTTAGGGTACTTCTTAGGAAAGAGAATGCAACCCACACACCCTCAAAGGCCGGGGGCATTTGTCTTCACTGGAGGAAAAAGGGGTAGTGTCTCTTTTAAGGGTCCACAATTACTTGGGGCGGTTGAAATGGTGACAACTGGGAGTGGGAAGAAGGCATCTCCTGAGATGGTGTATGGGCCAGTGGGGCTCAGGTATGCCTTTAACTCTTGCACATGGGGAGGAGGGAATATAAAACCTATAAAAGCCTGAGCTCCCTCTCACACACATACTACTTGGGTCTATCACCAACATCTCTATACTGAGCCTCTGCAAGAGAGCTAAATGAACAGTTTGACTAAGCAATAAATAATGGGGAACATGACAGCTCCCCCCATATATTCATGTACATAAACAGCAAGATGGGAGAGGAATTATTCAGGGTAGCCCAATGAAATACAACTATGATAGAAGTGGAGAGGATTGTGGTTTCTTGTTCTTTTTTAAATGGAACACTGAGAATGAACATCAGGAAGTACTTCATGACAAGGAGATCTATAAAGTTCTGATAAAGTCAGAAAATGCCCAGTGAATGCAGGAACTGTTTTATATTGATAGGGGATAGACTCTATGACCGAATAGGTCTTTTCCCTATTTCTGATTTTTATTTTACCACCAGGGGTTTCTGGTCTTCACCTGAATCCTTCCTAGGTTTGTCTACCCTTGGTAATAACACCATGCCCCAAACACAACTTTGGACTTATCTGTTTTTAAAATTATGTCACCTGACCATGATTAATTGTAGATTCCACCGTGACTACTTGACCCAATTTTAAATAGGACAGTCTTTTTCTACACTTAGTGCTACATTGAGTTTAACACTGAACATGTTATATACACAATATAATTGCCCACTGGAGGCAATCCCCTTCTGAAGGAGGCAAGAGAGTGGGGAAAACTGTGGCTTTCAGTTTACAGACTGGAATACAGTAATACACCACCTAGCAGGACCTGACTAATTTCAAGTGCCATTTCATGCACTTTTTCAGCCTTTTCCTCACATGGGAAGTGATTTCTCTCTTTATACCAAACTCCTACTTTCCATGAGGGCTTTGGAAGAAAAATGTCACCTGTGCCACAAAGCATTGCAGAAAAAGAGACCCAACTGCACACCATGTCTGTTCTTTACTGTATTGTACCCACTCATGCTATTAGATTGCAAGAGCTCCATGTGAGGGACCATTCGTTTGTTTTCTACCCATTAGCCTTCATTATTTTACCGTGTCATACACTTACTGAGTTCTACAAATTGTGTTTCAGAATACTACTCTACTTAGCAAGCAAAGGTGATTTTTGCCTGAATTGTGGATCAGAAGAAGTGTACACAAGAAACTGGGGGACTGAGAGGGAAAGAAAAGCAGAATCCATCTCTATTTCCTATATGTCTCCTCCACCTCAAGACAGCTGTGGACAACTACATAATGAACGAAAGATAGGTATGAATCAAAATACATGTAAATGTTTATTGGAAATAAATGTTTCTAAACCGTCATGTTCTCGCCAGAAATTGTTTCCCATAAAGGTATCAAAAGCAGTATATCTGAAATATTTTAGTATCTTCCAACACTTTATTATTGCTACCATTCTCTTTTATAAAAATATTAGTTGACACTATGAGTGTATATTTTGAATTTTTTGGATTACAAATAACTTTTTATAATACTAAACACTGCTTTAAAAAAATACAACCTTCTGTTACATTGTCAGTGTTTGTTATTCTTTCCTATGATCTTGTTTGATTGTCCATTTTGTAGACGTGTGTGTCATTTTGGGGCTACAAAGATTACTGTATCTGAAAGCTCAGCATGAGCTTCAGCTTTCGCTTATTCATATACCTACAGCTCCGCAAAGTAATTTCAAAGATTGCTTGAAATAACATAACACGATTTTCTGCTGCTTTACTTAGAGCACAATCTTTCCTCCTATTAGACACCACAAAAATGAAACAATGCTATATGGTATATGAAATATGGCATATTGTCTTCACTGTATTGACTCTTTTCCCTAATCCTCAATGCAAAATGTTGTCCTCCACCTTAAAGGGATTTACACAACAGTAAATGCCTAGAATGGAGGCAGTGGAGGGTCTTTCTGCTGAGCTAATCAATTAAACTCCAAACTCAGCCATTAGATTTTCTGTGGGGTGACCCTGGGTGTTGAGTGTGTTACTTTTAACAGTGTTAGCTCCCGTTGACATAGAAATAGAAGCTGGGCCTCCAAATCAAACCTAGGTTTATTGAACAGAACATAACTACAAACTAAAAGGTGGACCCACATGACTTTTACATTTGAAAGTAACCCTGCTGGCTGGGGTCTGTCACCAACATCTCTGTACTGATTTTCTGCAAGCTTGTCCAATGCTCTACAGGAATTCTTTTGTGCCAAAGCATCCCAGATTTGAACATCAAGTCCTGCATTTGTACAGACAATTCCAAAGTTTTAAATTAACTTGTGTAATGAGAAATAAATAAATTAGCCACAAAACGTGTCTCACAATTCATGATTTTTAGATAATACTTTGTAGTTAAATATTTTTAGTAGGGTGATACTGATATACATTGTGTTTAAATACTACAGTGAAGTCCAGGTCCTTTGGATCACTATAGCTATTGTGCTCCTCTCTAGTGGTGCAAAGCAGCTGTAATCTCACCTTAACTATTTAGGAGTTCCCCTGGGAACACCAAAATGTTATATCTTTGGAGCCAGCAGAGAAGGAGATAGATGCACACAGAGGGAGCTGATGGAAACAAAGCTCTCGGCTGTGCTAGTCTCTATTCTTCCGACTGCAAGACTGAAACTAAAATGAAAGTGAGGCTCTGCACTGGGGAAGGGAGAGAGCACACAGGACAACACAACCAAGGTGCTACAGGCCAGTGTGGTAGAAATGTTTCCTCCCTGCCTAGACTTCAGATGGTATGCTAAGAAAAGGAGTGGGATCAGAGTACTCCTCTGGCACAACCTGGATGCTATGTAGGATATTTCCCATAGCCCAGAAACATGCCTAGAACACTGCTGGCAGCTGGAATATCAATTGCTATGCTCCTTGGCGATAGCACAACTTTCTAGCTGCTAAGGCTTCAGAAATGGCCTAACAGACCAGGAGGGGAGAAGGAAAGTGATTGATCACAAGGAGTTAACATGACCCTCTGCCCTCCTGATTTGAGATTTTTGCTGAAGCACGCAGTTGTGCAAGATGGAAAGTCTGGCAATAGTTAACTATTGCTATGAGAAATACAGCTGGTTAACTGATGGAAGACTCATTGACAGGCTGGAAAACTCCACACTTAGCTTGTTCATCAAAAAACTGCTGAACAGAAGGCAAGTCATGTAATACTAACAAACTGGGTATAAAGACATGAAAAAAATCTGAGCTAGGTGGACTCTTGAACACCTCTGAAGTTCCCTTGCGGACAGAAAGCTGGCCACTGGATGTCTACAGAAATCCACCTGAGACCTCCTCAAGACCTTGCATAAATATGAATCTGGGGTTAATTTGGGGTTTTCTACTAACCTGTTGTGGATATGTGTAATTGCTGGAGACTAAATAAAGTAGAAGTTTTAACTGAAAGCACGTAGTTAATGCAAGGCAAACAAATTGACTGGACATGCTGTGTCCCTACTGATTTATTTCCCGCCACTGCCTCTCAAAGAGTAAAGTTACCAAGAGCTTTGAGTTCAGCAAAAACCTGGGTAACGGCTACTTCAAATTATATAGGAGACCCAGCAGCCTCAGGCTTGGACTTATACTATGCAGTTTGGTCATCCCAGGGGATCTACTCCCAATTCCTTATGGGCAGAATATACATATTTCATATTTGATAGAGAGTCTTTAAAAATCATCTACTTCAACCCACTAAAAAAACTGCTTTAAATTGTGTGTACAGTTAGATCTGCTGTTTAGATTGTGTACAGTATTATTTTGATATACCAAGTCAACTGAAGACTTTAGGGTGAGGAAAATTGAGAAACTACAGTATTGCTAGTGAAATACCCGTAATTTGAAATTCAGTCCAATTCTGTGCTTCATCAGAAATCTGCCATATTTTGCCCTAATTGACAACATGAATTTCATCAAACACAAGTTTATTTTGATTTTGTTTTACATTTCTGACCTGCTATGTTGAATTATGTCAATTTACGGTAAATTATGTGGCGTCACATCATGTTACATAGTTCAGATTATAAATCAATGCAAGTTGACACAACATGACAAAGTAATGCAATACATCAAATCTATAAACACATGTTTTAAATATTGATGCAACATTTTAGCATACAACTAGAGTGTATATATTTGGGGTTGAATATCCACTGTCTATTCCAAACAAACAAACAAACAAACAAAACAAACATGCATTTGATGTAATCTACATTTAGGTCAAGTATGTGCAGGAAGGGAATAATTTTTGCCATCTGCCAATAGATTCTACAGTACCAACCCAGCACACTTTCCACATTTTACAAAGTCATTACATTGCACGCACACACATTATATATGCGCACCAGTATTCTAGAAAAGGTAATATTAGTTAGTATTGCCATTTTACAATTGAAATATTTGGTAATTAACCAATGCAGGTATTAGCTAAATCTATAAGGGAGTTCTTCACTTCAGTTTCCAAGCACCAAAATGTAATAAGAGGTCTTCGTTCAAGATTTTTCTATGTGAATGAGTTTTTCGTGGTATTAAACTTAAAAAAAAATATTAATTACAATTTAAGTAAATATAGTGCTTGTACGAATTACCAGAACACTACCGCTCTAGTTATCCATGGAACAGGTACAGCACTAGGAATATTGCAGATTATATTCTAGTTGCCCCATCAATCCTGTTCTGCAGTGAGCACCTAGAAATGAATGGGTCTTTAGTGTCCATGGCCATCTACTTTTAGCATCTTTGCCAAAACTTCTTACTATTATAGATACCAATTGTCTCCATTGCTGGGGTGTTTATTTTATTATATATATGGCATCTGTTGACAAAGAACTGGACTGAGATCAATAACTCATTTCATGCAGACTATGAATTACTATTACCATGAACTTGATCTGGATGCAGACCATTAATTTAGGGATAATTTTACAAAGCAATACCATACATAGGCCTTTAGCTGTATGAATCCCAGGGGGGATGAAGGAGAAATCTCTCTAAGGGGAGATAACCTGTACTCATGGGGAATGGAAATAAAATCCCTCTACTCCCTCAAAGCCAGTTCTACCTTCACAACCCTCCATTCCCACACACCCTTCTTGTGTATTCAACAGATACAACTGCTTACCCCCCTCCTGCCTCATGAACTCAGATTTCTTAGGAAGCCAGTCTGTCGGTTACATTTTGCATCAACAAGACTGAGATACAAGTTCCATTACTTCTTCAATCTGCCTCTGAATCCTGAACTACCCACACAGGGCAGTGGAGCCCGTGGGCCAGAGGATGATGAAGTAGCAGCAGGAGGTTGCATTTCTCAGTTCCAGAATTGCTGCTGCTGCTGCAGCATGCACCTAGGCTGTCATAAATATAAAGGGAAGAGTAAACACCTTGAAAATCCCTCCTGGCCAGAGGAAAAACCCTTTCACCTGTAAAGGGTTAAGAAGCTAGGATAACCTTGCTGGCACCGGACTACAATGACCAATGAGGAGACAAGATACTTTCAAAGCTGGAGGGGGGGGGAAAAACAAAGGGTCTGTGTCTGTCTGTGTGATGCTTTTGCCGGGGACAGAACAGGAATGGAGTCTTAGAATTTAGTAAGTAATCTAGCTAGATATGCGTTAGATTATGATTTCTTTAAATGGCTGAGAAATTAAGCTGTGTTGAAAGGAATGGATATTCCTGTCTTTGTGTCTTTTTGTAACTTAAGGTTTTGCCTAGAGGGATTCTCTATGTTTTGAATCTAATTACCCTGTAAGGTATTTACAATCCTGATTTTACAGAGGTGATTCTTTTTACTTCTTTAAAATTCTTCTTTTCAGAAACTGAATGCTTTTTCATTGTTCTTAAGATCCAAGGGTTTGGGTCTGTGATCACCTATGCAAATTGGTGAGGATTTTTACCAAATCTTCCCCAGGAAGCGGGGTGCAAGGGTTGGGAGGATTTTGGGGGGAAAGACGTTTCCAAACAACTCTTTCCCAGAAACCCGGTTAGACGTTTGGTGGTAGCAGCGAAAGTCCAAGGGCAAAGGGTAAAATAGTTTGTACCCTGGGGAAGTTTTAACCTAAGCTGGTAAAAGTAAGCTTAGGAGGTTTTCATGCAGGTCCCCACATCTGCGCCCTAGAGTTCAGAGTGGGGAAGGAACCTTGACATAGGCTGTATTGCCTCTCACCCCCATCAGAATAAACTCCTATAGAGGTGACTGGTTTTTCTGCCAGCTGGCCCCGCATGCGCCAAGAAGGGTATGTGCAAAGGGTGTGGAGGGAAATACAGGCCAGTTAAGACACCTTCAAACCAAAAAAGGTAATGATCAAGCAAGCATCTCCAATGAGTTGACTTGAGATAAGTGGAAGACGCATTCACTCCCAAAATATGCTGTCTTCCCAGTTGTGGAGTCTCCTCATCAGTGGTGGTAATTTCTCCATAATACTGATGATAGTGGGAGGAGAAAGAGACACCTTCATCTCATCCACCTACTAGACAGTGGTATGGAGGAGCCAATTGCAGGATCAGGGCCCGTGTGTCCTGTTTAGTTGAGGGTGGGGGTGGTTCAAAATAGCTTTAAACAAGTTTTATTGTAAAGAAGGATTTTTGTCTTCTCAATTTTCCATGACAAACAACTTGATTAAATCATACATTGTGTTATGATTTGGGACTTAAGCTAAAATTGTTTCAGCATTTTTTGCTATGAGAAACAAACTTTTCTGATAATCAATGGTAATGAAAAACCTAATGCAATGGTACTAAAAAATAAACGCTACTCCTGTTGGCCAAGTTGAATTCTCAAGCCCAGTGTAGCAGGTGGATATCTTTATATGCCATTTACAAATTCTCGCACCCTTTACTTTTCCAAAAAAACTCATTTATAACAGACATACAGTTCTGTTGCTTCTCCCCACCTCCGATGCATCACTGGGGCTGGTTCCTGACTCCTTGAAAATGTATGGCTAGACATATCACTGATTATGTGAAAATTATTACACAGTATTATTTCTGCTCCCAAATTCTCCAAAAACAGAATAGACTAATGGGGTTTTTATATACACCTGAGGCAGAGATATTTGAGAAAAAGGTTTTTTCCCCCCTCTCAGTCCATGTGATGGAAAGCAATTACCTCTAAATGTGAGCATGCCTTTAGTCAGGGTTTCACTTATCAACATTTTAGTAAATAAGTCCAAATCACCTAAGAAGAGCCCACTTTCAAATAGGTTCCTTGATGATCTGATTGTATATTACTAGGATTACAGAACACAGCCTCCTTTCCCCTCACTCCTCAGGATACCATGGATCTTTGAACTAGTTTCAAAGTTAAGATTTATGGAAGTTTTCTTATTTTACACCATAATGGTATCCAACAGTTTTGGGTTTTTTTAATATAGGCTACTTTGGTTATTGTTGAATAAGACACATATGCCAAGGGGCAATACATTGGTCATGGTGCTGCAAATCTGGTCTACTCTGCTTATCAGCCAATTTTAGTGGAATGTTAACTAAAGTACCATACTAGAGCAGATGGACTAGATGTTTAGAAGGGGAGAGGTTATTTCCATTTCACAGCTAGGCTTGGCAGAATTACATTTGAATATTTTGTATAATTTTGATGGATAACATTTATTTAAGCATTTTTTCACTTTTTATCGATTTAAATTTTTACAGTTGTGGGAAATTATGGGGGGGTCCAACAACCATTTAATGACAGTAGATACTGAGATTCAAAAAGTTAAACTGATAAAACACAAATTGTCAACATCACATGCCTAAAAAGAATATTTACTTTAAAGTCAAACTCTAAAGTTCCCAAGCAACAACTTATTTTCCTATCTGTACATTTTTGATGATTGATGGAAATATTTTCATGCATGTGTAATAGATACACACACTGAAATCCACATTCACCAGTAAAGATCTAATCCTTCCAAGCCTATTTATAGGGTATTACAAATAGTGTTGTAAGTATAAACCTGTTAAACTGCTGTAAAAAAAAATCACCTAATTCTACATGCCACACTTATCAACCAGGTGTGTTGGTAAGAGGGCACTAGTTCTTGGGGCATATGTGCACATCCCAGTGTGTTTGTTAGAGCCCTTAAATCCTTTGAAACTTGGAGTTGTAGTGACAGGGCACGTGATTGGAGCAAATATGTGACCTACAGGAAACAAGCTATAAGGCTTCTTGCCTGTGGGTTACCATAAAGGTTACCATAAAGGACCCCAAGGTAGCACCTCATGTGGTTCTCTCCACAGTATCCAGGAGGGTTACTAAAGGCAAAGGTATGTCCTCTTTTCTTTAAGCTGGCAGAAGCTGGGAAAGTCTCAGGTGGTCAGTGCCCACTACTTTAAGTGTTCTTGCTCTTGCTTTGGAACTCATGTTTGAAAATGAAGCCAGCCTTGCAGAAAGGGTCATGCACTGAAGAGTTGCTGGAAGCTTTGCAAACTTTCCCAGACAGTGAGTTTTCCCTCAGCATAAATATGTAAACAAAGGAATTTCTGTTATAAAAACCTTTCTAGGCAAGAGTCAGTGGATCATGTGCAGAAGCAGTTGCATATACAGAGGGTGCATGCACTTTCTCCTGTGTGCATCATATTTTGAATCTCATGCTAATTCACAGAATATAGAGTTTACAGCCTTTCATCTTGGTAAATGATACTGTGTTTTTGTTTTAAAAAGAGATGGCAATTAAGTTCCCTCAGCATGAAACTACTTGCTATTTACTGTCCTACACACATCCTAGCAATGAACTCTGCCAAGGTTACCATGACAACCACCTATTACCATGAGTGTTGCCATGTTTTCCATATGTTCTTCACAGCTTCTGCTCATGTTTTTATCTTATACTTTCCCCTCTTCTTTCCTCAATACTTCCTTTCTTCCAATTCAAATATGTGCAATGAGGTTACAAAATGGCTCGGCAGACTATCTTCACAAACACTGCTGTTAACCAAAATTCACTCACAAATGCTTCTAAGCCCTGGTCTACACTAGGAGTTGAGGTCGAATTTAGCAGTGTTAAATCGATTTAACCCTGCACTCGTCCACATGATGAAGCCCTTTTTTTCGACTTAAAGGGCTCTTAAAATCGATTTCCTTACTCCACCCCCGACAAGTGGATTAGCGCTGAAATCGGCCTTGCTGGGTCGAATTTGGGGTACTGTGGACGGAATTAGATGGTATTGGCTATCCCAGAGTGCTCCATTGTGACCGCTAGGGACAGCACTCTCAACTCAGATGCACTGGCTAGGGACAGGAAAAGGCCCGCAAACTTTTCAATTTCAATTTCCTGTTGGCCAGCATGGCAAGCTGCCGGTGAGTGCAGAGCTCATCAGCAGAGGTGACCATGATGGAGTCCCGGAATCACAAAAGAGCTCCAGTATGAACCGAACGGGAGGTACGGGATCTGATCGCTGTATGGGGAGAGGAATCCGTGTTATCAGAACTCCGTTCCAGTTTTCGAAATGCCAAAACATTTGTCAGAATCTCCCAGGGCATGCAGGACAGAGGCCATAACAGGGATACGAAGCACTGCCTCTTGAAACTTAAGGAGCTGAGGCAAGCCTACCAGAAAACGCTACCAGAGAGGCAAACAGCCACTCCGGGTCAGGGCCCCAAACATGCCGCTTCTATGATGAGCTGCATGCCATTTTAGGTTTCAGAGTAGCAGCCGTGTTAGTCTATATTTGCAAAAAGAAAAGGAGTACTTGTGGCACCTTAGAGACTAACAAATTTATTTGAGCATAAGCTTTCATGAGCTGTGACGAAGCGGGACTGTTCTTAATGTTTCCTCTGCATATTGTGGGGGTGCCTCAGTTTCCCCTATGCAGTTCTTAAGTATCTAGGTGGTGGGATAAGGGTGTATGATTGTTGCAGATCCCTAGGGGGCAGGTGTGTGCAGAGGTCTGGACATAGAGAAAGGCCAACACCTTGTTTCCTGGCAACTGATGGCCTGGCCCTTCCCCCCCTGCAAGGTGAGAGATAAAGGGTTGGAGAACAAAGGAATCCGGTGACCTCCTGGCTCGGGAAAGGGACTAAGCCTAGAGGAGAAGGGGCTGGAGGGAGTTGTAGTTTGGGGCTGGCTGGGGACATGGAGTGAAGTGCAGACGTGGTTGTCTGGCTCACTGCCCCCCCAAATGGACCCAGCTGACGGGTCCTGTTCTCTGCACCTACAAGCTCTGTGTTAGACCATGTTCCTGTCATCTAATAAACCTTCTGTTTTACTGACTGTCTGAGAGTCACATCTGTCTGCAAAGTTGGGGTGCAGGACCCTCTGGCTTCCCCAGGACCCCGCCTGGGCGGACTCGCTGTGGAAAGCGCACGGAGGGGCAGAGGATGCTGAATGCTCCGAGGTCAGACCCAGGAAGGTGGAAGCTGTGTGAGCTGTATGTCCTGCAGACAGTCTGCCCACAGAAAGGAGACTTCCCCGGAGTCCTGACTGGCTTCATAGGGAGCAGTTAGAGCATCACCCTGGGACTCCATGACAACTGCTGGCAGCAGTGGGATGTACTGCACCCCGCGGATGGCGCTTCCTGCAGTAAGTGACTGGGGAGCAGAAAAATGAAGGGGGGTTGACGAGGACCAGGCAGGCTGAAGGCTCAGAGAGGAGTGGTTCGGGGGGTGGTTAACCCCTGGGAGTGTGTGACCAGTGAGAAGGACTGTGCAGTAATGGGGTCCCCCTGGGGACTGCGGTGAGCAGTCTCAGGGGCGGAGGAGTCTGCTCACGAAAGCTTATGCTCAGATAAATTTGTTAGTCTCTAAGGTGCCACAAGCACTCCTTTTCTTTATGCCATTTTAGGGGGTTCAGCCACCACTACCCCAGCCGTGTTGTTTGACTCCTTCAATGGAGATGGAGGCAACACGGAAACAGATTTTGGGGACGAGGAAGATGATGATGAAGTTGTAGATAACTCACAGCAAGCAAGCGGAGAAACCGGTTTTCCCGACAGCCAGGAACTGTTTCTCAGCCTGGACCTGGAGCCAGTACCCCCTGAACCCACCCAAGGCTGCCTCCTGGACCCGCCAGGCTGAGAAGAGACCTCTGGTGAGTGTACCTTTTAAAATAGTATACATGGTTTAAAAACAAGCATGTTTAATGATTAATTTGCCCTGGCATTTGCGGCTCTCCTGGATGTATTCCCAAAGCCTTTGCAAAAGGTTTCTGGGGCAGGCAGCCTTATTCCGTCCACCACGGTAGGACACTTTACCACTCCAGGCCAGTAGCACGTACTTGGGAATCACTGTAGAGCAAAGCATTGCAGTGTATGTTTGCTGGCATTCAAACAACATCCGTTCTTTATCTCTCTGTGTTATCCTCAGAAGAGTGATATCATTCATGGTCACCTGGTTGAAATAGGGTGCTTTTCTAAGGGGACATTCAGAGGTGCCCGTTCCTGCTGGGCTCTTTGCCTGTGGCTGAACAGAAATGTTCCCGGCTGTCAGCCATGGGGAGCGGGGAGGAGTGAGGGGTTAGCCACGTGGTGGGGGGAGGCAAAATGCGACCTTGGAACAAAAGCACATGTACTATGTATGTAATGTTAACAGCAAGGTTTACTGTGAAAGAGTGTACCCATTGTTCTATAAAATGTGTCTTTTTAAATACCACTGTCCCTTTTTTTTCCCTCCACCAGCTGCATATGTTTCAAGGATCACAGGATCTTCTCCTTCCCAGAGGCTAGTGAAGATTAGAAGGCAAAAAAAAACGCACTCGTGCTGAAATGTTCTCTGAGCTCATGCTGTCCTCCCACACTGACAGAGCACAGACGAATGCATGGAGGCAGACAATGTCAGAGTGCAGGAAAGCACAAAATGACCGGGAGGAGAGGTGGCGGGCTGAAGAGAGGGCTGAAGCTGAAAGGTGGCGGCAGCGTGATGAGAGGAGGCAGGATTCAATGCTGAGGCTGCCGGAGGATCAAACTAATATGCTCCAGCATATGGCTGAGCTGCAGGAAAGGCAGCTGGAGCACAGACCGCCACTATAGCCCCTGTGTAACCAACCGCCCTCCTCCCCAAGTTCCATAGCCTCCTCACCCAGACGCCCAAGAATGCTGTGCGGGGGGCTCCGGCCACCCCGCCACTCCACCCCAGAGGATTGCCCAAGCAACAGAAAGCTGGTATTCAATAAGTTTTAAACTTATAAAGTGCTGTGTGGCCTTGTCCTTCTCTCCTCCACCACCCATCCCGGACTACCTTGGCAGTTATCCCCCTATTTGTGTGATGAATGAATAAAGAATGCATGAATGTGAAGCAACAATGACTTTATTGCCGCTGCAAGCGGTGATCGAAGGGAGGATGGGAGGGTGGTTAGCTTACAGGGAAGTAGAGTGAACCAAGGGGCGGGGGGTTTCATCAAGGAGAAACAAAACAGAACTTTCACACCGTAGCCTGGCCAGTCATAAAACTGGTTTTCAAAGCTTCTCTGATGTGTACCGCGCCCTCCTGTGCTCTTCTAACCGGCCTGGTGTCTGGCTGTGCATAACCAGCAGCCAGGTGATTTGCCTCAACCTCCCACCCCGCCATAAACATCTCCCCCTTACTCTCACAGATATTGTGGAGTGCACAGCAAGCAGTAATAACAGTGGGAATATTGGTTTTGCTGCCGTCTAACCGAGTCAGTAAACTGCGCCAGCATGCTTTTAAATGTCCAAATGCACATTCTACCACCATTCTGCACTTGCTCAGCCTGTAGTTGAACAGCTCCTGACTACAGTCCAGGCTGCCTGTGTACGGCTTCATGAGCCATGGCATTTAGGGGTAGGCTGTGTCCCCAAGGATAACTATAGGCATTTCAACATCCCCAACGGTTATTTTCTGGTCTGGGAATAAAGTCCCTTCCTGCAGCTGTTGAAACAGACCAGAGTTCCTGAAGATGTGAGCGTCATGTACCTTTCCCGGCCATCCCACGTTGATGTTGGTGAAACGTCCCTTGTGATCCACCAGTGCTTGCAGAACTATTGAAAAGTACCCCTTGCAGTGTATGTACTCGCCGGCTTGGTGCTCCAGTGCCAAGATAGGGATATGGGTTCCGTCTGTGACCCCACCAAAGGGAATCCCATTGCAGCAAAGCCATCCACTATGACCTGCACAGTTCCCAGGGTCACTACCCTTGATATCAGCAGATCATAGAATCATAGAATATCAGGGTTGGAAGGGACCTCAGGAGGTCATCTAGTCCAACCCCCTGCTCAAAGCAGGACCAATCCCCAATTAAATCATCCCATCCAAGGCTTTGTCAAGCCTGACCTTAAAAACTTCCAAGGAAGGAGATTCTACCACCTTTGATCTTTGATTGCATTGGCTACTTGCATTACAGCAGCCCCCACGGTAGATTTGCCCACTCCAAATTGATTCCTGACTGACCGGTAGCTGTCTGGCATTGCAAGCTTCCACAGGGCTATTGCCACTCACTTCTCAACTGTGAGGGCTGCTCTCATCTTGGTATTCTTGTGCCTCAGGGCGGGGGAAAGCAAGTCACAAAGTTCCATGAAAGTGCCCTTACCCATGCGAAAGTTTCGCAGCCACTGGGAATCGTCCCAGACCTGCAACACTATGCAGTCCCACCAGTCTGTGCTTGTTTCCCGGGCCCAGAATCAGCGTTCCACTGCATGAACCTGCCCCATTAGCACCATGATGCCCGCATTGCCAGGGCCCGTGCTTTGAGAGAATTCTGTGTCCTCATCACTCTTGTCACCGTGCTGATGACGCCTACTCGCCTGATTTCGCTTTGCCAGGTTCTGGTGCTGCATATACTGCTGGATAATGCGTGTGGTGTTTAATGTGCTCCTAATTGCCAAAGTGATCTGAGCGGGCTCCATGCTTGCCGTGGTATGGCATCTGCACAGAAAAAAGGTGCAGAATGATTGTCTGCCGTTGCTCTGATGGAGGGAGGGGCGACTGACAACACGGCTTACAGGGAATTAAAATCAACAAAGGACATGGCTTTACATTAAGGAGAAACAAAAACAACGGTCACACAGAATGGCCCCCTCAAGGATTGAACTCAAATCTCTGGGTTTAGCAGGCCAATGCTCAACTCACTAAGCTATCCCTTCCTCTGGTATTTCAGGCAGGACTGAATCTCCATTAAAGTTTTCAAGGTGCCCCGACAGACCTCACCAAAATGATTGTCGGCCATTGATTTCACAGAGGGAGGGAGGGAGGGGGGAGCAAATGAATACAAAACAAATCTGGTCTATTTCTTGTTTTGATCCACTCCATCTATCTTTTACATCTTTGGCCGGCAATAGACGGTGCAGTAGGACTGCAAACCATCTACATCTCCTGGCTGCTCAGCAGAAGATGGTGCAATAGGACTGCTAGCCATCCTCATCTCCTGCCTGCTCACCATAAGATAGTACTGCAGGACTAAAGAGAATGACCTGGTCGAGTCACTCCTAATTTAGTCCCTGCACCCATGTCTGCCCAGGCGCTCCTGACCGACCTTACCGAGGCAGCCAGGAGCACCTTGGACACGATGACGATGGTTTTCAGGCCTATTGCACCGTCTGCTGCCACAAGGCAACGTCTGCTGCTGTGTAGCAATGCAGTACCGCATCTGCCAGAACCCAGGAGCCATACAGTGACAGTGAGGTGAGCGGGCTCCATGCTTGCTGTGGTATGGTGTCTGCACAGGTAACTCAGGAAAAAAGGCACAAAACGATTGTCTGCCGATGCTTTCAGAGAGGGAGGGAGCGAGGGCCTGATGACATGTACCCAGAACCACCCGCAACAATGTTTTTTGCCCCATCAGGGATTGAGATCTCAACCCAGAATTCCAATGGCCAGTGGAGACTGCGGGAACTGTGGGATAGCTACCCACAGTGCAACACTCCGGAAGTCGACTCTAGCCTTGGTACTGTGGAAGCACTCCGCTGAGTTAATGCACTTAGAGCACTTTGTGTGGGGACACACAATCAACTATATAAAAACGATTTCTAAAAAACCAACTTCTATAAATTTGACCTAATTTTGTAGTGTAGACACACCCTAAAACAAAAAAAGTGGATATAAATGGGGCCAAAATTATTTCAGTTGTTTTTTTTATTAAAGTATCCAGGTTTGTTTTTTAACCCAGTAAACCCCTCTGTTCTAATGGTGGTAAATGAGTTGGAGGTGGTGTCTAGTGGAATGACAGATTAGTGTTAGGTTTGGTTTTATTTAGCATCTTCATTAAAATATGAAGTTCAGGGTAAATAGCATGTAAATTGCATTCCCAGATAATAAAGAAAGTACAGTTGTGAATGCCAATGAGGGCATAAAAAGACAAACAAGTACAGAGAGATTAGAAAAAAGGAGATGGAAACAAAATGGGATTCAGATTTGGTAAGTACAATGTAACTGGGGGAAATAATTCAACAGATATTGGGGAGATGGAAACCCTCTGAAAGCATTATGTCAAAAGATTGCTACAAATATTAGTGGATAGGAAATATAAAACAGTATGAATTTGCAATAGAATATGGCATCAGAAATCTAACAAAGTCTGAATATTCAGATTCCTCATAGAACAAAGCCAGGAGAGGATGTTCTCTATACATCTCTAGTGAGATAAGAGATATAATTTCTGGAAGTGCCTAACTTGCTTAGGAACCCAAGTCCCATTTTCCAAAGTGACTTAGGCACTCAGGAGCCTGAGGTTTGCTCATTAAAATTGGACTTTGTCACTTTTAAAAGTTTGACCTCACATCTGAAAAACTAAATTCTGGAAACCAAAGTAAGGGAGATAAACAATATTGGGCTATTCAAAGAGCAACTAATTTTTAAAAGGGTAAAGGATCATTTATGAGGAAAAACCATAACAAATACATACAGTATTAGTGTCATGTTATAGGGCAAACCGCATCTTAGACCACTTTCGGTCCTTCTCAAGTGCACTGCTTAGGCAAGAGCAGGCCTGGCTTCTTGTACCTCATCCTGAGCAGAGACATGCAGACTGGATCTCTGGGCTGCATATTAATGCAGCAGGTGCAGCAGACTTTAGCACCTGAAAGCCCCTTTCCCCCCACTCTAGGAGTCCATAACAGCAGATGATTAAAGTTACTCTAAAACAACTTCTTTAAATAATTCATTTTGTTTTTTTCAACCTAACAAGTACAAGGCCCACAGGGCCTGGGGATAAAACAAAAAACTCTTACATGCATCTTTCCTTACCTAAGGTATTTATACATAGCTCAGATAAGGCCAGCTCATTCCCATCTCTGGGTTGGGAGAGCCAGCCTGCCTGCTAGGTGTCCCAGTGTCTGTCTCTCTCTGTCTGACTGTGTCAGTCCATTTGAGGGTCATCCTTAGTCTGCTGACAATCCACTTCTCTCTCCTTCCTGATGTAAGCGGGGGAATAGTCCCGCTATTGTGGGGAACTTTCCTGGCTTCTGCACTACCCTGGTGAAGTGGGCTAGTGAAAGGATCTGAGTCCTCACTCCCACTTCCTTTACCCAGTGATCTCCCTGCCCTTGAGGGCTCCCCTTCCACTCTCCTGTCTGGCAGAGACCTCGTAACCCCAACAGGGCTGGGCCCAGGATTCCTGGGGGGCTTGACCCCCAACCCTGGTGTAGTCACCTAGGAAAGGGGTTAGGGTAAGGGCACTTCTCTGACCCACTGACCATTACATACAAGTTAAAGCAAATGCAAGTTATTTAATCAACAATTAATTTTTAAAAGAATAAGGAAAAATGGGAAAGGTTAAAGGAAACACATCACCCTGCTCTGTGGCAGGGAACATCACAAACAGTGTCTCTGGAATGTCAGGGAAGTTCACAGTCTGTTCCTTGTAAGTACCAGGCCTTCTTCTCCGGCCCTGGCTGTGCTGCAGGGATACTGTGGGTTGGACACTTGCTCTGGTGGTGGCCACACGCTCTCAGGCTCTAAGTGGTAGGACCCTTCTTTCCAGTGTCGCCCCCGCCCTGTTGGGGTTACGATCCAAGCCTGGCCTGCAGAGCCTCTTGGCTGAGGCGTCTCCCTGTGCTGGGCCCGCTGCCCAGGGTCCCCCATCGCTCTCCCCAGCTGCTCACGTCACCCGACTCCGGACTGCTCCAGCCCCAGCTCCAGCTCCACTCTATCTCAGCACTGCTGCTGCTGCTCTGCCTCCAGCTCCTTGGGCTGCTTCTTTGGCCCCTCTGCCTCCTACAGCTCTGCTCCCAGGAGAGGTCTGCTCTGCAGGCTGCTTCTGTGACTCTACTCCCAGCACTGACATGCTTCATGGGCTGCTTTTCTGGCCCCTCTGGCTCTGGTTGCTGCAGCTTTCTTCCCAGGGCAAGTCTGCTCTCTCTGGGCTGTGCCTCTGGCTTTGGGGCTGCAGCTCTGCTCCCAGGACAGGGTCTGCTCTCTCTGGATCTGGCCCAGCTCTACTCCCCTGCTCAGCTTGGGCCCCTGCTTTCTCCTTAGCTCCGCCCCACTCTGTCTGACCCAAGCAATTCCAGCTCACATGGAGGACGGGACCTCCCTGGCCTCCTGACTCCCTGATTAGCCTGCCCACCCGTCATTCAGGCTGACTCTCACTGGCCTCTCCCAATTGTTCCTGGGGGCTGTCAGTCTCAGGATCCTGATTCCCCATCGACCCTTCCCCCTTTTTAGTACTGGGAGCTAGCAACTAAAACACCCCCACTGAATGTTGGTAAGGGGGCAACAACATAAGGGCTCCCCTTACACGGAGGTCAGCACTTTTTAGGTTTAGGCACCAGCCTTAGGAAGATTAAACTATGCCTGTCTTGATAGAACCAGATAGTAGCTACTTCTCAGTAGACGGCCCAGTCATTATTAACTCAATGCCCTTGAAGCTGTTCATCTCAGGCGTCTTACATTTGCCATTGTTGTTTCCTGCTGCTCTCTCTTGACAACCCTCCTTTGATTTAACTCCTGAAAGGAAGGCATATTAATATCAAACCAATAATCTGAGGGGCATAGGGCATTCATAAAAAATACTGCACAACTCTCTCATTCTCCACATTCTAAATAATTCAAAGAGTATAAAGATCCAATACAGAGAAGAATGGTATACCATAAAGTGAGTGAGCAGGATCAGGCATGCTTTAGCATAGTAATAAGTGTAATTCAGTTTTAATTAAGACTAATCAGGGAAAGCCTTCTACTAGCTGAAATAACCTTCTAAGAGGAGTGGTGGAAATTCCATCAGGGAAGACATTTGAAATGAGAATGAATAAAGTACTACAAACTATATTGTATTTTAAAAGTCCTGCATTGATAGGGCAGCTGGACAAGTCTATATTAGACTTATTCTGTCAGCTGAGGATGAATTAATCACTGAACTAAATATTTAATGATTGTCTAAGCATAAGTGATCATGACCCAATTTCACTTTGGATGTACCTAATTTAACCCAATTTCACAGTAATACATATGCACATCATGCTTTGAAAGGGTTAATTTCCCAAAGCTGAAAGTAAACATGAGAAAAAAGTGAGTAGGAGGAAAAATTCAAACAAAAATGTGAATGACAGTTGGGAGTTTAAGAATGTTTTATTAGATGCTCCCAAAAGCCAAAACAATTCCACAGTGACATAAGAAAACTTATTAAAATTTTAAAAAAATATTCTGGTTAAGAATATTCTGGGAAGTGAAAAGTTGCAGTTAAAAATTAAAACAATTCAACAAATGGAGAAATGGTGGCATTGATAGCAATGAGTACAAATTGGTAATTAGAAGATAAAGACAATTGATATAGAAGGCTAAAAAGGTATGAATGAAAAGAAATCTATGGCCAGTAGAGTTAAGAACAATAAGAAGCATTTCCTTAACTATACCAGAATGCTGGGAAACTTGGAACACTGGGCTACTGGAAGGGTAAATGGAATTTCCAGATTCAGGGTAAATGCACCTCTAACGCTTGCTGTGGTTTGCCCATGGGATGTCGTCTTAAGTTTCAGGCCTCTAACCATCGCCTTGCTCTGGCAAGGACCCACCTCTCTCTTCCTCAAGACAAAGGATTTAGGCCCCAGCCTCCTGCAAATCCCTGTGATTATCCCAGCAGGTCTGACCTAGCTCAGCACACACAGTTTGTTTTCTTTCAGAAGTCTATGAACAGTGTATTTCAGCAGTTACAAGTAACCAAATTACTCTTCGAAAGCAGCGTGCATTTATTTCAGGACAAAATCAGAGACAATAAAAGGCCTAAATGCATACTAAACTTACCAGAAGTTTCCCATCTTCCACGTCCGGGTCTGGTAGGTCACAGCCTTTCCACAACACTTCAGCAGGTTTTGTACCTTTCCCACCTGGGAAAAGGTTCATGTCCATTGGTTGCCTCAAACTGGGGCTCAGTCAGTTCAAGCTTTATACCTCAAGCTTGCTCTTTGTCTCCTGGGCCACTTGAACCCTGTCTGAACCAGCACATGTAATTCATTTCAGTGAGTGCTTCTCTTGAGTTATTTACAAGTTCCAGGGTTTGCAGTAATTATCCACCCCTGATTTTAGTTCCTGGATAGACCTTAATGCCACACACACATACATGTAACTAGCCAGCATACAATAACTAGCTCACAAACATGCAGTGAATCTTTTACAAAGTTGAAACAATAGTCTCAAAAAGATATGTCTGTTAGTCATACCTGTCACGGGGATGACCCTGGTACTTATAAGCCAATTAACCCAACATCCATTGCATTCAATATAAAAGAAAGAGTGATATGGGACACAATCAGTAAAGAATGAAATCATGGTAGCATCATTCATGGCAATCAACATGGTTTTATGGATAATAGCTCTTTTTAAGAAATTTGATTTAGAAATTTGATTGCATCATATATGTTTGATCCAAAAAAGTAATTATGTTGCCATAACATATTTAGACATCTGTTAAGCATCCTGAAAAGCTGTCCTGCATGGCATTCTGATAAAATTGGCATTATATAAAGTTAATGTGGGCTATGTTAAGTGGATTAAAATTAAATGGCTAGATTATCTGATCTCAAAAAAGTAATTGTAAATGGAAAACTGAGTTTCCAGTCAGGTTCCAAAGGGATCTATTCTTGCCCCAAAACTATTCAATAGCTTTCAGTAATCCAGAAGAAAATAAGAGAATTGCTGATAAAATTTGCAGAAGGCATAACTGGTGGCATGCTAAATAATGATTGGCCAGGTCAATTATACAAACCAATCTAGATCACTTGGTAATTTGAGCAACACTAGTTAATACAGCCAAACCATAGGTCACACATTTAGGAACAAACAACATAGAGTATTCATTATGGAGACAGTATCCTGGAAGCCATCAAAACTGAAATGGCTTTGGGGTAAACAACAAATAGAACATGAATTCCCAGTGTGATGCTGTAAGTTAATAAGGCTAATGCGATCTATGGATGTATAAGCAAGGGAAATATCAAGTAGTAGTACAGAGGAGCATACCTCTGTGACACTCTATAACTCAGGGGAACACCCAGCACCCCCATGTTCATCCTTATAAAATGATTGTGTGGTATCCAATACAAAGTCTGTCTGTCGGGTGTCTTTGAAAGGCTCATGATACACTGAGCATTGTTGTTATAGTAATGTTCTAGGTAGTAATTTCATGTATATAGTTATGAGTCTGAAAACGTGTCTTCATGGCTTAAAACAAGCCCAGGCAAAACTCTCCAAGAACAGAGGGGCAGTTCACACCTCATCATGGCATGTATGGGACAAATCCAGCCCAGCCTCTCAGGAACAAAGGACCCTGAGCTAGGCATCAACAAAGGATCTGTTGGACTCTCCAGTGAGTCACCCCCTTCCCTTGGTAAGTCTGGGACTACAATGAGGTAATGTTAACCTGACTATGAAGGGGCAGGGGGAAAAGCCAAGAGGGAAGAAAGAACGTGATAAAAAGGGAGAGACACTTGCCATGCTCTCTCTTTTCCACCTCCATGTGACTGAAGCGCTGATCAAGGGGGAGCCTGGCTGATGGGCAACCAGCCTGCCTGGGGTGAGAAGCATCTAAGTTTGTAAGGGCACTGAAAGCATTAAGATCAGCTTAGAATGAGTTTTGCTTTTATTTAATTTGACCAAATCTGCCTTGTTGTGCTTTGACTTATAATCACTTAAAAAAAAATCTATCTTTTGTAGTTAATAAATGTGTTTGTTTATTCTACCTGAAACAGTCCGTTTGGTTTGGAGTGTGTCAGACTCCCCTTGGGATAACAAGCCTGGTACATATCACTTTCTTTGTTAAATTGATGAACTCATATAAGCTTGCAGTGGCCAGCAGGCATAACTGGACACGGCAAGATTGAGGTTCCTACGGTTGTGTCTGAGGTTCCTATTGGCTAGTGTCATTTGGTTGCACAGTCCAAGCAGCGGCTGGCCAAAAGTGCTCACTCACGTAGCTGGGAGCAGCTTACATGCTAGAGGCTGTGCGTGAACAGTCTGGGAGTGGGGGTTCTCACAGCGGAGCAGGGTAAGGCTGGCTCCCAGAATTGAGGATTGGAGTGACCTAGGAGATCACTGGTCCAGATAACACCAGGGGAACTTCACAACCTCCATATATAACATTAGACAGACCATCATTGGAATATTGTGTCTAGTTCTGGTGTCCATACTTCAAAAAGGATACTGAAAAATTGAATAGGATTCAGAAAAGAACCACAAGAATGATTCAAGGTCTGGAAACCATGCCCTTTTAGAGAGAGACTTAAGAAGTTTAATCTATTTAATTTATCTAAAGGAAGATTAAGAGATGATTTGATCACAGTCTACAAGTACCTATGGTCAAGAGATTTCTGATGTTAGATGGCTCTTTAATCTAGCAGAAAAGGTCATGACAAGATCCAGTGACTGGACACTGAAGCTTGATAAATTCAGGCTACAAATAAAGGCGCACATTTTTAAGTGAGGATAAGTAATTATTCGAATACCTTACTATGGATATTGTGAATTAGTTTCCTGTAGTCTTTCAGAAATATGATATATCTCAAACAGAAGTTATGGGCTTGATGCAGAGACTACTGGATGCAGCCTGTTATGCAGGAGGTTTGACTAGATGATCATAAAGTCCTTTCTGGCCATATAAAAATTTTTAAAAAATGGTCTAACAGGTCTTGTTACCTTGGCTAGCATGGTTTTAGGTTAGAGCTGTTTGACCTTTGAAGCACCATGGCTAGTGCTCCCAAGAGACACCAGCATTCAGTACCAGACTTGATGAAACAAGCGCCAGCACGTAACAGCACAATGACATGCAGGTTTCTTCCTCCACCACTGTGTGTTCTGCTTTTTCAGTGTAGAATATTATGCAAGTTGAAGTTCTATTCTCACCAAGTACCACTGTATATATGTGTGCTATGGTGATTATACACGCTGATAGGAGCCCAGAGTGAAGAGGACTATGCTCACTAGCTGTTATCCTGGGCTTTAGAAAAGGGACTTATTGAAGTAAATGGAAGTTTTGTCATAGACATTAAGGGAAGCAGGATCTGGTGTGTCTTATCACTTTGGGAAAGAGAAGGAATTCTAACATTAGAGAAGGAAGGTTTGGCAGCCTGCAGAGAAGAAAATTAAATGATCATTCAAACATCAAGTCAACTTGCCACCCTTTGATGAAGAATAATTTTACATTAATGTTTTCTCTTTTTGCCTTGTAGGATTGTTGCCACCCAATTTAGTGGCCATGATTTAAAAAAAAAAAACATAGCTTCATCAGCACTGCTCTTCCTATATGCCATTCTGCACATCCCAGGCAAAAGGGATTTTGCTTGTGTCATTCTCTGACAAGTGTTATTCCTTTCCTGTCTGTGTTATATTATATATAAATAAAGTCGATAAATAGTGTGAGCAAATGCAACAAGCTTGCTCTTTAAGAAATTAGATAATTGTATTTTGTCATTTGTTAGAATGGTTTGCTTTAATTTAGTAAGCTTATTCTGCTATCAGATATTTATATAACACAGGATTCTTTGACATATAGTTGTATGTAATCTTATCTCTCCTGGGAGAGTTCAGCATCTTTATCACAATTTGTCTAGCAGGAGCCTAACACACACATCCTTCAGCTTATCTGTTGTCTAATGTCATCACTCATAATTGGATGGGAGGAAGATTTTATGGAATCTTTCTGTCTCTAATAAAGTGGTGGCTAGAGCAGCCTACAGAGGTGACATGAAAAACTCCACTATCCAATAAAAAGTTGAATTATCTCATTGTCAACAATAGTGAAATATGCTGCATTGTGTTGCAGTGGTACGTTGGCTGCCTGTAGCGAGCACGACATTTGTTGCCAAGAGTGATGTCAAAGTGGACAAAGGATCACTACCACTACTGGCTGCTGATGGTGGTGTGAAAGGAGTTTGAAGGTTCCATTTTTAAACACTTAAGCTCTAAAATGAACTTGATCAGACATATCGTTCCAATTTTCTGATACCCTAAACTGACAAAAAACTCTTGTCCTCCTTGGGCAGACACCTCCGTCTCTTTGGCTCTGGAGGCAAGATGGAGAAAAAATAATACCCATAACTGAGCTGTCAGTCCCATGCCAGACTGCCCTTTTTATATACAAGTCTTAAGACTTCAAACTATTACAAAAGAACATAAGAATGGCCATACTGGGTCAGGTCCAGGTCCAAAGGTCCATCCAGCCCAGTATCCTGTCTACCGACAGTGGCCAATGCCAGGTGCCCCAGAGGGAGTGAACCTAACAGGTAATGATCAAGTGATCTCTCTCCTGCTATCCATCTCCATCCTCTGACAAACAGAGGCTAGGGACACTATTCTTTACCCATCCTGGCTAATAGCCATTAATGGACTTAACCTCCATTAATTTACCCAGTTCTCTTTTAAACCCTGTTATAGTCCTAGCCTTCACAACCTCCTCAGGCAAGGAGCTCCACAGGTTGACTGCACTGTGTGAAGAACTTGCTTCTGTTTATTTTAAACCTGTTGCCCATAAATTTCATTTGGTGGCCCCTAGTTCTTATATTATGAGAACAAGTAAATAACTTTTCCTTATTCACTTTCTCCACACCACTCATGATTTTATATACCTCTATTATATCCCCCCTTAGTCTCCTCTTTTCCAAGCTGAAAAGTCCTAGCCTCTTTAATTTCTCCTTATATGGGACCTGTTCCAAATCCCTAAGCATTTTAGTTGCCCTTTTCTGAACCTTTTTTAATGCCAGTATTTTTTTTTTTTTTTGAGATGAGGGAACCACATCTGTACGCAGTATTCAAGATGTGGGCATACAATGGATTTATATAACGGCAATAAAATATTCTCCATCTTATTCTCTTTCCCTTTTTTAATGATTCCTAACATCTGGTTTGCTTTTTTGACTGCCGCTGCACACTGCGTGGACGTCTTCAGAGACCTATCCACGATGACTGCAAGATCTTTTTCCTGATTAGTTCAAGCTAAATTAGCCCCCATCATATTGTATGTACAGTTGGGGTTATTTTCTCCAATGTGCATGCCTTTACATTTATCCACATTAAATTTAATTTGCCATTTTATTTCCCGATCACTTAGTTTTGTGAGATCTTTTTGAAGTTCTTCACAGTCTGCTTTGGTCTTAACTGTCTTGAGCAGTTTAGTATCATCTGCAAACTTTGCCACCTCACTGTTTACCCCTTTTTCCAGATCATTGATGAATAAGTTGAATAGGATTGATTCTAGGACTGATCCTTGGGGAACAGCACTAGTTACCCCTCTCCCTTCTGAACATTTACCATTTATTACTACTCTTTGTTCCCTCTCTTTTAACCAGTTTTCAATCCATGAAAGGATCTTCCCTCTTATCCCATGACAACTTAATTGGCAGAAGAGCCTTTGGTGAGGGAACTTGTCAAAGGCTTTCTGGAAATCTAAGTACACTATGTCCACTGGATCCCCCTTGTCCACATGTTTGTTAACCCCTTTCAAAGAACTCTAATAGATTAGTAAGACATGATTTGCCTTTACAAAAATCATGTTGACTTTTGCCCAACAATTTATGTTCTTCTCTGTGTCTGACAATTTTATTCTTTACTATTAAAAAGAAAAGGAGTACTTGTGGCACCTTACAGACTAACAAATTTATTTAAGTATAAGCTTCCGTGAGGTACAGCTCACTTCATCGGATGCATGCAGTAGAAAATACAGTGGGGAGATTTTATATACACAGAGAACATGAAACAATGGGTGTTCCCATACACACTGTAACAAGAGTGATCGGGTAAGGTAAGCTGTTACCAGCAGGAGAGGGAAAAAAACCTTTTGTAGTGATAATCAAGGTGGGCCATTTCCAGCAGTTGATAAGAACATGTGAGGAAGAGTAGGGGGGCGGGATAAACATGGGGGAAAAGTTTTACTTTGTGTACTCCCAGTCTTTATTCAAGCCTAATTTAATGGTGTCAAGTTTGCAAATTAATTCCAATTCAGCAGTCTCTCGTTGGAGTCTGTTTTTGAAGTTTTTTTGTTGAAGAATTGAGACTTTTAGGTCTAATCGAGTAACAAGAGAGATTGAAGTGTTCTCCGACTGGTTTTTTAATGTTATAATTCTTGACGTCTGACTTGTGTCCATTTATTCTTTTACGTAGAGACTGCGGAACCACCTGATCAACATCCTCTACAGCAAACGGGGAAAGATTAAGAATGAGCTCTCAAAACTGGATACTCTCATAAAAAGACAACCTTCCACACAAACTTCCTCGTGGCTGGACTTTACAAACACTAGACAAGCCATTTACCACACACTTTGCTTCTCTACAAAAGAAAAAGGACACTAAACTATCTAAACTACATGCTACAAGGGGCCACAACAGTGGTTCCCTTAACCAACCCAGCAATATTGTCAATCTATCCAGCTATACGCTTAGCCCAGCAGAAGAATCTGTCCTATCTCAGGGCCTCTCCTTCTGCCCTTCCCCCTCCCTTCCCCGAACATGATGTGGCTGTGGTGACCTAGAATCCTATTTTGACGTCTCCGACTCAAGGAATATTTCCAACACCTCTGAACAGCATACTAACCCAGAGACCTTCCTACCAAGACTACAAAAAAAAAGGATTCGGGGTGGACTCCTCCTGAAGGTCGAAACAACAGACTGGACTTCTACATAGAGTGCTTCCACCGATGTGCATGGGCTGAAATTGTGGAAAAGCAGCATCTCTTGCCCCATAACCTCAGCCGTGCAGAACACAATGCCATCCACAGCCTCAGAAACAACTCTGACATCATAATCAAAAAGGCTGACAAAGGAGGTGCTGTCATCATCATGAATAGGTCGGAATATGAACAAGAGGCTGCTAGGTAGCTGTCCAACACCACATTCTACAAGTCTTTACCCTCTGACCCCACTGAGGGGTACCAAAAGAAACTACACCATCTGCTCAAGAAACTCCCTGAAAAAGCACAAGAACAAATCCACACAGACACACCCCTCGAACTCTGAGCAGGGGTATTCTATCTGCTACCCAAGATCCATAAACCTGGAAATCCTGGATGCCCCATCATATCAGGCGTTGGCATCTTGATAGCAGGATTGTCTGGCTATGCAAACTCCCTCCTCAGGCTCTATGCTACCAGCACTCCCAGCTATCTTTGAGATACCACTTTTGACTTTCTGAGGAAACTACAATCCATCGGTGATCTTCCTGAAAATATCATCTTAGCCACTATGGATGTAAAAGCCCTGTACACCAACATTCCACACAAAGATGGACTACAAGCCATCAGGAACAGTATCCCCAATAATGTCACAGCAAACCTGGTGGCTGAACTTTGTGACTTTGTCCTCACCCATAACTATTTCACATTTCGGGACAATGTATACCTTCAAATCAGCGGCACTGCTATGGGTACCCACATGGCCCCACAGCCTGCCAACATTTTTATGGCTGACTTAGAACAACACTTCCTCAGCTCTCATCCCCTAATGTCCCTACTCTACTTGCACTACATTGATGACATCTTCATCATCTGGATCCATGGAAAAGAAGCCCTTGAGGAATTCCACCATGATTTCAACAATTTTCATCCCAGCATCAACCTCAGCCTGGTCCAGTCCACACAAGAGATCCACTTCCTGGACACTACGGTGCTAATAAGCGATGGTCACATAAACACCACCCTATACTGGAAAGCTACTGACCGCTATTTCTACCTACATGCCTCCAGCTTTCATCCAGACCACACCACACGATCCATTGTCTACAGCCAAGCTCTCTGATACAACCACATTTGCTCCATCCCCTCAGACAGAGACGAACACCTGCAAGATCTCTATCAAGCATTCTTACAACTACAGTACCTGAAGTGAAGAAACAGATTGACAGAGCCAGAAGTGTACCCAGAAGTTACGTACTACAGGACAGGCCCAACAAAGAAAACAACAGAACGCCACTAGCCATCACCTTCAGCCCCCAACTAAAACCTCTCCAGTACATCATCAAGGATCTACAACCTATCCTGAAGGACGACCCATCACCCTCACAGATCTTAGGAGACAGGCCAGTCCTTGCTTACAGACAGCCCCCCAACCTGAAGCAAATACTCATCAGCAACCACACACCACACAACAAAACACTAACCCAGGAACCTATCCTTGCAACAAAGCCCAACTGTGTCCACATATCTATTCATGGGGCACCATCATAGGGCCTAATCACATCAGTCACACTATCAGAGATTCATTCACCTGCACATCTACCAATGTGATATATGACATGTGCCAGCAATGCCCCTCTGCCATGTACATTGGCCAAACCGGACAGTCTCTACATAAAAGAATAAATGGACACAGATCAGATGTCAAGAATTATAACATTCAAAAACCAGTCGGAGAACACTTCAATCTCTCTGGTCACTCGATTACACACCTAAAAGTCGCACTTCAACAACAAAAACTTCAAAAACAGACTCCAATGAGAGATTGCTGAATTGGAATTAATTTGCAAACAGGACACTATTAAATTAGGCTTGAATAAAGACTGGGAGTGGATGTGTCATTACACAAAGTAAAACTATTTCCCCATGTTTATTCCCCCCCGCCCGACTGTTCATCACACGTTCTTGTCAACTCCTGGAAATGGCCCACCTTGATTATCACTACAAAAGGGTATTTTTTCTCTCCTGCTGGTAATAGCTCACCTTACCTGATCACTCTCATTACAGTGTGTATGGTAACACCCATTGTTTCATGTTCTCTGTGTGTATAAAATCTCCCCACTGTATTTTCCACTGCATGCATCCGATCAAATGAGCTGTAGCTCACGAACGCTTATGCTCAAATAAATTTGTTAGTCTGTAAGGTGCCACAAGTACTCCTTTTCTTTTTGTGGATACTGACTAACACGGCTGCTACTCTGAAACCATTCTTTACTATTGTTTCAACTAATTTGCCTGGTACTGACGTTAGACTTACCGATTTGTAATTGCTGGGATCACCTCTAGAGCCCTTTTTAAATATTGGAGTTACATTAGCTAGCTTCTAGTCATTGGGTACAGAAGCTGATTGTAACCTGTCCTTTAAAACCATAGTTAATAGTTCCACAACTTCACATTTGAGTTCTTTCAGAACTCTTGGGTGAATGCCATCTGGTCCCTGTGACTTGTTACTGTTAATTTTATCAATTAATTCCAAAATCTCCTCTAGTGACACTTCAATCTGTGACAATTCCTCAGATTTCTCACCTACAAAAGATGGCTTAGGTTTGGGAATCTCCCTAACATCCTCAGCCGTGAAGACTGAAGCAAAGAATTCATTTAGTTTCTCTGCAATGATTTTATCGATTAGGGTCCCCACTGGTTGTTTAGCAGGCTTCCTGCTTGTGATGTACTTAAAAAACATTGTTATCACCTTTTGAGTTTTTGGCTAGCTGTTCTTCAAACTCCTTTTTGGGTTTTTTCATTACATTTTTACACTTCATTTGGCAGTGTTTATGTTCCTTTCTATTTACCTCACTAGAATTTGACTTCCACTTTTTAAAAGATGCCTTTTTAAAAAGATACCTTTTTTATACACAAACTGTGTCCTAGTTCCCACTAGTCTCAAATTATGGCACTGCAATAATTCTGCTATGGTAATTTGTGATTGCACAGTAGCTTGATATATATATATATAGACACACACACACCCTAAAGTGGTGACACAAATGTCATGGCCACATGTTCCATTTAATGAAAAACACACTCACTTTGTCAGTGATACAGTACAAGTACTCCATTTTATGCATCTTTTATGAGCACTTGAAGTGTTTTCAGATTAGCTCTTGGTCATGTTCAGATTCAATTTCTGCTAGAATCAGAATATTTTAGGCTAATAAAACTGCTAGAAGACTTAAGGGAAGTCCCACTTCATTTTTGTTTTAATTTTATAAAATCTGAAGCAATTCATTCTCAGTGACCTGAGGTCAAATACACAGTAAAATGATTTCCTATTTATGTGATTTTTGCAATAAAAAATGAATTTTAAAATAAATTCCGTATTTTCAATCTTTGTTTTCTCATAGAAAGTGCCCACTGTTGCATGCCAGCTAATAGATCATCCATTAAAGTGAAGTTAGATTTAAAAAAAAATTTACAACAGTCTTGCTTAATTTTGTCCCTATTCCATACTTTGTAGGTTGACAAAAACATCGAGGAGTCAGGTGGCACCTTAAAGACTAAGATATATTTGGGCATAAGTTTTTGTGGGTAAAAAAACCACTTCTTCAGATGCATGGAGTGAAAATTACAGATGCAGGCATAAAATATACTGACACATGAAGAGAAAGGAGTTACCTTACAAGTAGAGAACCAGTGTTGACAAGACCAATTCAGTCAGAGTGGATGTGGTCCACTCCCCATAACTGATGAGGAGGTGTCAATACCAAGAGATGGAAAATTGCTTTTGTAGTGAGCCAGCCACTCCCAGTCCCTATTCAAGCCCAAATTGATGGTGTGTTAAGTTTGCAAATGAATTGTAGCTCAGCAGTTTCTCTTTGAAGTCTGTTTTTGAAGTTTTTTTTGTTTGTTTGTTGAATAGCTACTTTTAAATGTTATTGAGTGTCCAGAGAAACTGAAGTTTCAGAGTAGCAGCCGTGTTAGTTTGTATCCGCAAAAAGAAAAGGAGGACTTAAAATCATAGAATATCAGGGTTGGAAGGGACCTCAGGAGGTCATCTAGTCCAACCCCCTGCTCAAAGCAGGACCAATCCCCAACTAAATCATCCCAGCCAGGGCACTTTAGAGACTAACATTTATTTGAGCATAAGCTTTTGTGAGCTACAGCTCACTTCATCAGGTGCATGCAGTGGAAAATATACTGCATGCATCCGATGAAGTGAGCTGTAGCTCACGAAAGCTTATGCTCAAATAAATGTGTTAGTCTCTAAAGTGCCACAAGTCCTCCTTTTCTTTTTGCAAAAACTGAAGTGTTTTCCTACTGGCTTTTGTATGTTACCATTCCTGATATCTGATTTGTGTCCATTTATTCTTTTATGTAGGAACTGTCTCGTTTGGCCAATGTACATGGCAGAGGGGCTCTGCTGGCATATATCACATTAGTAGATGTGCCCCTGATGGTGTGGTTCATATGGTTGGGTCTTCTAGAGTAGATATGGGGACAGAGTTGGCAATGAGGTTTTTTACAGGGATTGGTTCCTGGGTTAGTGTATTAGTATATTTATGCCTGTATCTGTAATTTTCATTCCAAGCATCTAAAGAAGTGTTTTTTTACCCATGGAAGCTAGTGTTGGGGCTGACCGCAAATTACCTTGGGCTGTTACAGCATGGTTCGCGGGGGAGCTAGTAGTGAACTGGCTTTGACTGGCCGAGCTGGCTTGCAGCCACTCAACTAGGCAAACAAGTGAAGAAATAAGTGAGGACCACGACTGTAAAGTGTGAGAATAGGAAGCGATAGTGTTTCCTGCCAGAGCCTGCTTGTGGGTGAATACCCCCCTTAAAAGGGGATAACGATAAAAGCAGCTATGCAAATTGCCTTAGACGAACAGTCTCACCTGCAGACCCTGGCCTTGTGGGTGCCCAGGAATTCCCCACTCTGGAGCAGCGCCTGCTACGAGCCCTCAAGGACAAGGCAGGAGGGTCCAGGACTGTCCTTAGCAGAAAGGGTGTAAGCATTGATTCTTACTTGCTTGGTTGGTTGCTGGAAAGCATGTATTTAGTAATGCATAAAGGCTGGGAGGCTTATTGTACTTTGGCAATAAAACCGGTTATACTGATGCACCTGGTGTGGCTTCACTAACTGTATCTGAGCTCCCCCCTTGGGACCAACACATTATGCCCAAATAAATCTGTTAGTCTTCAGGGTGTCACTGGACACCTCATCGTTTTTGTGGATACAGACTAATATGGCTACCACTCTGATACTTTGTAGGTTGAACTCCTCCAGATGGAACATAAGTAATTTTGTTTCCTCTGGTCACTTATCAAATTATTTTTGGAGTTATTTATTAGGAAACAGGTGAAGAATGCTCTAAGTTAGAGATAACTATTTACATGTATATAGACAGATAAAGTGCCAGTAAGAATATTTACCATAGATTGTGGATTTTGTAGGGCCAATAAAACCTGTACACTGCAAATGGCTTCTTGCATGTAGCTCTTTAATTGAAGCTCTTAACGGACAAGGCAGAAGTCCTAGACCAAGCAAGACAATACAGAGGTTGTATTAGCCCCAAAGCAGATTTAGAGGTAGCCACACAAAAAGTAAGCCCTATGGTCTTTAGCAGAGAAACTACAGGTATTATTAATTATTTCTATTACCGTAGCATCTAGGAACCCTAGTCATGGACCAGGACCCCATTGTGACTGGCACTGTATTTTATATACAGTGTATAAACAGAAAAAAAAAAAAGTCTTAAGGACAGACGAAGGTCCAAGGGCTCCTGGACGACACAAATAAAAGCCTAAGGGCATCAATCCTACAAAGACTTATTATGTACTTGCTTAACTTTAAGCATATGAGTAGTCCCTTTGAATTCAAACGGACTCCAAATTGTGGCAGCAGAAGAGCAATGCTAAATTTATTTTAAGGAAGCTGTGTAAAACAGAGTGAATGGAAATAAACACAAGCATTTAATTAGTTTTGCCAATTAGCAATAGAAAAAAAAAAGTTTTATACAGGTATACAGTTCCCCTCTCTGCAAAGGGCCCTTCAGTGTCAAATAGGCTTATATGGCAGCCATTCAATCATTTTTCTAGCCACAGCAGTACAATTTCCTTGAAATGTATTCCAAGCAGAAGCTGAAATCCTGTGCTGTCACATAGGTGTAATTCATAAAATCAACTGTAAAAAAGTTGAAAGTGGCTTAGAACTTAATAATGGGATGCTAACACCACAAGACCCAGTGATGATTCAACCTGATGATATTCTGAACAAAAAGAGCTCTCAACCCTGCTTGTAGCTGTTTCCATCACTTCACACTGATTCAGACATTGTAGGTCTCTGAGTGAAACAGAACAACATTCCTGGAATCTTTGTATATAAATTTAAAAAATTCTTAAGAACATGAAGGTGGCAAAGTCAAGCACTCCAAAGTTAAAAAAATGTTAGAATGAAGATTACTTTGCAACCTTAATTCAACTCCATTTTGCCTATGTATTACAATACAGCATTTACATAAGCATATACCATTTTCCCACGGGACTCAATGGGACAGATGTTAAATTAGAAAGTAGTTATTGAATATCTTGCTTTATTCTCATCATTCAATGTATGGCACCAGCCTGATTTTCTGCACAAACCCAGATCAGAATAGAAGTGATTAATTTCCTTTTAGGTGTTTCTATGGTGCTCTCAATATTGTATTGGAATGCTTCACACACATTAATAAATTTAGCGTCTCATTCCTGTGAGATTAGGTGATATTATCCCCCATTTTACAGCTGGAAAATGGAGGCACAGAAATTCAAGACAATATTTCAAACATGACCAACTTGAAACACCTTAGCCCTGATTTTCCAGAGTCCTTTGCTTTCAAAATATGTAAAAAAAAAAAAAAATCTATAAAATGCTCAGCTCCAATTGACTTCAGTTGTAGTCATGAGTGCTCAGCACTACTGCAAATGCATTCCTAGGTGTTCCAAACTAGGCACCCAGAAAATTAGGAGCACAGAATTAGTGGCTAACTGTGAACATATTAGTTTAAATTACTTGCCCAGCATGACCTAGGAACTCTGGGTGAGAAACAGGGATAGAATCCAATTCTCCATGATGGCATTAAGCTGCCTTAATCAGGAGACAATCTTCTCTCTTCCTGCTCATTTACCAAAATGAATGAGGCAGTGGTCCTATAGATGACAGTAATAATAGTACACACTGATTCATCCCCCTGAATACAGTCCATCATGTGCAGTGAATGAGACACAGGTCCTTTGGAAAATGTAATAATCAGAGTATTCTCGGATCAGTTCCTTGGTGCCACAGCAGTGTCTGGGAGAAGCAATTGCAAGGTGTGTCCTGCTCAGCCCCGTAGCCTCATGATGGAGCATGCACAATCTCCCTGTGGTAGAGCTGGTTGGGAGTTTGAGAAATATTTTTTTTCTCGTTCAAGTCTCTGCTTCTAGAGTAGCACACCTAGAATTCTTTTTGGGGCGGGGAGAAATTCAAACGGTCTCAATTTTGTCCTGATGCAGAAATGGAAAGGCTTTGAAATCTCATTTTCCTTCACTTTGAACTGGAAAATAGCAGAACAATTTTAAGTGGAACTTTAAAAAAAATTTCAGCTCAACAGAGAGACACAACAAGTTTAAAAGTTATAACAGGGTCTGACAACAGGGTCTTATAGTGTGAAGTGGTGGGCAATCACAACGACAGGCAGTGCTACCAGCTCCATCTATAGTAAGAGAAAACTAACTATATTGATTTTACATAGATCTCTTCCAACATCTGAACCTCACTGATAGGAGAGTCAATATACATCTGAATAATTATTATAAACACTCCCTGATTCATGCGCAAATTTATGTATTGCCCGAGGACATTTATGAACTGGAATACTATTTTGTGGTCCCTTCTGATTAGAGATGAATAAATGACATTACATGGAATACATTTACAGCACAAACTGTAGCTCACTATGGATTTGATTTAGAACCACCTCATATTTACTATGAGCCACAAGGTGGAAGAGCTCTGAAGTAGCTCAAAAGCTTGTCTCTTTCACCAACAGAAGTTAGTCCAACAAAAGATATTACTTCACCCACCTTGTCTCTCTGGGGCCAAGATGGATACAACACCACATTTATTATGTAGGTTAAATAAAGACGGGGGAAATAGCAGCATTCTTTGAGAACTCATCCCTAATTATGTTACCTTAAATTACAGTTTGTGTATCCTGGAAATAAATAGTGTGTATTTTGGGACTTCCCAGCAACATGAAGAGTCTTTAAAAATCTTAGCAAACTATTTGCTGGATTTTAAAGCTCTGATTTAAAAAAAAAACCTCTTCAAAGCTTAAGAACACATTAATATTTACAAAGTGTGTTTACTCTTCAGCAGGAATTTGGAAAAATAATTTAAGTCCAAATAAATGATCTACATTTCTATGCCTTTAAAGAAATATTCATAATTTTACTGGCAGTAATTTCAAGCTGATCCAAGACTAGCAGCCAACAGAGCTTCTAAAATATACCAAGCCTGATTCCCCTCTCCTTTACACCATTGTAAGGTCACTAGTATCAACAGAATTATTTTTGGCCTCCACTGGTGTAATCAAGAAGTGAATTGGGCCCTTCTGACATTCAGAACAAGATATAAATAATATTCAAAAAAAAATTGTGGTTCTATATTAGTATGTGAAAGACTTTGGTGATCGCACCAAGAAATAGAAAGGAGAGGCAGGTTGAGAGCTCCCAGAACAGAAAGACCTCTAATTGTACAGACAATATATCTGTACATAAAAAAAAAAATCATACATACCACAGGGAACTGTATTGACAAGAAGAGACATTGGATGACCTAGTAGGACTTTTCTATCTAACTTATGTAACTGTAAGAGACTGAGAAAGGAACAGTAGAAACAAGCACTGATCTCTCAAAAGAGTCCCTTACATTTTCCCACCCTAACAATTCAGAAGGGCAGGAGGGAGAAGAAGCAGCAGAGAATGGACTTATTTGTTCTCACTTTGGAGAACAGGTCTGTAAGTAGCGGGAAGAATAGAACAAACAATAAAAGGTTCATAAGTCAGCCGGACACCACACACTCACAGATTCCTATTCTTATCTTATCAAGTTTAATTAATTCAATATGAGAACAGGGTGAAAAAAAAAAAGACAATTTCCATCCCAAGGGAAATTTTGAGACTTCAAAAATCTAGATTCATTCCACTCAGAACTAAGAATCAAAATCCCAGTATTTGTCATGGAGCTAAAACTTACCAAAACCAGTATAGCCAGGTACCAGGGTACAGGATATTTCAGTTTCACAATTTAAACATAAAATACAGTGATCATGCCTAGATGTTTAGGAGATGCATATTTTGAGCCCACTGTTCCATATTTTGATCTAGACAATATTAATGGGACAACGTGTTCAAAACTACACATACCAATCATATACACCCAAAGGAGGCACATTACCAAATGCATATAAATACGTAATGCCAGTCCCACAGCCAAGCATGTCTGTCTGCATTGTATTGCCACTTCAGAGAATTTGTTTTGCATGGCTCGGATGGGTGTACTTGTTTTGCCTGTTTTTGAACCAATTGGAACATTGAGGGATATAAAGTGTGACAATTGAAATTGGATTTGCATTGTTAAGAGAGAGCACATAGTGCAGGAAGGAGGAAAGGAATCCAAAAGCAGAAAAACAAACAAACAATCTAGCTCTTATATAGCATTCATCAGTAGATCTCAAAGGACTTCACAAAAGGAGGTCACAGTATCAGGTCACAGTACCCCCCATTTTTAATGAAAGGTAAACTGAGGTACAGAGAGACAAAGTGATGCCTAAGGTCAACCAACTGACCAATGGCAGAGCTGGGAATAAAACCCAGGTCTCCTGAGTTCCAACCCAGCGGTCTACCTAGTAGGCAACACTGAAGGGTGAAAGAGTGGTGAAATGAGAAGTAATGGGAAGGAGAATCTAGGGTCTCACTTCAATGGGCCTTGGAAGAGTGAATGTATCTATCAACTTCAGCAAACTTTGGATCAGGATCCTTATGAAACAGATACAATACTGACCCACTGTATAGTTTCATTTACAGGAAAATATTTGTAAATTTGAACTAGTTATTTCTACCAAGAAACCATACACTTTGCCAGGTTTACCCATCACTGCTTATTGTCATCATTTTTACAACACCCACATAAGTAACTAGATGAGAGCCACAAGCGGAACAAACAAAAACCCCTCTCCCCGCTCCCTCCCCCCCGCCCCCCGCAAAAAAACCCTAATCAAATCCCCTTACAAAAAAATCTGACTCCTACCAAATATCCATTTCATTGAACTATGAGACTCAGGCACCGAGTTAGTATTTGCCCAATAACAATTCAGATTGCATCTGTAATATATACCATCAGTCTGTAAGTCCTGCTTAACATTTTAATACAATTCCTGCCTAACAGCTGGTTTTGTTGTCTAGTTAGAGGCTGCATAAAGCCAGGCACCCCAAAGTGGCACTCCATATTTTCTGAAATAGCAATGAGGTCAATAATCAAACCAAGAAAGAAAGAAAAAAAAGTTTAGACTGTCAATCTTTGTTTTTCTTCACATTCTGTTGTTACCCAAAGCTTTTTTCTAAACACTTCTTCCAGCAGCGGCTTGTCAAAGTCTCAGAAGACATGTTCTGTCCTTCAATGCCACCTGAATAGTCAGGCAATAAAACAACAACCTGTTCTCTGTCCTACACAGAATCCCACCTCATGGGGATAGAGTCTCTTCTCTGCATTGGAGTACGTAAGGGGGAAAAAAGCATTACTGTCTTTACTGTAAGCAATGTACTGGAATTTCCATCTGCTGTAGCACCTTCTCCCCACTCCTTCGGTCACTATAGGTTTCTATTTCTTTCTTCAGTTTAGCTTTTCCACAGGAATTCTGTAAATTAATAGAAACTGCATACTCGTCCAATGTCCACTTTAGCAGTTGTGATATCACATCCTTCCTTACTGTGTGTGGGAGGGTTAGCTCTTGCTTTATCTTTTCGGATTGTTTTTAGTTTTTTCCTGAGTCAAAGATTTTGAAGGATTTTTCTTCATTTTTGAAGTCTCCTCCCCCATATCTAGTGCATCTCAATACTGCTGAATTGACAGCCCTGAAAACTAATTTCCTCCAAGCACAGAAAAGATACAGCCCAAACCATGCCAGTGTGCTCAACCTTAAACAGCAAAGGTACCATACTATTACAATGGAGGCACACATGGGACATTTCAAGATAGAGGGGAATATTCTCTGCTGTGGTCAACTCCCACTAGGCACTGTGGATCAGGATGTTATGTTAGGAAACCACTTACTCTAGTCAATTTTCCTTCAAGATTAGGTAACTGAGGCTCAAAATATATTTGTAGCGGAGACTTTCCCAGTCTGGCTTTGGGCCCATCTGTGGCTTCAGTTTCTCCCTCTTGGACTCCTCAGTATCATCATCGTAACTGGCATGAGTCAGGTAGATCCAGCCCCCAAGAGGTAGTGATTTGTCGTCAACTTTAATACAGGAACTCATACCCAGCTTTTCTAGCTGGCTCACAACTCTTGCTGCAAGGGGCTTAGTCCGGTCTCTGATGAGTCTTTCCTCTAGCAGAGTCGCGCTCTGTACTCCAGTCTTCCTAGTTGACTCGGGATCCCTGGAGTCAAGGAATCTGGCTGGGTGCTAAGGAGAGTCTCTGTTTAGACCAGCTCATGTATCTGTCCTGCACCTTTATCTCCCTAATCTCTGGCTGCTCATTATATCTCCCAGCAGGCCTGGTTCCAAATCATATGCTTGAATCACATAACACTTGGACTTATTCCCTTCACCTGGGGTGGCAGGCACATCTTAAAGGGCCAGCTCACACTTGGACGGTATCCATTATTTTATTATTATTTAAAAAAAAAAAAAACAGAGGCTAATCTCGGTCTCCAAATATATTAAATGAAAAGGCAGACTTTTGGCTGCCATGTTATCTAAAGTTCCACCTAGCAGTAATCAGGATGCTCAAGTCTCTCTTAACTGCAATAGAATTAAAAAAAACAAAAACAAACTATGACTTTATAAGATTTCCATTTAATGCAGGGCATTGTCAGGAAGAAAAATTCTGTGGTATTATGCAATACTTTAAGTGAAGCAGTCTGATTTGTTCCTCTGGCTATAATTGCTTGGCATCTTTACTCCCTCTTTTCTGCATGTTACGTGAGAAAATAGATGTAAAGGTTTTTTTGCTTATTTTTTAAATATGAAATACAAGGCTGCTCACACATTTAAATACTATTATTTTATTGCATCTTAAGTCAGATAGTAATTTTGAAGGAAGCACACCGTTAAAAATACCAGTCAATCGGATATGACCTGTGTGGCTAATATTGTAAAACATGACTAGTGATTAAGGAATCCAACTTGGGGCACGTTAAAAGGTGACTTACCCTGCTTTTCAGTGGGTAAGTGCTTAGCCCTTTTAGAAAATCAAGCTTTGTAAAAGAACCTCACGTTAAGCAGCTAAGAATTTGGGCACCTAAAAAAAAATCACTTAATTACTTTTGAAAAAAAAATTCTTCTCCATCTCTTTAAAGACATAGCCACACGGCGTCCAACCTGAGAAACTAGCAAGGCCACATATAAGCAATTTCTTACTGGTGCACTTACCTGAAATAGTTTCCTCCCACTGGAAGAAAGGGAAGGATGGAGAATGAGCTAAGAAAGAGGCTCAGCATGAGTGAGCAAGTTCCAAGACAATGCAAGAACAGCTAGACTGTCCAAAAAAAGTCTGGCAGTTACCATGGACTTCTGATACAAGTCAGCACCACAGAAGAGAAGAGCTGCTGGAACAATAATGTTGGGACTGGAACCTCATAGGAGCTGGGACAGGTAGAAAACTGTGATAAATAGCAACTGGAGGAAGACAGAGCCAGCAGTCAAAAGAGGATAGTGCTTGAGTATATTCATGTCCCGATCCCTCCCAAATCCCAGTTAAGTCCCCGTCGGTGCCAATAGCTGCTAACTCAATTAATAGTCCAGATGGATAATTCTGATCCGCATATAACACAACACTAAAGTAACACAGTGTCACTCACACAAGACAGCACAAAACTGTTTCATAAGGTGGCAGAAAGTTCCAGATGCCTACACCATAACTGAATGCACAATTTCTCTGAAAGGTGAGGAGAGGAGTGGCCATTGCTGAATAGCAGGTCAGGCAGAAGAGAGAACAATTATATGAAAGTTAGGACAGAGTGCTAATGTAATAGCCTTCATTGAATTCTGACCATTTAAAATTCCTTTGCCACTTTAATCTCTTCTTGATCTTACTTTAAAGAATGTAAATTTATAGACATTGTTAAGTAGTTACATCCTTGCCAAGGCCAAATGTTGGAGGTGATTAAATGCAATCAGCTGGTATGTTAAAGTAACCGTTGAAAGCAAACACACAAAAACTTACCCCAAGGGGGAAAAAATAAGACCCTACTGTGAACATGTCCTCAGATTTTCTTGAGAGGGTTATAATATTAAAACGCTTATTCTCTCTCCTGATCCTCTGACATTCGTAAGCCATTGAATTTTAAAACTCTGAAACACCCAAGGGTGACAGCACTTTAAGAATACTCTGTAAATGTAAACAAGAAGTTTGAGAGATTGGGAAAAACCAGCCTGGCACACAAACTCCCTTTAAAACAGAAAAATAGCTACCTGAAGGTAGGATCCTATAGGCAGAGTTTTATCATTGCTTTAATTCTCAGACCTCAGTGATTCAGGAGCCAAATTAGTGATCAACATTACCCCAAAGAGCCACAGTAATGTGAATTCATGGTTTCATTTACTATTATGTATAAACAATATTGTTCTCATAGCAAAATGATTGACCAAGTTATGTTATCAACTACAGTTCGTTAACATAGTAAAAGCATCCTGATTTGTTAATAACTTAGGTTGCTTAATCGCTAAAATCAGTGTTTTAATATCATTTAAAATCAGTGTTTTAATATAATAGCCACAGGAGACACATTAAAGAGCCACTTGTGGCTTGCAAGCCTCAGTCTGAATATCACTGAACTAAAGCCTCTCTGCCTTTGTCCCTCCAATGGCCATAGGAAAGTAAATAGGTTTTTAGAATTCATTTTGGCAGGGCTCAAGCCATACTCCTCTTTCTTCTTTTTCTTTCAATCTGAGACTCAAGAGAAAAAGTACATGCTCTCCCCTGCTCTCTACTACTATTTCAAGAGCTTAAGAAGAATATTAAAAACAAAGTGAAAAATGTTTGAGTTAATGCTTCCATCTCTCATTTGTTTTTAACCCCTTGAGTGCTGAACAACCCTTGCTATATCTGTTCCATTCACCCATTATTGGGGTGTCCCAGTGCCTTCCAGTACTGTTTTAAGCAACGGACTAGGCTCTGTCACTTGTGAGCATGCATTCAGTTGAAGCCACCCACTGTGCTGCCAAACACTCAAAGTATGGCCTAACATGGCGTTTGAGTGGAATGATGGCAGCACAGCAAGTGAAGAGAATCAGCAGTGAACAAGTTAACTGTAAGGCTCTCTTGAGGGTTTAGTTCATGTATTTCTCCTATTTCTGCAGACACAGAAGTCTCACAGCTGATACACATGCTGGAGCAGAGAATGTCACATCAGGAACGATATCATGAAGTTAGCTGTGGAATTACAATGCCACATTCAAGCTCCAGTGACTCCCGCGCTTGGAACAGTTTGAAAAATTTTGACTGCTCTGCAATTTAGTGAGATCCTTTTATTTTGGCTCACACTTCACTACAAAGCACATTAGCATATAGGCAGTAAGCTTTTGAGCTTAGGGAGGGCTTGCTGCAACCCATTTAGAAAACACAACATTTTAAAGACAACATACTCCTCTCCATAGGTTTATTTTATTTTTAATATTCCTGTTTGTGTTCTGTAATCCTGATGTTTTATCAAGATGCTCCTCAAGTCAGGAATACAAATGCAACAACATGCTTCTATCACACATCTCACATTGGCGCTTTTCAGAATTAAATACCTTCATCCCTCATAAGATCATGTAATGCCATAGCAAAAAAGAAATGTCAAACTCCAAAATTAATTTATGCTACTTCAAGGAAAGTTCTCCTCTCTACCCTCATGAAAACATTCTCTTTTGCAAAATAAAATATTGTCAACTCCCAGGAATGTAAATGGTTGACTGTTTCTGAAGTATGATTTTGCCCTTCACTATTCATTTTTTCACAAAAGCAAAACCCTCAGGGCAATCAATACTAACTTATGATAATGTGGTCTGCAGCACAGTGAGGGCCCCCACCCCACAGCTGACAGAGCACTTAGCAGTAGGTGCTACAGTAAGTGGATCAGGGTATTTTACCTGTAAATATGCTGCGATAAAGTGATATCATTCCATTGCTACAGATTACTTAGTTAACATTTTTCCTAATATATTTGGTTCACTAGTTCATTAGATCATTACCTTATAAACAGCCTGGGTAATGAATTGAGAGCAACTGCATACCTTCAGGAAGAACCTGCCCGATAACAATAATCCATTAGAAAACTGGCAGTATCCTCTGATCTATTGCCCGCAAAGCTATGACTTGATGGAGAGTTTCATTCCCTCTGCTCAGTACTCCAGAAGAAAATCAGCACAATTTAAATATTTCTTGTGATGTGACAGCTCTCTAGATCCCTGGTTGCATTCTGTTCCCAAGGGATGACAATCTGGTGTTCCAGTGAGCATAGAGCAGTGAAGATGAATTGAAAAAGCTTGAGATAAATTAGGGCTGGCTAAGTTAAAATTGTCTCTGCTCCTGAGTCTCTCATCTGCAGTCTGCAAGCCTGTTTTGCTGTGAGAAAGCTAGATGGCAGGCTGCCTCAGTGAGTTCTTCTTAAGCGACAGGGAGCATTTTCAATGAAGAAAAATTCTCCCATTATCTAAGCTAATGTGACTGCAGCTAAGTCTAGTTTTAAGAGTGTCTACTAGCATGAAATTCATTTTTACTATTGCTCTCCTTCATGCTACAGGTCAAAACACATACTATCTGAAAGAAAAACTTTTTAGTTAACAAATGATATCCTGGCTCTTGTTATAGCTTTGCCCAATAGAAAAATTGCCTACACTTAGACTATGTTAACAAATTATATACTTCCTAATGTTACCTCTTGTTAAGTTATTTTTCTATTCCTGTTCCTGCTCTTTTGGTCTTAACCATTATTCCAACAACAATTATCTTCATTTCAAAATGCTTTAGTATAGAGGTTGGCAGGGTTTTCTTTTAGCTGACAACAATTGAAGTGACAGCTGGAAATCAGGACATTTTGCACTTTGTAACCTTAAGAGATGCTAGTCCAAGAAAACATCTGATGGCCATTTTGCTGTACCATCAGAAAGTCTTTTTTTTAAAAAAAAAAAAACCTTTGTGACAGATGGTCACAGACTCTGATTACACAGTCTGTAATTGGAATAAGATTGCAATTGAAATTCTTCATAATTCAGGTTAGTGCCAAAGTACTACAGGGTAACAAGCCTTGTGCATAGTGAGGAAGCTGTAGATATGGTATATCTTGACTTTAATAAGGCTTTTGATACAGTCTTGCATGACCTTCTCAGAAACAAATTAGGTACACACAACCTAGATAGAGCTATTATAAGGTGAGTGCAAAACTAGTAGGAAAACTGTTCCCAAAAGAGCAGTTATCAGTGGTTCATAGTCAAGCTGGAAAGGCGTATCAAGTGGGGTTCCGCAGGGATCAGTTCTGGGTCTAGTTTTGTTCAATATCTTGGTCAATGATTTAGATAACAGAGTGCATTCATCATATTTGGGGACCATACTGGGCCAGGAGGGATTTCAAGTGCTTTGGAGGAGAAGATTAAAATTCAAAATGATCTGGACAAACTGGAGAAATGGTCTGAAGAAAATAGGATGGAATTCAATAAGGACAAATGCAAAATACTCCACTTAGGAAGGAACAATCAGTTGCACATTTACAAAATGGGAAATGACTGTCTAGGAAGGAATACTGTGGAAATGGATCTGAGGGTCATAGTGGATCACAAGCTAAATATGGATCAACATGGTAATATTGTTGCACACAAAGAAAAAAGAAAACATCATTCTGGGATGGTAAGCAAGACATGAGAAGTAATTCTTCCACTATTCCACACTCATTAGGCCTCAACTAAAGTATCATGTTCAGTTTTGGGCGCCACATTTCAGGAAAGATGTGGACAAATTGGAGAAAGTCCAGAGAAGAGCAACAAAAATGTTTAAAGGTCTAGAAAACATGACCTATGAGGGAAGATTGGGAAAAAAAAAGGGGGGGCATTTAGTCTGGAGAAGAGAAGACTTAGAGGAGACAAACTTTTATGTACTTGAAAACTGTTACAAGGAGCAGGGAGAATAAAAAATGGTTCACCTTAATCTCAGAGTATAGGACAAGAAGCAACGTGTTTAAATTGCAGCTGGGGTGGTTTGGCTGGACATTAGGAAAAACTTCTTAACTGTCAGGGTGGTTAAATACTGGAATAAATTGCCTAGGGGAGGTTGTGGAATCTCCATCAGAGGAGATTTAAGAGCAGATTAGACAAACACCTGTCAGGAATGGTCTAGATCAGAGTTTCTCAAACTGTGGTCCATGGATCATCAGTGGTCCACGGGCTCCATTCAGGTGGTCCGTGGATAGTTCCCTCTAAAGGTGTTGCTTGGTTGGCTGTACACAAGAGAATGAAGGGCCACCCACCTAATTAGTGGAGCTGCGCAGACATGGCTCCACTAATCAGGTGCCTGGACCCTGGAGAAGACACATATAAGGTGAGGTGGTGGCCTTGGGGGTATAGGAGGTAGGTGGGAGGGGGCAGTGGGCTGAGAAGAGGGGGTGGGAGGAATTTGGGACATGCAGGGCTGCGGCAGCCAGAAAAAGAGGCAACTTTCCCCAGCTCCAGGGCTGTGGCTGCTAGGGAGAGACAGCCCTCCTTCCCAGCCTCAGCTTGGGGGCTGCTGGGGGTCGGGGGGTGGGGGGAAGAAGAGGACACATTCATTGCATTAGAGAGGTAAGACTACTGATATTAAAATATGAGTCGTGTGCTTTTATTTGTAGAATAAAAAAGTTAATTAAGTTTTTTTTTAATATAGCATTTTTATCCAAAGCGCTTTACAGTAGTTAGCTAATGGTACAAACACCATTTGGAAAGATCATTAAATGGTTGGCTGAGACCCTCAGCAATTTTCAAGTGGTCCATGAAAATAAAAAGTTTGAGAATCACTGGTCTAGATAATACTTAGTCCTGACATGAGTGTAGGGGACTGGACTAGATGACCTTTCAAGGTCCCTTCCAGTCCTATGATATCTGGTTCAGCTTCTGCTCCTTGTCATGGGACAAATGTGAAGCAGAAAATGTGATTGGAAAGTTGGTGGATGGAATTTGGGCAGAACTTTCTCATAAAAAGATGGGTGTCCTGGAGGGTTAATGACAATTCATTTGGTTCCCATGGTACATATTTCCACAGCATGCCCCTAAGCTGGACCATAATTTCTGGTGCAGGAGAACCAGCACAGTGTTGTTGGATCACATCATTTTGGAAACTTGGGATGACCAGCAATGACTTCAGAACTTTTGAAGGAGGAAACAGACCTTCATGGAGCTGTGAGAAAAGCTTGCACCAAACCTCCAGCATCAGAACAGTCAATTCAGACAAGCTATACTGGTGCAGAATCAGAGGCTATTGTCCTGTGGAAGCTGGCAACAGACACCTATTCTCTGTGGCAAGCCACTTCAGGGTTGCAAAATCCACTATCAGTGTCATGCATGTTTGCAAGGCAATTAACACTGATCTACGAACAAGTGGCTGCCATAAGAAAAGTTCCAGAAATAGCTGGATTTCAGAGGATGGGGTCTTTCACCTAGAAAAACAAGGGAAACCAACATCTTGTACTTCTGTGGAAGGTCCTGACTGAGGGAAAGTCAGCCATGGCCTGAAAGAAGAGTGACTAGTGAGAGAAACCATCTTGATCAAAGCCTGTATCTTGCTAGATTAAGTTTTAGATGCATGTTTTCCATTTTTACTTGCTTGTAACCCTTTCTAACTTTATTCTTTTCACTTGGCATCACTTAACCTATGTCCTATTACTAATAAATGTAATATTTTACTATAAACCAACTCAGTGCTGTGTTTAAATGGAAGGTGTATTTACCCCAGTTAAGTTAATAAGCGGTGACATGCTTTTGGGTCTTTAGAGGAATAAAGAAATCTTATTATTTCTCTGAACTGTCCAGGAGAGGGCTGGACACTGCAGATCACACAGTTTTAGAGAAATTCAGGACTGGCACTGTGTTGTGGTCACCTTGGTGCTTGTAGCCAAGGCTGGTGAAAGCCAGAGTGGAGCTGTGGGCAGGCTGCTGGGATCAGAGCTGCTGAACCAGGGTTGTCTAGCACACAGATACTACAGGGTGTGGCCTGTGTGCTTGTAGCCTGGCTCTGAGCATCCCAAGCTGTGAGTTACAGCAGCAGAGTGTTTTAAGGCACCCAGAGTTTCAGGTCAAGTGGTGACACAACCTCTTACCGGTCTGGAGTGTTCCAAAAACCCTGAGACACCCATCCCTGTACACACTAGTCCTGGTTCCTAGCAGGCAGGGAAAAATCAGGGATACCAAATATGCACACAACTGGTCATCCTTTGTATTTGCTGTACCATCTGCCTGTACCAAGGGACAGCCTCACACCCTGTGCCTTTCCAGCAGCTGTGCATGCCAGAACACTGTCACATACTTGAGGGGCTACATGGCTTCATGGGTGTTTGTTTTCCCTGTAGCTGAAGGTAATGAGCTGTTTGTTCCCATGAAAATTCACACATTACAGACAATTATAACAGGACACCTCCATTGAGTTGCATTTGTGCTGTGGAGGATGGTGGCTGAGTTATAATGCCATCAGCATGCAATGTGTATGTGTCTTACCTGGTCACACTTGTTTACAAACTTCCTTCCTCAACTAACTGTACTGCAGGGAGGTACATGCTCTCAGAAAGTCTCAGCAATCAATGATGAAAGGGCCTTCAACCTTCCGGCTGTCAGTCTTTTAACTACATATTTGTTTCCCTTAGTTGTTATATACTGATTCAAAGGCTCTGGATTAGAAGAATAATAGAAAAAAAGGCAAATAAGTTGTGACAATTCCATGAATTTGTTATGAGTAATTGGGACATCTGGGTACTACTGCCATACAAATAAATAGTTAAGAAAGAGCATATTGAGAAGGGGGAAGTAATAAACTATATTACCAAGCATCATATAGCAACACTGTTGAATTCAGAGCATGAAAAAGCATGTCCAAACCTTTTAGTTTGTTCAGAAAGCACAATCGTCGGCAGAGCTATGACCGTACATCACAGTAAAACACACATATGTTGTTATTTGTTCAAGTCACATTTAATATAAGTTCAAGATTATCCTGAGAATAAGAGGTTATCAGGAGGAAATCTCCTGCTAAGATGTTAAGTAGTGACAGGACAAAGCATACAGAAAAAAGATAATCCTGCTTCCCCCCTGCCTCCAAGAAGAGGGATGAGAACAAAGGAGGGTGAATTATAAAACATACAGATACATCACACATCAAAACTTTTGTACTTCCATCCAATTTTTCAAATAGTATTTTTTGTTTTATTTTACATATAGCACACATATTGTAAAAAGCATCCCTGAAGAATTGGCTACTCAGAAAGGACATATTGGTAATAATTTCTCTTACCTTTGTTTTATATGATGTTTTTTCAAGCGGTATAGTGGTAGGTAGCAAAAGAGAATACAAGCACAAAAGACATTAGGCTGATGATGCTGAAAAAACCACCACACCCAACTTTTAGATGCCTAGAAAAAAAATCACTGGCATTCACAAAGCCTGAGTTTGGCACCTGTGTTCCCTAAACAATGAATGGGAAGAGATAGGAGCCTCAGAATGGATTCAGAAATGCCAGCACACCAGGCAGTGCCTCACCTAAACTAGCTGATGGAAGATGCCAAGACAAGAAGTGTGTGATAAACCCTACTCTTTCAGAGACAGGCACCCAAGCCCAGGCTGCAGGGAGGTACCTTCCTCTACTTGGGATTTTCAGCTGCAAACTCTTAACATTAGGTACCTATGTTTAGTGCCCTACCAAATTCACAGTCCACATTGGTCAATTTCACAGTCATAGGATTTTAAAAATGGAGACTTTAATGACAGGTTTCAGATTAATGATTTCAGCTATTTAAATCTGAAATTTAATAGTAATTATAGGGGTCCTGACCAAAAGGAGTTGTGGGGTGTGCGTGGGGGGCGGTTTGCAAGGTTATGGTAAGAAAGGCTACACTTACTTCTGCACTGCTAGTCGTGGCGGTGCTGCCTTCAGAGCTGAACAGCTGGAGAACGGTGGCTGCTGGCCAGGAGCCCAGCTCTGAAGGCAGAGCTACTGTCAGCAGCATTGCAGAAGTAAGGGGGGGGGTTGCAGTATTGCCATCCTTACAATAACCTTGCGACCCCCCTGCAACTCAGTTTTGGATCAAGACCCTCAATTTGAGAAATACTGGTCCCCTCCCCCGAAATCTGTATAGTATAGGGTAAGAGCCCATATTTTATGGTGGGAGATCAGATTTCATGGTCCGTGACACGTTTTTCATGGCCGTGAATTCGGTAGGGCCCTATCTGTTGTTTTGCAAGAAGCCAGGGCAACAGCAAGGTAAACTTCCTCATAACATTTAGCCCAAGCTAGGTTACTTACTTGGGTTGTGCAAGACCTCAGGTCCAAGTCACCTCTGCACCTGATGGGGAGAAGGGATTTAAACTAGGATCTTTACCTCTTAGGTGAGTGCCCTGACCACTGGGCTATGAGACAGTTGAGGTCCCTCAATTTCTCCTGTTGAAGCTGTTCATAAATAATGTAAAGGTGGTGCTGGAAGAGGTGGACTGGATCCTGGGTTTCCAATCTCTTAGGTGAATGCTCTAGCCACCAGGCCCCTGAGTTATTGTCATGCTTGTGTATATGTTCTCTTTCACCCAATGACTTTTAATCATGTATCCAAAGTAGAACAGCTTCCATGGGAAAGACTGAGGGAGCCTCCCACCAGAATAGATAAGTGCACTCACTTGAAAGGTAGCAGATCCTTGTTCAGACTAGCAGCGAAATGTATAACATGATCCAATGGATAAAAGTTGAAGCCAGACAAATCAGACTGGGACAGACGTGTTTTTAATGGTGAGGGTAATTAACCAATGGAACAAGTTACCAAGGGCTGTGGTGGATTCTCCATCACTGACCATTTTTAAACCAAGATTGGATGTTCTGTGGCGTGTGTTATACAGAAGGGCAGACTAGGTGATCACAGTGGACCCTTCTAGTCTTGGAACCTATGAATCCTTTGCTTTTATTTTTTAAAAAGTGTGTCTGGAAAGTAAATTAATTGTTTCATTTCAGGTTGAACAAAACACTGCATTTGCTGCTATCCCCCTCACTCCCTCCCCCCCCCCCAAAAAAAAAAAAAGACTGCTTTGATTTGCCAAAAGTTTGGTTCTGGTTTAGATGAAACCAAGTTTTTCCTTTAATTTTATTTTTCATAATCATCTGTGAACTGAAAAATCTGTTATTTGCCCATCTCTAGATCATACTTCAAGAAGAATGTTGAAAAATTGGAAAGGGTTCAGACATGAGCCACAAGAATGATTTAAGGATTGGAAAATATGCATTAGAGACTCAAGGAAGTTACTTGATTTTGCTTATCAAAAATGTGAAGGCTGACTTGATCAAAAGATCTACAATAGAGAACTGTCTAGTAAATGGAAGTATTAAATGATCCAATGGCTTGACATTGTAGCTAGCCTAATCCAGACCCAAAATAAAGTGGAATTAAAATTTAAAAAAACCTCAGCAGTGAGGTTAACCAACCATTGGAACAATTTACCAAGGGAAGAGATGGATTTTCTATTGATAGAAAATTTAAAAATCAAGACTGGATACTTTTCTAGCAAGGTATGCTCTAGTTCAATTAGAACATGGGGCTAGAAGCAGTAATTAATTTAAGCAGGTCCTATAGTCTGTGCTATGAAGCAAGTCAGACTAGATCACTGTTGTCCCTTGCAGCTTTTAAAAATAAAAATAAATCAATAGATTCACTAATAAAGGGACTGAAATTGATTCTCTTTGGGTGAAAAATGCCAAGAGCCTCTTTGCATGTAATGGCTGCTGAGGACATGACTGAAGTTGCTTCTTATAGAGTTCCACTGGGGGCATTAACCTCTAATAAAGATCTAGGCATTCATAATTCTGGAACTGCCAGAGTGCATTCCATAAAATCAAGGGCATGACCAGAATTTTCTAATGAGAGGGCCCAGCTTATGTGCCTGACTGCCCCAAATTTGAGTGGCATTGTGACCCTGTGCACCAGGTCATAATGGCCCTCAAATTTGGCTCAGCTACCCCTTTGTCATGATGAAAGGCTGCCAGGTTATGCCACCCAGCTCTGGTCAGGAGCCAAGGGGTGGGGTGGGGGCTGTGCTGCCTTCCCTCCTTCCTTGCTCCCCCCCACCATATATGTAAATCAGCTATGCTTTCATTTAGTATGTCATGACATGAATTCATACTCCATCTTAAAAAGGAGTCACCACAAGAAATCTACAAACTATTGACAAGAAAACAAGGTTTCACAGAACTTGAATTCCAGCATTATCTGTATTATTTTATCATCAACTGCACCCTGTCTGGAAATCTGTGAAAATTACAAATACATCTACAGGCTGAAAGTAAACATAATTATGGTACACACACCACATACTAGCAATGAGGAAGTTTCTTGGTGGGAAATTGTGTCCTCACCATTTGGGAGAGGAGGGGAAAGGGAGTAAGAAAATAATTCCTTTCTACTCTTTTAATATATGTACTTTCACTTTACATGACAGCAAACTGACTAGTGAAAAATTCTCCAGCAAACAGATCTCCTACAATATAAAGTTTAACCAGGGAACTGTTCTTAACCAAAAAAAATCTGAGGGGGAACAAAAATCATGCCATGTACCCCAATTTTAAATACAGCAAACAGCAAGGCTTATTTTAAACAGTTCTTTGTGCTGTTTCTATTATGAAAATTAATATGACAGTTTCCTTCCTGGTGCTGAAAACAAAATTGGCTCTTCCCCCAGTAAATTGACTGTATATTTAAAAATGGAAAGCTCCTGTTACACACAAAATTTTTATGAAAACTAAAAAAAAAATAATCCCTTTTAATAGATTTAAGGCAAGTAGGTCATACTTGCAATACACATCAAAGTTGTTATATTCATTTTGTTTAATGTGCTAGCTTTCATTGTTCTGAAACATTACACCACATACTGTAACATACCACTGTGCATGTATATTCATTTTTATTTCCAACATATTGAATGGTTTAGGTAACTTTTTCAAACAATTTTTCCTTTACTGTATGCTAGCTTGGTATGTTTTGTGTGGAAGGCCCACACTCTGATGGTAGAAGTTGGTGTATCTGATTTATCAGTTCTTTCAAAGCTACTAATCTTTCCAACCCACATCAGCCTTCTTGCCTGAAATGGATTCATTTTATAACACATTTTCAGCTATTATCCTGTGACTATTTCTCTAGCAAAACAGTGAAGGGATTTAGACTAAGTGCTTTCTTATAGATGGTGTCAGGGTTCCTTCCCTACTCTGAACTCTAGGGTACAGATGTGGGGACCTGCATGAAAAAACCCTAAACTTATTTCTACCAGCTTAGGTTAAAATTTCCCCAAGGCACAAAGTTTAGATTAGGTAAACACTGCCACCACCGAGTGATTTAACAAACAATCAGGGAAAGGACCACTTGGAGTTCCTATTTCCCCAAAATATCCCCCCAAGCCCTTACATCCCCTTTCCTGGGGAGGCTTGAGAACAAACAAGATGAGCACAGACCAGCCTTGGATTTTTAAGACCTCAAAAAAACCAATCAGATTCTTAAAAGACAGAACTTTATTAAAAGAACAAAAAAAACATAACTCTGTAAGATCAGAATGGAAGATAATCTTACAGGCAGTCAGATTCAAAACAGAGAATCCCTCTAGGCAAAACCTTAAGTTACAAAAAGACAAAAATAGGAATACACATTTCCTCCAGCACAGCTAATTTCACAAGCCAAAACAAAGAAAGCCTAATGCATTTTCTAGCTAGATTACTTACTAATTTTACAGGAGTTGGAGGGCTTGCATCCTTGATCTGTTCCCAGCAAAGGTATCACACAGACAGACAAAAGCCCCTTCCTCACCTCCAGATTTGAAAGTATCTTCTCCCCCCATTGGGGATTTTGAGTCAGGTGCCAGCCAGGTTACCTGAGCTTCTTAACCCTTTACAGGTAAAAGGACTTTGCCTCTGGCCAGGAGGGATTGTATAGCACTGTATACAGAAAGCTGGTTACCCTTCCCTTTATATTTATGACAGATGGACACAACACACATTCACATATCCAAATGATATGCAAAAGAGATGCACAGTAACTAATCACTTAAAGGGTTAAATAATCTAATATTGGTGCACAGGTTCAAATGCATTGAATTATATCTGTTTGCAGGCACAAAAATAAGTGACCTTGCCATGGCTGCTCCCCCATCTCCACTACTCCACGCCCCACAAAAAAAACCCCCACTATACACACCGTCTTTCTGCCCCACCCCCCTTTCAAATCCTGGCAAACAAGTAGGGCTGCCTTTAAATATATAGAATTTTATACTATATATATAAATTTAATTATGTGCATGCACATTTAGGTGGCAGGACGCTTGCAATATGGTGGTATATGGGACCATACTTTCTACCTAGACAGATGCTTTGGGAACTTAAGAAACTTGCAATAACTTGTGTCAATAAAAAAAAAAAAAAAAAAACAGGCACCAAAAACTACTTGAGGTATCAGCAGAATCCTCTTAACACAAAAATGTGGCAACTAGATTTACATTGACATTGTTTTGTTAAGTTAAGCATTTTCGCAGTCTTATTGCCCTCTGCTCCATTGCATCCTTCTGGCACTCTTCACTGAGAAGACTTAAGATGTGTTTTGGTTAAATATGATTATGTGGGCAGTGTAAGATGTACAGTAAAATTTACATAACTCATTTCCTTGCTTTTAAGTACTTGGAATTTGTATCTACAGATCGTTACATTGTTATTTTCAGCCTCATCAGCTTTTAAAGCAAATGAGTTGTTTTGGTTAGGAATGGGGATTTACCCATGCCTACAATTCCCTTGAGTCCAGAGATTCACAAAGCATGCAACATGAGCTTGCTGTTGTGAAGTGAATGGATGGAACAATTTAAGAATGTGGTATGTGAACCAACAAAGTTTGGGAGCCATTGCAGTCTTCCCATTCCCTAATCAAGAACTATGGATGCTTAAAGCACACTGCAGGTCTACTTCAATTGGCCAGCACATAATTTAAACTTGCCATTTGTAATACTTGAACATATGTACCAGATTTTACAAAAGAGAAAAAATGAAACTGAACTTCAATGTATAATATTGGACAAAGGGTAGATACCAGATTACCAGATACCCTGCCCCTTATAATCTGTAGCACTACTGTATTTTAGAGCAAGTTATAGAATCACTTTATGAAAAGAGCAGTGATTTTAACTACCTCCAAATCTAATCTGCCAGAGCCACACAAAGAGCAATAAAACCCTAGATTAGCAGATGTTGTGTCCTCTTGCATGTGACAACTCCAGCTATCACAGAGCTGTGTACCAGGCTCACTGCCATCCCCCTTCAGCCCACCCAGAACATTGGGTGTACTGCGGTGGTAGGAGTATGGCCAATCCACACTGCACTATGGTGATCCCAGCTATCATAGCAACCCTGTGGAAACATTTCCAGTTTACAGAATTAAAACACATCAGATATTAAACCAGTCCTAAATTACATACCATCCAATCCAGTGCCCACATTCTCCCCAGAAGCAAAGTGTCTGAAAGTCTTTGGCTCTACATCTTCCTCAGCTGCACTGAGCAAAGTATGTGGCACTGCCGAGTACATGGTTCATTAAAAAAGCTTAGCCAAGTATTTTAGCTAGCGTTCCCCAAAAGAGCCAAATTCATTAAACTGTTTAGCCTCTCTTACTTTCTGGGGCTACCATGATGTTCACTGCTAGCTTATTAGATGTTCAGTTATGATGGGTCCAAGAAACTGCCTCCTCTAGGGAAAAAAAGAACTTTCACTTTGTGAATAAACTATTTAGCATAGAGAAGAAATATGGGTTACCGGGAAGACTAGAATCCAAGAACAATTTATTTTCAAGTTGCAGACCAAGAAGCCACATACAATTGGGCATTCCCACAGCATGTGTCATAAGTGTTCATTTAACTTTGAACATTTCCAGCATTTATCAAAATTACTAAGGCCTATAGAGGCCATTCTGGTAAGGGTCCAACAAACACTGCCTTGAAGAATCTTTTTGCTGTATTCAGGAACAGCGTAAATATCCTATGGTTTCTGCAATTTTGGCAGCAATATGGCTCCAGAGAATAGGAAGAAGATCATCCAACATGGTGGCAGACACTATTTCAGAACTCAAGCAAGGCTTGGCAATTAGACTTCAATCAGAGCTATTAGGTAAGCAGAAGTAATTAAGCTTGATTTATTAAGGAAAGTTAAGAGAAGAAGGAAAGCAAGTGACAGAAAGGATTCTAGGGATATTTTGTTTAAACAAACCACATTTTATCCTAATTACCTCGCTAATTTCTAAATAATATGATGATGATGATTTTGGCAGTGATCTCTCGGTTAAATGTGTCAGAATGAAATAAAAGTGCTAATCATTAACTAGTTGGAAAGAGTTTCAAAGAAAGGACTCCTCATCCAATTTTTTTCATTTAGAGTATTTTGGTTGCCATTGAAGTAAGAGGGCGAGAATTTATCTTCTAATGCATGCTTAGACAAAAAGCAAACATAATCAAGCCAGTTCTGGCATATATTGTGTGTATGTGCAAAACCTTGATTTTACACAGTCAAGTAGTCGAGCCTGGACACTTCTATGATACCTTGGGGCCACTCATCCCACAGAGTACCAGCCACCAAAAATCCAGCCAAACTCAATAGCCTCCAAATTAGTTGAGCGCACAAAGGATCACTTGATAAACAAGAGGAGAAGTGTGTCAACAACTCTATCGAACACTTGCATCAATCCCCCAAGGAGAAGCTTCCACTGTTAGCATTAAATAAAAGAGGGACTTGCCGCAGTGAAAAAAGGGAAGGCTGCAGGCCTTGATGATATCCTGCCAGAATTCCTCCACCATGTCGACACCAAAGGACTCCAATAGGTAGCAATATTGTACTCTGCTACCTTAAGGACAGTACGGATCCCTGAAATATGGCTTGAGGCAATGGTAATTGCCATTCCAAAGCCTGAAAAGCCCCCTCATGAAGCGGGAAGCTATAGGCCAATTTCTCTATGTACAACCTATAAATTTCTTGAACATATCATCCCCAAAAGAGGACACCCTTTTACTGAATCATTATCCCTGTCGAAGAGGCAGTCTTCCAGCCAAAACATAGTTGTGACCAAGTTCTGGCACTCACAACCCACACTGAGGCTGGCTATTAAAAAAAAATTAAAGACTGGCAGATTATTTGTTGACCTGTCATCTGCATATGATGCTGTATGGATTAAGGGCCTGATGCTGAAACTTGCTAAAATTATATCTTGCTACCCAACACTGCCTGCTGTGGACCATGCTGAGTAATAGACACTTACAGGTGTACCTGGGTAATAAGACCAACTCACCCCGTATCATAAACAATGGACTACCACAAGGCTCTGTACTTGCATCAACCCTTTTTAATATTTACATAAAGGACATGCCTCTAACTAAACCACAAAAGAGGGGATATGCAGATGATCTTGCAACGACAATCCAAGCATCAAACCTCCATGACCTTGGGAAAGCATTAACTAAGGACCTCCAAAAATGGAAGAATATTTCTGGAAATGGAGGCTCAAACCAAACCCTGGAAAAATAGTAAGTGCATTTCATCTTGATAATAAGAGTGCCAAACACACTGAAAGCTACTTTCTGTGGTAAAAATGTGCAACACAATTACACTCCAATATATGTTGGAGTGAAACTCAACCACACCCTCTCCTTCCATGTTCTTGAGAAGGTAGCTGCAAAGTTAAAAACCAAGAGCCAATATAATCCAGAAACTAGCAGGTACAACCTGTGGTGTATCTGTGTTGTGAACATCTGCAATAGCACTTGTATATTCAGTAGTTGAATATTGTGCACTAGTATGGAGCAGATGTGGATACCAGCTGAATACAGTGATCATGGGAACCCTCAAGTTGACTCCACCAACATGGCTACCTGTCCTGTCTAACATCATTCTCCTGCCAATATGTCGAACCGCTACAACATTCTGAAAAGCTCAAGAAATCCAGGAAAACAGATACCTTCCTATTCACCAAGGCCTTGACAATGGACCCCTGCAACGTCTTAAGTCCCGCAAGCCTTTCTGGGAACATTCATTTAGCCTCATGAAAGCAGGCTAGGATCAGAAGGAGGACTGGAAGGCAGACTGGGCTAAACAAGAATTAAAAAATAAGCACCTTCTGCCAGATCCCATGAGAAGGTTCCTGGGTTTGACCTTCCAGTCATCTTGGTCAACTCTGAACCAAATTTGAGCCCACCATGGTAAATGCGGATAGCTAATTAACTGGACATTCAAGGACTCCCCAGTGTAGTTCCCCATGACAGATCATTGAACATACTGAACCTACTGCCAAATTTATAAATATGAAGGCAGCATCACTGCAATCAATTCTGCTACTCCTGATGTAGCCATTTGGCTTGATCCATTTCAGGTCAAATTGTAGTTGCTGCTCTACACCAGCCATACAAAAGACGACAACGACCTGGCTCTTTGCTGTGCTATCCCTACACAAGCTTTTCACCCCCTGAAGTTAGTCAGCGTTTTGTTACAATTAGGTCAGCTCCACCTCTCGTAGCAAGGGTAGGAGACTGTTGTTGATAAGGTACTCTTGCTTTGTTTCCATGTGCTTTACACCTGCTCTGAGCAGGATTAGAGGACAAGGTTGCTTTAGCCACTGGAACCCTGTCTACACTCTCACCATTGCTGCCAGCAATTTTATTTTCAGACAAAATCCTTTAGTATAGAAACTTTCTCCTTAGCTGTATGTTTCCTGGTGTCACTCCTCAAAGACTAGGAAAAGCTAATCAGAAGGAATTAGTACTGCAACAGGTAGCACTGACTTAGTCAACAATCACACACGTTATGGGCGATTGCTATGGGAGCATGTCGCATACAGCCGCAGCTCTTTAACTCAGCCCCTGATTCTAGTCAGTCACTGCTCTCTGGCTGCAATTTATGTACATATTTAAAAGAAAACAATTAACTGCTAGCAGTTGATACCATGATGTGTAGTTACCATTTCATCATCTTGTGCACTTCCCAACCGTATTGACCTGGTAATAGCACATACTACCACATATTAGTGGGGAAATGCCAGAAACTGGGACTGGATGACAGGGGATATATCACTTGATAATTGCCCTGTTCTGCTAATTTCCTCTGAAGCATGAGGCACTGACCAATATCAGAAGATAGGATTGGTGTGGCCATTCTTATGTTAATAGATAGCCTTATGTTTGTCAATGCACTGAAACCATTCAGCAATATCTTACCAGATACAGATGTTCATCTTTTCAGTTGTCAGAGTAACAGCCGTGTTAGTCTGTATTTGCAAAAAGAAAAAAGGAGTACTTGTGGCACCTTAGAGACTAACCAATTTATTTGAGCATACGCTTTCGTGAGCTACAGCTCGAAAGTGAGCTGTAGCTCACGAAAGCGTATGCTCAAATAAATTGGTTAGTCTCTAAGGTGCCACAAGTACTCCTTTTTCTTTTCAGTTGTGTATTTAACTATTAAAGCTCTCAATATTATCTTAGAATTAAATTTAGAAATCATCCTGTAACAGGGTGGGACTCACCACTATGGCACCTCCTGCTGGCTGTCCTGGGAATTAGCTCTTATTTCACCAGAGCACCCTCATCCAGTGGTGTCTCACCCACCATTACTCTCGCCTCCACCTTTAGGACCCACATCACCCCCCAGACTGTGGTGTCCTCTTCTGGACACAATCCTTCAGCTGTGCCCCACTCAGTTCTCTAGCCTCCCTTCTGGGGAGGCCTGACAGTCCTGAGTCCAGCCACTTGCCTCAGTGGCAAACTGCAGTCTCTGGCCTAGCCACTCCCCTCAGTGACAAGGGTGGGGGGGGGAGGTTGGCCCACCTGCTACTCCAGATCCCAGCCCAGGGACCCTATAGCTAGCAGACACATACTGCCCCTCCTCCTACACTGAGGTCTATTTCCCTAGGCCACTTCCCCACACCCCTATCACCTTCTCTGCCCTTATAGCAAAGCCTCAGTCCAGCAACCTTCAGGCTTAAGTTCCCTCTTACTCCCCTAACTCTACCCAGTACCGCTCTGTCCGTGGCCCTGTCTTTCTCTCAACCCTCCTACAGGGCATCCAGTTCTCCCTCCTTAGCCTCCATGAAAGACTGCCTCTATTCAGATCAGCAGCCCTTCTTATATGGGCCAGCCTGGCCTGATTGGCTGCTTCACTAAGACTTCTCCCTATTGGCTGGCTCAATAAGCCCTCTTCTAATTGGCTGTGTTCTGTACAGCATCCCCAAGGCTGCTTTAACCCTTCTTCTGACTGGGTGGGGCAGTTGCCTCACTACATGTCCCAACCTTACATAAACTAAAGCCCAGAGCCTGTATACATTTATATGTAGCCTCGTGGAATCCAATGAGACTCTTCATGTGAGTTAATCTAAGCATATGCATATGGACTTGAAAAATTGGCCCCTATTTTCCTGAAAATGAACTGCATTGGAGTTTGGTTTTTTCCCAGCTTACTACTACATAGCTGAGATGAACCAATATACCAACTGACAAGGTAGAAATGTTATATGCAGTGTTGTTGTAGCCATGTTGGTCCCAGGATATTACAGAGACAAGGTGGGTGAGGTAAGCGGTAAGCTTGAAAGCTTGTCTCTCTCATTAACAGAAGTTGGTCCAATAAATGATTACCTCACCCACCTTGTCTCTCTCAGGTAGAAATGTGGCAGAGACCTCTCACTTGATATATGCATAACCATATGGCCCTCCTGCAATATCCCCTGTAACTCTCAGCAAACCATAACACCATGGGTACCGTCCCTTCCCTTGGTTTTTTTTAAAGTTAGAAATCAATACTGGCAGGAAAAGATCAATATGCTCTCAGAAAGAACATGTACTCTGAACTTCATCTGAGCCTCCATCCATTGAGTAGTATTTGCCATTGTCTAAGGTCTATAGAGATAAGAGCAGGCATTTCATTTGCCTTTTCTTTACAACTAATGTGTTTCTCTCTCTCCACTTCCAATAGAGGTTATAAACCTAATATAAAAAAAAAGACTACCATAATATAAAAATGTTAAGCAGGGCATAAGCAACTTTATACTTAATTTTTTGCCTAGTAAAGAAAAAAAAGTCCTTTCTTTCTCTTTGTCATTGCTATTTCATCAGGTTCCTTGCTACAAGCCCTAGGACAATAGACTACTTTACTAAAGGAAACTACTTCAGTGTTTTAACACCTGCAGACTGGTGCCCTGACTTTGCTGTTTTGCTAAGGGTGCAAACTTCCCTAAGCACTAGGGACTTTCAGTGAGTGGGGAGGAGCTATTTTGCAAGCTTGTCGGGATCATTTTAAATTGTTTTCTCATGTAAAAGGGATTCAGGGAGGCAGTCTTAAGTTAGGCTTTTAAGACCATTAAAATAATTATACTATAATGTACAAATACAAATATTGATTTGTTTGCGCTACTAAAGCTCATGGGAAATCTGGCTCTGCTATAAAGCCCAGCTGTTGTGATTCACTATATTTTGGTTCTGGAATTCTTGCAGTTTAGGGAGTGCTAAATGCATGCAGCTATAATACTGCTCTGACTGGCGGTAGTTTGCACCTGGGGTGAAATAAAAGTGAGCTGGCTTGTATATATATGTGTAAGTATTACAGATCTTATTTCCTTTGTGTGAATTTTGAACAATAAACTGCTAGGATTAATAAAATGGATACTAATATTACTAAACTGAAAGTCTGGGGTAGGGAGTATTTGGTCTGAATGCTCACTCATCCGGTTGCTACAACTGGATTATAGGAAAGAGTTAGAGGCAAAGTGGGATTTAACCAAAAGAGATGTATCCAAATCTGAACCTCCATAACTATCAGGCATATTCAGAGATGGAACTTTATTTTACATTGTTATAAAAACTGGGACCAAGTAGAAAGCCCCATCTCCTGCAATTGGATCCATGCAGCCAAACCCTTTTTCCATTGTGGGGTTTGTCTCACTTCTCCTAACAGGAACTTGTCCAGTGAGGAATCTCAATATTGACACTTAACAATGCCAGAATCTCATGAGCAATCATTAAAACTGGGGGGAGGCTATCCAGCCACCCTGTAAACATAATAAGGAATGAGACTCGGAAGTCTAATTTCTCTATAACTCCTTCCTCATGTAAGGGTTACAGACACAAATGAGAGGAATCAGTCTATGCTAGATCATTGAGATTCATATCCCAGACCTAGTCACAAATCTGAGTTTAATTAACTATCAGCTGTTAATGGGGTCTACAGAACCAAACTCTACAGTGCCTCCTGAAAAAGTTGTGACAAACGTCAAACATGTATTAAACTTGGACTCATGATTGGTAAGAGGACATGGGAGAAAATACTCTAAATTACACAATTTTGTTTTAAATGGGACTTAAGTGGTGCTTGACCTCTGCATAGGGGGAAAATGTAAGAGATAATTCTGATCTCTCTGAGCAGGGTATCAGACTTTATTTCCTTAGTCCATGACTCATATAGGGAGCTTCCCCTCACCCCTATATTGAAGGTAGGTCACTTTCTAGGTGTGTTACTGTAAATCAAGGCTGTCAGTATCGGTTCATACTTAGAGCATAATTAAAGCAGGCTGGAATTTCGCATTTGAAAAAAAGTTTAAACAAGAAAATGGCATTTCTTAGAAATGAACATTTGGAATTTTTTCTTTTTTAGAAAGAACCCAATTCTTTAAAGAAGTTTTCACCGGAGTATTTATCATTTTCCAACCAGCTCTAGTTTAAATTTCCAGGCACATGTTTCCTTTTCTCTCTGACAAAATTATTGTTTCTGTTAGCAAACAAAGGTTATTCAAATGGGCCTCAATCCTGTGAAGTGACAAGAACCTCAGTTTCTATTGACATCAATGGGAATTGAAGGAGGTCAGCACCTAATAGCATTTCAGCTTCATACAGCACAATGTGAAAGTATTTAAAGGTAATCAAAGCAACTCCTTATTTAGCTTTGGGGAAGTCTTCCCACCAAAACTCATCCTCAGACCCTGTTCCTGCCTCAGTTTCCCAACTCTTGTACAAGCTGGCAGGCTAACTCACCAGCTAGCATAACAATAACGCTCTCATTAGCATCAATATTTCAGTCCTTTTACCTAAAGACATGTTTATTGTTCCAACACTGTTCAACATCAATGAAAACAAATAAGCCAGTACCCTATCTGAACCTGTTCCTCAGTGGATTTCTGCTGCTATTTACACAGCAGGTATCCCCAGTCAGTTCTTCCATCTACCTAATGTGACAAACCCGCTTTCCAGGTCTTGCTCTGAACAAGGGTCTCCTGTGAGAGTCCATCTATGACTCACTCCTTTAAGCTAGCTGCTTATGGGCCTTTTGTCCCACCAGCTGGAAGACAGTTGATTAGTCACAGGTGGGTGTAAAGCCCCACACTCTGAAAGAGCCACTCCACCCTGTGACTCAAGCTCTCTATGAGCATGCTGGAGGGAATGCAAGCTAATATGATAAAGAATGGTGGCACAATGTTCCAAGAATAATGAAAACAGAACTGCAAATGAATATTTGACACCATATTCATTATGCAACTTAATGTGGAAAGGAAGAAAAATAAGCCAAAGATAAATAAATCAAGACGATGTTCCAGCTTGATGATAAGAAGAGAATGGTGTGTAAAGAACCTTCTGATTTATAACTGGGTACTTTTCCCCCAACTCTGGATGATGTGGAGGTAGAAGAACCTACCCAAAAGAGAGCACGGTGTTACAAATCAAGGTGTCAGTAGAGGTCTCTGTAATCTTCACAGTATAGGAAAAAGGAGTAATAGTCTGAGGTTTCAGGGATATCAGGCTGACCAGAGAGCTGGAAGATGTGTGTAAGCAGGAACAGCAAGCACACCCACACACCTCTTCTGGAACCGGAAGAACACAATCAGGCAGCAGCAGAGACAAAAAAAAAAAAAAAAGAAGCACAAATACAGTACTGTGTTAAACGTGAACTACTACAAAAATAAAGTTTGTTTTTTTTTAAATTGACAAGGTCGGGAAACTGTTTCTGTGCTTGTTTCATTTAAAATAAGATGGTTAAAAGCAGCATTTTCCTTCTTTATAGTAAAATTTCAAAGCTGTATTAAGTTAATGTTCAGTTGACTTAATGTTGTAAACTTTGGAAAGAACCACCATAATGTTTTATTCAGAGTTACGAACATTTCAGAGTTACGAACAGCCTCCATTCCCAAGATGTTCGCAACTCTGAGGTTCTACTGTAGAACCCCCTGCTGAGACTAATAGGGAGGCTTCAGCCTGGAGTGTTCAGGGCAAACAGTCCACTGGACCAATGACAACCCACGGCTGCACAGCCCCTAGCAAGGGGACAGCCTGACTTGAGAGAGAGAGAGTTTAGTTTCAGTTTTGGCTTTGGAGGCTGGGAGAGACAATAATTTCTGTTGAAATCCCCATTCTCTCAAAGTGAGTTTGTACCACTCTGAATCTATGGCTGCATGAATCTGGCAGCTCCAGCATTGCAGTGCCCATCATCTAGAGAAAGAGCCAATCTGGCACCAGCTACCATGAGCAAGCTGAGACCCCAGGGAGATTTCAAAACAGGAAACAAGTAAGGCCAGTTGGAGTTGGGAGAGCACCCTACCAAAGGCCAGGATGAAGAAAAAGTGAGGTGACTTTTGGTTAAGCCAGCCTCAGCAGCACTCCATCTCAGGACACTCAACCTCAGTGTACTACCTGCCTCGGGGAGGTGCTAGGGAGGGAACTGGAGTTTGGAGGAGTTTAATTGTTAGAAGGTAGGATATTGTCTTACTTATGTTTAATAATGGTTAGTTATCTTAACTCCTTCCTTCCCCAGATCCAATTTTCCTGTTCCCAATAAAGTCACCCCCTATATCATGCAGATATTTTTGGTGAGTCATTCCTTTGCTGGACTTTGTCTCAGGTACGTTGTCTCCTATATAGTGTGCTTTACTCTCCTTGCCATCTAGCAGTATCAGCACTAATTGCATATCTGGCACAGTGAGGAATCACTGAAGTGGAGGCACCAGGCACCAATGAAAACAAAAATCTAAAACCCGACCCACATGAGGAGAGGGGAGAAGCTGCTACAAATGGGATAGTAAGCACCAGGGAGAGAAAAAGGAGGAGGGTTAAGCCACATCTCAGGGGAGGGCCTACATAAGAATTTACATCAGTGTAGCTGAGGTCACTTTGTCCTCAAGGAGGGACATTGAGATGGTGAAGTTGTGCTTTAGGGTACTCCTCTTACCTGTTAGTACTGTAGCTTATTAGTTTTCGATACAGGGAGATGAAAGGAGATATGGAAGACATATGAAGTTCCCTCTACTCAAGTTTCATGCTCACCAAATTAACAGAGGGTGAAACTCATTCCTACAGAGCGGCTAGCATAACTTAAGTCCCACTCCCATAGTATAACAGGCCTTGTGCTGGCCTTCTGCCCAGGGGTGAATTTCATCCAAAATGAATGGATTCATGTTTACACATACTCTTTGCCTAACAGCTAATACCATTGTTGTCAGTGCAAGCTTGAAAACTGTGTCTGTTGGGATGATTCAGCACAGTTTACATTTTGTCTTGTTGACATCTCTGTGGAGAACATGGCTCTGAGCAGCTTACAGTCGGTGAGTAATTAAAATGTACAGTTTCAATTCCTCACCCACTCCCCAACTACAAATTTTCCCATGTTCAAATACCGAAAAAAACCAACCCCCCTCTGAAGAGTGCACAGAAAGAATATGCTCTAGAATGAAACTGTAACTGAAAGCAGTAAAATAAAGCCATTGTGATGAGTGTTTCGGAAGGGAGACAAGCAGCAGAGAAGAGGACTTTAAAATGGAATACTGCAGCACAAGGGAGCACTTTCCAGAGCAGAGTAGATAATCAGCAAGGCAGTGCAGCACCGCCCTTTCTCAGGGAATGCAGACCGCATGGCAGCAAAAGATAGTGCTTCAGTGCCAGACAGAGGCAGCACAGTGAGGTTGGCAGCACACGAGAGCATTTTTTGTAACAATACAGACAAGCATTGTGGCAGCCTATTTACTTCCACGGAGAACTGATTAAATAACTCTGTGCTTAAAATAAACAGTGACCTGAGGTTGGTTGGTTTGGGTTTTTTGTTTTTTTTTTCTTTTTAAGTCAAATAAATACACAGGTTCATTTCTGCCCATTTGCTTTTGAAGAATATCACTAGACTGGACCAATTTTTGGAATTGGAAGCTTCCAAAAGACACTCTTCTCTAAAATATGCCAGGACACCCTGTAGCACATAGACTCTTCGAAAATGTCTACTACTCAGAATTCCTATCCCAAACAAACATACTGGATTTGAGCATTGCTCAAACTTTAGAATTTTATAAATGTTTTACCCTTCTACAACTTTGATCTATATATTAACTGAGTGTCTTAGAAATTTTTTGAAAGGTTATCTAGAAATATACTGTAATGTTAATTATGACTGACCTTTGGCAGATATGTTAATATATATGTTGGAGCGCTGAACGATACCCTTACCCATCTTTAGAAACAAACCCAGGTTAAAAATGAAGACTGAACTTCTGTGCTAAGAGGCATAATACAAAAGTTCTTGTCATTGTCAATTATTTGCCTTTCTTTGTTAATTTTATTCAATCATTAGAATGAAATTGACAAGTAAATCAGACAATCCTATTAATCCTTTCTCATAATACAAGACAAGGGGACATTGAATTAAATTGAAAGGCAGCAAATTTAAAACTGAAAAAGGAAATACATTTTAGGCAATGCATAGTTAACCTGCGAAACTCATTACCACAGGGTATAATTGAGGTGAGAGCTTAGCAGGATTCAGGAATCTGCATATGTCTAATGAGCACATCCCACAGCTTCATGAGGCAAGTGTTTTTTAAGATGTTTGGAAAAAGATACAAACCATCATGCTTTAGGGCATAAATTGGTGCATGAGGGTTCTGCAGGTATTAACTTCCCATATTCCATAATTGCTTATTTAATGGTTTTGTGAATCTTTCTCAGATGCATCTGGTACTGCAGCCCCCATTGGCCTGGAACAGCGAACTGCAGCCAGTGGGAGCTGCAATCGGCCGAACCTGTGGACACTGCAGGTTAACAAACCGTCCCGGCCCGCCAGCAGATTTCCCTGATGGGCCACGTGCCAAAGGTTGCCGTTCCCTGCTTTAGATTTCTGAAGGAGCAATGGGTGAAATCCTGGCCCATTGAAGTCAATGGCAAAACCCCATTGACTTCAACGGGGCAAGGATTACACCCAATATGACTCCCTAACTTTACTACCATGTACATGTTATAAAAATGACTCGTTAATATCTTGTACGATTTTGTGATCATTTCACTCTCATTTTAATGTCTTATAAAGCATAGCATAAAATAGAATCAATTGCTGATTCTGAAATAAATTAGATCATATCACACTGTCATACATTTTGTTAAACATATCATAGAAACATGGTATGAAATGAAGTGATTAGCTGTTCATACTGCAGACCATTCCAATGTCTTTTCTTTAAAAGAAACCCTGCCATAATAGGCCATAACTGAATCTTAGCACAAGAAATGAGATTTTGGTTTATCATTATAGAAATATTGACTTGAACATTCAGTGCTTTCTTTGTCAGTTTGCGTTTTCCCCATCTATACAGTATATAATGACAGTCTGAAAAGAAACTATTCAGCAATAAGGATTAAATTTATCATCCTTGCAGAATAATACTGAATTCCTATATCATCGCCTTTAAAATAAGAAGATATATCAAAACTGAACTGTAGACATTCAGGTTGACGTACTGGCCCTATTGAAGTCAGTGGGAATTTTTCCACTAGCTTCACTGGGACCAGGATTTCATTCTTAAAGAACAAACAGGAAAGTCTATTCAGAAGGAGGGAAAGCTGATGATTAGTAGTGTATTCAAGTCTCATAATCAAATGTTTCTGAAGATCCTTAAAAGAGGTTATGCTCTAATAGGAAATCAAAATTGGTAAATATTACAGTTTGTGAGATGACTATGATTCTCTGAAGTGAAATGAAAATAGTTTTTATATTGTAAATTCTTCATAGTGATAATGAGTTTGAAGTGCAACTCCTCAACTACTGCACTACTGAATTGCAACTATTCACTTTGATTAGTGTGACTAGGATCCCAGTGAGGACCAGCTGAGGTCACTCAATTATGGTGAACTGAAAAGAATGGGGTAGACAATCCCCATAAAGCTAGTGGATTTTTAAATACTTAGATTTACCAAGCCAGCAGAAAACAGCTTCTTTATTACCTCACTGGTTGCCCAGAAACCAGCAACAGATTTCCCTTAAACTAACCCTGCCTCAGGCCTCCATCCAGGTACCCAAGTCAAATATGATGAAGATTTCTGAAAATCTTGTTTCATCATTTAAAAGAAAAGGTTCTACCAATACCAAAGGATCAGATACAGTACCTCCCAAATTATTGAATAGTCCAGATCTTACCCAAATACACGCTTACCGCCAATTCTTATTAACTAAACTAAAATTTATTAAAAAAAGAAAAGAGAGAGAATATGGTTAAAAGATCAATATACATACAGACATGAGTTCAATTCTTGAGGTTCCAGAGATGGTGAGCTTTGTAGTTGCAGAGAGTTCCTTTAGAATTTATTCCATAGGTTATAGTCCAACATCTAATATTACCTTCAGGGAGTACCAGCATAACTGAGATCTCAGTCTGGTGACTCAAATTTCCCCTGCTGAAGCTTAAGAGGATCTGAGATGACAGAATCAGGACCCAATGGTCTTTTAAACAGTTTTCTAGCAGCCACTTGACCATACAGTCCTGAGTAAACAATAGGCTTTTGATGTAACCTTCTGCTTCCTAAACACTACCAATAATCAGTTACACAAATTAACATAGGGCAATTTATTCATTAGGCAGTCTATCACAAACCTCAAAGAGAGATATAGAAAATGACATTACTTCAACCAAGATTCATCTAAATGTTAATATTCCCTTTTGTTCTCTGAATTAATAGTTACAGTGACAGACAGGAACTATCTGTTTACATGGCTAGCATCAAAGATACACACAATTAACATTACCTCTAACTTCTAACAACATAGGTTTGCATTTCAGAGTTCTAGCCTATTAAGCATTGAATGGCCTTAGTCACCATTTCTAACATGACTTTAAAGGTGAGCTCTGGGTCATTCAGCCTGCAAGCTGTTTAACCCTTTCTGGCCATGAGTTATATTTTGTATAAGATTTCCTGCAATTATATAGCAGTGGTAGCAACAATGGTTTGCATAATTATATTTTAATCAGACAACGTCACAACTAGTAAAATAGATTCACAGCTACTAATGCATACTAAGCTTGTATTGTATTTAGCATTTTTAGGCACGATTTCTTAGATTGTTAAACCAATTAACCAGGTGACTAATGAACCAGTTGTGATCTTGATTTGATTAAGTTCCATACCTTTGACAGCAAAGTATAAAATAGATAAAATTATGCACTGCAGTTCTTCAGCAACATAAAGAAACAGATTTTGTTATACAGAAAAGTTGCGTCATGCTGCATTGGCAGGAAGATGGATAAAAACGTCCAGTAGGAAATAGATTAGTCATCTCTAATTTTATTCAGTTAAATTTTTACTACAGAGATAAGGAGAGAATAGATAGATGTGAGTATCAGAGTTAGAGGCCAAGCAAGAGAATGAGGTCACTTGGAGGAAGATTATCGAAGGTCTAAAAAAAATCAAGAACCACCCCCCGGGATAACAGTGTGGGAGGGAGAGAAAGAGGCAGCATCAGAAAACATGAATGGGATTAAGTATTAAGAAAGGGCAGTCCCAGAAGCCTAAGGAAGAGAGTATTTCAAGGAGAAGTAGGTAGTTGACTGTTAAATGCAGCAGAAGAGCCCCCGGCAAGCAAGATGTCTTCAGTGATTTGTGTAGGCAGTTTCAGGGAAGCAGATGCAAAAAAGCAGTCGCCCGAACAGGATCCAGAGGAGAAAAGGGTATCTCCCCAGTACTTCCCTTCCCAGTTTTCTGGTAGTCTTCCCTCCAAATAAACAAAGAGCTGGTGTGGTTGTTCCTGGAAGTAGGAGGCAAATTAACACATTTTCCTTATGTTTCATAGTTGAATTCATTTTTGTGGTAATGCCTTTGTGGCTGGGTACCTCTGAGGAGTGTCTGGAACAAACAACTCGGAAGACTGTGTGGTGTTTTTGTTGCACTTTGCGGAAGTTTAAAATAAAAGTTACCCAGCAATGGGGAATTATTCTGTTAACGCATTTCGAGGACTTACTCTTTTGTTGGATGACTGACATCACGACTCAAGAATAACAAAAGTGACACTCTTATTAACAAGTGACACCTCTTTACAGGGCTTCGCTATCTTTTCATTTGTTGAATTCTTTTGTCTCATGAGATGGTGAAAAAAAGTCTTGGTTACTGGTACTTCTGGTTTCAAGTTTCAAGCACATTGGGTGTTGAGCTATTTGAAACCTGAGGGTGAAATCTTGATCCCTTTGAAGTCAGTGGCAAAACTTCTATTCAGTAGGGATAGAATTTCACCATGAATCTTATTTAGGTGCTTGTGTGGGTGCTGAGTGCTTTAAAATCTGGCCTTATATGTTTTGCTTTTCAGATTTCTTCTGATCTACCAGTCAATGAATTGGTATCGATTGTGCCCATCAGTTTATCCTCTGTTAGCACCTTACTTAAGTCTTCATTTGGCACCCCCATGTCTAGATCTTCTCTGAGATAACAGCCATCTAGCTTAAGGGGAAAAGTACAATATGTTTCAGCATGATTGGGGGTGGGGGTGGGTGATATAATTTTTATATAACAGGAATGTGACCAGGTGCTGTCTCAAAAGCACACTACCTTCTGGTACAGTGTGACCTTGCAGGCAGGCTACCCTCAGTTCCCTCTTGGTTCAGTATAATAATTTACTGCCAGACTGGCCCCTATTAATTCAATTCTTTTGTTTCTGGGCCAATAGAGGGATGGAAGCATTGTTCCTGCTGCTAGTATCTTCTTTTTATGAGGGAGGAGGTAGCATATATAGCCTTCCTTTCCAGGGCTCATCATGGTTGGCAGGGAGAGAGGGGAGCTTTGCCCCACCCTGCACTACAAGGGTCCTGGTCCCAGGTCAATGAAGGTATGTCTACCAAGCAATTAACATCTGCACCTGGCCCTGGTCAGCTGACTCAGGCTCACAGGGCTTGGCCTGTAAAATTGCTGTGTAGATGTTTGGGCTTGGGTGAAGCCAGGACTCTGGGAAACTTCCTGCTCAGAGGACCCAAGTGGGGAGGGTCCCATAGTCCGGCTCCAGCCCAAGCCCGAATGTCTACACTGAAATTTTAGAGCCATGAAGCCTGAGGCTTGTAAGCCAGAATCAGCTGTCCAGGGACAATTGTAGGTGTTTAATTGCTGGATGGACATACCCTAATGGAACACTAGGATGAGTTTCCCCACATACACTAATTATTCCCTGGGATCACTTCCTCTCCACCAGGATCTGCCTGTGCTATTTTCTGGGCCCTTGTGTATCTCAAAATTCCCCAAACTTTACAGAGCCATGCCATGAAACAGAGGTAGGCTGACCTTAGTCTCTAATACCTTTAAAGGGGACAGACCACCCTGTTAAAAAGGTATTTCTGTGTACTCCTTCCTCACCCCCATTTTAAATCCCACTTTGTGAATCTCAAACAGTCTTTTCTTTTGCGCACCAGAGGAATTGTTGTAACTTTTTCAGAGGTTCAGTTAAAATCTTAATGTAAAACAGTCTGTACTTTTATGTAAGAGAATTTTTCTTCAAAGCTTGAAAAATTAATTGAAATTTGAATGTGCTGCCTTTCATTTCACCCTATGTAATTATTTCACCAACCCAATAATCATTACATTAGCATTCAACTAGTAATTACTTATAACCTACAAGGTCATATTGTATGATGGCAGATATGTCCAGGGGCATTAAGTCACATATTAATCCTGTTAATTTATTTACACACTGACTGACTAAATGTTCTCGCAACTACAGTCTGAAGCCAAAAACAATAACTACTGTACTGTGAGCAGTTCTGTAGCTGCTAAATTATACTGCCTCTGTTAATAAGGCACATAACCAAAAACTGTCAATAGTGCAAGATTAAGTGACAGTAATTAGATTGTAACTTGTAAGTAAATGCAATTACATCTGCGTTTTTACAAAGTAACATTTCCTAATACAGTAGTTACTTAAAAAGTTGCCATATTCATGAATATTCAGCCTTTATCTGGAAGTTGTTTTGCCTTGGTTATTACTAGCCATTTAATGACAGACTGAAGCAACTATTGAAGATTGTTGGTCAAGTTTTCAGTCCATTTTTATCCGTACTTTGTAGACCATATAATGTTTTGAAAATAACAGCATGGGCTATTCGAGGAATCTTTCCACATGAAGGTGTCCCTTTAAAAGGCAGATAATCTGCTATGCTCTCTATGATTTAATTTACCTACTGGCATGGAAGGGAGTGGGCAAAGAGAGCAGAGTGTCTATGAGAAGTGTGGGTTGCTCTTTGGTGATCATGAATATAGCATTTGGGTCTTCTATTACCAGCTGTACTTCAAGTGGTGGTGGATATTTCTCTCTGGAGATCAGTCCCACTAGGGAAAGAGGGAGGAGGTCACCAGGGTCACCAGGGTTGCTTAAGGGTCATTCAGTGACTATGCCAAAGACTATATCCTTAAAGGCTGTAGCTTGTGGGGATCACCACAATTACAGGGCATCACCACAGCATGGTCAAAGGGAGCCACACTGAAGACAGGTCTACACTAAAAAGTTAGGTCAAGTTAGCTATGTCACTCAAGGGTGTAAAATCCACACCCCTGAATGATGTAATTAAGCCAAACTAACTCCCGGTATAGACAGCACTAGATCAGCGGAAGAATTCTTCTGTCAATCTAGCTACCACCACCCTGAAATGTGGATTAAGTACAGCAGTAGGAGAACCCTTCCATTGCTCTAGCAAGTGTCTACACTGAGGCAGTACAGCAGCATTTTCAGTGAAGTAGCCTAAGAGACCCATGGAGCCTGGGAGCCCTAGTCATAGATCAGGACCCCATTGTGCTAGACTCTGTACAAAACACAGAACAAAGACAGTCTCTGCCCCCAAAACCTTACAATCTAAGTATAAGACAAGAGACAACAGATGGATACAGGTTGGCAGATGGGGAGTAAAAGGAAACAATGGGCCAATAATAGTCAGCATGCTAGGCAGTGGTACCAGCACACCAGTGTTAGCCTGGGTGATCAATGCCATGTGTGAGCAGCTGCACTGCAAAACCCTACCCAAGTTATGGGTGCTAATTTCCCTGATATGGCACATCACAGGCTTCTTTGTGCTGCAGTAAGCGGAGTTGCTTTATGGTTCTTTCCCAGTGACTTCTGGGAGAGCTTGTCTGTCCTTCACGGCACATAAGAGCAACTGTGGGAAGACACTGGATGCCTGTCAGTACTTGGATAATTTAGCTTGTGTCCTCATAGTAGGCCAAAATTACTAGAAGTTACTAGATCACAGGCCCTGGTTCTCATGGGAGACTTCAATCACTCTGATATCTGCTGGGAGAGGGAACTGGGATTGTTTAGTCTGCAGAAGAGAAGAATGAGGGGGGATTTGATAGCTGCTTTCAACTACCTGAAAGGGGGTTCCAAAGAGGATGAATCTAGACTGTTCTCAGTGGTAGCAGATGACAGAATGAGGAGTAATGGTCTCAAGTTGCAGTGGGAGAGGTTTAGGTTGGATATTAGGAAAAACTTTTTTACTAGGAGGGTGGTGAAGCACTGGAATGCCTTACCTAGGGAGGTGGTGGAATCTCCTTCCTTAGAGGTTTTTAAGGTCAGGCTTGACAAAGCCCTGGCTGGGATGATTTAATTGAGGATTGGTCCTGCTTTGAGCAGGAGGTTGGACTAGATGACCTCCTGAGGTCCCTTCCAACCCTGATATTCTATGATTCTTTGAAAATTCCCAGATATGTTGATATTAATGAAACAGATAACATTTCTGGAAAAAGTTTGTAAACATGCAGGGGTTTTTTTTTTTCATAATTTGAATGTGCTGAATGTGAAAATGGTGTTCACCAAGCTGAATTTTGAACCTTAAGTAAAAAACAAAAAAGAAAATGGCTATCATTTGTAACTTCAAAAAATAAATAAAAATAAAGGAGAGAAACATATGGAATATATCCCAAATTTGGCATACTGGGCTATCAGAAAATGCACGGAGCAATTCTTGTTCAAGATCAAACTCTCTGCATCCTCTGGTCACATGATGATATGCACTTGAATTTTGTTGGTTTTGCAGTAAGGATGACATTTAAAATTCAGTAAACAAAGTACTTTTCAGGTATTTTTGTTATGTGAAGGAGTTAAGTGCACTACTATGCCTTACACAAAGTATCATATACAATATAATAGGATATAGTTGATTTCCACAAGTTCTCCTCTTTCAGAAATATAAATTATTAGCTAGTTATGAGCCTTAATCAATAACCTAACCTAAAGCTGACTTTTACTTAGAATGTAAGCATTGAGTATTTATTTGGATACCTGTGCCATGGCATAAGCTACATACTAATAAATATTTGTTATGTATTCAATATTCATGTGGTAGTTAATAATATTTATTATTATTGTCAGGTATTCCATAGACGAAACATGGAGGCAGTCCTGCACCTGAAGATTCTCCCAACAGTATGTTTTGAATAATGCATTATTTGCCAACAAATGAAAAAGGACACCGTTTTTGCTTCTAATGAACAGAAACTGGCTACAACACAAGACAGAAACTCAGGGATTTCCAAAATATGGATGCAATGGATAGAAGAATTCTAACAGCTCTTCAATCTGAATGTAGGCAACCATTACTTTGACATAAAATCTGTTATGCAGTGTACACAGATAACGGTAAAATTAGCAGAATTCATAAATTAATCTGAAGGAACTTTAATCAAGTGGTAAGGGGGAACTCCAAACCCAGTCGTGTACTACAATCACCAAAATCTTGACAGTGTTTTGGAGCAAGGTCCCATAGTGAACTGGAGTCTTTTAATTTTCTGCCAGGATGGAAGTTTCAAACAAGTACTTTCTTCAGGAACAACACTCACAATGAACAAATACTTGAGACAAGAGAATATGAACATGAGCTTAGTGTACGTGTGGCTGGTGTAAGTGACCCTATAGCCTCAGAAGGGAAATACCACACTAATCATTATAAATATTTCTTGAGAAAAGGAACAAAAACTAAGCATGAAACCACTCATAGTAGTACTGACATGACATGATCTGGCTTAGTAATGAGTTAAATATTGTGCAGAAGAAGTCAGTGTTTTGGAACTTTCACAGTAATGGAGTCATTGTTTTCTCACAGATGAATGTGAAACATCTCCCCCAGTTGCATTTGAAAATGTTGTGGCAACCTTCAATAAAAACTTATTCTACATCTTGATGGTGCTTATGAGTTCATTGTTTTATGTGATCAACCTCCTTTGGGGAGAGAAAATTTATTAGTCCCAGTGAAATTCCATCACAGCCCTTTCTCTGAATTGTTAGTCAGTGCAGGATAAGAAAATTTATCAACCGTTCCAGTTTACAAGACTGAGCTGGAAGATGAATTTCTCTCAATTGTATATGTAGCACTGAAATTACACTCACATGTAATTGCTCATCCTGAATACCATGGGCTTAACAGCAGTGAGGAAGAGACTATATATGTTTTTGCAACTCCTTTTGGCTACTCAGTCTATTTTTGAAGAAGGCAATGCGGAGTAGATACTTTTGCAACATCATCTTCTGTATGTGATGAGAAACAGGAAACATATAAACAGTTACTTCTAAGGGCATTTTGTGCCAAAAAAAATTAAAATTCTGCACACAATACTTTAAAATTCTGCAAAATTCTGCAAATTCTATTTGTCAAACGTGGAGGCTCTCAGAATGGCATTGGGGAACACAGGCCACTGGCTGCACAGAGATGGGAGATCACTGTGCAGCTCCCCTTCCCCCTCTGCCCCCGGGACACTGGATGCAGTTGTGAAAAGGCTTGCACAAGTCACACATTATATTCCACAGAAACATGTAGTCTTGACTGTTGCTCAAGCACTCTTCCCCGCTCTGATGGAGATAAAGTGGACTGTAAATGCAAGGGGTGTACCAATACATGTAGGAACTGTTTAATTATGCTTGTCTAAACAGCATGCAGGACATATAGTAACTATTTGTAGTGGAATAAAAACCATAGACATTTACGATTTTTTTTTTAAGTTTTACCTACATTTTGAACTCCAATTTAGAAGGTGAAATATTCAAAATTCAGATTCGTAACTTTTTTTCCAGATTCAGCACATTCAAGTTATGAAAGATAACTTGTTTACCTACTTTTCCCCAAAAATTCCTCCTACATCTTATTTTATAGAAAGTGTGCCCAGCCTAAAGTGGGAGCGTTACCCGCCAAGTGGAGATGGAACCCAGGCTCTAACTCCTTCACCAGCCATCCCAGCTAGCCCACCTTCAACTTACCACTAAACTTGGGTGAAAGGTTTGTGTGTGTAGACAGAAGGGGGATTAGGGGCAACAAACAAGAGCCCAAGCTAACTCTTCAGTGAAGATATACCAAGGGATACACAGGAGGATCTGGGTTTGCTAGGAGAACGTTATTTGGTTCTGTTGTGTTCCTAATTTATCTTGCAGTGAAGTGTAAGATTAAATAAGACCAAATATGCATGTAGGCCATCTGTTTTAAAATCCACTTTTCACTGATACTTTATTCCAACTACTAAATAAAGATACTTTGCTTTAAGAAGGTTGTTGCCTATGAATGGTGGCAAGTTCCTGAATAGAAGAAACACAGGTGCCCAAAACCTCTTTGGACCTAAAGGATAATAAGGTCTTTGTCTACGTGGGGTAGTGCATCTAATGCCTATTCTAAGGGTATGGCACAACACCAAAAAATGCTGTTTTCTTAACTTGGATTAGCTAACTTAGATTAAAATAGCAGCTGAAGACACAGCAACTCAGCATTTAACTTGCATTAGCAGCTCAAGTTCAACCCCAGGCTGCCTGATGGGTTAGCAGCTTGAGTTAAAGCCTAAGTTAAAATGGTTAAAAAGTTAAGTATTATTCCCAGCCTAAGTTAAAAAGCTGAGTTGCTGTATTTTCAGCTGCTATTTTAACTAATAGCTAATCCACGTTTAAAAAGAAAAAGCTTTTTTTTTTGTAGTGTAGTCATATGCTAAAAGTGGAAGAAGTATGAGATTCCACCCCAAGACAGGTACAGGCAAGCAGCTGAGGGACTGCACTCAGAGAAATCAGAAAGGAGACGGATGGGCAACTGGCCCCATAGCTGTGACAAGTATTGGCTGATCATTCTTGTGACAATAAAAACTTTCACTGGATAATGCATACCACTGAACTAAGGCCTATGAATAGGGACAATAGACGAATTAATGTATATTCACCCCAAGAAATACTACTTAGCCTTGTTGGAGATTCATGTTAGCGGTCTTTCGGAAGATTGAAGAGTTTTTCCTATCCCAGGGATGAGTGCATTAAGCTATTATATCAGCCATGTGTGGGTACCTAGAATAGCAGGAAGGATTTTTTTTTAAATTGTAGTTCTACTCTGAAAGTGGGATTATGGAGTTCCATGTTTGTCTGTCAATAACTTCCAGAGCAAACTTGCTCAGTTTGAGCTTAGTGCTGCTCTTCTTGAAATTAATGGCAAAATTCCCCATTGATTTCAACAGACAGAGACCCATAACAATAAAAACATGGTATTTGGTGAAATCCTCACCTCACTGAATCACTAGGAGTTACACCGCTTATTTCACTGTGGACAGGAGGATTTCACCTGTTGTCTTTCCTAGCTGTCAGCCTGGGACCGGAACATCACATAACTCCGACCAAACTGGGTGTACCATAGGTATAAGTAAGGTTCATCTTCTTTGCTTCATAGCCAGAGCACATCTGAAACAGAAATTACTGAGACAGTAAATCCCATGTTGCAACTAGTGGCTTTTCAGGAGCAGAAACATGTTTCCATATAAATTCTAGACCAGTCTGTGGGGGAGGAAGTTGCCTTTATCAGCACGTGAGACTGGGAACAATAAGCCCTAATCTCAGTACAACATCTTAATTGAATGGAGAGCTCCAGCTAATGACACAAAGCTTAATAGACTGTCTCAACTTCCCATCTGTGTAATGGGCATAAAACAGGTGAGATTTAAAAATTTTAAACACTTTGCAATCCTTGGATGAAGATTGCTACAGAAGAATAAAGTTTTGTTATTCAGACTTATTTTACAACCTCAATTTACAGAAACAGTCATGATTAAGGCAACTATATTACAGAGGATTAATACACGCATTGCAAAAATACCTTCTACTCCATGCTATCACAGCTATGATAATGCAATTTGTTAGTGTAGACAATATGGTGCAGCATGTCCAGAAGCCAAAGTTTTAATTTGAAGGGGCAGAGGCTTCATCTGTAAGATTGTCTGAATTCAAGGGAACAAAAACAGAATGTTTTCTCCAGTCTTGCTGTCTTCCAATTAAAATCCCCTGTACATTTCACTTCTACTGGATTGCCTCGTTCTATTACTGTCCATCAGCAGTCTCTCTACAAACAAATTATAATCAAGAAAAGGTTTCATGGGAAGCTTGACAATTCCCCATGTTAACATAAGTTGTTCAATATGCTAGACAGAGCACAAGGGGAAAGGGCAATTCCTTTGTTAAACAGTGACCATCTGAAACCCTGAATTAGGGAGGGACACACTTATTTTAAGGAAAACGAAAATCAGACAGATGAGTACATCCCCTTCACTCAAACCTTGTTTTGGTTTAGGATAAATTTCACTTTCCTCCTTACCATGCTCATTCCCTCCCTAAAGCCTTTCTATCTGCCCATTGTCCCTTTCTCCCAGATTTACTTTCATAATCTGTGGCCCTTCAGTAGCTCCATGACTCCCTTCTATTACGTGATCATCTGTATTCCAGTGGCATGTGAAATCAACACCCCATTGTGCGAGGAGCTGTACAAAACACATTGTAAGCTTTTCATGCCAGGAAATGTTTCTTACAATCTAAATAGACAAGACAGGAGAAAGGAAGTATTATTCCCATTTTACAGATGAGGAACCTCAAGCACAAAGAAGAGCAACTCGCCCAAGGTCACACTGGCAGTTTGTGGAAGAGTTGAACATATTAAACCAGATCTGCTTAGTACCAAGCCAGTGTCTTGACTGCAAGACCATCCTTCCTCAGTGCTAGAGCTGGCCCAGAAATGGAAATCCCTTCCTGTGAAAAATTTCATTTTTGAAAAAGCAAATGTTCATCCTGAAGGCCTCATCTGTGCGATTGTTTTTGTTCCTGTGAATTCAGACAAAGGCCTATTCTCAGGACAGTATCTTAATTGACTTAAGAGCTCCACCTGTTAACACAAACTGTAATTAGGCTGTCTCAACATTTAAAATATGTTCTTGTTTTGTCTTCCCACAGGAAGGGTCTCCAAGAAAGATTCTGGTTTGGGAGAGGCAAAACAGAACTTTCTGGCTTCTCAGGAGCCCATCTGTGAAAGAGCTGCCAGCCCGCCTGCTCAGCATCTCCACTCCCATCTCCAGGAGGCAGAGACCATGGTCACTCAGCTTCCTTGCTCCGGGGCTGAGAGATATAGAGCTTGGGACACTCAGCCTTCCTGCCTCCCCACTCCTCCCAGCTCCAGGAGCTGGAGAGGAAGAGGGCTCAGTTTTCCTTTCATTTCCCTTTGCAATTAAAGATGAGTTTTCACAGAAATAGGAATTTTAGCACATTCATGCTGATCCCTCTTTGCTGCACTATTTAAATTTCAGTATAAACTGGGGATATCAACCACAAAATACACTATCATCCATTAACAGTACTTTGAGATCCTCAAAAGTAAGGTACTTATATACGTGCAAACCAATTTACAAATATTAGTGAATTAAGTATTACAACACTTCTGTGTTGTAGGGCTACATTAACCTTATTTTCTACATGGAGAAACTGAGGTATAAAGAGGTTAAATGCTATACTCAAAGGTCACAAACATTCCTGCATAGAGCCAGGAACAGAATTCAGACTTCCAAGTGTCAGGCTTCAAATATCCTGTGGAACTCACTGCCATAAGATATCACTGAATCCAAGGGTTTAGCAGCATTCAAAAGGGACTAGACATTTATTTGGGTAACAAGAACATTCACAGTTTTGATGGATAGGATTTGTTTAAAAAGTGGTATACTCACACTTCAGGGTATAAGCCACATTCTAATGTGATGTGTGTGTGGGGTGGGGTAGTAAAATTGTCACACTGGAAATGTTATTTCAAAATTGCTCACTATTGGGTTTCTTGCACTGAAGTGTCTGGTACCCACCATTGTTGGAGACATCATGGTACCAGACTAGATGGACCCTTCGTCAATGCTGACAATGCTATAATTATTTGAATTCATACTTCTCTTGTTATTGTAAGCACTACATTTAGAAACAAATTTTGTCCTACAGTTTAACAAATTCTTGCTATGTTGGGTTAATTAGGAAGTGAACTTCAGAAATTATTCAAATGTAAATCTGAGGCCTATTTCCTTGTGCACACTAGTGAACCTCAATACCTGCTTTGGCTGTTCACAGGAAGAGGGACAGTCTGTCACACAGCCAGGATCTATACTTTATAGGGCTTTCTAAATCAAATCTTGACTAGCACCCAGAAAGAAATGGGGAGCTGATGCAATTATTGGAGAGTGAAAGTAATATTTTCCCCATGATTAACCTCTCTAACCAAAATGAGCAACTGTATTTTGCACCAGCTGTTGTTCCCATGTTGTCTTGAGGTTGCACCACAAACTGTGGACTGGGTTGCAATAATTTAGTCTAGCAGTCAGATGGCAACAGTTGGAAAGAAAAGGTCACCAGCAGCTAGTCAAATGTAGATATCACAAGAAAACCCCAGCACTTTGGGGCACTCATGCCACTTGTAATTCTGTACCAAGTAGGGACCCAGAAGCACACCCATATGGCAAAGATCTTGGGGGAAGGAAGGATGGATCCCCTCACTAATGGGGCAGAGCAAGTGCTGCCACCACCACAACTACCTTTCCCTATAGATCCTTCTCCTAACCCACTAACTTCACCTCCATCTTGTTGGGGATTAAGCTTCAGCCACCTTGCCCTCAGCCAAATCCTAGTCTCAATCAGCCACTAGGAAAAAAGAGACCCAATCTCTTCTGGGTCACATGAAATATCAGCCTGAGTTGCATGTAATCGGCATTCTGATGGCACTGCAGACTGGCCAGTAAGACTATCTCCCCCAGCATACAAATCGTCCATGAGGGGGCAATAAACCACAGCCTGGCAGAATCCCATGTGAAGGATGCTGAGGCAGATGAACAACGGGCCTTCTCTGTTTATTAACAAGGAACAACAATATCAAAGGATCCTGACTGAGCTAACAAGATCATCATGACACCTGATCTTTGTCCACCACGAGCAGTTCAACCAATGAGACTAATGCAGTCTCTGTGCCATACTGAAATTTCATCTGAAAGAGACTGGAATAAATCCACATTCTGATCTCATATTGGGTGTAAATCCACTGACTTCTTTGACACAACTCTGGGTTAAATAATGTAGCTAGGATCAGAATCTAGCTAATGTTACCAAAGCAAGTAATAAGATGGTGATAGTTATTTCACTCATTGGTAACTGGTTTCAAGTTGTTCTTTTGTGCAGTTCCCTATCCAAGAATTGAAATGTATTTGCATAAGAGAGGGAAGCAAAAAGCATCTTTATATAACTTTTGCTAGGGTTATAAGCTCCTAATGGAGATGATACCGGACTCTGTTGAAGGGCTTTCTTTATGCTTCACTTTTCTTCTGCATAATAATAACTTGAAGTTTTGAACTGTGGGGTGAATACTGAATAGTCACATCTTTTTCTCCATTTTTTTAAAGGATGATGTTCATTCAATAGCACAACACCAAAAGGTATATAATTATAAAGGGTGAAAGAAGTTGCATTCAAATTACCCATGCGTCCAAATGCTTGGCTCTGTATAATTACATTCAAATTATTTCTGTCAAACACGTGTTATAGTTGAGTTAGTCATTTATATTTTTAAACGAAAATTAAGGAAATCAAGAAAGAACTTATTCAGAATTTTTAATGAGACTAGTTCATTCTTTAAAAATAAGTCAGGGTTTTCAGACTGGAAATAAGATCAGCAAATTAAATACAATGAATATTCTGGGAGAGAGATTTGCAAGTTAAAGGCTAGAATTCCAGCATACAAATGCATAGCATTACGCCTGATAGTTTTTGAAAATGATGACCTCAATACATAAAATCTGAGATAAAAACTGTTTTCCTGTTAAATCGTTGCATGTTTTCAATTAATTTCCTTTGCTATGAATGTCTAGGCTGTCCTGCTTTCACATCTAGCAGCAATTGAAAACTCAACAAATTATAATATTGTGACATAAATAAAGATGGACTCATTTTCTGAAGAAAGATCCACATGTTCTAACCCCAGTTAGGTCTACATCTGAGAGACCTGAATTAACAAGAAGTCCAGAAATTGCAATCATTAACATGGATTAATGTAAATCTTGCTTTATTGTGCTAAACACAATTCTTTTTATGAACACAGAAATCTAAATAAATAACCAAAAAGGGCAAGATTTTTGGCATTGTGCAGGTGAAGGGAAAGGGGAGAAGGGTGTAAGAACCCTTCCCACATGCCTTGTGCATCCTGTGCCAGACAGGGTGTCATAAATATAAAGGGAAGGGTAACCACCTTTCTGTATACAGAACTATAAAATCCCTCCTGGCCAGAGGCAAAACCCTTTCACCTGTAAAGGGTTAAGAAGCTAAGATAACCTCGCTGGCACCTGACCAAAACGACCAATGAGGAAACAAGTTACTTTCAAAGCTGGAGGGGGGGAACAAAGGGTCTGTCTGTCTGTGTGATCTTTTGCCGGGGGCAGATCAGGAATGCTCTTCAGAACTCCTGTAAAAAGTTAGTAAGCAATCTAGCTAGAAATGCGTTAGATTTCCTTTTGTTAAATGGCTGGTAAAATAGGTTGTGCTGAATGGAATGTATATTCCTGTTTTTGTGTCTTTTTGTAACTTAAGGTTTTGCCTAGAAGGATTCTCTATGTTTTGAATCTGATTACCCTCTAAGGTATTTACCATCCTGATTTTACAGAGGTGATTCTTTTTACTTTTTCTTCTATTAAAATTCTTCTTTTAAGATCCTGATTGCTTTTTCATTGTTCTTAAGATCCAAGGGTTTGGGTCTGTGTTCACCTTTCCAAATTGGTGAGGATTTTTATCAAGCCTTCCCCAGGAAAGGGGGTATAGGGCTTGGGAGGATATTTTGTGGGGAAGATGTCTCCAAGTGGGCTCTTTCCCTGTTCTTTGCTTCAAACACTTGGGTTCAAGGACAAGGCAAAGTTTGTACCTTGGGGAAGTTTTAACCTAAGCTGGTAAGAATAAGCTTAGGGGGTCTTTCATGCAGGTCCCCACATCTGTACCCTAGAGTTCAGAGTGGGGAAGGAACCTTGACACAGGGACAATTGTATACCCATGCCCCGGGGAATGCAAGATCTGTTCCCTGTATGTGCTTTCCTGTGCGTAAATCACTCCAAAGAGAATGAGGCAATTGTCGGTGGTACATCCTAATGAGCGGTGTATCCTGTGCACTTCTCAGGTCCATCTGGGAGCACAGAGATGATTACCTCTTTCTGGAGTTCATTCCCTCCTTTAGCTCCCTCTGTACTGCATCCAACACAGGCCTGTGCCTAAGTGGCGCATTACTGAACCAAGGAAAGGGAAAATCCCTTAAGCAATATGTTGTGGTAGAAATGTTTTATCGGTATGAATTTGGGGTAGCAGTACTGTAGCTGATGCGAGCAATTCCAAATGTATGTCATACATTTGGAATTGCTCGCATCAGCTACAGTACTGTAAATAGTGGTGGGGGATTGCCAGCTTTTTAATAATATAAAGCCCCCATGAATCATGAGATATTAGACTCTTTGCATGTCATCAGTCCAGGACTGATATTTCAATAATTAGACTAGTCTGAGGCCCGGGACAAGTAAATTATTCCCTACTGCACTGATGTCGGGTGGGGTGGGAGGGAAGATAAAGGAACATTCCTCTGTCAGATTGAGGGATATGTTTGTTTTTAGAATTGTGGCTGTCGGAGTTATGTAGCGGGGTTAGATGTTAAAATAGTCTTGGTTTTGTGGATTAGTGGTCAGTGTTAGAAGAGGCAATCAAATGTGCACTCTGTATGCAACTTAGTACATTGCATCTGACCAGATATGTATTTTTGGCTACATAATACACCCTCACAATTACTTATAAGTGTGGTGGTGATAGACATATATTCAATAACAGAACCTTGGGGGAAAACAAAAGTTAATACACATCTGCAGTTATCAGGAGCTCTGCCCACTATCTATTTTCTCCTTGGAATACCTCACACATTTTGGTATCTGTCAAGGTTCCTTCCTCACTCTGAACTCTAGGGTACAGATGTGGGGACCTGCATGAAAACCTCCTAAGCTTACTTTTACCAGCTTAGGTTAAAACTTCCCCCAGGTACAAACTATTTTACCTTTTGCCCTTGGACTTTCGCTGCCACCACCAAAAGTCTAACCAGTTTTATTTTATTAGGAAAGAGCCCGTTTGGAAACGTCTTTCCCCCCAAAATCCTCACCAAAACCTTGCACCCCCCTTCCTGGGAAAGGTTTGATAAAAATCCTCACCAAATTGCATAGGTGACCATAGACCCAAACCCTTGGATCTTAAGAACAATGAAAAAGCATTCAGTTTCTTAAAAGAAGAATTTTAATAGAAGAAAAAGTAAAAAGAATCACCTCTGTAAAATCAGGATGGTAAATACCTCACAGGGTAATTAGATTCAAAACATAGAGAATCCTTCTAGGCAAAACCTTAAGTTACAAAAAGACACAGAGACAGGAATATCCATTCTATTCAGCACCGCTTATTTTCTCAGCCATTTAAACAAACAGAATCTAACCCATATCGAGCTAGATTACTTACTACGTTCTAAGACTCCATTCCTGTTCTGTCGCCGGCAAAAGCATCACACAGACAGACCCAGACCCTTTGTTTCTCCCCCCCCCCCGCTCCAGCTTTGAAAGTATCTTGTCTCCTCATTGGTCATTGTGGTCAGGTGACAGCGAGGTTATCCTAGCTTCTTAACCCTTTACAGGTTAAAGGGTTTTTCCTCTGGCCAGGAGGGATTTTAAAGGTGTTTACCCTTCCCTTTATATTTATGACAGTATCAAAAAGCTATTTTTACTGTTTTAAAGGGACCACTCAGTGCAACAAAAATAAGTCTACTTACAGAACTGCCAGCTGGGAACTTACTGCTTTATTTCACTGCATCATAACAGTGTGGGGTCGGGGGAAGGGGAACTCCCACTGATTAAACAGGAACTAAGGGGGAGGGAGTGAAGAATGGTGCTATTCCATAATACTCTGGGGGTAAGCCAGTGAACATTATCAAGACCATTTTTCTACATTTAGGTTATGTCCATGCTATGGACATTACAGCAGCAGAGCAGAGCTGCAACTGTACCACTGTAAGGTCTGTGTAGCCATTCTATGACGGCAAAGAGCGGCGGTAGCTATGTCAGCTCTCCCGCTGACATAGCACTGTCCATATTGCCAATTTTGTTGGTGATACTTACGATGTTATGGAAGAGTTTTTTTCACATCCTTGACCGGCAAAAAATGTTACTGACAAAAGTGCTAGTGTAGACAAAGCCTTAGTCTTTCCAAAAATTTTGTGATTCCCTCTCATCCCTGCACATCCAAACTCATGGTAACTAGGACATCTGGAGTGAGATTCTCAGCCCTGCTGCAGCTCCTGTACGTGGTATAAAATGGCTGCTGGAGTGTAAAGTGGCTCTAAATCCTCCAGCTCTGGCTATGAGGGACTCCCCAGAGGCAGGAACTGATGAAGACCATCATAGGCTGTTTTTCTAGGATTCTCATGCAAACCCTATTGTGGTGATGTGTTGTTGGGTAACCAGTAGGGTGCATTATGGTGGGAGTGTGCTGGTCCAGAGAGCAAAGTGATGCTTAAAAACACCTTTAACCTTCATCCCCTGGGGTGTGACTTCTATGCTGTCTCTCTAAAACTCTGACTACACTGCAGCTGGAGGCATAATTGCCAGCTAGGATAGATATACACATGGTAGCTCTGAAGTATCAATGCACTTGCAGCAGCACCAGTGGCCACATTGGTTAGCCAACCAAATACTTACCTAGGGTCTCAGACACGATTATACTTCAGCAACTAGCTCATCCAGCCATCCATGCCACTGCAGCTACCTTGCTATTTTTAGCACTGTCAGGGTTCCCTCCCCACTCTGAATGCTAGGGTACAGATGTGGGGACCTCCATGAAAGACCCCCTAAGCTTATTTCTACCCGCTTAGGGTAAAACTTCCCCAATGCACAAACTCTTTGCCCTTGGAGGATACGCTGCCACCACCAAGTGATTTAACAAAGAATCAGGAAAAGGACCACTTGGAGTTCCTATATCCCCCCCAAGCCCTTACACCCCCTTCCCTGGTGAGGCTTGAGAATAATTTCCTAACCAATTGGTTACCAAGTGATCACAGACCCAAACCCCTGGGTCTTAGGACAATAGAGAAATCAGTCAGGCTCTTAAAAGAAACAGAACTTTATTAGAAAGAAAAATGGTAAAAGAAGCACCTCTGTAAAATTAGAAGGGAAGCTAATCTCACAGGGTAATCAGATTTAAAACACAGAGGATTTCCCTCTGGGAAAAACTTTAAAGTTACAAAAAGAAAACCAGGAATACACCTTCCTCTCAGCACAGAGAACATCACAAACCAAAACAAAAGTAAACTAATGCATTTCATTGCTAGTACTTACTAATTCTAATGGAGTTGGATTGCTTGCTTACTTGAGCTCTCTCCGGCAAGTACACAGAACAGACAAACAAAAGTCTTTTCTCCCCCCTAGATTTGAAAGTATCTTGTCCCCTTATTGGTCCTTTTGGCCAGGTGCCAGCCAGGTTACCTGAGCTTCTTAACCCTTTACAGGTAAAAGGATATTGTGCCTCTGGCCAGGAGGGATTTTATAGTACTGTAGACAGGAAGGTTGTTACCCTTCCCTTTATATTTATGACAAGCATGCTAGCTCAAATCAAAGCTAGCACATGTTCATCTACCAGGGTGACCAGATAGCAAGTGTGAAAAATTAGGACACTTTCCTTTTCGGAGGGGTGTAATAGTTGCCTATGTAAGATAAAGACCTGAATGTCATGACATCTCCAATAATGTTGGGACATCTGGTCACCCTAACATCTATCCAAGATATAAAATACACCTCCAGTTGTAGTGTAGACATACTCTAAAGGGAGAAGAGGAGAATTTCAACCCTACCCTGGAGTGGTGAGCTATAACTTTTTGGGGGGGATTGGAGGGCATTGTCCCTTCCTGTGTAAATGAACATTACAAACTCATGTTGCTAAAAATCTTAAGCAAGGTGTGTGTGTGTGTGTGTGTGTGTGTGTGTCTTTATATATAAATATGTGGCACAGAGATTTTTTTCAACATGAATATTTATGAGAATGTATACGTATGGAAAATACATAAAACAACTTCTCTCTTTCCAATATTCTCTCTTCACTTACAAGTAACAACCTAGGAAATGTAAGTGTTAAAACTTGCCTGGATCCCACCTCTCCTGGAAATCTCAAAAGCATGAAGTTTCACATAAAAGCTGTTTGTCCGGTTATACTGAAAGAAGGACAGGAGACATTTGATATGGGCTTAATCAAGCTACAACTTTATCGTTAGATGTCTGGGACTACTCAGCAGATAAAAGTGTACAGTGCAGATAACCCCATGTTCATTCCATAATTACCCTTGGGGGACTTCTGCTAGCTCCCCCTCTTTTTCCATCCAGGTGCTCCCAGCCAATCCATTGTTGGGACCTTACCATCCATCCCCTCCCTTTTGGACTATAAGAAAGGGGGGTTGTCTCCCTTTTGTACCAATCATAGGACTCTCCAACCTCCCACTCCATTCCATTCTTTTAGTGAACACCTCCTTTTTAAGTCCTTTTCCAAGCCATTTATCCAGTCACTGTTTCTGATCTGCTAAGGAGATAATTTCCTTTTAGCTGATTAGGCTGGTAAGACATGGTGGATATGCATACAGAGAGGCATTTGTGATACAGCAGTTTTCATAGTAACATTTCACAATAACTCCATAATGTCAACCAGAATTCATAAATTGTACAGACAGATTACTAGATTTTATGATAATATCCAACATCCTCCTTATTAAGATGAGGAAACTGAGCAACATAAGTGAAGTGACTTGTCCAGTGACATTTGTTAAAAGTAGACTGGCCTTTTCTTGTTTTTCATTTTAAGTTTTAAGGGGTGAAAGTATATGCTTTGTCTCTAAGAGGCATAGCACAGAACTCTCAGCCCAGAAGAAGGGCTGGGGTTAAGATAACTTTAGGACATCTTTGCCTCATCCCAATCCTTGACTGTTACAGGCCCCCAGCATTACTTACAGCAGTGGTTCTCAACTAGCGGTATGCGTAGCTCTGGGGGTATGCAGAGGTCTTCCAAGAGGTACATCAACTTATCTAGGTATTTGCTTAGTTTTACAACAGGTTACATAAAAAGTACTAGCAAAGTCAGTACAAACTAAAATTTCATACAAACAATTACTTGTTTATATTGCTCTATATATTATATAGAAACATAAAGTGCATATGCACACTGTATTACACATGCATTTTATGTCATTTACTGCTGCATGCAAACATGTTAATGATGTTGAAGTTGTCATGCTGTGTATCTGGTTGCATTGTAAAAATGGATAGATTTTTAAAAGAAGGAGCTGGAAGTGGTGATAGTGGTGACAGTAAAAATTGTAAGAAATTGAAAATGACTTAAAAAGCAGTCAGTTCTGTGAGGAATATATTGCTTTTGGATTCACATCTACAAATAGTGATCCACCTCAAGCTTTGTGTTTCCTTTGCTGAAAAACTCTATCAAATAACAGTATGAATCCAGCGCCTTTGCAACATTTGAAAAGAAAAACAACAAGGAGTCCGGTGGCACCTTAAAGACTGACAGATTTATTTGGGCATAAGCTTTTGTGAGTAAAAAACCCACTTCTTCAGATGCATCAAAACAAAACGCCCTGTGCACCAGTAGAATTTTTTCAAAGAAAGCTTTCTGAGTTCCAGACCTGCCAGGTTAAAATGAAGAAAAGCTTCAACTATTTCTACAAAAGCACTTGAAGTTTAATATGTAGATCATTTGGCCCACTTGACATCTGAGTTCAAGTCATATTTCCCCAACATTCAACACAACTAAGCTCAACTCAACCGGATAAGAAACCCATTCATTTTGTCAGGTATTAGCAGCAGTAACCTCTCTGCCAGTCAGCAAGAAAATCTTCTTGAGCTGTCCTCAGACCGTGGTCTGCAAATTAAGTTTAATGACTCCATGCTAACCCAGTTCTGGTGTTTAGTACAGAAAGAGTACACTGACCTTGGGAACCGTGCTTTGGAAGTTCTGTTACCTTTTGGGTCAGCATATCTTCGTGAAGTCTCATTTCCTGCTCTGACGGCCATCAAGACAAAGAGTAGAAATAGACTCAATGTGGAGAAAAATTGAATTGTTTCTGTCGCTTTACTGCCTCCCAGAATGACAAGGCTCACAAGTGAAAAACAGGCTCAAGTATCACACTGAAATGTAAGTACAATATTTATATTCCAATTGATTTATTTTATAATTACATGGTAAAAATGAGAAAGTCAGCAATTTTTTCAGTAGTAGTGTGCTGTGACACTTTTGTATTTTTATGTCTGATTTTGTAAGCAAGTAGTTTTTAAGTGAGGTGAAATTTGGGGCACACAAGACAAATCACAGACTCCTGAAAGGGGTACAGTCGTCTGGAAAGGCTGAGAATCACTGACTTAGAGAACCCAAAGGCCCTATTTAAGTTACAGTGGGGCTGCTGTACAGGCTGCAGCACTGTTCAGAATATCTGCAGCTCTGGGTGTTGCAGCTCAGCACCTAACATGGCTTCTGCCCTCAGCCCCACTTATGGCATGGTCCCTATGAAAGGCTTGCAAAGTGGCTCTCAGAGGGCAGTCTTGCAACTATCTCTATACTGCCTCCACTAGGGAGCGCTCCCCATGGTTAGATCCAGGGTTTTTAGGACCTCTCTTTGCCACCCCAGCCCTTTTGTCAGCTGCAAACGGCTGTCACAAAAGGTGAGGATCTCACCCAAAATGTTTAAACAACCACTATTTTTCTTTTTGAGTGTGTAATTTCTTGCTTGGTGTAAAACATGCACCACCAAATTGTTGGCAATGGAACCCTGAACCCAAGCGGTAGTTATGATTACAACAGTGAAAAACAAGTTAAAAATTAAAGCCTTCTAAAAGTTTTCTCTGATCATCATAGCTCCTACACTGGTTCTTCTCTACCTCCTCTGATTCTCCATGCCCACGGTAGCCTGCATCATTTTTATTTATTTTGGTCTGTTCATGCATTTTATCAAATTCTTACACAAGTAAAAAAAAGCTTTGTAGAGAAAAAAATATATACCAGACAGGCTGGAATGGATGGACCAAAGGCAACAGGAAGTACAGTATATCAGAAACTACATTCATTTTCCAGCTTTTTCTTTAGAAAAGTTTAGAGTGCTGTATAATGACTTAGATAGCCGTAGAATACATTTGCTCCACATATGAGTAGGGTGCAACTTAAAGTGTTCTGAAATACAAGACCATTATCAAACCATTTAATGTAGACTTTCTTTCCTGCAGCCATTAAATCTAACTGATGCGCGCATGTCTTTCAGCCAGTTGTTAAAATCCCGTAGTTCAAGATCTTTCTATTATTCCTTTTTTTTGGGAGTAAATGAGGTAAAATTGTCTACAAAACTTTTTTAGAGTGGATTCAAATTTTCTGAGTAGCACTGCAGATATGAAAGCATTCAGACTCCCAGATAGATCACAAGCGCTCTTTAGGAGGACATTCAGATAGTTAACACAAGAGTTCCAGCATTCTGCTTCGTTTAATAGAACTTTTACAAGATACTTACTACAAGTTAAGATAAAGGTTAGATTGTATGCACTCCTTATAATACAAATCTTTAAGGTATAGTACTAGCCATTAAAAGTTAAAGGTCAGATCTTCAGCTGGTGTAAACTGACATAGCTACTTTCACTTCAAGCAACCAACTTTCTAGTCGGTGGTGAAAAAGGCCTCTGTGTATTTTTTTTCTCTCCTAGCTCTATATTGATGGAATCTATGGCATTCTAACTCATCACTGTTTCTTTCTGCCTTGTTCATGAAATTCAGTCATGGATGCATCTGACTGCTCATCCTGCATAAGGTGGGCACCTAGCTCATGATCCAAGGCCCCCTTAAATCAACATAAAGACCGCCACTGATTTAAGTAGATTTTGAATCAGGATCCTACCTCATTAGAGTAGGTACTGGTATTGCAGTAGGCTTAGTTAAAGCATAATATTTTATAACTGATGATTATGCTTAATTGCTCTGATGCCTGTTTTTGGCAATATTCCTTTCAGTTATCTGTATTATTTTAGTGTCTATAGGCCTCAGCTGGAATCAGGGCCCCATTGTGCTAGGCACTGTCTAAATACTGTCCCTGCCCTAAAGAATTTACAATCTAAATTGACAAGACACACAAAGGAAGTACTATTATTAGAACCCTGCGCAGATACCAAAATTTGGATCTGCATACAACCTGCATCTGCACCAATTAACTTGTATCAGACCTGCAATCTGCACTTCACCTTTTATATGTACCTGCATGTGCACCCACACCAGCCCCCTATCTCGCTGTTAGAGCCCTGCGCAGATACAAAAATTTGGATCCACATCTGATCCGCAAAGATGATAAATGATACGACTGCATCCACACCTGCAGATGCAGATATCCATGGATATAAAGCAGATATCCAGGGATTGGCAGGGCTCCAACTACTATCTCCATTTTATAGATTTGGAACAAAGGCACTGAGAGATTACATGATTCACTGAAGGTTACACAGGAAGTTTTAGGTATAGCCAGAAACTGAACACAGATCTCTCGAGATCTACTTTAACTTCTTAACAAGATCATCCTTCCTCTCATGCCAGGAAATGTCATTTTCCAGCAATTCTCCTAAGAGCCTCATGATCATAGTTAGATTTACAATGAATTTTGTCAAATAGATTTTCATCATTTTAAATCTCTGAGGATCTGGTTTACAATGTGAAGCGGGCATTTCAACTATTGCTTTTATTTTATGTGAATCAGGAATTAAGTCATCTTCTCTTAATTTATGTCCAATATAGATAATTGCTCTTATACCAATCTTATTTAAGTTCAGTGTAAGCTGTCTTTCTCTTGTTCTCGGTAAAATTTTCACAAGTCTTTCATTATACGTCTTTAAGATGGCAGTAGGTTGCTCCATTGTCACAACAAACATCCCTCTTGAAAAATGAAACATTCTCCATTATAACCTCTGCATGTTATAACGTCTTAAATATTTGAGACTGTTCATTTTAATATCTTAGGAAGAGAACTGATTCACTTGTACTTTTAGCATTCACATGGTGTATTAAAAATCCTAACATAGCTTGACTCCTCTAACCAAAATGCATGTCTTGTATTTAATACTGAGAATATTTTTTGCTTCTGAAAGCTTAGCTTCTACTTCAACAGTGTTCATGAGATGTTTTCATGCCTTAGGATTTTACTGAAATCACTGGGATCTGTGCATATCCATATTTTATTTGGCTTTTACATTACAGCTACTGAATCAACAGTCGGAGTTTGCACCAACGTTTCAGTAACTCTTAGCTTTTTGAAATCATCAGAGGTAAGATTTTGCCTTATCTGTAGGAGGAAAAGTAGAATTCCTCTTGGGGGATGGATAATTGAAGTGACTGATTTGTCTATCTTAATGTGCTATTCTCTCCAGAAAGCTCACACCTAGGATAGCATCTGAGATTTCTCCCTGTATGTTCCTCTAAGTTTTATGTATGCAGTTTTATGGCATTTACAGCAACACATCTTTAACTTACTTAATGGCTAAACCAGATTCTGATCTTACCATATGCAGTATACCTACAGTTACTGTTCAGAAATGTACAAAGCAATACTCGTTTTCAAAATAAGTTACAAGAGCTATCTGCGCTATTTTCATGGCCTGAATACAAAGCAAGCATTGTTTTAGCGGTTTCTTTACAGTTTTATTATCTACACTATTATTTATTTTCTTTGGAAACTATGAGCCAGATTCTCTTCTGTGGCTGAAATTCACACAGTGCAAGGAAAGGAAGTGCCTTCAAAGAGTTATGGCTCCCTGATCCCATCCCCCAGTATATGTTTGCTAGCCTGAAAACATGTAGGTTGGAGAGACCACGACGTTTTGTGCAGAAAGTCACGTAGCAGTAGCAGGGTTGGAAAGACGGGAAGGCCACCCAAATGGTTCAAGACTTTTGCCTAAGTCATTTAGTTCATCCCTACCAACCTAGGCTTTCTATAAAAATATATTTTTATTGTGCTTTATTCAGCTGATTTAAAATGTCTCAGGAGATGGGGTTTCCATGACTTTGTATTACAACAGCATCCAGAAGCCCCAACCAAGATCAGGGTGCTATACGTACACATAGTAAGAGAGACAGTCCCTGCCCCAAGTAGTTTACCTCCTAAACAGACAAAACAAAGGGTGGGAGGAATGAAGTATTAATAGCCCCATTTTACGGATGAGAAAATGAAGGCATAGACAAATCAAATGATTTGCCAGTATTCACACAGAAGTGCATGGCAGAACTGTCAATTGACTCAGAATCCCAGTCCAGTGCCTTAAATGCATGACTGTTCTTCCTCTCTAAGATTGGTGTAAACTTATAAGATTCCCTGTAGGATTTACATTTCACATTCTAAGGGCTCTACTCAGCACTCCATACTTCTGTTAAACTCTGTCAAATGGGAGCTTTTCCCTGAGCAAAGTATTAGTAGGGAGTGCTGAAAAGGGCCCAATATATATGATTATTAGGAATTCAGTCTCCATTTTCAATTGCTTAATTTAATCCAATTATTCCTTGTTATACCCATTTGTATCACCTTAACAGTTTTTCTCCCTTCTTGAAGTTTATAACCTTCAAGTAATAGGAGAGAGCTATAAAATGCATTAAATTTATAATGGTGCAGAACTGGCAGTACTGCAGTTAAGTAACAGATCCATTCCTTATATAACCTGCTGCAGTACTGTGGTTGGCATCTAATAATTTATTTATATTGGACTGTCAAAAAGTGACTAGTGTCCTGTTTGTATCTGCATATAACATCTTAAAGGATCTTTTAAAATATATTAAAATAACTATTTTTCTCCTAAATGCAAATATCTCCAAATGCTTATTCATACTAACTTTGATACTGTGAGGGATGGGTTATAAGAATCTAAACAACTAGAACATGATGTATTGAATATATAGGATGTGTAGCAAGAATGAATATATAGCATATATAGTGATATCTGTGTATAATATTTCCTGACACAGCAAATGTCTTTTTTTTATTTCTAGCTGCAGCTGATGAAAGAATGTAGTGTTTGCTCACCTAATGTCTATTTCATCCCATTCCACAACATAACTTGTAGTTTAGAACCTTAGTCTTTTTTCTTAAGATTACCTATTATTAGTATATCCACCCTTATGGGGATCAAGATGGAAGAAAAAGCAAATATAGGCCAGATTGCACAAAACTAGAAAGCTATGTACATCAAAAATTTCATTAACCGTTTTGTATGAAATATCTCACTTCTTCCTCAGCCTAATTAAGTGAGATGACTCATTTATCATCATTGATTATATCAACAATGTTTCCAAAGTGATGGAATACCAGTAGTAAAACAACATGGGGATCATGCATCATCATCTCAGAAATTTGATTGAACCTTTAAAAATGAATAAAAGAATAGCAGCAATTAAAGGTTCTATTCCCAAATGTTTTGTACAAGGTCACAACATTTTTCTTACTCACAAAATGTATGTTCTTGCAAAACACTTCTGTGAATCTACATTTTTATGGATTAAAAATAAAGTGCTAGTACAGTACTACATTTAAAAACCTGTGATAATTATTTAGAATGCTTGAAAAAATCATGATTTAAATCAGTCTAAAAAATTAGTCCACTGATGCATGAGGACACAACTCTAATGACTTCTATGGAGTTGCACCCATATCCATCAGCGAATAATTTGCCCAATTGAGTCTAAATGGAGATATGCAAATGTTTCTAGGTTTGCTTCAAATTTTGTGTGTCAGAAGTAGTTTACAGACATTTTTGCATAGGTTTTGCTAGAATAAGAACTTGGACCAATGAACATATTGGAAAATACCATGTGATTTGTCTCACGGATTTTTTCCAGGAACACATTTCAAACTCAAAATTCACCAATGAACAGCAACTTTAAAATGTTCATGGTTATCCAGGTGGAGCAAAACGTTTTTATAAAGTTACACTGGACAAAAAAGTGGAAAATAGCTTTTCCAAACTTAAGCAATTCACAATTTAAGGCCAAATACCTTCCTGAACTGATTTTGAGCTTGATATTTCCCCTTTCCAATTGTATAAAGAATTAAAGACAATGTAAGTTAGGAGCGCAAATACCCTGGAGGATCTGGGCCTTGGTCTATTCCTGTAGTGTGTGTCACAATATAACCCCCACTACAGCCAATCACTGGTGAAGCCAGTGGTACTCAGGAGTCCATACAACAGGATCTGATTTTAGCTTCGGGGCCATAATGTTTTTCTATCAAATATTTCATCTAGAAGAATACTGTGAATAATATATACTGATCAGAATTCCTTCATTAACGCAGAAGAACAAATATATCAATATTGTGTTAGAATAATATCTCCCAGCAGTCATGTCAACTTAAGGGCTTCAAAGGGAAGTATGCATTTTACAACATGCACTATTAAAATTAAATGATTAAAAATTATATTTGTATAAAAAGCAAACTACAAAGTTATAGGAATCATCCAATTTAAACCAAGTGTTTAGATTAAGTGGTGGTTGATATCTGAGAATATTCAAGTGCCATACAAATTTTATTTCTTTATTTCTTGAAAGAAAATGTATTTTTTTTATTGTCAGGATGATTGTTATTCCTATTTTCAAAACAAGAATTATTGATAGGAGTATCTTACTTTAATGCCATCTGTAAAATTTTGTAGGCAACATTTGTTTCTACAGTATTTTGCCTGGTTGTATCACATTTCCACATTACTATATGCCTCTGCAGGAAGCTTCATATAATGGCAGTGCTTGAAAGGTTAATGGCATTCATTGCACTACTAATCTATTCTTTCAACCACTGATTAGCATTGAAATTGATTCCAAGTTTTTTGTGGCTGAAATGACATTAATCTAGTCTTTGCTGTTAAAAACGTAACACCTATTTCATGTTACCAGGTAATAACAAATTATTAATTTGATGGCTTCCATTGTTCCCTCTTCTGTAGAACACCTAAAAGTGTGAATGTTGGTTAAAAATACACATTCCATTCATAAGGAAAAAAAGCTACAGCACCAGACATCAAAGCACATTTGAAATGTATATCAGGACTAATACTTGTGAATGGCAGGTGCCAATAAGGATGGATGCCAGCATTACATTTTGTCCAAGTGGACACAACACTATAGCTCATCAACAAATAAAACTACTCCTAAAGACAACCTATTCCAGCCACACTGAAAGACGAAAACAGAACTGCCACTAGCCTGTCTCCATTTTGCTGCTCAGACCCCAAAGTCTCCATCCTAAATCTCACCAACTTGCTTAAACCCAAAGCCCAGATGCACAATTCCAAGGCCTGTAGCACCATACAACACACTGCCCAAGAAAACATCAAACCTCACTGTGGAATCTTAAGCCTCTCTGTGAAAAGAATCACAGAAGGTGGTTTTGATGACTAATTTGCAGGAAAAGAAACCTGAATGAGCTCCCCTCTCTGGTCAGTCACCAGGCTGCTTTATGGGACCCAGTCTTTAGATTCTACCTACGTTTAAGCTTACTAAGTCTGACATTTCACACATACCTTTGGGGTACAGACTGCAAAGCTGGTACTCATTCTTGGGATCTGAGCCCCCACCTCCCAAGGTCCTGCTGCCCTGTGCCTCAAGGTCAGTGTGGACCCACCAAGTCTTCCCAGTAGCTCACACGTTTTCTCCAGAGCTCCACCTTCACGAGTACCCTGCTTTATCATTTAACTCTTTGATAGTTAAAAGTAGAAGGCACACAGGCTTTGAAAAAGGATTTCTAAACTAATCATCCTATACTCATAGATGACACACAAAAGGTATACAGATCTATGGAAAAACAAACAACTCTGACCCTCCCTCACTTTGCTCACCCTCCTGTAAGTCCTTTGTATCGTAGTCAGTATCCTCCAGAGTGTCCAGGATCATTCTGAACACCCTTTCCTCCTTCTCTCTCTTGTCTTCTGGTTCCTGTCTCTCCAATCCTTGTCAGAAAGAGTCTGCCTCCAGTCCTTCCCCAGGATTTTACATTCTCCAATCCACTGTGTTTGTTATGGTGAATCAGAGACATTTCCAGGTTGATAGTGTTTGGCCAGTAGTATCCATTTGCCTAATAAGGACCTGGCTCTGCCCTATGCTGAGGATGGTTTGGCCCCCTTGGATTTGGACAAAACCACTAAAGGTCTTGAGCTCTGTATTGTTTGGCTAATTATCCAGTGATTGGGCTATATACAATCAGTGTCTGCCTTTCTGCAGATGTGTAAATCCCCACCCAGGACTAATATAACTGTTGGTATCCATGTAGAAGATATCATGATAATAATCAAATAGTCAAAGATGTATATTATGTTCATAAAAAAATACAAGTATCATCCATGTTCATCACAGGTATTAGCCCATCTATCAATCTCTGAGATAGTGGGAGACCTAACTATTCCCCCTAAAAATTTTTATCCCGGCTAAAGGGAAATCTCACCATTGCTGCCAGGACAGAACACTACAGACATACAAGCCTCGAGCTAGCTAGCATACCCCACCAGCCAGCTTTGCAAGACATCAGCCCAAGACAATATGTCAGTATTAAAAAGATAAGCTCCCATGACCAAGAGCTGCTTCCCATATATTTATATGTAGGACAGTCATTGGTAAGGTCCACGTGCTTCAGTTTGGTCCCCAGATGAATTACTAACATCTTATCACCAGGATATAGTCTTTCCATGACTGTTTCACCACCACTGGTGTAGGAATGATTCGTCAAACCTTGTGATAGCAGTTTGAACCATTCCAACACGGTCAGTGGAAAAGCTGCCTCCATGCACTTCTGCTTCACCAGGATTGTAGCCTGATTTAGGGTGCACTAATAATATTAATTTAATTTATCAATTTAATTTCTATTTTAATTTAATTTTAATTACTTAATAATATTAATAATTAATTATTTATTAATATTAATAGTATGAGTATTTAGGCTTGCCAATCTGTTTGATCAGAAGATAAAAGTTCTTGTCCCAAATCAGGCTCCACAGAATTTACAAAGGACCCTCGGGGGTATGACAAGAAGCTCACACTGAGACAGATATAGCCTTAAAGACTTTTTATTAAAATCAATAATAGCGAGTAAATGGTAAAATACCCAGAGTTACAAAGTTACAATTGCATTACTGCTATTCAAAAGATACATATGATAATATACTATTATATGCAACAAAGCTTTTGTTAATATACTCACACCCTTTCTTGATAACCTAGCGGTAAGGGACACAGCACCAGCCTTGCAGTTCAGGTTTCTCAGTTCTTAGGTGAGGGATGCAGTGCTTAAAGAATCTAATGCTAAGAGCTATCAAAACTAAATTAGGGTTTACTTGACTAACTTAAACTTAAAATCAAAGCCTAATAAACTAAGAATAAAAACTTAGAGAAACCAAGCTTAGCCTAGTTCCCTTGAAATTTAAAGTTTAAGAAGAACAAGTATAGTCTACTAATAGTAGTAGTCATAGGAGATAGAATAAAATAAAATAAAATAAAACAGAAAGAGTGAGTGAAAGTAAGTAAGATAGAGTAAGTGAGAAAATGGAGTTGGAGCACTCTGTCGAGGTGGGTCACCTCTTTTATAGGGCAAAGTGCTGGAAATCCTTCCTCCTATGCCCAAATGTCATTCCTCACCCACAAAATGTTAGGGTGCGCTTACCCATATGCTAGTATATCTGTGCGTATTGATGACAGGTATATACACACATAAGTTCCCTTGTGGTGTACCTGTTAAGTCTGTGGGTTCAACATTGAAAACCCCGCTATGCCATTCTCCATTGTCTATTGATCTAGATAAAAGGTCATAGACATAGGCGTGGTACTTATCTATTTAGGTAACAAGGTATAGGTCAACTTTGCTTTCTGAGTAAAAGGTCTTAACATAGATATGCTAACTTTGCCTTAGCTTAACATATAGGATATGGCCTGTAGGTCTCTTGCATTACAGCCAAACTTGTTTTTAATAGAAATCTATAAACCTATTACAATAAACCAAATACTTAAACTATAAGAAAAGATTATATATATATATATATATATATATATATACATATACACAAGCAAGATGGTTAGTCCTATAGGCTACAGTATGAGCAGTTCAATCCACTTGTCAGCACCATATTTTTGCCTTCCTGAAATGGATTTTTGATGACGTGACAGAGTGCAGAGACTCACTAGATGACCCAGCATTCTGATCACTTAAGAATTAATTAGGCCTGACGGAGAAGAGTACTTTATTGCCTAAAAAGACTGGGGGTTGATGAGTTAAGGCGCTAATCATCCAAACAGCTGGGGAGACTAGTTAGAGGCACAAGAAGGAAGTGCAAAGGAAAGAGGGGCTAGCAGAGCCAACAGGACACTAGGTCTCTGGGTAGTGAGATTGTTTCCTCTCCCTCTCAAAATGGCTGAGAGCTGAAGGACACTGTAGTTAGAAGTGGTACACATGGATTAGGATGGGGACTTGGTGGTGGTAACATTAATAAAAATCACAGAGATTTTGAAAAGCAAGAGGCATCCAAGGCTGGAAGAGCTCAGAACTTTCAGAGCTCAGCACAATTGTTATAAAATATTCCTGGAACCAAAGTGATACAAAAACTAACATAATTCAATTTTCAAAATATGACCCCCATTCAAAAAAGCATACCTGTCCAGGAATGGCATTTCATCAAGTGCTTAATGTTCAGTACATAATTAAGTAACATAAGCACATGCTTAAAATTCATAGATTTTTATGGCCAGAAGGAACTATTATGATGATTTAGACTGGTCTGCATAGGCCATAAAACCTAAACCACTAATTTCTACATCAAGCCCATAACTACTCTTTGAGCTACAGTATATCTTTTAGACAGATATCCTGTCCTGAGTTTAAGACCTCAGATGACGGAGGATACACCACATGCCTAAGTAAATTGTTCCAGTGGTTAAGCACATGGTTTATGTGCTTTCTTGAACCAGGGCCTATAGCTATAAAGAAGACTGAAAGGAGTTAAAACATTTTACCTGCAAAAAATTCAGGTCAGGTGTTTGTTATTCAGATGAACTACTTGAAAAAGACTGATCATGTCAGTGTTGTCAGTAAGAACACATTTTATTTAGCCTCCACCTGTAATTCAAGTGGTTTCATAAGACAGATATGTGTTCACCTTGAAAATAAAATGAGAAATTATTGGAATGCTACAGCAGCCTTTGTAAATACAGCATTGTTTCCTGACAGTATTTCTGACACTTTGAAGGTTAAAATAATGACAAGGTGTAACATGTGGCAATCTTAAAATAAGTAAAATAATAAAAAGTAAGAAGAGAACCCACTAAACAAGTCTGTGTGCCATAAAACATGGAGGAGGACTGCATAAAACAGTCAAACAGTGAATTTTACAAAAAAATTGAGCTTTAGAAAAATGTAAATAACACCTATATTTTAAAAAGGAAACAGATGACACAAATTAAAAGCACTGTGCTATTAAACAAATGAAACAACAACTAAGAGTACCATATACTAATACAGCATGGCATGTGTAGGGAGAGAAAAACTTTGTAATTTACTATAAACACAGCACAGTTCTGAAATAGGGAAAATATTAAATAATAATCCAAGAGCAAGTGTTTGTTATTGTGAGAAAAAAGGGGAAAACTATAGAGTATTTGCATATTTAAAAGTCTGTATGAAGAAAAGTCAGACTAGTACAAATATCAAGTTAATCAGAGTTTTAATTATGAAGTATGGGCTAAAAAAACTCATCAAGATTATAGGTCACTATAAGTACATTCAGATAATCTGGGCACAGTACTGCAGTCCATCACAAAGACAAGTCTTCCATAGAGTACAATAGAAATTTGCCTGTGTAAGAGCTGCAGGATAGCATGAGAAATCAATTGATTCAAAAAGAGTAAAAAGATGAGTCTCTAAGTGACATTATTATCTATGATATAGAGTAAAAGTGATGTCTTTGCATAAAATATTCAGAATGAAGGAGATTACTAGAAAAGTGCTAGAGGATCCCTGTCATTTAACAGTGAGACCTAATTATTTGTATAATTAAATATGAGGAATAAAAAGACTAATGGCAGAATTCAAGAAGTTCGTCTGGGTGCATTGGTATGAGGAGGAACAGACTTCCAAAAGACAAATACAAGCACCTCATAGAATCAGGGTGATATTTTGCTCAACTAAAAAGATCAGCCTTGTTAGGAACATAAGAATTGTCATATGGGATCATAGCAGTTGTTCGTATACTCCAGTCACTTCCCTCCCTCCCCAATAGTGGCTTGTATCAGCAGCTTCAGAAGAAACTCCATGAAAGTTAATTTTGGACTAATTGACCAAAGGACAGTCTCCATTAGTTAGAAGTTGGCTTATGTCCTGGAACATGAAGATTTAGATCCATTCCAAAACTCTCTTTTTAATCTTTACTAACTTCTGTATACTCTGGATGTTCTCACTATCCTTACAAATGTTGGATCCTCTTTTTTTTTTTTTTTTTTTACTCTTCTTAAGCTCCTGAGCCAGATTTTCAAAGGAATTTAGGTTCCTGAAGATGCAGACAGCATTTTTGAAAATACTACCAAGCATCTAAGCAGGCAATCACCTAATTCCCATTGATGCTTTTGAAAATCCCACTAGGCATCTATTTGCATCTTTAGGCACCTAAAGACTTTTAAAATGTGGCCCTCAGTGATATCTTGTTGCAATGATTCCATGAGCTAGCTGTGCATTGTGTAAAAAAGTTATTTCTTTTTATTAATTTAAAATTGGCTGCCTTTCAGTTTCACTGAACATTTCCTTGTTGTAGTAGAAGATTAGAAACTTACCCTATCTGCCTTCCTATGCCATTCATTATTTTGGCTTCCTTTATTACCTTCTCTCCAGAATAAACAATTCCAATCTTTTCAATCCCCCTTCATACAGACATTTTCCATGCCTCAACTCATTCTCATCACCAGTCTCTGAACCTCTATTCTGTTAAATCCTCTTTGAGATGTTCAGCATATGAAAATACACGACAAAATGAAAAGCAAATTTGAAATCTATTTGTTAAGTCCTTACTCAAGGAAATTTCCTATTGAAGTCAATGGGCCACATTTTCTCATTTGAATTGGTGCAACCCTATTTTATTCATTGGAACCATACAGAATTTGGTGCTATGCATCTGAATTTGAATGTTAAAACAAAATAAAAATGGCACCGTAAATCACACTGACAAAGGACTACGAGCTCTCTCTACAACTCACACAACTGAAATGTCATTCACCCTTTTAAATTAAAATCACAAAGTCAAGAAAAAAATTGCTTTGCTATTTACTCTTAGATATTTTTTTTATTCAACAAACCTCTTGCTTTTTTAATGCATATGTTTTTTCTACATAAAAAAGTATGTAAGATGAAAGCTACACCATAAGTGACATATGTAATAGTGCCAAAATATTTTAGGTCCTCAATTGGATTTGCATGAAAAATTCTGAGTCAGAAAAATCCTTGGCATTGTGCAAAAACACAATTAATTTAACTAGGAGAGAGCTGGAAACATTTAATCAGAGAAAAAAAGCAACAGACAGTATTTTCCCCAGAGCTAATTTTATTACAGAAATACCACATTTGTCCATGTAGACATGTAAGCACGGTTCTTTTTTCTTTCTTTCTTTCTTTTTTTTTATTCCTGGTCATTACAAACCCAAAAACAAGAAGATTTTTTCCCCAAATTTATACAGAAGACTTTAATATCATACAGGACTAGTGCTGCACTAGTATGAATAAACAGGGAAATGATTTTGTTGTTAACAGCTATTTTACCTGTGCTGCTAAAGCAATACACTCAGGATGCGTACTTTGATGATGAACAAAGTAAGGGCCAAGTTCTATTGTGTTCTATTCACACATCTCCCACTATTCTCGATGGGATTTCTGCATACTAAGGCCCTGATCCTGCAAAGTTTAGAATCACAGAATCATAGAATAACAGAGTTGGAAGGGACCTCTGGAGGCCATCTAGTCCAACCCCCTGCCCAGAGCAGGACCAATCCCAACTAAATCATCCCAGCCAGGGCTTTGTCAAGCCTGAGCCTTTAGCATCTTCTTAATGTGACTTGCTGCGCGTTCAGGATCACACACATACCTAGGTGTTTGCAAGATTAGGTCTTAAAGGCTCGCAGAATTATGTCTTAAATGACACAACTGTTTTGCATGGGCATCCTCTATACAGCTGTAATTGATCTTTTTTTAAAAGAAAACTTTTGTTGTTTACAAGACAATTTCACCGGGACTGAGAAGGTCTCTGTTCATTGTAATGAGTATGAAAAGCTGACTGTCAATGTCAACAGAAGGTGACTGAAAAACTCTTCCAGATGTAGGAGTTAGAGCACTTTTAAGACTATCCAAAGCCTTGTCATTGTCAGATAACAGAACACTTGTCTCTTGAGGTGTGAAAGAGAAACAGTGAACCATGAGAGAAAGGAAAGAGAACATCACAGGATGAAAATATCGTAGTCAGCTCTTACACAACATTTTAATTGCTTTTGATTCTTGTTAAGTCTGGAGATATTTCAGAAGCTTTAAAATTAGGATCTAAGTGTGTAGGTAAAAGGTAACATTTTGACGTCTTACATTTCTGATCTCTTTTGACAGGTTTTCCAGTTATCTCTGAAGGGCATCCGCTACTGATAATTTTTGCGGGGGGCGGAAATTGTTTTTTAGCAGATGGTGCTTTAGAAATCAGATAAGATGATGACCTGGTTCTGAGTAAAAGGTGATATCCCAGGAGGCTGTTGCAAAGGGAATGAATATTAGGCAGATGTTTTCCATTATCACCCACAGTTTAGGTGCTACAGTAACATTACTTTTTCACCAATCAATAGTCAAAGCAGTAATTAGACACAGTTTGCTTCCTTTTTAATAGACATTGAAGCATGTAAAATAGGATTAATGCCACCTTCTGAAAATATAATTTTCACCCATTAATGTTGAAAACTGTTTATTTGCTGAAAAGGATTAAATATGCATCTGGCTTTGGATTTTTTAATCTGGATTTAAAAAGTATCTATTTTAGTTAATCACTTGAATTTATATATCAGAAAAATTACAGCAGTTGACAATTAGACCACATGACCCATTTAACAATTTTTTAGCAAAAAAGGTTGCTTAGCTGAACCCTATCTTGTATTCTATTACGATACGTGCAACTTAAAGATCAACAATCTACTAGCAATGCAGCACCAATGATGAAAATAAGACTGGGGGGTGCTGGTTTAGAGAGTGTTTCAAGTGACCTTTTCATTCATTTTGGTAGTCGACACTTTGGAGCCTAATTAAATGGCCTCACTTTCAAAGTCCAAGACATCACTGGGCACTGCTGAGTAATCAACACCTTTGAAAATCAGGCCACTTATTCAGATGCCTGCTCTCGATTTAGGGGTTTTCTTTTAGACTCCTATTTTTAAAATTTCTTGGGCTAAATGTGAAGAGTCAAGGACGCTGATTCTGCAGCCCTTATTCAGGTGAGCAGCCCTTGCTCTCACAGCTAAGGACAATGCAGTCACACAAACCATCCGATTAAGTACTACTCAAGTGAATGGGAGTTGAAAAAATTGGTCCCATACGTTGGTTTTAGGGGAAAATGAGCCTTTTGTCTGATATCTATGTTGCATTGTATAATAAAAGGCTAAACGTAACAACAACAAAAAACTTTCAATCCCATTCCTCCTTCCTCTTTTCCACCTCCAAAATCCTCACCAAACTGAAAGCCTTAATTCTGTCAGCCTGTCTTGGCCCCATCACCCATTTAAAATCTTCTAGATTCATGATCAATAGGATTTTCAAACTGCTCCAAGCATTGGGTAAAAAAGATATATACTGAATACCAAAGTAACCTTTTGGAACAGAGTAGCGTGTCTTGTTCTCATTCCAAACATTGTATATTCCTTTTGTTAACCGATGCAGTTTGAGACTAGCCCAAGGACTGCCTGACTTGTACTGGGGACAAGCAAAGAAAGGAAGTAGATTGAGTCCCAAATTTGTATTTTTAAGTGCTTTTTCCTCAAAATGCATTTGATAAATGAAGTTAGGAGTATGAATAATTGAGGCAGATATAAGTCCCCAAACAATGCTGTTTAATGTTTTTTAAACACTAAATAATCTTTAAAAGATGGAAAACAGGAAGTGTAGAATGAGCTCAGTCAACTCACAATGGCTTGTGCTGAATCACTATATTTTTTGGATTGGTCTTCCTCTTCCCAGGAAACTAGAAGCACTTCTATCGTTCAAATAATTGAGTTTCCAGCACAAATAATGCTTTGTAAATGACCATTTGATTCCTCAGTGTAAAGTACTGACAGAACTTTTGTTCAAGAAGAAAAAGTCCTACATTACACTAAGCTGGCCTTACTTTGAGCTTTTGACCTGTGTTGCTATGAGGAAAATAATTTTCTCTAAATGTTTTTATTAGCATTGTCCAACAACATACGGACAAATTCTGTATTAAAGCAAGGTGGAAAACATTTCCCAACAGACACTGCTTGGCAAACCAGCAGCAATTGCAAGTTATTTCTTACACTGTATTAAATAACAGCACATGGTCCTAATGCAAGTATCTAACAATACAAACTAAACTGTTTAACCACTTTATTGATCAACAATATAGTATTTTTGGAATAAAAGTTATGTAACTTTTGCACTTCTTTTTCCTCAATAAAATAAATAGGTCTATTGTGTACTAGACTGGGACAGAGATTGTCAAAGAGTACAGCTGGTCAGAGAAAAATAAAATAGATTTTCCAGATAAGGGCTGTTTCATTATTCCAGACAACACTTTGTATTGATCCTTCTCTATTTATTTCTAATTTTGTTGCCTCTGATTGAGCTGAGCTCTAAATCTTGTGATAGCTTACATGGTGTTAGGTTGCAGCATTGCTACATGAAGTGCAAGATAGCAATTTTCTCAGTTTAAACTGTAATTTAGTCTGATTTGCAGCAAATTAAAGGAGTCTGAAGTAGCATTTTATCAAAAAGAGGCCGTAGCTTTATTATATGTCTCCTATTACTTGTATAGAAAATAGTTTGCCAAGTATTCAGTGCAGCTTTATGCTAACTTCACAAGGATGTTGGAAAGAACTCAGTGAAAAATCAAAAACCTCTCCTCTTATCTAAATATTTACCTATCATTTAAAAAATAATAATGCAAAGGTATATTTCACAGTTACCATTTAAAATGGAAAGGGGGTATAGGATATTGTGAAAAACTGAATAGTACTATGGGTAATACATTAGCCTTACTCCCTGGAGACCAAAGTTTAAAGAGGTCAAAAGTGAAAGTCAGATTATTGACCTGTTAATTCCTATTTGTGCAGGTCACAAATCCGTCATGTAATTTGGCAAAGTTCCACATGACTGGTACTCTTTACTCAAGACAAAGCCAGGAATGGAAAATAGGGTTGCAGATCAGGACAAATACATTGACAAAGCTGCGTGGGAAAGCGTACACAGCACTTCCCTGAATTATACCTGGCTTTTGTCTGTGCTAGCGGTCTATTCCTGTCATGAACCTTAAAGCATTATTATATTTATTAAACACTTGTCTTGTAGTAGCATCCAGAAGCCACAAAGGGGATCAGAGCCACATTGTGCAAGGTGCTAGTGTTTCTCAAATGCGGGCAGAAATGGGGGGGGCAAAGCAGCAGCCCCTCCCTGTTGCTCCTGGATGTGCCACCTTGGTGTTAGTTGCTGGGACTGCCAGCAGGGGTTGGGCCCTGCCCCTCTCTGGAGATACATGGGGCACAAGACTGGAGGAGCAGGCAGACTGAGAGTTCCCCACCTTCCTGGGGGCAGCAGGGTTCGGCCCTTCGGCTTCAGCCCTGGGATGACAGGGCAGCAGGCTCTGGCCATCTAGATGGTGGGAGAATGGAGAATAGAGCTATGCCAATAACTGTGCACAGGCTGAAATATGCACATGCCGTATTGGGCAAGAGCTGGTGACTTTGACAAATGAAAACAAAACAATAAAAAAATAGTGCGTTGGCAGCTCTGGAAAAAAAAATGTTTCAGGCCAACTTGAGACAACACATTTCCAAAGTTTTTTGGCAAACTGAAAAGTTTAATAAAAATCATTTTGAGTCAAACAAAATAGTTTATTCAACTGCAAACACAGTTTAATATCAATTGAGCGTCTTAAAAAAATCCATTTTTGTAATAAAATTGAAGGACATTTAAAATAAAGTTTGTTTTGAACTGAAAAATGTTGTTCAGAAAATGGCAAAATGAAATGTTTAAATATTTTCAGAGGGGACAGCAGTGAAGTCAACATAAATTTTCATAGTCTGTCATAGTTTTTAAGGTCAGGCTTGACAAAGCCCTGCCTGGGATGATTTAGTTGGGGATTGGTCCTGCTTTGAGCAGGGGGTTGGACTAGATGACCTCCTGAGGTCCCTTCCAACCCTGATATTCTATGATTTGACTTGAATCTGCATTTTTTGGGGGAAAAAAGTTTTGGTTAAAAAAAACCAGTCCTAATGAAGTAGATTTCTTTAGTTTTTAATATCCTGACCTGAGTGTAAGGTTTCACCATCTCCATGAACTTTAAAGTCATTCATTGGGACCAGTGTTAACATCTCCAATACTATATGGCGGTTGCTGGAAGGTATGTAAGACCTTGGGCATTTGAGATAGGAAAGAGCCACTTCCAACTTGTATGGGGTGGCACTTTTACTGGAAACTTCCCGTCAATACCCAGAAGTGAGTTCAGGGGGCCACCTCCCCTTCTCATTAGGTCTTCATATTCCCAGAGAGGAGTGGGGAGAAGTGGCCAAGGTTCAGGTATTTAGGAGAGGAATGCTCAGAGTTAATCTGAGCCAAAAAATGAATTGGGGGACAGTGTGTCAAAAATCAGTTCTATAATGGAAATAGTTACACTGTTTATGATGCTGGCAGGCCAGATGAGATGCCAAGTCTAGCCCAGGCTGCAGGCATTAGCTAAGAACTGACAACATTGTAGCTGGAGGCCAAACCATGTCACCTGTATGTTAGTTTGCCCAGAATAGATATTAGGCTTATAAGAATGTACTTAGTGTTTAGACTTTATGAAATACCGTTATGTTGCTACATATATTATAATATCTATATCTCATGTGATAAAGTGATATTTAAATGTTTCCTCTGTAAAAGTGTTTGCTCTGAAACTATAAAGCCCCACATTCAGGAGAGAAACAATACCAAGTTTGACATACTAGTTTGCCACAGGAGGGGTTATCTCCTGCCCAGTAAACGAGGACCCATAGACACCAGACAAACCATTGTTAAACATCAGAACAAAAGACTTTGCTGATTGCTGTCCACCACCAACAACCATGAAGAGGAGAAATGCAGGTGAACTTGTCTCACAGTCTTGAACTCTGAAGGGAGAGAATAAAAATCCCTTCCATGAAGAAACTGCATCATTTTGGCTGTTTGAATCTCTATTACATTATCATATCTAAAAAAGGAGTACTTGTGGCACCTTAGAGACTAACAAATTTATTTGAGCATAAGCTTTTGTGAGCTACAGCTCACTTCATCGGATGCATTCAATGGAAAATACAGTGGGGAGATTTATATACAGAAAGAACATGAAACAATGGATGTTACCATACACACTGTAACGAGAGTGATCACTTAAGGTGAGCTATTACCAGCAGGAGAGTGTGGGGGTGGGGGGGGTTGTAGTGATAATCAAGGTGGGCCATTTTCAGCAGTTGACAAGAACATCTGAGGAACAGTGGGGGGTGGAAGGGGGGAATAAACATGGGGAAATAGTTTTACTTTTTGTAATGACCCATCCACTCCCAGTCTCTATTCAAGCCTAAGTTAATTGTATCCAGTTTGCAAATTAATTCCAATTCAGCAGTCTCTCGTTGGAGTCTGTTTTTGAAGTGTTTTTGTTGAAGAATTGCAACTTTTAGGTCTGTAATTGAGTGACCAAAGAGATGGAAGTGTTCTCCGACTGGTTTTTGAATGTTATAATTCTTGACATCTGATTTGTGTCCATTTATTCTTTTCCGTAGAGACTGTCCAGTTTGACCAATGTACATGGCAGAGGGGCATTGCTGGCACATGATGGCATATATCACATTGGTAGATGTGCAGGTGAACGAGCCTCTGATAGTGTGGCTGATGTGATTAGGCCCTATGATGGTGTCCCCTGAATAGATATGTGGACACAGCTGGCAACGAGCTTTGTCTGTTAATCCTGAACAGTCATTCATGAGAAGAATTTTTACTGTGGGGGAAAAACATTGCACAGAATCTTTTTCCTAACTTTCAATTCTAACGTTCAAAGACTCCATCATCTTTATTTTCATAATATTTTATTGACTTTTTAAAACACAAGTATATTACTTTCTTTAAACAAAATTTTAACAGAAAGCCCTATGATCATTCAACATGGAAAAAAAAAGTTGTTAAACTAGTTCCTAATAGAGAACTTGCTTATGTCTCACGCTTGGTGTTATGATGTTTGAAAGGAGCTGAACCCTTATCTTGAGGAGTATTAACTTTATGCAAATATTATGTGTATGTATACCAGGTCACCTGTTTTAACCCCTTATTAAGTATATTCTCTTTCTGGATTGATATTAAAAAGAATACAGCTGAAATGTGACAATGCCTTTATATAAGCCAATGGCGAGGCCTCATCAGGAATACTGCATGCAGTAATGGTCATCACATCTTAAATAGGATCTGCAGAACGAAATTGGGTTCAGAGAAGAGCGATGAGAATTATCAAAGGCATGAATAAACTCTCACATGGAGAGACTGAAAAGATTGGGGGGGGTGTTAACCTTAGAAAGGAAATGTATAAGAAGGGAGGTGGTAAAAGTATATATAGCAAATGGGATAGAAAAAGATAGATAGCGAATAGAATTTCCCAGTGTCATAATACAAGAATAAGAGGACATCAAATGAAGTTAAAAAGTTCAGAAGTTCTAAACTGATGCATGAAAAAAAGTTTTTTCTTCTAACATATGACTAAATTGTGGAAGGAAGTTGTTGAGGTCAAGAACTTACATTTCTCAAAGGGATTGAGCATCCAGAGCTATCATAACTGGAATATCCACAGTAATCATAATTAATTACACCAAACTTTATGCTCCAGAGTTTAATCTAACCTCAACTATGAGACAGGGAGGCAATTATATGAGGGAGAGATTAAAGACAGCTTTAAATTGTCACCTTCTGTAAATAAAAAGTAAATAATGCATAATTCCCATTGACATTTATATGTTCAGCTAATTTGTCTGTAAGTGTTCAGATGTTTTATCATACCTGTGACAGTGTACATGGAAATGCAGTTGCTGAACTTCTTGCTACAATCTGCATACTTCAAGTCTGAGGAACAGTACATTTTGCATTCTTAAAAGAGGGAAAATGCACTCATCTGTCAGAAGGGAATTTTAATCTCAACGCTTCATTTTCTTTTCTTCACATTGTATTTTTAGCAAAAGATAGTGCCAAAGTCAAGACTCCTCTAACCACATAATAGAATACAATATACCCTAAAATGCATGTGCTTGGTAAGTGAATACTGAGGAGCGGATAAGAATTGCCAGGACCTTATTGCATGATGAAAACGTGCACAGGTTTGCACATGCAGTCATGGGCAAGGGCAGGTAAGTTGGACAAATGTAAACGAAGTATTCTGCAACAATAAAAAAAAAAGCGTATTGCCCATATGGAGACAAAGGAATAAATTATGAAACAATAGGCTTCAGGTTCTCCAGCTGGCAGGGGCAGAGGCAGCCAAAGTAGGGAGTCCTGCACTTGTGGGGAGGAGGGAAAATGGACTCAGCTGGGTCACCCTTCCTGGGGACCCAGAACTGTACAAAGGAGACCCCACACAGTTTGGGGGCACTAAGACCCAAATAGTGTCTCCCATCCACCGTGTCACATGGATTTGGGCAAAAGCTGCAAAGAGGAGCCAGGGAGAGATTTCAGAAGCAGCCAAAGCAAGGACTTTTGGGCCTTTGGAAATTTTACAGTTTTGAGTGGACTTTCTCTGCTCTGTGCTGACTTGCTGTTTCTTCCATCCCTCTCTCTGCCCCACTCACTTTCTTTACTTCAGTGTCACTCCTTTTAAGCGCCTCTACCCCTCCCTGTCCACCTCACCCCATTCCTTTCAATGTCCCTTCTCCCATTCCTTTAGTTTATCCTCTCCTACCTAACCCCCTAAATAAACTTTAAAAATCATGAACATATCATTTTTGATGCCATCAGAATGTTCACTCTGCTTGGGTGTTCTACCCTGAGGTAGGTCTTGTCTATTTAGCCTTAGCTCTTCAAGGCAAAGACTGTCTCTTTGTACTATGTTTGTACAGCGCTTAGCACAATGGGTTCCTGGTCCATCACTAGGGCTCTTAGGTGCTATGGTAGTACATATAATTAATAATAAGTTTGGTTATTATTGGTGTCAACATAAAGTATCAAAGAGGCACCCAGCACAAGCTACATAGATGGTTTTTTAATAGCAAGAACTCATAGACCAGTTACACTTTGTTGGCACCTCTATGTTCTCATATTCACTTATAAGGAGGAATTATACAGAGCCTTGGATAGGTTTGTGAGAATTTTTTCATTGGGCAGTAAGTACGTTTTACTGCAGTACCTGCATTCACAGTTGTCACTACAGACTTGCTCCAATATGTTTGTGAGTGATCATGCAGAATTGGGTAGTTTCTTAAGCAAAGTGTAGGGCTATATGGTGCTCTTTACTCTCATTTTAGGATTTGTCTGTATCATTCAATAGACAACAATGTGAGAAAAAACCTACAGAGAAATACAAACAAACCACCTATGTGGCCCATTGCGGCACGAGCACACACAACTCATTGCAGGGTTTCTTCTTGAACTAGTTCTCAACTTTCAAACATCATTATATAAAATTAATCCCTCACTCAGAATAAAGGGATTTCTGAAACAAGAGATCTACCAGCTCTAACACAAAGTGTTAGCCTGGGCTGCCTTTACAGAGAGCGTACAAGGGGGTGCCAAAAATGCTTAAGACCATCATCTTGTGGGGCCATGTCAAAACCGGGGGTTTATTTAATCTCAGGAGACTATACTCAGAGGATACCTGTGTTACTGCATTCACGTACTGAATAGCCAAAAAATCAGCAAAGGTGAATGTAGTGTGAGTGCTCAATTGCAGCCCATCGTTTCAACAAATTACAGACTGAGCCCTGAAATGTAGCTACGTTTCAGAAGTTTCATTTTCAGCTAATCTGTATGCCCATGAAGTAGCAAAAGTTACAAATATTTCATTTACAGAATGTGTTCTGTCTTGCACTGGGTATTCACCTCACTTCCATTGACACAGCTGGGATTTTAAGGGGGGGAGGGGAAAGGAGGAGGAGGAGGAGAGAGAGAGGGGGAAAAAAACCAGACTCCCTACCCCTCTCTTCTTAATACAGTACTAAACACCACCACATTAGCATAAGGATTGAAAAATGGTGTCACATGAAGAAAGACTTAAAATATTTTGGGTGATTATATATAAAGAAAGTGAACAAGTAACACTATACAGACATTTATTCCAGTAAAATTTAGCTAAAATGTTCATGAAACTAGGTGTTGTATACAGCTGCACTAAGTCCTGTTTTTCACCCTGGAGTCTTTACATCCTGTAAACTGTTGGTAACACAAATGTAGCAGTTAATTTAATTTCCCTTAGGTTCTATGATTTATCAAAAGATAACGGGAAATGCAGAGAGGCCCCTTTTATCATATGAAAGATCCTAATAAAAATGTCTATTCTATGATTATCTATCTTGTTCATCGATGAAAAACAGCCTATTGATATTATCTTTGTAGGCTTTATATAATGAAAATTCATGATCTATGAAGGTGAGGAGTGGTTTGCATTAATTTTTCATATGTCTATTAGTGACTACTGGCACATTCAAAGGGGCTGTGCAGATTACTAGTGGGAAGGCAGTCTACTTTGCAGAAGTCATCTGAGCAGAAAGTTTCTGTAGCCACAGATTGAGTGCAAGTGGTATTTAACAAGTAAGAGTCTTCTGCTGATTCCCTGAATTCATTTCCTTCATTTGGCAGAAACAGATGGGATTTGATTTTCTTACAGCTACTTTGACCTGAGAGTAACATTTAAATAGGCCCTATGGAAGTGGAAATGTATAACAAAAAACACAAAAGCACTCTAACAGTCTGAATACTGAACTTTACAAATATGACTTGACATGTTGAATAACCACAACTACCACATTTGTTGATTCCCCTTCATCCTATGATGCGTCCTCAGATGGCATTCAAATGAAATGCATTTTGTTGGTTTGCTCTGAAAGAGCAGCATTTGTTTCAATTAAAGGCAGAGTCTAATGAAATAGAAATTAGCTTTAGGGATTTCAAAATGTACTAATCTCTTGCTTTCTTTGCTCTCAGAATTTAGCCATAATATTTTTTAACCCCCATTATTTGGGGAGAGTAAAAGTTTAATTCAGTATATATATTCATAAAGCTCCAGCTGCCCACCCCAATAAAATCCACTAAAACTATTTATTCCTGCTACTAAGCCAGCTATTTACTCATACTCTTTGCTTTAATCTATTTTCCTTCCTCTCCACCAGTCTTTGTACTTACATAACCTCAACTCTGTAGTGCTACCCAACCACAAGATACACTTAAAGTCCAAGATCAGTGAGATGCAGAAGAAATTTAGGGACTGGGGTGAAACCCAGATCTCACTGAAGTCAATGGGAGTTCTCTTTCCTGGGGAGGAGTGAGAAAAGGGTGGAAGAAATGCAATTCTCTATTCTTCTACTCTGTGCTTTGACTCAGTCGTCATTTTCTTCTCTCCTTTTCCTTGCCTCAGGCTCCCCCTCCCCCATACTTATTCATTATCTCTATCATAGTCCTTTGTTTTCCACTTTTTGTTCTAGCACCTTCTATAATATCAACTTCACCTCTCCCACCAGTTCCAGGGCCGCAATCCAATGCTCACCTGTGGTCCAGGTGAAGTGAACAGAAGTGTGGATGCCATCCCCAGGGTAGTGTGGTTTGTTGGTGATAAAAATGTTTTAAAGACCTGGCAAACAATCCTGTGGCTAGCACTGGACTAGATTAGTACTAATCCTTTTTCATGGATTAAGCAAATATACTGAATTGTGAAATTTCAACTTGGCACTTATTCTATAAGACAGTCAAATAATTCTGAGATAAAGTGTTGTGGCACCTGCTTTGCAGTTACTCTGCACCCATTAGTATGTTTAGGTTACCCTAGAGAGCATGAGGAGTGTCAGGTAACTCTGGTCTTTGGACTTCATGACAGTGGCAGACACAGGGGGTGAAATCCTGACCCTTGGAAGTCAATTGGAGTTTTGCCATTAGCTTCACGGGGCTAGGTGTTCAGCCTTAAAGTTTACTTGCCTGACACTCACCACTGAAATAGTTTAACTGGAGAGAAGGCGACACTTTGTCCAGTGTAGAGGTTTGTCCTTTGATTTAAAAAAAAAAAAAATTCAGCTGGGTGGTCCATTTTCATTCCCACTACCTCACACTTCTTACACTTGTATGCTTAAACAAAAGTTGTTCTGTCTGCTATTTGTTTGCTAGTTCATGGCTCTGGTTGAGGGTTCTCCTCACTTGAGTACTCAATGGAGTTGCATAGCAAAACTAAAACTTCTTTTCAACTAGGAATTCACACAACCAACCAAAAAATATTGGGTGCTAACTCACTTCATTTTCATGTCATTCTACATATAGTAGTAACATGCGCTAATTTCATTCCCATCACAAGAACTCACAATAGAAAAATCTTGCTGTACCACATGTTTGAATGTGAGATGCTACTCTTGCTATCACCTACCAAGGAATTACAGCAACCCCTCCCTCCCCCAACAACAACAAATCCTACCCAGACTAATCACAATGGTTATGTTAGAATTTCAACACATTCACATCCAATCATACGACAAGGTGGGAATCAAGGGAATTCAAGGGAGCAAATTTGAAATGAGTAACAGTGAATACAGTATTTTTTAACATTTGATAAACCAGTGGAACTCACTGACAGATGTTATTGATATAAATAGCGGAATAAGTTTCAGGAGAGATTTTGGCATTTCATAAGTTATGCAATTTACAAAGACAGCATCTCCTTTCAAGTCTCTATATAACTGCCCTGCCTATTTACCCAGCTTTATTTTCAGATCTCCTCTCCCATTCCTCCTAGACTCTTGATAGTGACACCCTTGACACACCATTTACCTGCTTCTCCCACAACTGTATCTGTGCTTTCTCCCACACCATAGGCTTCTCTACCTGATTGATCTTCAAGGCCACCACCCTTTCCATATACAAATCTCTTCCGAAGACCCACTTCTCCTTTGATGCCTAGCTGTTTAACAGCAGCAAGGTTGAGGGGCATGTCGGGAGACTTTGCATATCTCTTAATCTACATAGATGTCAAAGTGTGGCCAGTCATTACCTTGACTCTTTTACCTATATTTTGCACCCTTTCCCCTTAACTTTATCTGTCAGTCTTTTTAAACCATAAGCATTCCAGAACCCTTTAAATTGTAAGGTCTTCAGTTGTGCTCTTCAGCAGTGCAAATAATGGCCACTAGATTACAAGGACTTGGTTTATCAAGTATTCTTGAGGGAATAGCCAGGGAAAAGAAAACATCTCCCTTATTGTGTAATACTGCACAAGCAGCTGCACTGTGGGAGTGGCTTTCACTTGCTTCAAAACATCTGTTTGTAAACATTGTCAAGGCCAAAAATACATTACTTTAAGCCTTCGTTCTGCTCCATTTCTGCATTTCTTATGATTTGTGCATTAATATTTTTATTAAAATCCAGAGCAAAGTTTTCAAAATGGCACTCAAACTGACCTCCATTTGTGAGCCTGCAAATTACAATCGAATCAATGGAGTTACACAGTTGTAAAACAGGAGTAGCACAGTGATGAATCAGGCCCAGTGTTTCTCCCAATGGATTTTGTTTGTGAATTCTGTCACCTCTTCATGCATATATAATTTTCATAGAATTTGTATTAAACAAAAAATATAAACACAAGAGCTCAATGTGTGACAGAAGCCCACCTTTGTATCTCTGAGCTGGAATCCACTGGATCCTATGCTTCTGTTCTGAAATACATGGATGGGAAGAGATGGTCTGAACTATTTTCCTATATAAAGTTCAAGTATATGAGATGACTTTATCATGGTCTACAACAGGGGTAGTCAATAGGCAAACAGCGGACCAAATCCAGATCGCCAGATGCTTTTGAATGGACCCTGAAAGTTTTTTTATTTACTCATCATTATTGTTATCTGGAGTCTGGACCTTGACTATACTTTGACCAAGAAATGTGGATCTAAAAAAAAAAATTGACTACCGTTGGTCTACAACTATGTAGAAGTGGGAAAGCTTTCTGACAGTAGATGGCTCTTAAATCTGAACAAAAATGCATAATGAAATCCATTGGTTAGAAACTCAAGCTAGATATGTTTATTCAGACTAGAAATGGGTACATTTTTAACAGTGAGGGTAAAAAACTATTGAAATAACTTACCTAAGGTGGTGTATTGTCCTTCAAATTCAGCCAGAATTTATAGTTTTGATGCAGGAATTAGAATTTCACCTAGTATGTCCTGTATTATGCCGGAGGTCAGACCAGTTGATTATAATGGTCCCTTCTGGCTCATAAAACTACGAATGACAAACATTTAACTAAAATAAAAATACAATTTTTTAAACACATTATCCATATTTGAGTTCAAAACTTTTTTCCAGGGAGATAACTATTCTAAAAGAGTAATTGGGCAGTCCTTTAATCAGACAAATGTGGTCACTTCACACCTTATACTGTGTATCTATTCACATAATTGAGTATTCACACTGCATACTACCTCTGATTAATTTATCAAGCAAAGACCTACTGCTCCTTTCTGGGACATTGCTTCCCCCCAGACGATGTCAGATATCTCAAAGCTGATTTTACTTTATTCAGCAATTAGAACAAGGCCAGCATTCCAACAACAACTTCCGAATCCTAAATTCCTTTTTCTCCATTGCAACAAATGGCACAACCCACAAGCAGAGAATTATTAGCAGGCTTGTTAAAAGCTTTCACTCTGCTCCCCCTCCCATCTTAATAGGATTAAAGAAGAAATCAACTGACTAATTTAAAGATGTAAGGTGCCCTTTGAAACTATTCCTTTTTGAAAAAGGGAAGATTCTGAAGAAAATTTCATTGGAGAAATCTGTCTCCAAGGGCATTTTCATTTTAAAATTAAATTAATTTGTTCTTGCACAATGAATGAATTTATTATACTCTATGTGCATCAGTGGTCTGTAGATTAAAACCTTGATCCTGCAATCCTTATGCTGCAGGTAGCAGACTACAAAAGTTTGTTGCACTCTAATGTGAATGAAAATAGAAGTTACAAAATAGTGTGGGGAAGCTCAGATCTGTTGGAGGGATGGTCTATCAGGGTTAATAAGGGCTTCATCAAGGAAGGATTTACATGGGGCTTTGGATTTGAGGGGTCTGCAGCAGGGAGGGGAGGGAGAGATCTGACATCCAAACTTAGAATTATCAAAAAAAGCAATTAAGGGATGGCAGGTGAGTAATTGCATTACAAGAGCAGGGAGAGGCTGTGATTTGCCCAATACAGACTTGCTTCACAGGAAAGGGTATTACCTCAGAAAAGGAAATACTATTGGCAATTTAGTGTACTGTAGAGATTCCCCTGGGGAAGTGGGATCCTATTCATTCAGGATTGGATTGTTTACATCCACAGCACGACTTGGAATAGGAGCCCAACAGGTTATACCTATCAATGGTGGCATCTCAGTGCCTACAAGGGCAGACAGGCCCACATTGGGGAGTGCAATAGATTCTTTAAAAGGTGCTATAAAATAGGACCAAACACAATCCCACCCTGTGCAGACTTTTACTTCAGAGTCTGTGCAAGCATAGTACAGACTATTCACTTCCCCAATTCACAAGAACAGGAGTACTTGTGGCACCTTAGAGACTAACAAATTTATTAGAACATAAGCTTTTGTGAGCTACAGCCCAATTCATCAGATGCGCAGAATGGAACATATAGTTAGAGATTTTTATTTATATATATATATATATATATATATATATATATATATATATATATATATATATACACACACACACACACAGAACTTCTATCTTACTATATGTTCCATTCTATGCATCTGATGAAGTGAGCTGTAGCTCACGAAAGCTTATGTTCTAATAAATTTGTTAGTCTCTAAGGTGCCACAAGTACTCCTGTTCTTTTTGTGGATACAGACTAACACAGTTGCTACTCTGAAACCTTCCCCCATTCAGTCTCACACCAGTAATTCCCATATCAAGATTCCCTGGCTCTTTGTTCAGAGCCTCAGCCCTCCAGGGCTCCCTAAACAGTCTCCCCTCTTGTTCATTTGGTTTCCTGAAGCAGTTCCTTTCAGCAGTAACTCCTCTAGCACTCTATTGGGCACATATTCAGTCACTTCCTTTTCCTGGAAGATGTTGCAATCCCCTACCCCTCATTCCTGCTTCCCTCTTTTATAAGGGTCAGCTAATTAAGTTTCTGCCCTCTTTCCTCAGGTGCAGGAATGGGTTAACCAGGCAGCCAGACCAGCTCCATACCCCATAGGAATGTTATTCCTTCACAGGAAAGATAAATCAGTGGTTTATACGTGCTAAACTCTTCCCATTTATCCCTTCCTTTACAATCATATTGATGAGTCACAGAAGTTGGTGTGGGCATAATACTGTCCATTTGGCCCACGAGTGGGCGGTCAGTTACCCCGAATGTTCACTACCATGCCTCTACATCAGCGTGGATGGAGGGACACTGTAAGGGAAGCACAGGCGAGTCAGCTTTTGGAGCTGGAGGCATTGGGCCCATTCTCTGGGACCAGCTGATACTTCTTGTACACTCTTTGGGAACCAGAAAGCAGCCACCTAAAATGACCACAGTACACATGGAAGAAAACAATTTGGAATTTTGTTAGTTGGTTGACTTCCCCATCAGGAAAGAGAAAAATATAGGGCAGAGCCAAGACCTGTTCCAAGGGATGATTCTCAACTGGTCTGAAATGCTGCAGTGGAAGATATGGTGGAGAGTTACCAGGTCTCCACAGGTAGAGAAGCAAACATGAAGTATCTGGAATAGGGAGGATCAATATTTACCTACCAAAAAGATTAGATTTGGTACCAATGTAGTATATTTCTCTGATGGGGGAGCAAACATTTTTGAACAGCGTTAGGGATGGAATTGTTATTTGATAAACCAGTAGGGGGTTGGTAGGCAGTCGGTCAAGTTAATTGCTGGCACCTTCTTGTGTCAGCTATCCTGTGCAGGTAGTTGTTCCACAGGAGGTCCAGTTTCCTAATAAACTGGAATTTAAAGAATCTGGGGAATGCGGTTGGTGCTCCTACTGCCTGGTAAAGTAGGGAGACAACGCCCTTTCTCCAGCCCACTATGGAGGGCAGTGAGGTCCCCCCAGAAGGCTCAGACCAGCTGGAGAGAGCTGGGGGTGGAGGAGAAGGGAGAGCTGATGGTAGCCCTCTTCTAGATAGAGGTGATTAAGGAAGGAATCACAACCTGCACTATACAAGTTACTGATGGGGAGTTCCCTAACATCCTGACACAGCGGCAACTATACTGCATAGTTCCCCATGAGTCAAATAATAAAATTACAATCTAATTAAACCACATCACTTGCAACGTGTCCTTCTTTCTCATTTTCACTGAAAGCTGGGCAGTAGTACATGTGCTTTTATATGCACTTGTGACAGTCTGTAGTCTTATAAAAGGGGTGAAAATAAGGGTAAGTTTTGTACAAATGTAAGCGGGGGAATAGTCCCGCTATTGTGGGGAACTTTCCTGGCTTCTGCACTACCCCAGTGAAGTGGGCTAACGAAAGGATCTGAGTCTTTGCTCCCACTTCCTTTACCCAGTGGCCTCTCTGCCCTTGAGGGCTCCCCTTCCACTCTCCTGTCTGGCAGAGTCCTTGTAACCCCAACAAGGCTGGGCCCGGGATTCCTGTGGGGGCTCAACCCCTAACCCTGCTGCGGTCACCTAGGACAGGGGCTAGGGTGTCCCCACTCCGGGGTACTCTCTCTGCACTGGGCAATTCTCTGACCCACTGACAATTACATACAAGTTAAAGCAAATGCAAGTTATTTAATCAACAATTAATTTTAAAAAGAATAAGGAAAAATGGGAAAGGTTAAAGGAAACACATCACCCCGCTCTGTGGCAGGGAACATCACAGTGTCTCTGGAATGTCAGGGAAGTTCACAGTCTGTTCCTTGTAAGTCCCAGGCCTTCTTCTCAGGTCCTGGCTGTGCTGCAGGGATGCTGTGGGTTGGACACTTGCTCTGGTGGTGGCCACACGCTCTCAGGCTCTAAGTGGTTGGACCCTTCTTCCCAGTGTCGCCCCGCCCTGTTGGGGTTACGATCCAAGCCTGGCCTGCAGAGCCTCTTGGCTGAGGTGTCTCCCTGTGCTGGGCCCGCTGCCCAGGGGTCCCCCATCGCTCTCCCCAGCTGCTCACGACACCCAGCTCCGGACTGCTCCAGCCCCAGCTCCACCACTCTGTCTCTGCACTGCTGCTGCTCTGCCTCCAGCTCCCTGGGCTGCTTCTCTGGCTCTGGTTGCTGCAGCTCTGCTCCCAGGACAGGTTGCTCTGCAGGCTGCTTCTGTGACTCTGCTCCCAGCACTGACCTGCTTCCTGGGCTACTTTTCTGGTCCCTCTGGCTCTGGTTGCTGCAGCTCTGCTCCCAGGACAGGGTCTGCTCCCCCTGGATCTGGCCCAGCTCTGCTCCCCAGCTTTCTCCTTAGCTCCGCCCCACTCTGTCTGACCCAGGCAATTCCAGCTCACACAGAAGACAGAATCTCCCTGGCCTCCTGACTCCCTGATTAGCCTGCCCACCCTGTCATTCAGGCTGACCTGGAGCATTGGCCTCTCCCAATTGTTCCTGGGGGCTGTCAGTCTCAGGATCCTGATTCCCCATCAACCCTTCCCCTTTGACTACTGGGAGCTAGCAACTAAAACACCCCAACTGAATGTTAGTAAGGGGGCAACAGTCCCCTTACACAAAGTATGTCTTGTGAAGTATCATTTGATAACTGAAAATTTGCTGATTGTCCTGGTAAAATGTGTGGCAACATTTTATGTAAGTTATGAAATTCTACAGTATGATATTACTGAGATGTGCTCCAAGTCTGCAAAAACAACTGCAAACCAGTTCCTCAGAAACAAAAGGCAAACTGATGTCTCAGCCAGGTATCAACAAGATCAAACGGACGATCACTTGGTGAAGTGGCCATTCCTTCACAGGAAAAAGGGGGTGAGTAAGAAATCTACATTATGGCAAAGAAACAGTTGGAGGTTCCTGTTCCCACAGACTGTCTCAGGAAGCTCAGCTGGAGATGATCAAAGAGAAACTATAAGAAAGGGGAACAGAGGCCCCAAAATGTTCCTCCCTTTCTCCCTGCCCATGGCATCAAGAACATCTGAAGGAAAAGGAAAGTAACACTGAACTGGAGGAGGGGTCCTGGCTGAAAGGAATCTAGCCAGTCAGACTGTTGAAGCATGGTCAGAGATACCTGTGTTCTGAGTTTTTAGCTTCTTAAGTTAGATATTAATTGCATTTTACCTTTTATTTTCTTGTAATCATTTCTGACTTTTAAGGCTCATTACTTGTGATCACTTAAATTTTTGTGCGGTTAATAGACTTGTTTTATCTAGACCGGTGTGCTTGAATTGTTTGGGAAACTCCAATTGAGATAACAGGATTTGTGCATATCATTTTCTATTAATAAAATCACAGGCTTTATATGATCTTGGGTTGTCTGGGAGAAGGCTGGGTAGTACAAGACACATTTCTGGGGAAAAGTCTGGGACTGGAAATTTGCTGATGTTGCTCTGCAGTATAATCCAACAGTGGCTGGCCACAGCACTCATACGGTATAGCCTAGAGTAATTTACATGTTGGAGGCTGTGTGTGAGCAGACCAAGAGTGGTTGATCTCACAGCAAAGTTATCTAAAAGGCACCCCAAGTGGAGAATTGAGGAGACAGCTGTTCAACAATCCAGATTGTACCTGGATAATGTCACAATACTCCCCTTCAACAACAAGTATTAAGATTCAAGATCTTGCATTCCTGTTCAGACATGTTTGTGCACCTGTTAGTCAACATATTTCTGAGGAAATGTAGGTGTTAAGGGAAGCACTAGGCTTACTGGTGCTATTCATCAAAATCTCTTTATTCCTACTAAACGTAACTATAGCTGTGCAAACAGATTTGTTTTGTTGATAGTTCTGGAAAATTTAAAAAAAACAGTTTGAGGTCAACCTAAGAATTTTGGGGAGATTTTTGGCAAATTAAAAAAGTTGAAAAGTTACATTTTAGTCAAATGAAATAGGTCAAAGTGTTTCATTCAGCACAATCCAAAACTAAATTGAGTACGTTGTTTTTAAACACTTCATTTTTTAAAAATAAAATTGAATAGTCAATTTTGAGAATAAGATGCTGTTCACTTCACTGGGAAAGGTAATTCAGACTGGAGTTTCTCAGCTGACTTCATTTCTAAATCCAAGAACAATTTTTAACCTCAGGCTCTCTTCATACCTACACAATAAAGAAGCAGAGCAAAATTATTGGATTTGATTATTTTTCATAAATGCAATACTAAGATAAATATGTTTCCTTTTGTGTACATATTTGAGTGACGATGAAAATACCTGGACTGAGGCAAAAATGTATATAATTTCTAAGCTTTTACAGAATGCACACACTCCCAATAGATCACACATAATATATTATGGCTGCAATCAACTTACATAACCAGCTAGGAAAATTCCACGTCTGCTGGCGATCGAGCATACATGTATATCCTGCACATTCCTCTATCCAAGTCTGGAACTGGCATCCTCTGATCCATAGGCATTTATCTTACCAGCTAAGTTAAAATGGACCTTCTCTAACCTAAGCCCTGATTTAGCAAAGCACATGCTTAAATTTAAAAAAAGTGTACTTACATGCTTTGTTGAACTGAGCCCCTAGTCAGACGTGCATCAAGCTTTGGTCAGCAGGAAATCTCTTCCTGCACAGTTGACATATACAGTTCATGATAATATTTGGGAGAATGTCAAGAGCGACATATTATTGATAATAATTTGATTGAACAGCCAAACTGGATGATTCAAAGTTTCTACTAGGCATGTTACTTTAATGCTATAGCAGGATGCAGCAATGTAGTTAAATGGACGCTAACAAGATTTTTGACCTCAGATTTGAGGATTGTCATAATATGATGGGTGAAAGAATCTATGAGGGTAAATATCTAGTGTATTTCTGCCTCTCTCAAAACTTCTCATACCATTCACCTATAATCTAAATACCAGCTAGAAGGTAAATGGAGAACATTGGTAGAACTTCTCTCATGCATGTTTTTTGTTGAATATACTGAGTTTATTTGTGTACTTATTATGATGACATCAATGCCTTTAGGAGAGACAGATCATGTATTTAACTGGACTTTGCCTGTGTTTGTTCAATTCTGCTGCAATTCATATAACAGGAATCTAAGACAGAATACTGAAAATACATTAAGCTTAACACAGAGAGCTTCCACAAAAGTCTAATGGAGGTTTCAATTTATAGGAACGCATGGTCTGGCCAAAGACAGGCCTGGAATGAGAATTATGTTGATCAGTGTCTTTCAATCACAACACACTAAATTTAATCTCAGATCCCATGAAACATCTGCAACATCCCATCCTATTTATAATCTCTCCCCATTTTCTCTGGGACTGACTAATGCAGAGCAGCCCCCACCTCTAACTGAAGCGTATTCACTGAGAATGAATTTGATATCCTTTGGCTAATTTCAGTTTGTAGCCTACTGACATTTGATCCAACTGATATATCACTGCTTCAGCCTAAAAGGTCTGGACCTGATCCTGTCAAGTGCTGATCCTGTGAAGCATCCTCCACTCCAAGTTAAATCAAAATCCAGCACTATGCATGATCAGGCCATATGGACTGATGCAATTCACACGGAAGTCAATAGAAGTTCTCCCCCCCCCACTACCTCAGTAGGAGTTGAGTCATGCCCTATATGAGGTTCAACAGAGATGGGATGAGATCTCAACACAACTGTATTTATGTTGAGAAAACTGTACCTTTCAGACTTTAAATTGAGCTAATATTAGTCTTTCATCCACTAGCTGTATTTAATACCCTCAGATTTGAGTCTATGTTTACACTGCATCTGGGAGCATGTGTCCTAAATTGCAAAGACAGACAGGCTAGCTGTGCGTGAGCTAGCACACTAAAAATAGCAGTGTATCTTGGGGTTCCCCCTGGGTACATGCTCAGGCAACTAGCCAGAGCTGCCCACCTACTACCCCCAGCTGCACTGCTATTTTTAGTTGCTAGCTAGAGCTGAATTAGCAGATTGCTTCCCGGAGTGGGAAGCAGTGTCCCAGCTGCAGCATTGATGTACCCTTATTGAAGAACATTGATGGGTCATTTATGAAATTGTGTGGTTGTGAAATCTTTTCCAAGTGATGTGGCACCTTTAAAAAGCAAAAAGCAAAAAGCAAAAAAAAAAAAAAAAAAGGCTAACAGCTATCACAGTTCCCTCCTAAGAGTACGGGGAAATATGGGTATCAGTATGTAGAAACTACTGCTAAATAAAGACTTTAAATAATGACCCCTTGAGGTGTGTATGTAATATAGGACTTTTTGTGCAAGGTATTATGCTGAATATTTCTAATCTAACACTTTTTTGTTTTCTGGCAAAACCTAATTTTTGCATTTCCCTTTTGGTCTATTATATATATATATATATATATATATATATATTTTCAAAGATCATCACCAACCTCTCCTCCTCTTCCCTCCCCCCCGACCCCCAACTATATATTTATATTTTAAATCTGTTCTTTGACTGACTTACAGTTCTTTGGAAACACATATAGCCAAAGCTTTCTTTCCAGTACACGCTGTGGAGCAGAAGAGAAACATCTTTCAAGTTTAGCCTCAGGGACTGTCATCTACTTAAGGCTGCCTAGTGTGAAAAAGTCCTGAGCAAGCAAGGCAAAATAGACTGGTTTTAATCTCCAAGACACCTTTAAAGCTACATAAAAAGATTCTGGCTTTTATGAGCTTTTTAATACTATATCTATATTGATCTTATGTAATAATAAGATTCCCAAACCTGTTTTCCCTGAGATGGTATGGAAGTGCTTCAGAGTTACTTACAAGTTATTTGAAGATTCTTTCACTAGGTCTGACTATGCCAAATTGAACTGCATGTTCAATTTTTCCCCCCAGCTCACAGCTTTTTATGTCCTCCAGAAATAGCCACAAAGGAAATCTAATTTATTTTCCTTGAGTACAAAGGGCCAAATTCAATAAAATTTCTCTCCAGTGTCTTTGTCACAAACATTGGATAAGAATAGGAAAAAAAAGATATGAACGTCTCTATTGGCATCATTTCCATTAACATTGGAAATCTAGTTAATTTTCAGATGGCTTGCACTTGGATAATTCCAGCTTTACATTTTCAGGAGAGGTTAATGGGGACTGCTATTCCATAAGAAGGGTAGGTTTAGAGTTGCTGGCAGGTAGGCCAATGCCAGGACACAAGACTGAAGTAGGTTCAACCTTGCATCTCTTTTTTGGTAAAATACCCTCCTACCCTGTTATGACCCCGACTCTGATTCCCCTCTTCCTGCTGCATGACATATCCCTCAAGCTACTGATCAGCAAGAAAGCGGGATTTAATGGCGGTCAGGGGAGAATAAGAAAAATCTGTTTTGGTGCAGGCAGCGGCAGAAACTGGAGAGACAGGGATTACAGAAAAGAGGTGTTTTAGGATTCACTTGGGTGTGTCCTTTTTTCTGGTTCTTCATGGGACAGCTAAGCGAGGGCAGGGGAGATGAAAAATGTCACGGGGAAGAGACAAGTGCTAGGAAGGGAGGTGTGCCTCTTTTCAGAATGTACTCTTTTTCAGTGCGTCGGCACAGACTAGAGTTCTAAGGTCTAGGGCTAAATTAAATTAGGACATTCTCCAAACTTCTAGGCCTCAGAAAGCCTTCAATATATTTTACACACACACAGTTTAATATTTAGCTAATTATGATGACCAGGAAAAAAAAAAAAGAGCTGACATCATACAGCATTCAAATCTCCCACTGAAGTCAGTTAGTGTTTTGCCTGAGTAAAAAAAAAACATTTAGGGCTAGAACTATCAAAAATTTTCTTCCTGTTGAGAAATATGAGTAATTTTCCACTGAATGCATCCGATGAAGTGAGCTCTAGCTCACGAAAGCTTATGCTCAAATAAATTTTTTAGTCTGTATTCACAAAAAGAAAAGGAGTACTTGTGGCACCTTAGAGACTAACACGGCTGCTACTCTGAAACCAGTTAAGGAGTGTGTCTTTATAAGGTAAAACTCAGTTGCATGCCTCTTCTCTGAACCCTCTCCAATTTATCAACATCCTTCCTGAATTGCAGGCAGCAGAACTGGACACAGTATTCCAGCAGTGGTCATATCAGTGCCAGAGATAAAATAATCTTTTTATTCCAACTTTTGAGTCCCCTGTTTATTGATGAAGTGAGCTGTAGCTCACGAAAGCTTATGCTCAAATAAGCTTGTTAGTCTCTAAGGTGCCACAAGTCCTCCTTTTCTTTTCGCGAATACAGACTAACACGGCTGCTACTCTGAAACCTAACATCATACTAGGAGCTCATGTTCAGCTGATTATCCACCATGACTCCAAGTCAGTGTCCCCCATCCTCTAAATATGTCCTACATTCTTTGTTCCCAGGTGTATACACTTACATTTAGCCATATTAAAAGTAAATACTGTCTGCTTGCCCCCAGTTTACAAAGTGATCTAGATTGCTCTGAATCAGTGACCTGTCTTCTTCATTCTTTACCATTCTTACAATTTTGGGGTCATCCGCAAACTATCAGTTATTTTTTTATCTTTTCTTCCAAGTCATTGAGAAAGAAAAATAAATAGCATAGGGCCAAGTACCAACCTCTGCAGGATCCCACTGGAACAGATCTGCTCCATGAGGATTCCCCATTTACAGTTACATTTTCAGACCTATCAGTTAGCCAGTTTTTAATTCTTTCAGTCTGTGCCAGGTTAATTTTGTATTGTTCTAGTTCTTTTTAATCAAATGTCATGAGGCACCAAGTCAGATGCATTACAGAACTCTAAGTATATTACATCAGCGCTATTACTTTTATCACTAATCTTGTGATCTCAAAAAAAATAAAATAAAATATACTGATAGGGCGCTCACAGGGCCAGGCAGCCTAGCTTTTGTCCACTTACTTCTCTGATGGGGTGCCTGGTTCCTTATCTTAGGCCAGGAACCTTCTGACCTCCACTTGCATCTGGGCCTAAGCCCTTAAGGAGGTGTGGCCCAGGGCCCTGCAGGAAGCAATGCTGGCAGGATCCTCCATGCAGAGGGTTTAAGTCAACTGCCCTGAGCTACTTCCTAGCTATGTCCCTTCAGTTTGGGACATGGTCCCTACAGTCCAAAAAGTCTCTAGTGACTTGCCTGGAGTAACGCCCTTGTGGAACTTTTGCAGTGCCCTGCCATGGCCTCAAGTCCCTCTGGAAACAGTAGCAAGCTGACGACTCACCGGCGTGACACCCCCTGTCGGTCATCCTGGGAATTAGCTCTGCTGCCCCAGAGCACCCTCTGCATACCAGTGTCTCACCTGCCACTGGCCCCTGATGTCCCTCCTGGACCCCAGTGCCCCGCTACATCAGGGTTCTGCTCCCTGCAGTAACCCCACAGCTCTGGGTCTCCCCTCCCCTGGGAACCCCCAACCTTCTAGCCCCATCTGGTTTCAGTCTATAGCTACTGCCAGTCACTATCTAGCCCCCACTCACTGGGGCAGACTGCAGTGTACAAGCCATTCATCATTGGCAAAGTGGGGTTTGGACCTGCTGCCTTTGCCTAACCCCTGGGTTGCAGAGGCTGCAGCCCCAGTACCTGGTTTGGCCTTTGACAAGGCCTGTAGCCTGGGGAGTTACCAGGCAGGAGCTCCTCTCACCTTTCCCCAGCCCTGCTCGGTTGCCTGCACCCCCAGCTCCCAGGCAGCTAGGTCCATCTCTCTGAAGTTGGAGGGAGAATCCTGACCCAGTTCCTCCCTGAGCCCTTATAAGAGGGCCAGGTGAGGCCTGATTGGGGTGTGGCCCAGTTGTGGCTGCTTCCCCCCAGTCAGCCTAGCCTTTACTCGCAGCCCCAGCCCTCTCCCAGGGCTGGCTTTAACCCTTTCAGGGCCAGAGTGGGTGACCACCCCGCGACAGACAGATGTAAGATTGGAGGGATCTAGCCCCACAATGTCTTTATAGTCAAATAGTACAGTTCATTAACTACTGGGTGGTCCCCAGCAGTCTCTCTGTCAGAAACACAGTGCTTTTCCCCTTACAGCTATCCTGGCTGTCAGGCTTGTAGTGATGCTCCTCCACAAAGACAGGCATAGCTGCCTTTTTGCCAGTCAGTCCTGATATGAGCCAAATTCTCTCCATTTCTTCCCCTCCAGGCCTGGCCCTGGCTGTAGGTATAGCAGGGCAGGGCTAAGTGGGCCCAAGGGTTTCTAATTCTTTGTGCTGGTGTGAGTTTTCTCTGCTATCAAATTAGTTTTACAGAATCTATTTTCCATAGACCCGTGTTGATTTGTATTAATTACATTACCCTCCTTTAGTTCATTATTAATAGTCCCGTATCCCAGGACCAATCTCAGGCTGAGAGGCCTATAATTATCCAAGTCATCCCATTTACTCTTTTTTTAAAATTGGCACAATCTTAGCTTTTTTCCAAGCTTCTGGGACTTCCTCAGTTTTCCTAGAATTACAGAAAAATTAACATTAACTGTCCAGTGAGCTCCTCAATCAGCTCTTTTAAAATTCTTGGATGTGTTAGGGTACCATTAAAAGCAACCAAATATCAATGCCCTAAAATTGACAAACCACTCAAAAATTCCTAACTCCCCTCCCCAAATAGGGTATAACATATACTGAGTTATAACACTGACTTGTCAAATGGTAAAATTAAAAGCTTTGTTAGTTATCATTTAATGGTTTGTAATTATGAGTACAGATGAGGTAACACTTAGCCAAGGCTTTGCTGGCATAAGTGGTTTCACCAGTTCTTCTTTCACACAGAATTGCTGATCTACTTAAAATGATGTAGTGTTCATGGAAGAAAAGTAACAATGTGGTGTAAATGGAGGTTAAAAACACTTTTTTTCTGGGAAGACAGAGGGAAAGATGACATGACCAAGAAACTACAATATCAGCAGGAAAAATGCAAAAATGGGGTAATTGAAGCTTGTGCATGTGTAATGTATGAGTTATCTAACACCCAAAAGGTTGATGTGTTAAAAGCCAATTGGATAATAATTAAGTAATTTGTAATGCAGAAATGTATAAAAAGACCTAAGTGAACATAATGCAAGTTATCTGGGCCTGTTGATTTAAAAATGTCTAACTTCAGTAGTTTCTGTTTAACAACCTCCAGAGGCACTAATGGTAGTGGAAATGGAAACAGTGTTATTACCATATGATGAGACTGCATCATCTGTTTTTTCTCCAAATACAGAAAAAATAAATATATATATTGAACACTTCTTTTTCTGTATAATTATTGATAATTCCATCATTTCCACGTAGTAATGGACAAATACCTCTGTCAAGATTCTTCTTGTTCACATATATTTTAAAAAACAACAACTCCTTATTGTCCTTAACTCTGCTGGCCATAGATTTCTCATTGTGTCACTTGGCTTCTCTTATCAATTTACTATAATTCCTAACTTCCGATTTATATTCTTACTACCAGCTTCCCCTTTCTTCTGTTAGTTATACATTACTTTTTAAATCTGCCTTCTCTTTCCCTCTGAACGAGGCTGTTTTTTTTTAAATCAGCTCAACTTTCTTCCTCATTTGTGCCATTTTGGATATTCTGTAAGGTGTTCTTAAAAGATTCCAAATGATCATTCATATTTTCCTTTTTAAATTCTTTCTCCCAGCTGATTTGATTCATAATTATTTTCAGCTTTGTGAAATTGGCTCTATTAAAGTGTGTGTGTGTGTATAGATATATAAACTGGTATAGACTTTATTCTGCTTCCACATTCTGATTGTGATCAGGTCATGATCAGTTGTACCTAAACTACCATTTAGTGAACAGATAAAAAGGAACTCATTTATACAACCAGGTCAAAATCCCCCAAGACACTGAATTCTAGTTGCATTATTCACTACTTATTACCATATAAGTGTTTCACTTATAAGTGACTCAAAGCCCAAAGAAAAAAAAATAGTACATTAATCAATATTTCCTCTTAAGTGAGAAATTATTCAAAATCAGGGAGAACATATTTCAGCAACTATTATGCATTCCAGCTATATATACTCCCTTTCCCCTCATCTACAGTTTTCTTAGAATATATCAACAAAAAAAGAGATAACGTCATATTCCAAGGTGATGGATTTTTCTTGATCAACTTCCAAAGGGAACTGAGGTGAAGGAAGGAACAATGCCATCTATTCTTTCGAAAGGGAAAACTTCTATGAAAGGGCAAAGTTCTTCAGATCTTAATCATTACTCAGGGAAAGCTCACATTAACTTTGGTAGGAGTTTTACTTTATTAAGGACTGAGGATCAGATCATTTTGTACACATTTTGTACACCCTCAGGATCTGAACATAGAGGGGACTCTCCACGTATTGCTCTACTTTCCTTCTTGTAGACTGGGTGAAGTGGGAGGGGAGTGAGCCACCAACATGGCCCATTTTCCTCCCATCCTCCAAACACTGGAATTCATTCTGTGGGTCAACAATCTGTGCAAGAGAGGGAGTCAGAGACTGGATGGACTGAGACACATAACAGTCCTGTGGAGATTCTCTTCACAGAAAGATCTGGTTCCTTCAAATACTTAACATGGAATTTTAGTAGAAAATGGATCATATTATCCCTAAAACCACTGTCTTCTTTCTCCCACTGGTTCACTGTAGAACTCTTCTCTAGAAGATCTCCTAGTCCCCCTCCTGCCTGATTTCCTCCCACAGATTTAAAAAGCAGTACAGATGCCTGCCCCTTTTTTTCCCGATAGAACCACACAGTCCCGGAGCCAGAGGGCCACCAAGATCCTAAGCTGCTGTAGAGACAGTGTTTCCAGATTGATATCCCTGTCTCCTGTGCAGAGGCAGATTAAAATTTGGTGGGGCCATGAGCCACAGCAAGTTGGGGCCCCCTCCACACACCTTCCATCTGCAGTCCTGCCCTGTTCTGCCTGTGGCCCCGCCTACTGCCCCACCCTTTGCCAGGACTCCAGGGCCGCAGCAGGGAGTGAGAGCTCCCCCAGCCCTGAGGCCGGAGCAGGGAGCCAGAGCTCCTCCAGTTCTGGGGCTGCATGAGGTGTCCAGGTGCTGGGTCTTCCCCTGCTACTCCATGCTTCTGCAGGGGACCAGGGTCGGGGCACTAGGTCTTCCCTCGCCCTGCCAGCCTGGCATTGATGCTGGGGAGCAGAGTGGTGTTGGGGCCTGGGTCTTGCCATTCCCACCCAGCGCTTGGGCACAGACACTTGTCTGCTGGGGGCAGGGCACCCATTTTTCCAGCCCCCCAAATTGGCCAAATTCTGACCTTTAAAATACAAAGGGGTAGGTGAGATATTTCCTGCCAAAGGGATTTCTTGATACATAGCAAGGATTATCATGTAATTTCATTTTATATAAACAAAACACTTGAAAGATCCTGCTGCTAAAATATTTTCCAGTGTATATAGTCATTATAATTGGTGAGGACAGGACTTTGAGCTTTTTCCTTGTTATTGAAGACCCATCATTTTCCCCTCCAAGATCTTAATACAACCTTTAGTTGACTCCATCTTTGTTTCCAGTTTAAATAGCCAAGGGCCATAACCATCCAATATAGCTTCCAAAGCTTAGTCTTAACCACTGACAGACTGGAGAAAGTAGAGAAAGACACTGAATCTCTCCTTTGAGAGCCTCTGTCCCATAGGATATATGCAAAAATCTGAATGAATAGATATCTCTGGCTTCTCTTTGGTACACCTCTCTTCAGCGATTCTGGGACTACACATAGTGCACAGTGAATAAGACACATACAGGGACTGACCATTGCATTTTCACTTCCTTAAAAATAATGTAGTTACCTTTACCTGTAGTACCATAGAGAAGTTCAAGCTTCACTGTCATCTTGTTGCACATCCTGAGCACATATTTTAATAGTCAAATATCCCTGCTTAATTGTTTAAAATATATATATTTGGCCCTTAAGAAACCCCCCTACAAACCCTGTTGAGAAACCAACAGTAAAAGGGAGCATATAAAATCAACTCTTGACAGCATCAAGGTGGAAAGCAATCATGCAAAAATATAATATGTAATGACACACAAAATAAGAATATTCACTTTCCTTTCCAGTTACTGAAGTGCTATAAGTTCTTTTGGTTATTTTAGGTTGAAATTGATTCTTATTTGAAGTGCAATTACTTTTCATGCATTTAGATGAAAAATGTTTTGGTAAAAGTTCATGGCTGATGAAAGATATTGTGTTAGGGAATCATGAGAAAATACAGCTTTGTAAGTGTCCTTGGGCTAAAATACTGCCTACGGTTAGACTAGAACTCCAGAGAAGGAAGCTTAGCCAACCAACAACATAAACATCTACCCATATACATACTGTATTTTTAGATAAGAACTTGCAATATAAACAAAGAATATTGTTTGCAAAACAGAATATGCCTGAACTGTTCAGGCTCACTGGATTGCCAAAGGCATTGGAAACCAGAGCTATTTAAATTCACAGAAGAAAGCCAGGATACCCAATAACATTAATACAGTCTATTTGTTATTACTGTCTGTGTGGTGCACTTTCTCACTTGATAGTCTCATCTGGACAGATGATTGCCACAGGCTACTGTTCTCTACAGTGGATTTATATTTCTCACAAATATATACAATATAAAAACTAAACATAATTAAAAATATGTATGAGAAAAGTTTGTTGATCAGCAGGTGTTATTATGGTGGTTATGGGGAAATTCCTTCTTTTTTAAGCGAAACGGGGAAGTATAGTGCATTGTGCGCTGAGGAAATTAGCATTACGTAAACAAGCTTTCAACCAATGGCGAACCTTTTTCCTCCCAATTTTCTACTGTGCACATTTCTTCCATTTGTGAATCTCCTCTCCTCTATACACCGCATTCAATAATTGTTCTATTCAGCAAATCTTCGGTACTCTTACTTTTAGATTCTGGTGGAGGAAACTTACCATTTCCCAGTACTTTTTAAAGGGGTTTATGATGAAAGAATATGCTGCTGGTAAAGGTAGAGGTGCTGACTGATCCATGGCAGGGGGCAGATGGGTGGGGGAGGGAGAGAGAGAGAGAGAGAGAGAGAGAGAGAGAGAGAGAGAAATGGAACTCATGTTTATATAGAGATGGAACACAGAGTACATCACTCTCCAAACACTTTTAGTTTTACATGCCTCTGTGCTTTTCGGACGTAACTTTCATCATTTTTTCACCCAAGGTCAAAAGCTACTTTTCTCCAGGCTGACTCCTGGAGAAAACATTTACCCATGAAAATACACAAAAAAAGACAAAGCTATCATCCTGTTTTATCTTGGCTAAAATGGCCTTCTGTCAATTAGAGGGCATGCTATTGTTACTGATGTATGCTGTGGTGTCCAGAGTCACGAAGCAGCCCACCCAAGGCTTATTTTTGGAGTATAGAAAGTTCTAGTTCACAGGCAGGCACTCAGGAAGTTAGAGGCACAAAGAGATAAATTAAGTTCTCATCTCCTTCACACAGAAAACAAATATATATATATATATATATATATATAAAGTAGAAGATTAAAAGATAGAAATAACGAAAAAGGACATGAGAAGCCAAAGTTTGAGCATTAAAGCACATAGGACCTGCTCCTGCTCCCAGTAAAGTCCGTTGGAGTTTTGCCACTGGCTTCTATGGAACTTTAATAAAGGGACTGTCAGAACATTATATTACAGATTTCTATAGCTACTGCTTCATCATAGCAGTTAACTAGGGGCCAGATCCTTCAGGTCTTGCTCAAATGAGTAGTCCCATTGCTTTAAGATGTGATTATGTAGTTCATTATAGTGTCCAGATTTGAACATATTAGTTATCATAGCAGAGTGGCCATTTGTAATCTCTTTGCTTTCACCTTGCTGCAGAAAGTTAACCCTTGCAGGAATTAACGTTCTCACTAAAATTTGTACAGATCTGATCGTTTTTAGCATTACCGTGTTACTGATGATCTTTAGTGGCTCCCTTATCCAGGAATTATCCTTCCTGGTTAGCCCTTAGAAAGGTGGATGACTCTTTCTGGACCCAATTCTGCAACAAGCTGAGTTTGGGGAGTGGGGAAAGGGATGAAAAGCTTTCCTGTGCCAAGTGAATTCTGAGCTGAACAGATCTGACTGCTTTCCAGAGCCTTTGCTCCACTCACGGAGCCCAGATGTCAGTATGCAAACCAGAATGTGACCCAATTACTGGCTCACTAATAGTGCCTCCCTGAGCTGGTAATGAAACCCTGGAACCGAAGGTCATTGGTTGATTTGGCAAGGCCTTCTTCTCAGGGTACCTCTGAGATGGGGTATGGCAGAACTTCAGGATCCCTTCCCCAAAAGATCTATCCGCCCAGTCACATCCCAATAAAGGCTCAGATTTTCCAACCTAAATAAATGTAGCTTCACTGAATTAAATGCTGATTTATATCAGTTGAGGCTCAAAATTTTATTTTTGGAAAGATGCTGAAATAAAACTGTCATATAAAGAAAATTTATGCTGCTTATGCTGTTAAGTATGCCAACTGAAGACCACTGACTGGGTTTTCTTGGTAACTGGCTACCACTGTGCAACCCACTGACAGAAGACATTAGAACCATGACAAGTCTCAACCTTCAGATCAGAATGCAAAATCCATTTTTTTCACAAGGGCTTTCCACAACAACAAAAACCACCAAGCAAACCAAAAACTCCACAATGATGGGTGTACAGGGAGAAACATAGATCCTTTCGTGCGCTTACTTTTAGAATATATAAGAACTTCAGAAAACATGGCAATGAGTGCACACAGACAGATAAGCCAATACAACCCAGTTGTCCTGGCCCATAATCAGTTACTCTACCAAGGGAGCAAAAATTGAATCTCTCCCTGATTTCAAGCCAAATCCTACTCACCTTAGTCACATAAGTAATTCCCACTGAGCATAACATTTTATATCACACAATTATGTATTGTTTTGAAGCTGTAGAGCTACAAGGATACACAAGATGTACTCAGTTTGAAATCTTTCTACTTGGAGCTGCAGTTCAATTTCATTTTAAAATTATTTGGCTTCGTTTGCTGATTTTTTAAAAACAACCCCAAATAAACCTGAAATGAGCATCAAAACTGAGATGTAGTCACAACATTAGAACAGGTGTAGCATCCAGATGAGTCAGGTTATAAACAAGGGAAGGTCATTTGACTTTGCATGCTCCCTGGATTAGTTAGCATTCTGAAAATTCACAAAACAGTTTTGAATGAGGAATTGCTAAGAGCAAAGTTAATGTATTCTCTACTTTTCTTGCACACGTTGTCATTCTTTACAAAGGCAAATGAAAGGTTTATTTAACTTTAAGTAATAATAAATGGAAAAGGTGAGTTTATGTTTAGGTGACTAATGCAAACCAGAATTGGTTAGGACATTAAATAAAAGTGAGTGCCTTATCAAATCCTCAGATCTGTCAGTCATGGGGAAACCATACTTCTTTGTTGTTCTTCTTCTTCTAATATAAACTGCCTAGAAGTATTTTAAATTAGTTTATTTATGTTGGATGCTTCAAACAATTCAGGTGCCCCACTCTGCATTTTAGGGGAAATGAAATGGTTCCCTCAATGAACTAATATCTGGCTACTGTGATACTGGAGGGCCAGGGAGAGATGGTAGAGTGGTCCTATTGAGCACTGGGATGTGGGCTAGCTCGCTGACTGCTAAAAGCCCCTCCTCCAGCCTAGTGGGGGGCTACTAAACCCAGAACCCAACTGAGTTTGGGGGACAACAAATGCAATAACAGGAACAGGCGTGGGGGTCAAAGGGCCAAACCTAGGGAACCAGAAAGGAACACCGAGCAGAGAAACCCAGACAGCGCCCACTGCTCCTCAAAGGCATCAAGAGGACTCGCGGACGCTGCCCAGAGGAACTCTGCTCGGACACGTAAACAGATAAAGGAACGAAACACAGCCCCACTGTTGCAGCCCCCCATTTCCCTACCTTGCCAACCTTTTCTCTCCGGTGTTACGAATGGCCACCTTGGCCATTGCTAGGAGGAGGTTGACGAGGTGGTCCCGCGACTTACTGGGGCCTTGAATTGGGTGTGCGTAAATAAACAAGTGTGGGGAAAAGTGCAGACAGAACCTCAATAAGAGGTTCTGGAGAAACCAGAAAAGGGGCTGCAGCCTGGCGCACTGAAGGTACGCGTGCGCCAGGGTCTCCCTCACGCCACAAAAGGGACAGGCTTCAGAGACGGAGGTGAACCGTGCCAAGTACACGCCCATGCTCACAGTTCCATGCAGGAGCCGCCAGCTGATATCCCTGGAGGGCCGCGAGACTAAGACAGAATATAAACTGGCCCACCGGGGTTCCCCACCCTCCACTGCTGGTAAAAGGTCCCGCCACTTAGTATCAGGGTGGGACACGAGGGTGGGGTAATGAAGCGTGTGCAGCACGAGCGCATATAGATGGTCCCTCGGTGCGGTTTGGAAACGAACCGGCTGCATAGTGTGCAGCCGGCTTGAGGTACAAGGAAGGGGAGGCCAGGAAGGCCACAGGGCAGGGGGCTGATGGAAAGATCCGGAGGGCCTGGAGTGAGGGGCAGGCGGGGTGCATCCTCTCGCAGGACCCGCTTGGAGAAAAACTCCACCACCTGCACACAAAGATGGGAATTGTGTAGCAGGGGCTCCGCGAGGAGATCTACCTCCTCAGTGGTCGCCATGGACCTGGTTGCTGAAACTAGCCTCCAGGCCCAGAGGAGGTCCTGGTAGAAAACTGGCAGCTCGGAGAGGTCTCGCGGAAGACTTCTCGGATGGAGAAAAAAGAACTGCCGGTTGTATCAGAGCTCACGCAGGTGGCGGAGGAAGGCATGTGTCAATATGCTCCACGCCGAGCCACCCGCACTATAAAGGAGCCTCTGCAGGGCCTGGAGGCGGAAGACATGGACCTGTGTGTGCATACATGTCAGGCCCTGTCCTCCCTCCTCCAGGAGGAGATGGAGAAACCCTGCAGAGACCCAGTGCAGTCCTGGACAAAAAAACTCCAGAACCAGCCTCCGGAGATTGGCCAGGAACACCAGGGGCGGGCACAGGGTGTTGAGTCGGTGCCAGAGCATGGACAGGACCAGTTGGTTAAGCACCAGCGCTTCCCCCCAGAGGGATAGGCACCGGAGCAGTCCTGTCCAGCCCCGCAACCGCCCAGTCACCCTGCCCTCTAAGCCATGCCAGTTCTTCGGTGGAGATGGATGTATGGCAGAAAGGTAAACCCCAAGATAGAGCAGCAGACCCACGCTCCACCCAATGGCCTGAAGCACGGGTGGGAGGGAGCTCGCTAGCCACTCGGCCCCGACCACCAGGCCAGAGCTCTTGACCCAGTTGACCCGGGTGGAGGAGGCCGCTGAGTAAACAGCTTGACAAGCCTCCGCCCGCACCGGGTCATCCGGGTCCTGGACCAGCTGTACCTCTGGTTCATGCAGCACCAACCCCGTCAACCTCTTGGAAGGAGACGAAGGAAGGGCTCAATGGCCAGAGCATACAGCTGACCTGACAGTGGGCAGCCTTGATGCATCCCTCGCCCGAAGCTGACAGGTATGGTCAGGGTCCAGTTGAGCCTGACCAGGCACTCCGTGGAGGCGTACAGCACCTGGAGAAACCCCACAAACCGGGGCTCGAAGCCAAATGCCTTCAGAGTGCCCAGGACATACCCATGGTCCATCTGGTCCAACGTCTTTGCCTGATCCAAGGACAGGAGGGCAAACGACAGACCATCCCTACACCCAAGCTCCAAGAGATCCCGGACCAGATAAAGATTATTGAAGATGGTATGGCCCGGGACGGTGTAGGTCTGGTCAGGATGGACCACATCCGCCAGCATGGACCGCAGCCGCAGCGAGATGGCCTTTGCCACAACCTTATAGTCCGGGCTGATGAGCAAGACGGGACGCCAATTCCGGAGATCCCCCTTCTTCAACAGCAGGGCAAGTACCGCTCGCCTGCACGACAGAGGGAGAACCCCGCTCTCCAAAGACTTGGCCCAGATGGTGGCAAGGTCCGGGCTGAGGATGTCCCAGAACACATGGTAGAACTCCCTGGTCAGCCTGTCCATGCCCGGAGATTTATTAGTGGGCATGAGACACAGAGCCTCCAAAAATTCGTCCAGAGTGAGAGGCAGCTCCAGCCGGTCCCAGTCGCCTGTGCTGACCATTGGGAGTCCGTCCCAAGCACTCTGCAGGCATCAGCGTTGGTTGAATCCGGGGAGAAAAGGCCAGTGTAGAAGGCCCTGGCCCTCTCGCGCATCTCCACTGGATCCGTGACAGGAGCCCCGTTCTCTGCCAAGAGGCAGAGGATGTGCTTTTTCGCCCCCCTTCTTCTCCAGGGCATAGAAGAAGCGGGAGCCGCGGTCCATCCCCGGCAGGAAGTGGATGCGGGTTCGAACAAAGGCACCCTGGGCCCGAAGATCATTGAGGGCCCAGAGCTCCTCCCGCTTCTCCCAATACGCTCCACAGAAGGTTGGATCACCGGGGCTGGTGGCCAGACGCCTCTCCAGCTCCAATACCTCCTGCTCTAGATGCTCTATCACCACATCCCTCCACCGGCTAGCACCCCGGGCATGGCTACAGCAGAAGAGCTGGGCGCGCACTTTCCCCACGTCCCACCACCGCCGCGCTGAGGGAAAGGCATGCCTCTGTTCCCGCCAGGCCAGCCAGAACTCCTGGAAGGACGCCACAAATCCCACATCCTCCAGTAGGCTGTTATTGAAATGCCAGTAAGAAAGAGAGGCTGTCACGACCACCAAATGGTGGTCCGAGAACGGGGCTGGCCGAACCTTGGAGGAGTGGGCCTGTGAAAGATACATTGAGAGAAGCAGATGCGATCCAACCGGGAGTGGCTCAACCGTTGTTCCACCACCCAGACAAAAGTGAATGTAGAGTCATCGTCTGGGTGGTGGTTGCGCCAGATGTCCACCAGGGAGTGATGGGCTACGATCTCCCTGAGGATGTCTACGGCAGCCAGGCTTGGCTCAATCCCCATGCGGTCCCGCTCCTCGAGGGTGAGGTTGAAATCACCGCCCAGGACCAGGCACTCGCGAGGATCCAAAGAACCAAGGAAGGTGGACACCTGCTGAAAGAAACATGCCTGCTCCGGTCCAGATGCCAGGGCATAGATGTTGACAAGATGCAAAGTCTGCCTCTCCACCCGAACCCGGAGGTGCAGCAGGCGACCTGGCACGACCTCGGTAATCCCCAGCACCTCGGGCTGTAGGTGCGGGGAGAACAGGGTCACCACCCTGGCCTGACGGGCTGAAAGACGGCTAAAGTAGACTCTGTCTCCCCACTCCAACCGCCAGCTCGCTTCGGCGGCTGGGTCCATGTGAGTCTCCTGAAGGAAAATAACTGAATTTCCCCCCTCCAGAAGGAAGGAGAGCACCTGGCACCTGCAGAGACCCAACCTACAGCCCCGGGTGTTTAAAGTGGCAAAGATGGACAGCGACATAAGGAGGGGTGGGGTCTCCCAGCGTCTAAGGACCGAGGGTAACCCCACTCCCCCAGCGTCTAAGGACCGAGGGTCACCCCACTCAAGGGGGAAGAGGGTAGGAAACCCACAGGGATTGAGAGGGGTTGGGACTCAGATCCCTCCCCCGCTTCCCTCCTCTACCACTAGCGGGGCCTTCGGAACCCAAAAGCAGGGGCAAAGGATGGAGTCTTAGCTCCCCAACCAAGAAAAGCACAGGACCTACCATAGGAACATCAGCCATCTTGTCACACTACTTAATGAGTAGAGTTGTGCAAGCACATTCACACAGTGGGAAACCAGAAAAACTGACTCTCTCTTTTTGCTTTCCGATCAGATTGAATAAAAATGTATCCGATGCAGTTCATGTGAAAACTTTCTATCTAGGACATGTTTCCCAGTTGCATTAGGAAAAAACCCACAGTCTGCGGTGGAGGTGGAGCGCAATGTCAAATGTTCAAATTCATTGTGATGCTTCATTTGGTTTGCATATTTCTTTTTACTCGTCTTTTGAACAATACTCATCAGCAAAGGAGGCAAGTCACCTGGCAGTAAGGAAAAGGAAGATACTAAAAATATCACATAAACAGACTGAACATTTTTCTTTTTATGTTACTACACAAAATTTTTTACTGTGGGTGAGAGAGCTGCTTAGTTGGGAAAGTTCTAAGCACGTAGTCAGTATGATGGAGGAGTCTGTAGAGCAATTCAAGCTTCCACTTGTATTTTCCTTCATCCCTGTTTCTTTTTCTATCAAGTGCTGCTAATGCTTCTGAGCTTTCACTTGTTTCAAATTTCAAATTCCAAATAGAGAGTTTCCTCTCTAGAACCTACCCTGTAACAGTCCCAACCATGATGGTGCTGCAAACAAGTGACAAAGCATCCTGCAATTTTACAAGCATTTGTGTTTAGGATGGGGAAGCGAGAAAGATGATGCTGGTTACTCTGGTGCATGCACACATATGCAGACACACAATATTCTGCGAAGTCCCTGGAAGTGGGATAGAAAATTTGTGTTCCTTGTTTCTTTTTTGAACACATAGACTGGCCATTCCTCTGGCAGGGGTTTTCCCTCTCTTTGGCTGCATAGGAATCAGATTGCTTAATCAGGATAGAATCAAATTCCTCCCCTCCTCCCCCTGGTGGAGGAGGTATTTGGCAGATGTGGCTACAAGCAGCATCACCTGAAAAGCACTTTGATAATAACTGACCCCATCCAAAGCCCATTCAGATCAATGGGAATCTTTCTACTGACTTCAGTGGATCAGGCCTTTTATTCACAAAAATATAGATGTTTTATTAAACCTGATGTTTAAATCCCATCATAAGAATGAAGAGCTTTGAAAGGAAATGGAAAGGAAAATTGGCTACTTGTTGATTTTCATTCTTTGCGCATCCAGACTCACCATTCCTCCTTTCTCTTGTTGGGAAACTTAAAGTTTAAAAACAATATCCTCTGTGGAGACATCTTTCTGTGAACTTGTGTACAACTTCACAAAGATAATTTGTTATTGTTTAATTTGGGTATTCCGATCTGTGTTTCAACTTTGGAAGCTATCTCAGTTGAGGATCCTGTCATATACTGTCTGACAAGTCTGAGACCGCTTACCGTGTGGCCCAAGAGAAAGAAGGCTCCCATTGTGAGAATGGTGTGCTTGGATGCAAAAGAGAACGGTGCTGTGGGGGTATCTGAGGAGAGATCCTTGCACACATCTAGGAAAGAAGTAGCCCATACAATGAGGGTGGCATGGTACTCTGATAGCGTAGCTGTGTTAACTATAGTGTCTTTAGCAAAATCCTACCTAAATTCTTCCTGTAATTTCCATTTGATACCTTCTTCTTCATTTCCTTCCACAAATCATTGTATTGTATATTATTGTATACTGTATATTCTTCAATAGCTGTTTCATTCCTCCTTAGAGGTGGTTCTATTTTGGTTGTGGTGAGATGATTCCTGCATGTATGTAAAGTCTATACAGAAATTAGGAACAAATTCTACTTCCACTAAACTCAATATCAGGGTTCCCATTGATTTCAGTGGGACCAGGGTCGAATGTCGAAATTATTCATTGAAAAAAAAATAGAGATCTTTGCCATCTCAGTTTCAAACAAATGCATCCACCTCCCTTTCCACAATCTTCTCACTCCCCAAACCTCAAAAGAAAACTGGGTTTACAGCTTCTTTGCTGATTAGTCAATTTTGATGTAATTTCAGAAACATATGGATTGTATTGAATCTGTTTTTGCAAAATGTTCAGGTTGAGGGGAAACAAATTTTATTCTCAACCCTTAAAACAGTAAAGAAAGAGCATTTTCACCATATCTAATAGTTACCTCACTCATCTCTAACAATAACTTGCAAAACCATGTTCTAAATTTTGCTTCATAACTCATTTTGTTATGATGCTCAAAGCAGCTGAAAACAGAGTTAAAATTTCCTTCCCCAATAAAAGAGTGTTTATTGTTAATGGGTATTTACTCTCTTGCCATTTTTTATTGTACAAAACCAGGCAATTAAAGCGGCCCTTATTTTAAATTCTGTGAATATATTTTTCTGAACAAACCATTAGGGAGTTCATTATGAGCCTTTCTACAAGTTCTAGGGACATTCTTGATGCTGCCTGTACCAGCAAGAGCCTAAAAACCTACTAGCTGGCAATTATGAATCTGTGGCATGATCTTAGGATTAGTACAGCATATAAATTGTTGCTAGTGGTGTTAGCCATTGACTGACCTGAGCTGTTGTTTTACTCCCTCTTTTCTCTAGACTAAAAAGAACACCGGTAACACATTAACTTTAACATTCAAGGGTCTGTACACATGAATGAATGTACTGTAGTGAAATTTCCCTTCATTTGGCTACATTTCTTGAGATTTCTTCCATTACACATCACTTGATGCACATAGCACCTAGAAAAAGAATTCTGTGAATGATCAACTGTGCATGCGAAAAGCACTTATATGGTACACATACTCTTTTAGTTGCTCATACAGCCCCCATTGTATCTAAGCACCTCAAAACATTCATGAAAAAAAATCAACACAAAACCCAGGCAAGGTAAAGAACTATTATTATCCATCTTTTACGGACAGAAGAGTAAGGCACAAAAAGATTAAGGTTCTAGTATTGCAAAGCATTTCGGCTCCATTTCAGGAAAGCTTTTTAGCATGTTTAATCACGTGCTTAAACCCCAAGGTGCTTAGTTAAGTATGTTCTTAACTGCTGTCCTGAAAAGTGATGTTTCCCTGAAACAGGACATTTACTCAAACAGTGCATTAACTAACTGAAGTCATAGGAATCAGTCATATTCTTACAGTTAAACACCTCCTTTGCTGGATTGGGAACTAATTGACTTGTTGAAGGTCATTCAGGAAGTCTGTGGCAAAGCTAGGCATTGAACCCAGATTTCTCAAGACCCAGACCAATGCCTTTACCACAAGCCCATCCTTCTTCTCATATACTATATCTTTGTTAAATACTTCATTTTGTAAGCTTTTGGAGCTATTTAATTAAGCTATAGGATTTTTGGAGTCATTTAATTAAGCTATAGGATTGCATAGTTCATAGTTTGTCAGCTGAGCTCATTGCACACAGCAGGGACTCCTTGCATTCCTCCATCTCCATCCCCTCACAAGATCCCTGTGTGCCACCCTCCCATCCCCCTTTATCTCAGGAACTCCTGGCAACCCACCCCACCTCCTCCCTCATGCCAGTGTGTGCCCCCAACCCCAATGCCATGAGCTCTGTGTGGCCACTAGTGAGAAGGGAAGTCAAAGAGGAGGCCTGGCAATTCCTAACCACCCAAGGCAAGAGATCATAGCAACTTTCCACTTGACCAGAGACAGACAAGGATAGGCGGACTGTGGCCACAAGAGAGAAGAAAAGTGAAGTAGGCAGAATTCCACACAGCTTGAAGTTTCACATTGATACCAGCACCTCAGTATGGAAACTATGGAAGATAGCTCTCAAGATCCAGCAAGTGCAAGGGAATGGAAAGATGTACAGGACACACATGTGGATGGCAGTTCGACCCAATTGGTAAGAAAAATCAAGCTTACTCACAAAGGGTTCTCCAACCCTTCAAGGTAGGGAGATTATCCTTGTTGGAGATTCAATACTCAGAAGAACTGACAGAACATTCTGCATGGGACAGGTGAACAACAGTACAGTGTTGCCTTCCTGAAGCTAAGACACTAGATGTCACTCTAAGATTAGATGAGCTTCTGAAGTCAACAGGCAAGGATCCATTGGTGATGGACTAATGACATCATATCATGGGATATCTCACAGAGAGTAGATATTTCATGGAACTTGGAAGCTTGATGAAGAAAAATGTGCAAACAATCTTTTCTGAGATCTTTCCTGTCCCCTGAGCAAAGATAGAAGGCAGAAGATTCTGAAAGTGAATCATAGGGAGGAGGGTTTTGGTTTCTGTGGTGATAGGGTCTGTATAGTTTGGATGGCTTCCACCTCAGAAGAAGGGGGCTCAAACTCCTCGGGGACAGGTGAGATAGGGTAGTCAGAAGCGGTTTAAACTAAAAGCAAAAGGGAAGGGTAAAAAGAAGGAAGATATGAGCACTCAAGACAAAATCAAATGTTGAGAACAAAGTTATCAATGAAGCAAAGGACATGGAGAAGAAATTATTTAATTGTCTATACATCAATACTAGGAGCCAGATAACAAACAAGAGGAAATGTAATTGATCAGTTATAAATTTGATCTAGATCAAATTTCTCAAACTGGGGTCTGTGGACCCCGGGGGTCTGTGAGGGTACTCCAGGGGGTTAGTGGGCCCTGCTGATCAACTCATCCCCCTCCCTCCCAGTGCCTCATGGACGCCAGGGAACAGCGGGATGGGGCACTCTCTGGGGAGAGGGAAGAAAGAGGTGGGGAAGAGGAGGGACGCAAGTAGAGTGGGGGCAGGAAAATGTGGGATGGAGGTAGGGCCTTGGGGGAAGGAGTGGAGCAAGGGCAAACCTATCAAATACTTCAATCTGAGTGTCATATATTAGAGGTCTCATACTGCCAGTACTAAAACATCTTTGGAATTTCTAAACGTCATAGATGACAATTTCCTGACTCACAAAGATGTTGCAGCCAACATGGGGGAATCCTATATTAGATTTTGTCCTAACAGATAAAGAGGAACTGATCACAGAACTAAAAGTTAACGGTAGCTTAGGCTACAAATTATTATGATTTGATCACATTTCTAAGGTGCAAGCAGAATAAAGTCCAGACCTGTAGTATATATATTCAGTGTTTTAACAGAGCCAATTTCACAAACAATTTTGAGCCAAATCAGTTAGGAGGAAGAATTTAATCAGAAATATGTGAATGATAACTGGTAATCATTTAAGAACACCTTACTAGATTCCCAAAAAGCCAGTGCCATAATAGAGAAAGAAGGCTGTGCTGGTTAAAAAACTAGCTGGTTTAGAGAAGCGAGGGCAGCTGTAAAAAAAAAAATCAAAATATGTAACAAATGGAAGGAAGGCGATGTTGATAATAACTAATATAAATCAGAAGTTATTGTAGAAAATTGATTAGAAAAGCCAAGAGACACAAGAAGAATGCTATGGCCACCAGAGTTAAGGACAATAAGAAGGAGTTTGTTAAAAATGTTAAAAAAAAAAGAATCCTAAGAATGGTATTGGATATTACTAGATGAAAATGGTGGAATGAACAATAATAATGTAAAAGAGGCAGAAATGTTAAATAAATATTTCTGTTCTGTATTTGAGGAAAAAACAGATGATGTAGTCTCATCATATTTTGATAACACTCTTTCCATTCCACTAGTGTCTCTGGATGATGTTAAACAAAAGCTACTAAAGTTAAAAAGCTGCAGGTCCAGATAACTTGCATCCAAGAGTTTTTAAACAGTTGGCTGAGGAGCCTGCTGGATCATTAATGTTGATTTTCAATAAGTCTTGGAGCAGTGGGGAAGTTCCAGAAGACTGGAAGAAAGCTAGCATTGTGCCAATATTTAAAAAGGGTAAACAGGATGACCCAGGTAATTTCAGGCCTGGTCAGCCTGACATCAATCCTAGGAAAGATCATAGAGCAGCTGATTCATGATTCAATTAATAATATAGTAAAAGAGGGTAATTAATACAAATCAACATGGGTTTATGGAAAATAGATCCTGACAAACTAACTTCATATCATGGTTTGGTTTTTATGTTTGTTTTGTTTGGGTTTTTTTATGAGGTTACAAGTTTAGCTAACATACACAGAGTTCTGTATGGCATTTGACTTGGTATCACACAAGAGGCCACCAATAGCACCCAGCACGCCCACGTTAAACCCAACAACCAAATGAGACAAAAATACTACAGCTCTCAGGAGTCTAGACTATTATGTGCCCTAGGCAGAGAATAGGAAGGAGTGAGGTGCACCAATGTTCAAGGCCCCCGCAACAGCAGGGAAAAGATTACATGAGATATATCCAGGTAATCCTTACTACTGACATGCACTCACACCCTGAAAAGGAAGTAACCCCTGTCTCCTCAGGTCACTGCCAGTCTGAAGGAAATTCCTTCTTGACCCACATAGTTAGACCCTGAGTTAGACCCTCAGCATGTGAGCAAAAGCCGGTCCACCCAGTGCCCCATCTCCAGCTGTAGCCATTTCTGATGCTTCAGGGGAAGGAGATAAAAACCTCTCAGAATACAAAGGAGGAGAAAATTCCTTCCTGCCTTTTCCTGGTGGCTGAAACTCTGAAGCATGAGGATATATAATACAAATCAGAAGTGAGCCCTGTCCCTTACCATCACAAGCAACTTTGTCATACAATTTCGCTCAAATCTGTGCACCTCTCTTTTCAAACTAAGTTGTTTGCCTCCACAACTCCTAATGGGAGGCTGTTCCAAAAACCCTCACCCCTCAGATGGTGAGAATCCTTCTTCTAATTTCCAGCCTAAATTTGTTTCTGGTTGGTTTATATCCATTTGTTCCTGTACCAACATTGTTCTTTAGCTTAAATAACTTTTTACCCTGCCTGGTATTTTACTCCATCCCCATCCCCATGTGTTTATACAGAGAATAATCATATTCCTTCTCAGCCCTCTTTTTGCTACACTAAACAAGCCAAGCTCCTCTCCTCTCATAAAATAGCCCTCCATTCACCTGGTCATCCTAGTACGTCTTCTCTGTACCTTTTCCCATTTAAATTCCATCTTTTTTTTTAATAAGATAACAAACACCAGCTAGATACAGACAGATAGATGGGAGCATATAAGAAAACAATGAGACAATATTGGTCATCATGATAGGCTGTAAAACTAATTCCTTTGATTAAGCTGATACTATTATATCTCAGTTCATTTTTTTCTTTCATGTTTTCAGTAGAGATATGGGAACCTATTTTGATAAAGTACAAACTCACTCCCCAACTCCATTAAGACTTCTCCCAGAACTTAAAACAAACCATTTTCAGGATCAACAAAGTTGGATTAATTTTCTCTGCATCCCACCACCATTATTTTTCATTCCCATCTTGCCTGTCATTTTGTTGTTGTTGTTGTTGTTGTTCCAAACATACCTGGAATAGAGGTTACCAAAATCCTGGAGTGGAGGAGAAAAAAATGTACATTTGACCCAGTTGGAAATGAAAAGAATCCATAGCCAATGGATTCTTAGCATGTTCTTGTAGGATTGGGGCCCTAAACTGCAAAATCTGACTAAATAATCTTCACAGACAGACCTCTACACTCATATGCAGTCCCACTGACTCAATGGGTTTCCTTGTGGACTTATGGGTCTGCCTAAGCAGAGTCTCACAGAGGTAACTTGGGTTCCACATAGACATGGGGTCAGCTATGCAGATCAGACTGTAGACAAATTTTGCATACCCAAGGGGTTCACATATTTTGGATAAGAGGCAGGGAAAGCAAATGGGGTAGGCAGCTGCGCCAATAGCATCCACTGGGCTGGGGACAAAGGCAAGAATCAGTACTGATTACCAGGCCAGGGTCAAGGACAGGAGTCAGACAGGGTGAAAGATGTGGTATGTATCACTAGTAAGCCGGACTTCACACCGTTGCTCAGCCAGCTTACTGAGGCAACTTCCTTGTTTAAATAGTTGGTGTGGAGCAATCAGGTAGCTGCAGAGTTCTGTAGTCTGGCCTCTTCCAATGGTTTAGCCTACCATGCTTAACCCTCTAATAATTGTTTGGTGGGATGGCCATGTGGAGTCGTCAGCTGTGCAGGACCCTGCAACAGCAGCTTCTAAACCTGTGGCTCTTTACAGGTACATATTCAGTATGAATCTTTTGAGGTTCACTCAAATCCAATTTCCATTTTCTTGTTTATTAGCACATTACTCTTTCTAACAGCCAGACGTATTTTGCCACCTTTCCTTACTGTGTGCAGTGCCTCACTTTGCAAATAGTCCCACTGAAAATCAGTGAGACTACTCAAGGTGTAAAGTTAATCTACTACGACTACACTGTTATAAAACATCCATAGCTAGGACCCCACGAATCAGCACAATCCTTCAGGGCTCTGGTCAGACACCCTATAGAGCCAGTACATACCTGCTGTATGGCCCTGCAGCTTAAGAACAGGTTTTTATCACTGTAATCTGGTTCTCTGGCGGACTTTCCACTACTGGAGCCATCTGTTACAATTCTGGTAGGCATTAGACTCTGCTCAGGTAAAGGGATCAGTCCACACAAAACAATATGCATGCTAACATCTTTTATAGGGTTACATGCATTCTAACTGCAATAATAGGCAACATATCTTAACATAACACACTATTTTTACATATATATTTTCGGTAGCATATCTTTTCTTGCCTATTATTTGCATTTTGTAAAAAAAACAGACATTTAAAAAAGACATGAAGACAATTCTGTCTTTAAAATTGAAAACAAATTAAAATGGTGAACTCTGATCACCTATAGGGACCTTTTTTGATTATGTAGGGGGAGCTGCTTTTTTGCTTTTCTAAGAACAAAACATTTACAATTATGAACATTATTTTTGCAGCTAGCAAAGCTTAGTTTCTAACAACATTAAGCACCGCACAGCCAGATAACCCAGATTTGCAGTCCCCTATTCCTGCTGTCTGACATTATTCTCTTCTAGCTCTGCTTTCACCCTAACCTTCATCTAAATTTCATTTACAATCTTAAATCTGGCTCTTCACTAATCCTTTCAGCTTCTGCTGAAAACTTTTGCTTCCTTAAACTGGCTCCAAGCAAGGTCCCACTACAGCAAATCACCTGACTTACTGCTTTCTGATTAACTGTGAGCAGGAGTAAAATTGTAAAGCTGTGCATGGGGATTTAGCAGCAAGTCTCTTATTGGCATTACATAAGTTTCAGAGCTAAATTCCCAAACACCCTGAAAGATCCAACAGTAAGTTTAACCCATGTGGAAGATATGAGACATATCTTGGCATTAATGCGTTTCTATTGCTATAATATATTATGCTTATCCATTCATATTTATTCAGCACTGTTAAAGTAAACAAATGATGTTTGCTTTAGAGTTCAGTTTCACCAGACACAATTGTTTTCTCAAACACCTGTTAAGACCTTAATGCAGGAAGCACTAATCACGTATGTAATTCTAAACATGTAAATAGTCCCACTGATGACTTACACACTTAAAGTTAAGTACATTCTTAAATATTTTGCTGAATCAGTTCCCAAACTTTGCTCAATCTCTTATGAAAAGGATCTTGTTGCAAAAAATTTTTAAAAATCTATTTTTAAAAAATCTGTTGTCCAGGCTATTAGAAAATTAGGGGCTGAAGTTCCCCTGCTTGGAGAATGTCAGCACTGGCCATATGAAGCCTTCAAATAGAAAATACTGTAGGTCAGACCTCATCTAATTTTAGAAATCATCAAGTAGCTTCTTGCCACGATATCAGGCAAAAAAAAAATTGGTTCTAATTGTTTTAAAATGGAATTCTTCAGGAAAGAGAAAAAAATATTACAGATAATGCTCTTCCCCACTCATCCCTCCAACCAGGTCTGGAAACACGAGCAGATCTCAGCCAAAGCAGTCCTACATCCCAGCATATTTTCTTGCTTGAATAGTTTGGCAGAGTGAGAAAGCAAGATGTGTGACCTTTCTGCAGCTTTCCTACCGTGGATAATTTCTGCTGAATAGGGCAAAAAGTAATCATAGGTATCTGATCTCATTTCATCATTATGGTACAAATAGCGAATCATATGAAGATTACTCTTTGATTTTAATTTAAATGGATTTTACTGCTAAATTGGATTTTGTTATGCTTCATAAGAATATATTTCATGAAGCAAACTGAATTGCCTACCTTTACAAATTGATATGGATCAGAGGAGAAACTTAATTTCATGCAACCTTTGAAATATCCATACAAAAATGTAAAATTTACTCTTGCAAGTCATCTGCGGTTCTAATGCATTAAGAATTATTTTTATCAAAGCAGATGCAAAAAGCTTGCTATTTAGATATTTTCCTTTTCAAGCCACTCTCCTTTCATCTCTCATATCAAATATATTAAATGTATATCAGTTAAACTTTTAGACTCCTTTAAAACTGCCACTTATCTTTTTACACCTGCCTAGATTTCCTGTTTTATCCTTCTTATGCTTTAATCAATTTGATCTTTTTACAAGTGTTTTAAGTAATTCCCCATTCAGTGACATACTGAACATAAGTTTTGAAAAGAAAACACTAGTGCTATTTCTCAGGATATGTAAATAAACCACAGTGTATTTCCCTCACTACTTTACACAGTAGATTCTCCACAAATACTTTTACAGCAACACTGCACCAAGGCTACCTCCAGATACCATACCTTTTGCGATGGAGTGTAAGGTATATGTAGCTACACACTGCAGTATGTAGCTATTCATGTCAGTAAAAGGTTTGGGGGGACTGGGGGAAGGCAGCAGGAAAAGGCTCAGCAGCAGGAACTTGCTGGAGATTTTCCTTACTGCCTCCTCCTGCCTTTCTCTGAAGCGGAAAAGATTCTAGCAGCGGGGAGGCAGCGGGACACTGCTATTCTGCTAAAAATAGCAGTGTAGATGGGGATGCACATATCTAGGTATTAGAACAACAGGATTCAGGAGTGTCTTTCCTCTACTCATCTAAGCAGTGCCTCACTGTCTGCACTGCTGTTTATACCCAGTCTAAAGGTGTATGTACTATGGGTATGTCTACACTACAAAATTAGGTCAAATTTATAGAAGTCGGTTTTTTAGAAATTGGTTTTATATATTCAAGTGTGTGTGTCCCCACAGAAAATGCTCTAAGTGCATTAACTCGGCGGAGTGCTTCCACAGTACCGAGGCAAGCGTCGACTTCCGGAGTGTTGCAATGTGGGTAGCTATCCCACAGTTCCCGCAGTCTCCGCTGCCCATTGGAATTCTGGGTTGAGATCCCAATGCCTGATGGGGCTAAAACATTGTCGCGGGTGGTTCTGGGTACATATTGTCAGGCCCCCGTTCCCTCCCTCCCTCCGTGAAAGCAAGGGCAGACAATCGTTTTGCGCCTTTTTTCTTGAGTTACCTGTGCAGATGCCATACCATGGCAAGCATGGAGCCCACTCAGGTAACCATCACCGTATGTCTCTTGGGTGCTGGCAGACGCGGTACTGCATTGCTACACAGCAGCAGCAACCCCTTGCCTTATGGCAGCAGACGGTACAGTAGGACTGGTAGCCGTCATCGTCATGTCCGAGGTGCTCCTGGTCGCCTGTGTGAGGTCGATCAGGAGTGCCTGGGCAGACATGGCGCAGGGACTAAATTTGGAGTGACTTGATCAGGTCATTCTCTTTAGTCCTGCAGTCAGTCCTATTGAACCATCTTATGGTGAGCAGGCAGGCAATACGGATTGCTAGCAGTCCTCTTGTACCATCTTCTGCCGGGCAGGCAAGAGATGTGGATGGCATGCAGTCCTTCTGCACCGTCTGCTGCCAGTCAAAGATGTAAAAGATAGATGGAGTGTATTTGCAAACCCCTCCCCCCTGCCCAGGGGACTCATTCCTCTAGGTCACACTGCAGTCACTCACAGAGAAGGTGCAGCGAGGTAAATCTAGCCATGTATCAATCAGAGGCCAGACCAACCTGCTTGTTCCAATAAGAACAATAACTTAGGTGCACCATTTCTTATTGGAACCCTCCGTGAAGTCCTGCCTGAAATACTCCTTGATGTAAAGCCACCCCTTTTGTTGATTTTAACTCCCTGTAAGCCAGGGCTATATGTACACTACATGTCAACAAAGTGAGTGTGCAGTGTAGTCATACCCTAAGCCTCCAAGTCAGCACAACTCTTAAGCACATGCTTAAGTCATGGGGACTTAAGCATGTGGTTAAGTGCTTTGCTGAACAGAGATGAACTTAAGCGCTTGCTTATAGTTAAACTTTCTACAAATATAGAGTTTTGTATGTGATGTTAGAAAATCTAATTGGAAAAGGTCAAAACTGTACGGAGAAATACAGTGAGTAGAGCTAAAATGTTCTGCGAATTCTCAGATGTATGTTAAGAAAGCACCACACAAAGTTATAGGAAGCCTAGTTTTCACTGAATTATGCTTGCATGAAAATTTTTGTGTAATCTAAGGAATGCACTTTGCACTTAACCTTTATATTACGTTTTCAATTATTTTTAGTTAATGTCAATATATTAACATTGCATTAATGGAATTCTATACAAGGCATCCCATGGTAAAAGTTCTACCACTCAGTTGTCATGTATGTTAACCTAAGATAATATATTCTAATGGATAAATTGTCCGTTTTATGTTTCAAAAGTATGGAGTTCTAATCTTGTGAAAAGGCACTTTAATTTTCTTTATAAGTTGTAGTTATCACTCTGGGATAGAGTCATTCTTATTTCTAACCAAAAATTGAGTCAAAATATTTACGATGTTTAAAACAACTACTGGTAAGAAAATGAACAATTCAACAATATTTATATCACAAAAAATGGATGTGTTAGAAAAGGATTTGCTTTTTGGAATAGTCAGAAACCAGTAACAAGTGTCATGCAGGTACAAGAGTCACTGATCAGTTATTGAAGAAGCAACTCTAGAGCTAGTGCTAACATGGGACATAATTCTGATTTTACTGATCTCCATTGGATTTTTGCCATAGACTTCCTTCAACAGGATCAGGCTCAAGCCTTTGGTCTCTAATCTAGGTTTTATGAACATGGGAGCATTGAGTTGTGGAGAGTCTGGGTAAAGGCAGCTGTAATAGAGTTTTCTTTCTTTTAACCATTGAAATAGCTAATCCTTTCCTAACATGGCTATTTTTTTGTTGATATTACAGCTTTATAAAGCCAAAATGTTCTAAGTTTTCCTCTCCCCCAACATCTAAAACATGTTTTAAAAGATTAAAAAGTACAGAGAAGCCAATAAGCTTAAACCGAATTAGTGCTCATTCACATATAGTGCATCTTATTTATTAATGTTCACCCCCAGTATGTTTACAGAAGAAGGGCTCTGCAGATTAAAGAAAGATATGAACAGAATATGTCATCATTATTTTTAAAATTATTACTTCTATTTCCAAGTGGATTGAATTAAAGTTAATATTTGTCCACTTTGAAGAAACAAAAGCCGATGAAGTGAGCTGTAGCTCACGAAAGCTTCTGCTCAAATAAATTTGTTAGTCTCGAAGGTGCCACAAGTCCTCCTTTTCTTTTTTTAAAATGGAAAATGTATGTTTCTTTATGAGACCACATAGAGCTATGTCTGTGGTCAACAAAAATATTTTGAGCGATGTTGCCTAGCAACCTTCACCAGAGGAAAATTATATTCCTGCAACACAGTTTATAGGATATAAGCTTTAGGCCAGCTATAAAATGAATTGAGGTACAGTGTTGCTTCTGCAAAAGAAGCCTAACACTAACAAACACTTTTCTACCTATTTAATTAATGCTGTTAGTTTGAATTGGACTTTGTGTAGGACAGAAGCATACCTAGATCTGAAAAAAGAATAAGTAATTTGGCAGAAATACTCCTATGTAAACAACCATGTCATTGCACATGAGAAAAACAGGCTGCAGTCATTAGTCATGCCGAGTGGTAGAGCACGCATCAGTAGCCAGCAGTCAGAGCCCAAGATCAGAGCTGGAGTCAGAGGCCAAAGCCCAGGGACACAGGTGGCAGAGCCATCCTATCCATAGGAGGGACCGAGGCAACCACCCCGGGCCCCACACTTTTGGGGGCCCCACGTTTCAGGACGCGGGGTCCAGCGTAGCCTTGGAGGCTAGAGAGGGGCCTGGTGCCAGCAGAAGCAAGCGACCCAGACCCAGCCTGCCCTGCTCTGCTCCGCCCCACCAGCTCCCGGCATCACTTGGGGGAGGGGGCAGAAGCCAGAAAGAGGGGGGTGGTTGGGGGGAAGGGGTGGAGTGGGGCAGGGCTTGGGCTGGACGGAGGGGGTTGTCCCGGGCCCCGCACTCCCGCTAGGGATGGCCCTGACAGGTGGGTTCAGGAATCAGAGCCAAGGGTCAGAACCAGGTTACCTGGAGTGAGACAAGACATGGGCAAGGCTGGGGCTGAGATAGGAGCAGAGCTTGGAACAAGCAGCTGCAGAAGTTATCGCAATCAAGACAAATGCTTTGTGCAGCCACTGACCTGCTGCTGCTTCTGGATTTAAGAGCCAGTCTGCTGAACCCTCCAACCAATTAGGGAGCTTATTAAAGGCCAGCCGTGCTCGTTAAGTTGCCTGGAGACTGACTCCGCTGGAGGCCCTGATTCCAGACTATTTTTACTGATGAGTTGCTACTCATCCCTATCATTGTACAGTTAGTTTGAGATAACTGTTGCTGTCTCATAATAAAAGATCTCTCTACCAAACTCTGTGTAACAGTGGGTAAAGAAAACAGGTGTATGTAGCTAGGTAATTTAAGGCTGTTTGCTATGTCCTATACCTTTAAAAATGGACTTTCAAGCCAGCTTGCAAGGGCACTCACTGCATTACTTCATGATGGCTGCTCTTACAAAGTGAATCACATTCACTGTATTATCTCATGGAGACTTCAGATATATATAGTTTCCTTTAATCTAAAATATAAAATAATTTGGACTGAAAGTGAATGTGAATTTATTCATGTTTGTGGTAATATGTAAAAACAAAGAGTAGATACTTTCATGTGTGAAAGAGTACAAATGTTGACTGCATCTGAAAATGTGGTCAGTTTATAGAAACACTGAAGTGAGCTCTCAGTGTCCATGTGAAGCTCATGAAAAGCGTACAGCAAGATTTTTTTCTATTAACTTTTTAAAAATATATATACAGAAAAACAAGCATAACAAACTATATATAATCTTCTCATAATACATAACATTCTTAAAGCATATTAGTCATTTGCAACCTAACCTTGGCTTTACTTGAAACATTATATATGAATGAATGGTTAAAATATAAATCAATTATTTGTATTATACAATTTACAAAGAAACATCATTTGCTTATAAAATCCAACTAGCGAAAGAATATTAAGTTAAGCTAAAGAATAGAAGCAAAATTCAAAGGAGGGTGATAGAGATAGGGATGCAATGATAGTTGGGGGGGCATGCATTTAATAGGAGGATCATTCAGATACTTCCAGAGATCCCATATCTCTGAAAAATTTTCTTGGGGCTTTCTATTACAGTATACAATTTTTTCCATGATGGCCAAGTTTATGATGTCTGTGCTCCAAACCACACTTTTTGGTGGCTTTTTGGATTTCCACTTTTGTAGTAGTAGTCCTTTAGCAATCATTAGTGCTCTGCTTAGCCAAAGGTTTTCAGATTTATTCAGCTTCCAATTACCATTTAATAGGTTTAAAATGATATATTTAGCTTACAACATGATTTTATTTGATAGGAAAAAAATACTTCAGCAATTAAGTTCTTCCCAAAACATATGGGAGTAGAAGCATTCCCAGAGCATATGGGTTAAGTTTGCACCTGCTGAATCATAGAGCCAACATTTGTGTGACTTAACAGAACCTTTTGGAGAGGGGGTCCAATGCACCCTCTATGTGCTTTTCTGCTAGATTAATCTTAAATATATGTTCAAGGAACAGTTCTGAGCACTGGCTAAAATTTGGTTAGCAGAGAATGATTGGCCTAGTTCCTCCTTTCATTTCTTTTTTAGGGAATCTATGTTTAATTCAAATTTGCTGGCCAAGTTTGCATATAATGTTACTGTAAATCTTGGCAAATTGGGTAATATTTGGAGAAATGAAAGTAGTTCAATGGGTTAGGGTGCAGGCATCGAGGCCAAACAGATGTGAGATGGCATGGTTGAGTTGGATATACTGCAGTTCCTTCTTAGTCCCTACATTGAACCTTTCTTTTCATATTGTAGAAGGGAGGAAGGTATCATTTTCAGTAAATTGACACATGGTCAAAATTCCTTTCCTAGTGCAATCTAGCCAAATTATGCAGTTGCCTGCTATACAGAATTTTGAGTTATCTCTGATAGAGACCTTTATATGTAGAAGCAAGTGATTTTTAAATTTAGTGGACATCGTATGCCAAGTACTTCTAGCTGCCACAATAGTTGATAATTGTTCTTTAGGGAATTGATAATAATCCAAGTGCAGCTCATTGAAAATGGGGAAAGGACCAACCAATTCTGTTTCCAGCTGGAGCTAATTTGGGGCTCTACAGCATGAGGGAATGAGCCACTATGCTGCTTAGCTAAGAATTACTGACTGATGGTAACGTTTAAAGCTGGAAAATCTAAAAGCACCTGTTTTGATTGGGAGCAGTAATCTTAGTAACAAAATTCTGGGTTTCTTACCAGCACCCCACAAGAAGGACCTGAACATGTTGTTGATTTTGGTAAATTAAAATGTAGGTATATGGATAGGGAGGGAATTCAGAATAAAATGGATCTTGGGGAGGGCATTCATTTTAATTGCTTATTTTTCCCCCAAAGAGAGGTAATGCCTGCCATCTATTTAAATCATTTGCTAACTGCATGATTATTGGGGCTGGGTTAATCTTGATTATGTTTTCAGTTTCCTTAGGGAACAGGATGCCTCAATGTCTGAGGTGTGACAGTTGCCATCTCAATGTCCCTATAGGAGAGCCATTTGCAACCAAATCCAGTGAGCTCTTTTTTGCTTCTGAATTATCCCAATTTATCTTGGAGTCAGAGAATTTGCCAAAATCACGTATTGTTTGCACGGTATTTAGAATAGATTGATCTGAATTTTTAATAAATAGGAGGATGTCATCTGCATGTAGAAGGATTTTGTCTCCTAAGACCCTGTTTTGATCCCTTGAATACTTCGTGTTCCCTAATTAGTAATGTCAGTGTTTCTAATGCTAAATTGAAAAAGAAGGGTGTGTGAGGGCCTCTGATTAGTTCCCCAAAACAGATCAAAGGGTGAGGGGTTATTGTGCTATTGTTGCTAAGCAAGACTTGGGGTTGGACAATAACAGCTTTATCCATGGAATAAAGGTCCCAACCCAACTTTAGGCAGGGTAAGAAACAGATATTTCCAGTTCACTCTGTCAAAAGTTTTCTCTTCACTGAATGAAATGAGTTCATGGAAATTTCTACAATGTTGGTGGAATGCCATAACATTAATCAACTGACGTGTTATTTGAACCATGCTTTTTAACAAATCCCACTTGCTTGGGGTGAACCATATCATTTATTACTTTTCAAGCCTCTTAACCAATATTTTTGAAAGTATTTTTATAGCAGTATTGATTAAAGAGCTGGGTCTATGGCTGTAACATTTTTGCACGTACTTGCCCAGTTTAAGTAGTATAGTAATGAATGAAGCTGAGCCTAGAAAAGTAGCTTGACGTTTACTAGTAATGTTTTTTACCTCAGTTATATCTTCAAATATTCTTCTCAAGATAGTATGGTCACTTGAGATTTCTTTTAGCCAGTCCATAATAGCATCTAGTCTCAGAGGGGCAGCCTCTCCCTTGTCAGCTATCAATGGCTTTTGCTTTTTAGGATTTTGTAGAAAGTCTGGAGATGAAGCAGCATCCATAATGGTATTAAATTGAAAGAAAGGATTTATACAATAATACTTGATGGAAATTAGATGGAAAAAAGCAATTTAATTGTGAACAATTGTGGATTTTAGGAGGTGGGGAAGGGAGCTGTAAAGCTATGCATCCTTAGTGGCTCCCGGAAGTCAGAGCAACAAGTATTTAATGAGTCTTTTCAGCCTCTCATCTTATCTGATTCAGAAGGATAAATATTTTTTTCTGCAGCGAGAGGACACATTAATTGGGGCTTTCAATTAATACAGAAAATATCTGGCTTATCTTTAATCTCTAACCAGGGGTCTATATGGGTTGGGGTTCTTAAAACACCTCTCTTCTCAAAACTTCATGTGGTTTCCTGGCATGTGATGGGAATAGAAATACAGATCTCATTTTTAAGGTCCCAGATCAGTGATTGACACTATTTCTTGGATATTAATAAAACAAGTTTTAATTCTTCAAGACTTTCCTAGGTGGTTCTTATGGAGAGGTGCCTCACCTTCATAGAATCATAGAATATCAGGGTTGGAAGAGACCTCAGGAGGTCATCTAGTCCAACCCCCTGCTCAGAGCAGGACCAATCCCCAACTAAATCATCCCAGCCAGGGCTTTGTCAAACTTGACCTTAAAAACTTCTAGGGAAGGAGATTCCACCACCTCCCTAGGTAATGCATTCCAGTGTTTCACCACCCTCATAGTGAAAAAGTTTTTCCTAATATCCAACCTAAACCTCCCCCACTGCAACTTGAGACCATTACTCCTTGTTCTGTCATCTGCTACCACTGAGAACAGTCTAGAGCCATCCTCTTTGGAACCCCCTTTCAGGTAGTTGAAAGCAGCTATCAAATCCCCCCTCATTCTTCTCTTCTGAAGACTAAACAATCCCAGGTCCCTGAGCCTCTCCTCATAAGTCATGTGTTCCAGTCCCCTAATCATTTTTGTTGCCCTCCGCTGGATGTTTTCCAATTTTTCCACATCCTTCTTGTAGTGTGGGACCCAAAACTGGACACAGTACTCCAGATGAGGCCTCACCAATGTCAAATAGAGGGGAATGATCAGATCCCTTGATCTGCTGGCAATGCCCCTACTTATATATCCCAAAATGCCATTGGCCTTTTTGGCAACAACGGCACACTGTTGACTCATATCCAGCTTCTTGTCCACTGTAACCCGTAGGTCCTTTTCTGCAGAACTGCTGCCTAGCCATTCGGTCCCTAGTCTGTAGCAGTGCATGGGATTCTTCTGTCCTAAGTGCAGGACTCTGCACTTGTCCTTGTTGAAGCGCATCAGATTTCTTTTGGCCCAATCCTCTAATTTGTCTAGGTCCCTCTGTATCCTATCCCCACCCTCCAGCGTATCTACCTCTCCTCCCAGTTTAGTGTCATCTGCACACTTGCTAAGGGTGCAATCCACACCATCGTCCAGATTATTAATGAAGATACCGAACAAAACCAGCCCGAGGACTGACCCTTGGGGCATCCACTTGATACCGGCTGCCAGCTAGACATGGAGCCATTGATCACTACCCATTGAGCCCGACAATCTAGTCAGCTTTCTATTCACCTTATAGTCCATCCATCCAGCCCATACTTCTTTAACTTACTGGCAAGAATACTGTGGGAGACAGTGTCAAAAGCTTTACTGAAGTCAAGGAACAACACGTCCACTGCTTTCTCCTCATCCACAGAGCCAGTTATCTCGTCATAGAAGGCAATTAGATTAGTCAGGGATGACTTGCCCATGGTGAATCCATGCTGACTGTTCCTGATCACTTTCCTCTCCTCTAAGTGCTTCAGAATTGATTCCTTGAGGACCTGCTCCATGATTTTTCCAGGGACTGAGGTGAGGCTGACTGGCCTGTAGTTCCCAGGATTCTCCTTCTTCCCTTTTTTAAAGATGGGCACTACATTAGCCTTTTTCCAATCATAGAATCATAGAATCATAGAATATCAGGGTTGGAAGGGACCCCAGAAGGTCATCTAGTCCAACCCCCTGCTCAAAGCAGGACCAAGTCCCAGTTAAATCATCCCAGCCAGGGCTTTGTCAAGCCTGACCTTAAAAACCTGTAAGGAAGGAGATTCTACCACCTCCCTAGGTAACGCATTCCAGTGTTTCACCACCCTCTTAGTAAAAAAGTTTTTCCTAATATCCAATCTAAACCTCCCCCATTGCAACTTGAGACCATTACTCCTCGTTCTGTCATCTGCTACCATTGAGAACAGTCTAGAGCCATCCTCTTTGGAACCCCCTTTCAGATAGTTGAAAGCAGCTATCAAATCCCCCCTCATTCTTCTCTTCTGCAGACTAAACAATCCCAGCTCCCTCAGCCTCTCCTCATAAGTCATGTGCTCTAGACCCCTAATCATTTTTGTTGCCCTTCGCTGGACGCTTTCCAATTTATCCACATCCTTCTTGTAGTGTGGGGCCCAAAACTGGACACAGTACTCCAGATGAGGCCTCACCAATGTCGAATAGAGGGGAACGATCACGTCCCTCGATCTGCTCGCTATGCCCCTACTTATACATCCCAAAATGCCATTGGCCTTCTTGGCAACAAGGGCACACTGCTGACTCATATCCAGCTTCTCGTCCACTGTCACCCCTAGGTCCTTTTCCGCAGAACTGCTGCCTAGCCATTCGGTCCCTAGTCTGTAGCGGTGCATTGGGTTCTTCCGTCCTAAGTGCAGGACCCTGCACTTATCCTTATTGAACCTCATCAGATTTCTTTTGGCCCAATCCTCCAATTTGTCTAGGTCCTTCTGTATCCTATCCCTCCCCTCCAGCGTATCTACCACTCCTCCCAGTTTAGTATCATCCGCAAATTTGCTGAGAGTGCAATCCACACCATCCTCCAGATCATTTATGAAGATATTGAACAAAACCGGCCCCAGGACCGACCCCTGGGGCACTCCACTTGACACCGGCTGCCAACTAGACATGGAGCCATTGATCACTACCCGTTGAGCCCGACAATCTAGCCAGCTTTCTACCCACCCTATAGTGCATTCATCCAGCCCATACTTCCTTAACTTGCTGACAAGAATGCTGTGGGAGACCGTGTCAAAAGCTTTGCTAAAGTCAAGAAACAATACATCCACTGCTTTCCCTTCATCCACAGAACCAGTAATCTCATCATAAAAGGCGATTAGATTAGTCAGGCATGACCTTCCCTTGGTGAATCCATGCTGACTGTTCCTGATCACTTTCCTCTCCTCTAAGTGCTTCAGGATTGATTCTTTGAGGACCTGCTCCATGATTTTTCCAGGGACTGAGGTGAGGCTGACTGGCCTGTAGTTCCCAGGATCCTCCTTCTTCCCTTTTTTAAAGATGGGCACTACATTAGCCTTTTTCCAGTCATCCGGGACTTCCCCCGTTCGCCACGAGTTTTCATAGATAATGGCCAAGGGCTCTGCAATCACAGCCGCCAATTCCTTCAGCACTCTCGGATGCAATTCGTCCGGCCCCATGGACTTGTGCACGTCCAGCTTTTCTAAATAGTCTCTAACCACCTCTATCTCTACAGAGGGCTGGCCATCTCTTCCCCATTTTGTGATGCCCAGCGCAGCAGTCTGGGAGCTGACCTTGTTAGTGAAAACAGAGGCAAAAAAAGCATTGAGTACATTAGCTTTTTCCACATCCTCTGTCACTAGGTTGCCTCCCTCATTCAGTAAGGGGCCCACACTTTCCTTGGCTTTCTTCTTGTTGCCAACATACCTGAAGAAACCCTTCTTGTTACTCTTGACATCTCTTGCTAGCTGCAGCTCCAGGTGCGATTTGGCCCTCCTGATATCTTTCCTACATGCCCGAGCAATATTTTTATACTCTTCCCTGGTCATATGTCCAACCTTCCACTTCTTGTAAGCTTCTTTTTTATGTTTAAGATCCGCTAGGATTTCACCATTAAGCCAAGCCGGTCGCCTGCCATATTTACTATTCTTTCGACTCATCGGGATGGTTTGTCCCTGTAACCTCAACAGGGATTCCTTGAAATACAGCCAGCTCTCCTGGACTCCCTTCCCCTTCATGTTAGTCCCCCAGGGGATCCTGGCCATCTGTTCCCTGAGGGAGTCGAAGTCTGCTTTCCTGAAGTCCAGGGTCCGTATCCTGCTGCTTACCTTCCTTCCCTGCGTCAGGATCCTGAACTCAACCAACTCATGGTCACTGCCTCCCAGATTCCCATCCACTTTTGCTGGGACCTCCCCCGATTGCCATGAGTTTTCAAAGATAATGGCCAATGGCTCTGCAATCACATCCCCCAACTCCTTTAGCACTCTCGCATGCAGCGCATCCGGCCCCATGGACTTGTGCTCGTCCAGCTTTTCTAAATAGTCCCAAAACACTTCTTTCTTCACAGAGGGCTGGTCACCTCCTCCCCATGCTGTGCTGCCCAGTGCAGCAGTCTGGGAGCTGACCTTGTTCGTGAAGACAGAGGCAAAAAAAGCATTGAGTACATTAGCTTTTTCCACATCCTCTCTCACTAGGTTGCTTCCCTCATTCAGTAAGAGGCCCACACTTTCCTTGACTTTCTTCTTGTTGCTAACATACCTGAAGAAACCCTTCTTGTTACTCTTAACATCTCTTGCTAGCTGCAACTCCAAGTGTGATTTGGCCTTCCTGATTTCACTCCTGAATGCCCGAGCAATATTTTTATACTCTTCCCTGGTCATTTGTCCAATCTTCCACTTCTTGTAAGCTTCTTTTTTGTGTTTAAGATCAGCAAAGATTTCACTGGTAGGCCAAGCTGGTTGCCTGCCATATTTATTATTCTTTCTACACATCGGGATGGTTTGTCCCTGTAACCTCAATAAGGATTCTTTAAAATACAGCCAGCTGTCCTGGACTCCTTTCCCCCTCATGTTATTCTCCCAGGGGATCCTGCCCATCAGATCCCTGAGGTTGTCAAAGTCTGCTTTTCTGAAGTCCAGGGTCCGTATTCTGCTGCTCTCCTTTCTTGCCTGTGTCAGGATCCTGAATTCGACCATCTCATGGTCACTGCCTCCCAGGTTCCCATCCACTTTTGCTTCCCCTACTAATTCTTCCCGGTTTGTGAGCAGCAGGTCAAGAAGAGCTCTGCCCCTAGTTGGTTCCCCCAGCACTTGCACCAGGAAGTTGTCCCCTACACTTTCCAAAAACTTCCTGGATTGTCTGTGCACCACTGTATTGCTCTCCCAGCAGATTTCAGGGTAATTGATGTCTCCCATGAGAATCTGGGCCTGCGATCTAGTAACTTCCGTTAGTTGCTGGAAGAAAGCCTCGTCCACCTCATCCCCCTGATCCGGTGGTCTGTAGCAGACGCCCACCATGACATCACCCTTGTTGCTCAATGATACCCTCAAAGAGTAAGATTTCTACAAATAATCACTATAACTTATATGGCATGGAGGAGTGTCTGATAGCAGAGGTAAAGTTGTTGAGAATGTAACCCTTCTGCCAGGGTGAGCTGGCAGCAACCAGGGCCGGGTTCAATATCTAGGGGTTCCTTTTCAACAATACAACACAGAACCGGCTCAAACCCCCACCCAGTAATCTGGGAAAATTACATACCACCCTGGGTTGCCTCTAAGAGGCAATACTTCCCTACTTGCAAGCACAGAGTCTGAGTGTAGAAAATAAACTTTTAATGAAAGGAGGGAAGTCATCTGACATTAATTAGGGGAAATGCTGCAAGCAGGAATCATAATCATAAAACTGTGAGCAGGACACCCACCCTAGAGTGCATGGGGCAATGTCTTCTGCCTCATGGTCTTGAGGTCTACAACCAAAAGTTTCTTTACTGCGCCCCCTCCGCCCCCCCACCACCCTGCTCCCTCACCATACCCCACTCATAGTGGTTGTCCTTGGTCAGTGAGGACCCAGAGTTCAGAGGTGCATCTGTGTGAGTTCACCTCCCACCCAGGGAAGAAGGCACCTCGCTTGTTCCGCTATCTGACAACTTGCCCCACCAGCTGCTGTTCCTCTCCACTGGACACCCTGCCAGCGGCTGTTTCGCTCTGCTGGCTACGCTGCCAGCTGCCATCATGGGCCATTCGTCTGTCACCTTCTGCGGCCACCTGCCTCTCTGCTGTGACCCATGCAGGTCAGTCTTTTGAAGTTCCACCCAGCTCTTAATGATTGTCAGCTCTTAGTGGGGAATCTGAAGCAGGTTGGGCAGAAACGCTGTCCCACCACAAGTGATTTCAGCTCTAGTGAGCACTTAACAAAAGACTCCTAATGGAGCCTACTTAGCTCTATCTTTGAACAGAGGGGAGGGCCAGGTTAAACCAGACCAGGGACCCTAAGGCAGAGTCCACACCTCCTGGCAGGGACACTTGTCCCCACCCCCTATTACTTTCACAGGGGTCTGGCATTCGAGCCCCTGACTTAGTGAGTTCTTTCAGCACGGGTTAAGCACAGTTCTGCTGCTCTTTACTCATATAATATAGATAACAACATTGATAACATTTCACTACCCCTGCATTCAGTACTACAGTGATTTGTAACCCAACACCAGCCAAAGTTGATCACTTTGAGCAACACAGCATCTGTCTGGTGGATACCTAGGCAGAGTTGGTATGTTCATGTAAATACAGTTTGTTCCTGAAGTCTCTTGCCTTCCACAGCTAGCTGTGAGGGGAGAGTTCATTCAGACCCTGCTTACAAGAGCAAGCTCTTGAAAAGAAATGGCTAGGCTAGCCCACTTTTGTGGAACTGCAAAAAGATTCAGTTCCTCAAGTACTGAATCAAAGTAGATAACAGAGATCTGGGCAATTTGGCAAACCTTCCTTTAGGCTAGGACTTGTCCAATTGCCAAAGTAAATACGAGAAAGACATCTTTCTGTTCTATTCTTGATGCATGTCAAAAATATTGCAATTTGTCCTTCCTTTGAAGAACTCCTGTGTCACAGATAAGTCTCTTCGATATAAGTCTAAAGGAAAGTAATACAAACCACTAAAGTTTTAATGTAGTATAATTAGTAATTTATAATTAAATGGGAATTGGTATCCTGACAGCTTGCTATTGCAGAGTGGGAATAAGAAAAGATGAACTCATTCCTATGGAATGCAGGCAATCTTAAATTGTAAGGCAGATTCTACTATTTTCTTATACTTTTAACTCAAGTAAATTAACTGAAAACTAATTTTAAATTAACATTTAATTTAAATTAACTTTTATTTTAAATAATAATAGATTTTATTTTACAACAACTTTGAATGGTTTTGCTTTCCCATGCATAGGAATGAGTTCTGCTTTAACACAGTCCTACTCAGCATCCTTATTAGTCTGCAGCTCTTCAGTGAAATGGCAGTGTGTACTGCAAGGCCATTAAGGTCTGGAAATAACAAATTAATCATTGGTAATTCCAAAAAACATTTTAATGTTCATTTTTATTATGTAACATACCATTCGTGCTTGAGTGAGAACTAAAGTACTTGGGTCTCATTTAGTAAATATTTGAATATGTAACTTATTACATTTTGATAGATGATCCTTCCCCCACAGGGATGGATGAAGTTGGAGCATCTATGATGCTACCATTACCTCTGTTGGCTGCTTGAAATATCCTTCATGATAAGGCATAGTTGTCTCATCTCCAGACTCTTGCATAATTGGACAAGTGGCTATAGTCTTCCCTTGATAAGCATTTTAAGGACAGGTGCTCTTATTCTAGTCCAGTGGTGGGCAACCTGTGGCCCGCACACGGCCCATCACGGTAATCCACTGACGGGCTGCGAGACAGTTTGTTTAAATTGACCATCCTCAGGCACGGCCACCCACAGCTCCTAGTGGCCGCAGTTTGCCATTCCTGGCCAATGAGAGCTGCGGGAAGCGGCAGCCAACACATCCCTGCGGCCCGCGCCCTTGTCTATGTCTCTAGCTCAGTGGTTCCCAAACTTGTTCTGCCACTTGTGCAGGGAAAGCCCCTGGAGAGCCGGGCCGGTTTGTTTACCTGCCATGTCCGCAGGTTTGGCTGATCACGACTCCCATTGGCCGCAGTTCGCTGCTCCAGGCCAATGGGAGCTGCTGGAAGCGGCGCGGGCTGAGGGACAAGCACGCAGTAGTTTTGAGGAAAGCTATTTTTCTCTCCCATGCCATATTGCCACAGTTGCTATCAACAAACTGGACCCCTCTCAGAGAGCCTCAGTTTTGGAATAGAATCCCATCCCTTCATCTGATATAACTCAAATATGTTGAGCTAAATATGTACTCAGACTTTTAGGGAGGGATGGGAACGACGAGGCCTGTTTGTGGAGCTGGAGGTACTGTTTGGGGATGATTTTATTGTGGTTAGTTATTTTGGGATTTACCAGTGAGAAGAAACTGTAGCCTTTATTTCTGGTATGATTATATATTTAATTTTTAGCAAAGGCACCAGAAAAGAGTCTTTAAACTTTTATACATACTTATAAATGTAAATAAGCAATCAATCATTGGAGTATTATGTTAGAAGTGCTACATTTAAAAATATTTATATCTTGGTCAAAAATATGGTAGCTGTGTTTGAATTCTGACCCTTTAGTGCTATCCATTGCTGTCTACTGGTATCCACAACTTTGTCACATACACAGACAAGGATTACAAATGATGAATATTTTAAATATTTTAATGAATATCTCTAATTGTAAATATAATTAGTTTATTAGTGAGAAGCAGTTAGCATTTATTAACTGATCTATCTAATCTGAATTGCTTTCCTGTTCCATTTTTTCCTCTCTGACACAGCTCCTGGAGCAATTTTAAAATGCAGAAAAGATTTTTTTTATTAAAAACAAAAACAAACAAAAGAAAACACAACACAGTCCCGACCTGTGAAGCCTCCCACACCAACTGTCACCAGTGCTACTGAGTGTAAAAAGCATGATGCTTTCTCGTTCCTCTGTGGCAGATGTTGCTGTATCAAGTGCACCGAGGGCCTGCCAGCTGGCAAGAATATGATTTGATGAAAGAATAAAAGAGAGGTTTCAGAGCTGAGCTGCCTTGACTAGGGAAAGAGAGGAATTGAGGGTGTATTCTGAGCAGCACTGAATTTAGAACCCTTGCAGCTGCAAAGCCTGTGGAGAAGACCTGGACTGAACTCTATGGCCAAGTTTTTCCAAAGTCACCAGGAATTTTGGGTGCCTGAGGTTTTGGGTGTCCAAACTCAGGTGCCTCAAAGAGGCCCAATTTTCAGGACTTTGAAAACTCATTGAAAATCATGTCCCTTCAATGTGGCACCTTAGAGACTAACACATTTATTTATTTAGTCTCTAAGGTGCCACAAGTACTCCTTTTCTTTTTGCGAATACAGACTAACACGGCTGCAACTCTGAAACCTGTCCCTTCAATGTGTCTGATGTTGCACATCCAAAACCTGAGGTGCAAAGAGTCATTAGTCACTTCAGAAAACCTTGGCCTATCTTATTTGTCTTATTGTTCACTTGTTCGCTAAAAAAATCAAACTCCAGGAAGGGGTAAATTTTGATCCTACAGAATGTGTGTGGTGTGCGTCCCAAATCAGGTAAGAGAGTTATTTGTTCACTAGTGTTTGAATGGATGAATGTTTTTTTCACTGTATATAAAATTCAATAACAGTCTTTTAAATTAAAAAAAAACCAAACCACACTAATCTAGAAGAGCCCAGAGATCAGGTCTGGTTTAGGTAGAGCAAGGAGTGACTGGGCAATGCTCAGGTCATTCAAACTGGTTTTACTTGACTGAAAATGGGAACAGTATCCTTATGTTTAATGGAGAGGACAGTAATATGTGTAAGAGGTAACTGAATTTCAAGTATACTATTTCCTTCTAAAGAGACTGTAAAAGAGGGAAGGATGAAAAAATGGGTCACCCTACCCACCCCAAAGCAAAATTAGAAGAAAAACATTAACAGCAACTCCCTTTCTGCCCTTAGAGATAAGGCATACAAAGGGAACCCTGTCCATCTTCCCACGAACAAGGTAAGTTTCAGAAGCCTTCCTATCATTAGGAAAGAGTGGTTCACATTGACTGTAAATAACTCTTCCCCCCTTGGCAATTCTACTTCTTCAGTAATGCTGCCAGAAGATATAGGCCTCGAGGTATCTACAGTGCAGAATCCATGAAATGTTTCATTGTGAATTATTTATTTTGGCAGGTGCTTGATCTTAAGTTTTAAAAGTAAAACTGAAACCAGGCTTCAGTAGAGTTCAGACATTCATCTTCTTACCTTTGACAAAGTAATACAGACTGGGCTATCCTCCATCTCTTTCTCAGCTACTACATCAAGGCACTAACTTGTACACTCTTGATGGACATATCTATTTAAAAATCAAGACCAGACCTCTAAATTTCACAATATCTATTAAAATGGAGCAGCTGCAGATACTACCTCCGATGTTTCAGCTCTCAGTTAGTTATATCATCTACTTCTGTTCTTTCTTTTGCAATAGTACAGCTCCCACTGAAACTCAAACGTGAGGCTTGATTTCAATTAAGGTTTCAGTCCACGCAAGAGTGAAAGAGCTTATTGTTGTGAAAATACTGTGCTGACAGTACATTTATTACCTGACATTTCAAATCAAGAACAGGAGGAAAACCATGCAAAGATAGCAGGGGAAATGGGAAAGAGGGGAACTGGAAAGAAAGAGAAAAGTAGAGAAAAATTGGTCAGATAGAAAGGAATAAGGAACAATGTGGTGTAGAGGGAGAAATGGAGGTAGGATAAACAATTGGAGAAGATAGAGTAAGATGCACAAAGGAGAACTGAGGAAACAAGTGTGAAATATAAAAACAAAGATTAAAGCAAATGCAGAATATTAAAAAAACACTATGGGAAAGTGCATGGATAATAGACAAATATATAGGTATATATCCCCAGCAAACCAGTCTGCTTAAAGGCCAGTGCCTGTACTCTACTTTCGCTGAGAGGGCTAAGAACAGCATATTGCCAGCAGTTACTAGTTACCACACAGCTCTGTCTCAGCAAGCACTTTATTCTTGAGGAAAAAGCATTACAAGGAAAACGTAAGAAAGTCTTCTGAGGCCTGGTAGTCCAAAGTCTTTCTAATTCTTGCACAAGGGTTGGGGCCCTTGGATAGAAGATCCTGTCCATTTGCTGGATCATAGAATCATAGAATATCAGGGTTGGAAGGGACCTCTGAAGGTCATCTAGTCCAACTCCCTGCTCAAAGCAGGACCAATCCCTGACTAAATCATCCCAGCCAGGGCTTTGTCAAGCCTGACCTTAAAAACTTCTAGGGAAGGAGATTCCACCACCTCCCTAGGTAACGCATTCCAGTGTTTCACCACCCTCATAGTAAAAAAGTTTTTCCTAATATCCAACCTAAATCTCCCCCACTGCAACTTGAGACCATTACTCCTTGTTCTGTCATCTGCTACCACTGAGAACAGTCTAGAGCCATCCTCTTTGGAACCCCCTTTCAGGTAGTTGAAAGCAGCTATCAAATCCCCCCTCATTCTTCTCTTCTGAAGACTAAACATCCCCAGTTCCCTCAGCCTCTCCTCATAAGTCATGTGTTCCAGTCCCCTAATCATTTTTGTTGCCCTCCGCTGGACTCTTTCCAATTTTTCCACATCCTTCTTGTAGTGTGGGACCCAAAACTGGACACAGTACTCCAGATGAGGCCTCACCAATGTCGAATAGAGGGGAACGATCACGTCCCTCGATCTGCTGGCAATGCCCCTACTTATACATCCCAAAATGCAATGTTGGCCTTCTTGGCAACAACAGCACACTGTTGACTCATATACAGCTTCTCGTTCACTGTAACCCCTAGGTCCTTTTCTACAGAACTGCTGCCGAACCATTCGGTCCCTAGTCTGTAGCGGTGCATTGGATTCTTCCGTCCTAAGTGCAGGACTCTGCACTTGTCCTTGTTGAACCTCATCAGATTTCTTTTGGCCCAATCCTCTAATTTGTCTAGGTCCCTCTGTATCCTATCCCCACCCTCCAGCGTATCTACCACTCCTCCCAGTTTAGTGTCATCTACAAACTTGCTGAGGGTGCAATCCACACCATCATCCAGATCATTTATGAAGATATTGATCAAAACCGGCCCCAGGACCGACCCCTGGGGCACTCCACTTGATACCGGCTGCCAACTAGACATGGAGCCATTGATCACTACCTGTTGAGCCCGACAATCTAGCCAGCTTTCTATCCACCTTATAGTCCATCCATCCAGCCCATACTTCTTTAACTTGCTGGCAAGAATACTGTGGGAGACCGTGTCAAAAGCTTTGGTAAAGTCAAGGAACAACACGTCCACTGCTTTCCCTTCATCCACAGAGCCAGTTATCTCGTCATAGAAGGCAATTAGATTAGTCAGGCATGACTTGCCCTTGGTGAATCCATGCTGACTGTTCCTGATCACTTTCCTCTCCTCTAAGTGCTTCAGAATTGATTCCTTGAGGACCTGCTCCATGATTTTTCCAGGGACTGAGGTGAGGCTGACTGGCCTGTAGTTCCCAGGATCCTCCTTCTTCCCTTTTTTAAAGATGGGCACTACATTAGCCTTTTTCCAGTCATCTGGGACCTCCCCCGATCGCCATGAGTTTTCAAAGAAAATGGCCAATGGCTCTGCAATCACATCTGCCAACTCCTTTAGCCACTCTCGGATGCAACGCATCCGGCCCCATGGACTTGTGCTCGTCCAGCTTTTCTAAATAGTCCCAAAACACTTCTTTCTCCACAGAGGGCTGGTCACCTTCTCCCCATGCTGTGCTGCCCAGAGCAGTAGTCTGGGAGCTGACCTTGTTCGTGAAGACAGAGGGAAAAAAAGCATTGAGTACATTAGCTTTTTCCACATCCTCTGTCACTAGGTTGCCTCCTTCATTCGGTAAGGGGCCCACACTTTCCTTGACTTTCTTCTTGTTGCTAACATACCTGAAGAAACCCTTCTTGTTACTCTTAACATCTCTTGCTAGATGCAACTCCAGGTGTGATTTGGCCTTCCTGATTTCACTCCTGCAAGCCTGAGCAATATTTTTGTACTCATCCCTGGTCATTTGTCCAATCTTCCACTTCTTGTAAGCTTCTTTTTTGTATTTAAGAGCAGCAAGGATTTCACTGTTAAACCAAGCTGGTCACCTGCCATATTTACTATTCTTTCTACACATCGGGATGGTTTGTCCCTGTAACCTCAATAAAAATTCTTTAAAATACAGCCAGCTCTCCTGGACTCCTTTCCCCCTCATGTTATCCTCCCAGGGGATCTTGCCCATCAGATCCCTGAGGTTGTCAAAGTCTGCTTTTCTGAAGTCCAGGGTCCGTATTCTGCTGCTCTCCTTTCTTGCCTGTGTCAGGATCCTGAATTCGACCATCTCATGGTCACTGCCTCCCAGGTTCCCATCCACTTTTGCTTCCCCTACTAATTCTTCCCGGTTTGTGAGCAGCAGGTCAAGAAGAGCTCTGCCCCTAGTTGGTTCCTCCAGCACTTGCACGAGGAAATTGTCCCCTACATTTTCCAAAAACTTCCTGGATTGCCTGTGCACCACTGTATTGCTCTCCCAGCAGATATCAGGGTGATTGAAGTCTCCCATGAGAACAGGGCCTGCGATCTAGTAACTTCTGCGAGTTGCCGGAAGAAAGCCTCGTCCACCTCATCCCCCTGGTCTGGTGGTCTATAGTAGAGTCCCACCACGACATCACCCTTGTTGCTCACACTTCTAAACTTAATCCAGAGACTCTCAGGTTTTTCTGCGGTTTCATACTTGAGCTCTGAGCAGTCATACTGCTCTCTTACATACAGTGCAACTCCCCCACCTTTTCTGCCCTTCCTGTCCTTCCTGAACAGGTTATATCCATCCATGACAGTACTCCAGTCATGTGAGTTATCCCACCAAGTCTCTGTTATTCCAATCACATCGTAATTCCTTGACTGTGCCAGGACTTCCAGTTCTACCTGCTTGTTTCCCAGGCTTCGTGCATTTGTATATAGGCACTTGAGGTAACCTGCTGATCGCCCCTCTTTCTCAGTATGAGGCAGGAGCCCACCCCTCTCATGCGCTCCTGCTCATGCCTCCTCCCAGTATCCCACTTCCCCACTTACCTCAGGGCTTTGGTCTCCTTCCCCTGGTGAACTTAGTTTAAAGCCCTTCTGACTAGGTTAGCCAGCCTGCTTGCGAAGATGCTCTTCCCTCTCTTCGTTAGGTGGAGCCCGTCTCTGCCTAGCACTCTTTCTTGGAACACCATCCCATGGTCAAAGAATCCAAAGCCTTCTTTCCAACACCACCTGCGTAGCCATTCGTTGACATTCCATGATTCGACGGTCTCTACTCAGGCCTTTTCCTTCCACGGGGAGGATGGACGAGAACACAACTTGCACCTCAAACTCCTTTATCCTTCTTCCCAGAGCCACGCAGTCCGCAGTGATCCGCTCAAGGTCATTCTTGGCAGTATCATTGGTGCCCACGTGAAGAAGCAGGAAGGGGTAGCGGTCTGAGGGCTTGATGAGTCTCGGCAGTCTCTCCATCACATCACGAATCTTAGCTCCTGGCAAGCAGCAGACTTCTCCATTTTCCCAGTCGGGGCGGCAGATAGATGACTCAGTCCCCCTGAGGAGAGAGTCCCCGACCACCACCACCTGCCTCCTTCTCATCAGAAAGAAGATACTGAGTCAGTTTAAATGCAGCCTTGTTAAGCCAAAAGCCCTTCCTTTGTTTTCCTAGTCTTTGGAAATCCAGTTTGATCCAGTATATGTGAACCTCCCCAGGAGTTGGCAGTGTTTACAAAGTGAGTGATTCATCTTAACCACTTTTTTAAGTCCTGAGGGAGCTGTGGTAACCTTCCTCCATGGAGTAGAACACAATCATACATACAATCCTGGTCCGCAGTGATACATAAACTTAATATAGTATGTTCCCCCACAGATACTGCATACAGTTCAATATCTGCCACATATGGCATCTCAGATTTCCTAATTTGTGGCCCACATTTCAGATTCCTCTAGAAGCAATCCGTATTTAGTACTTACACAGGACTTTTTGAGATTTGCTTACCTCCTATTTCTTTTAAGAAATTTTGGATTGGGGGATCAATTATAAAAGTTTCAAGGAGATATATAAGAAAAACAGTTGCAGCTGTCAGCTTATGGGACAAATTTAACATATTGAAAATTAAACAACTTTGGGATTATTTGTTTATTTATTTCCTATTTATAGCTCCAATTTGGATATTTTTGGAGCTTTCCTCTGGAAGTTGCATACTATTACTGAGACCTTTTTTTCGATCAATTTAACTCTATGTACCAGGACTGTTAGACTGCAGGAAGTATTGTCCTTTAAAGCAACATTAAACTTCTCATGTATGATATCATATCCCTCACTTGCAGACACTTCCACTGGGTGTATGGGGTAACAACTCCCATGTCATCTAATATCTCAGTTAGGGTTGCCTGGTGTCCAGTTGTCGACCAGAACACCCAGTCCAAAAGGGACCCTGGTGGCTCCAGTCAGCACTGCTGACCGGGCTGTTAAAAGTCCGGTTGGAGGTGCAGCGGGAGTAAGGCAGGCTCCTAGGCACAGGAGCGATCAGGAAAGTTCTGTGTGGTACCCCCTCACCCAGCATGGCACTGCATCTCCCATTGGCTGGGAACCGCAGATATGGGAGCTGCAGGGGCAGCGCCTGCAGGTGCGGACAGCACACACCATGCAGAGCCACCTAGCCACACCGCTGCCTGGGTGCTAGACATGCCATCCACTTCCGGGAACAGTGTGGAGCCAGGGAAGGCAGGGAGCCTGCCTTAGCCCCACTGCGCCACTGAACAGGAGCCACCTGAGGTAAGCGTCACCCAGCTGGAGCCCACACCCCAACCCTCCTGCCCCAGCTCTAAGCACCCTCCCGCACCCCTAACTCCATCCCAGAACACTGCACCATGAACCCTCTGCCCCAGGTCAGAACTCCCTCCCAGAGCCCACACCCCCCCACACACCCCAACCCCTTACCCCAGCCCTGAGCCCCCTCCTGCACTCAAACTCCCTCCCGGAGCCCACAACCCACACCCCTCCCACATTCCAATCTCCTTCCCCAGACCTGAGCCCCCTCCTGCACTCCAGACCCCTTGGCCCCAGCCCGCAGCCCACTCTTGCGCTGCAAACCCCTCATCCTCAGCCCCACCCCAGAGCCCACACCCCCAGCCAGAGCCCTCACCACTTCCCACACCTCAACCCCCTGCCCCCAACCTGAAGCCCCCTTCCACACCATGAACCCCTCATTTCTGGCCCCACCCTGGAGACCACACCCCCAGCTGGAGCGCTCACCCTCTCCTGCACCCCAACCCTCTGCCCCAGCCTAATGAAAGTGAGTGAGGGTGGTAGAGAGTAAGCAATGGAGGAAGAGGGCCTGGAGTGAGTGCAGGCAGGGCCTCAGAGAAGGGGCATGGCGGGGCGGGGGGGGGGAGGAGAGTGTTCGGTTTTGTGTAATTAGAAGGTTGGCAACCTGAACCTCAATGATTAAAAAAATAAATCTATAGGACAAGGGAAGGTCATTTAATTTACAGAGAAAGAAGCTGGCAATAGCCTGTAAATAATGTCTACAGAAAGCAGAAAATCAGTAATACCAGTGAATACAGTTGTCATTCTCAAAAGATGGGCTAGATCCTTAGCAGGGGTAAACTGGCATAGATTCATTATATGCAGTGTCGTTTAGCCATGTAGGTCCCAGGATAGTAGAGAGACAAGGTGGGTGAGGTAATATCTTTTATTGAGCCAACTTCTGTTGGTGAGAGAGACAAGCTTTTGAGCTTAAATGGAGTTATGTGACTTACCGCAGCTGAAGACAGGCTGCATGACTACAGGCTGTATTATAAAATCTACATATGGCAATATTCACCACTCTTATTTATGTTTCTGACTCAAGGGTAAAACTCTGGCCTCTCAAATGCTAGTGTTTGGTAACTTGACTAATTGTGATCAATGTGTCTGGTGAATGGACTGAGTAGAATCATAGATTATATCATTAGGAAGGAATGCCTAATAGACCATTTCATTCACATCAACAGATAGGTGCTTACCCCCACGAAAAGTGATCAGCTTACATGGTTATGGACCTAATCTCAGGAAGTTTGCAGGGTTTTGTTGGCCAGCAGCTATCAAAGTTCATTTGGGATGAATCAACCCTTACAAAGAAAAAAAATGATGCAAAGGTGTCAAGGCTGAATCCTCACTCTGTCACTCCGAGTGCAGAAGGTGGGGGCCTGCAAGGATTCTAAAATTTAATGCTTGCCACTCCAGGCTGGTATTAAACTCCCAGGGTTACAGCTTTTCTCTGACCTTGGCTTGGTAAACAGTGCCACCATCCAAATGCAAAAAACCCCCTTGGACCCAGGAAGGAGCCCTTGGGAATTCCTCTCTGTGGGGTGCCCTCAAGCCCTTTTACCTCCCTCCGGGAAGAGCTGAGAAACAAAACAAATGAAATTAGCTGTTGCCACCAGCTAATCAAACAGCATATGCATAAACCTCTTAGGACACCAAAAATCCAATCCTGTTCTTAAAAAAGGTAAATTTTATTTAAAACAAAAAGGAAGAAAATACATCTGGAACTTAGGCTTTTGCTAGATTTTAAAAGAGCAATTCCAAAAATTAAGCACACAAAATAGCTTTCTTTGGGGTTAGCTTAAAGGTTACAAGCAAACAAAAGCATCTGGGGTTAGCACAGAGGAGTCCACAAGCCTTAAAAAATAAACAGAAATAAACCTAATCCCATCTTCCTAAGCATTCCTAATTTACTTATATATTTTTGGGTTGTTAAAAGTAGTTCTAGATATGATCTGATGGTTTTCATACCTGGTTCAAACTTTACACAGCATTCCTGCTTATAGCATTGCTGCTCCAGGTCTCCTTCTCCGGAGAACAACAGACAAAGTGAAAGTTCTTTCCCAATTTTAAAAAGGTCTACCTTCCCATTGGCTCTTTTGGTCAGGTGCCCACTTCCTTTTCTTTACCTAGGGGACTTTTAACCCTTTACAGGTAAAGCAAGCAGAGAACAGCTACCAAGAGAGATTTTACAGCTAACTGGCCATCTGGATGTCCATCAAAAGGAGCTACCCCACTCCACTTTATGTATCACATGGGTGCTTACCCCCATGAAAAGTGAGCAGCTTACACGGTTATGGACCTAATCTCAGGAAGTTTGCAGGGTTTTGTTGGCCAGCAGCTATCAAAGTGCATTTGGGATGAATCAATCCTTAAAAAGAAAAAAAAAATGATGCAAAGGAAGCGAAAATGATGGTAGAAAGTAGAAAGGGCAAATCTTGAACCCCACATACATTTTAAAGATAAGAGAATATCTGAAACTTGTTACAATATTTGAAGCATTAAGTAACAACTAATACTGAAAAATGATATTTAACTTATTTTAAAAAACTTTAATGAGGGAGACAGGATTAGATGTTGGTCCCAAATTCGACCAGCCAGTTACACTGGTCATGCCATGAGTTACACCTGACTTCTGCTGGTGCAAATTAGTTCACAATTTAGCCCATTAACTTTATTAAAAAATTCTAACAATCAATGAGGCTAATAATTTAACATTTACTCTAATGAGTCTATTATCTTACAAAACAAGTCATCCAATATAATGCTTGTTCTCATTTTTCAAACTATAATTAAATATGTTTTGCCTTTATTCCAATATAATTCTTAGCTACCTGATCAAATCCATTATCCTAAACTTCAAACAAAAATGTTGAAATTTTAAACACAATGCCTTAATTCCTCCCCACCCCCGCACCCTTGCCTCCCAATTATAAATCCTGGATAAGGGCTGGATAGATGTTCTTAAAATGAAAAGAAATTAAAATTCAGTTCATTAAAATATACCAGCAGGACATCAATTGAACATCAAGAGAATTTTTCCATACAAATGAAATAATGTTGAACTTATCAGACATACTGTAGAGTTGATCATTAAGAGTTCTATTCATCTAAAATTCCCAGCTCCGTGGGTGTCAGTTCAGGAGACTTCACAGTTTAGCACATAAAAGAGTGGGATTAAATTTAAAATTTGTAAAAATAGTTTCCGTGGTCATAGAGGGTCAGTTTTCGGCCTTCATGTATAATGCAGAGAACCAGACAAGGGGGGAATTACTAAAGTATCTCCTTTGTTCAGGGCTCTAACTTGAGCAGTGCATTAAAAAAAACTCTTTTTGGTGATGCAGCTTCTTTGAGTTTACACAACTGAAGGTTTCTGGGATGCATCCACATTGCGTAGGTGCAAAATAATATCTCCCAGGTGCATGCTAGTGGACCGTCAAATTTGGAGCTTTCCTGTCCCTTTGTGCCCCTCTCATGGGACTGTTCTATGTAATATCTGTAATATGACTATTGCCAGGCTTTATCTATGTGGCATGGAGACAGCAAGAACCCTGCAGTAATGAAACAGTAACAATAATTCTTTGCATTACCAATGTGTAGTAATAAGTTATATTTTGAAGAGTATTACACATGTATTTTTGAGTTCACTGGTAGGTTTCTGAATTGATTAAAATATGTTCTGTCTTCCTTATTAAGCAGTTTAGAAGTTTCCTTTCATTTCACTGAATACCCACATTTCTGTTTTGCCTCAGCACAAAAAGCTGTTTTTGCTGGCAAAAATGAAAATATACTACCCATTGCAAAATGTATATAAAATGTATACTTTACAGGAGCAAGGATGCTTTTGTTTAAAAAAAATAATTTATTTTCTGTGAAAGACCTGGGAATTAATGGAACAAAGACAAACAGTAAAAGTATGTCCATTATGATCCAAAATAACTCTCTCTCTTTGATGGACTTCCTATTTCCAAACTCAATTCAAAACCGCTCTTCTCTAAAATTTTATATCCTATACCATCACAGCAAATCACTACTACTACCCCCTACTCTACTCCCCTCCTGCTTTTCTGTCTCCTTCCCATAATTCCTCACAGCTAGAGAGTCACACTTTCAAGTAATTGTTTCACTCAAATCTTGCCTATTGCCTTTAAAAAACAAAACCCTAACACACACCATGCTATTTGTATTTGGCTTGTCATTGACACCAGAATCATTGTGTGTGATATTATGTGCTAAGGATACTATATAATAAAAGACTAATTCTTTTTTTGTATTTTGTTTCACTCATTATTACTTACAATTCAGATTTTAATTTCAATTGTTTCACTCTGCTTCCCCTTTACATTTTTGTTTGTTTGGCTTTCACTTTCAATGTTTCTATTCCATTCTCATTAACACTGTCTGTTCCATTCACCCTTCCTGTCTGGTGCGTTTTCTCTTTGTACCACTCTATTATACTGCTCATCAATATTACTCTAATCTCATCACTGCAGGCACTCCCATTTGATATGATCTATGATTTACGAGAAGAGGTGTACAATAGTGTGTCATTCATATACTGTAGAAGTGAGGACAACAACTTGATGTCCCAGAAGTCGTGTGTGTGTGAAATAGATGAAGAGAAAGACAAAGGGCAGTGTGTAGGAGCACCTTCTAACTGACGGAGTAATGGTAAGATTCACAGGCCATGTCTGCACTAGAAACTGTGGTTGATGTAGGTTACATAGGCAGACAGTCACTGAAGTTTGTATATTGTTCAGGTGAATCCATACTTTGCTGCTTGCATCTGTGCTGTGTATACTCACCAGGAGTGCTTATATGGATGCAAAGTGAAGTGTACCATGGGTAGGTATCCCAATGCACCAAGCACTGCTGCCCAGTGCAATGCCTTTTGGAAAATTTTCACAATGTGTTGTGAGATAGAAATGACTTGCCATGGATGTCTGGGAGCTAAGGGTCTGGTTCCCGGCGTTCAATTTTCCCCATCCCATCATGCCATCCATATTCAATATTTTTTGTGCCTTTAAAAAAAATCCTACAAACCTGCGTGGCACTATTCTTATGAACATTTCAACTACAGGATGCACAGTTTTCTAGAGCAGCAGGAAGTACTGCAATGACAGGGGACATGACAATTTCTTGGAGGACAATTTGCTGAGGGACATAGCAAAAACCAAATCAGTTGCTGAGGCATTCACAGAGCAGCTGTAGATGGTAGAGAACTGCTTCTGGTTTTTAGAAATTAGCATTATGCAGATTTGGGGTGGCAAGCAAAGCCTCCTAAACTTTCAGATGTGAAAGGCCACATTCCTGAATCTGTGCACTGAGCTTACCCCAGCCCTCCAGTCCATGGACAGCAGACTGAGAGCAGCATTGACCATGGAGAAATGAATGGTGATCATACTCTGGAAGCTTGCAATGACGGATTGCTACTGGTCAGTGGGAAATCATTTTGGAGTTGGAAAATCCACAGAAGGGGCTGTTGTCATACAAGCATGTAGGGCCATTCATAGAATCATAGAATATCAGGGTTAGAAGGGACCTCTGGAGGTCATCTAGTCCAACCCTCTGCTCAAAGCAGGACCAATCCCCAACTAAATTATCCCAGCCAGGGCTTTGTCAAGCCTGACCTTAAAAACCTCTAAGGAAGGAGATTCCACCACCTCCCTAGGTAATGCATTCCAGTGCTTCACCACCCTCCTAGTGAAAAAGTTTTTCCTAATATCCAACCTAAACCTCCCCCACTGCAACTTGAGACCATTACTCCTCGTTCTGTCATCTGCTACCACTGAGAACAGTCTAGAGCCATCCTCTTTGGAATCCCCTTTCAAGTAGTTAAAATCAGCTATCAAATCCCCCCTCATTCTTTCTTCCACAGACTAAACAATCCCAGTTCCCTCAGCCTTTCCTCATCAGTCATGTTCCAATCCCCTAATCATTTTTGTTGCCCTCCACTGGACCTTTTCCAATTTTTCCACATCCTTCTTGTAGTGTGGGACCCAAAACTGGACACAGTACTCCAGATGAGGCCTCACCAATGTCGAATAGAGGGGAATGATCACGTTCCTCGATCTGCTGGAAATGCCCCTACTTATACAGCCCAAAATGCCGTTAGCCTTCTCGGCAACAAGGCACACTGTTGACTCATATCCAGCTTCTCGTCCACTGTAACCCCTAGGTCCTTTTCTGTACAACTGCTGCCTAGCAATTCAGTCCCTAGTCTATAGTGGTGCATGGGATTCTTCTGTCCTAAGTGCAGGACTCTGCACTTGTCCTTGTTGAACCTCATCAGATTTCTTTTGGCCCAATCCTCTAATTTGTCTAGGTCCCTCTGTATCCTATGCCTTCCCTCCAGCGTATCTACCAGTCCTCCCAGTTTAGTGTCATCTGCAAACTTGCTGAGGGTGCAGTCCATGCCATCCTCCAGATCATTAATGAAGATATTGAACAAAACCGGCCCCAGGACCAACCCTTGGGGCACTTCACTTGATACTGGCTGCCAACTAGACATGGAGCCATTGATCACTACCCGTTGAGCCCGACAATCTAGCCAGCTTTCTGTCCACCTTATAGTCCATTCATCCAGCCCATACTTCTTTAACTTGCTGGCAAGAATACTGTGGGAGACCGTATCAAAAGCTTGTCTCCTGATACACAGGACTGTGATTATTGACAATGTGAAGGACATATGGATGGATTTGCAACAAAGGGTTTCCCGAACTTCTGTGAGGTGATGGATGGCATGCGATGCTACACTCAAACCAATGTGAGCTGGCATGGGAAGGTACATGACACTGTCATATTTAAGAACATAGGACTGTTCAGAAAGCTGCAAGCAGGGCCATTCTTTTCTTACCAGTGGATTACCATTGATGATACTGAAATGCCAATAATGATTCTGGGGGAACCCAGCCTACCACTTGCTCATGAAGCCATACACTGTCCACCATGGCAGCACCAAGAAAAGATTCAACTATTAGTTCAGCAGGTGCAGAATGACTGTTGAATTTGCTTTTGGTAGATTGAATGGAGGCTGGCAGTGTTTACTCTCTAGTTTTGGATCTCAGTAAGAACAATATCCCATCAGTTATAGAAACATAGAAATGTAGGACTGAAAGGGATATCAGTAGGTCATCGAGACCAGTCCCCTGTTCTGAGACATCCCTGAAAGTCTGTTTGTCTAACATGTTCTTAAATGCCTCCAGTGATGGAGATTCCACAATCTCCCTTGGTAATTTGTTCCAGTGTTTAACTACCCTTACAGTCAGGAAGTTTTCCCTAATGTCTAACCTAAATCTCTCTGGCTGCAATTTAAGCTCATTACTTCTTGTCCTGTCCTCAGTGGTTAAGGAGAATAATTTATCACCCTCCTCTTTATGAAAAACTTCCATTTACTTGAAGACTGTTATGTCCCCCCTCAGCCTTCTCTTATCTAGACTAAACAAAATCAGTTTTTTTCAATCTTTCCTTGCAGGTCATGTTTTCTTGATCTTTGATAATTTTTGTTGCTTTCCTCTGGTCTTTCTCCAATTTGTCCACACCTTTCCTGAATTTAGGTGCCCAGAACTGGACACAATTCTCCAGTAGAGGCCTGACCAGTGCTGAGCAGAATGGAAGAATTACGTCTCATGTCTTGCTTACAACACTTCTGCTAATAAAGCTGCCTATCGTGTCCTGCATAATACCTGTGAGACAATGGGGAAAAAAACTGCTTCCAGGTGGAGGACAGAGGAGGCATGGCTGTCTGCTGACTTTGAACAGCCAGATACAAAGGCTATTACAAGTGCCCAACATGGAACTATTCAGTTGAGGGAAGCTTTTAAAGAGCATTTAAAATAATTATCTAGAGTAGTGTTCTATGCTGGAGTGTTCTCTGCATCTGGAGCTTTGGTTTGGTTTGGTCCTTGGCTTTCTTCTTGTTGCCAACATACCTGAAGAAACCCTTCTTGTTACTCTTGACATCTCTTGCTAGCTGCAGCTCCAGGTGCGATTTGGCCCTCCTGATATCTTTCCTACATGCCCGAGCAATATTTTTATACTCTTCCCTGGTCATATGTCCAACCTTCCACTTCTTGTAAGCTTCTTTTTTATGTTTAAGATCCGCTAGGATTTCACCATTAAGCCAAGCTGGTCGCCTGCCATATTTACTATTCTTTCGACTCATCGGGATGGTTTGTCCCTGTAACCTCAACAGGGATTCCTTGAAATACAGCCAGCTCTCCTGGACTCCCTTCCCCTTCATGTTAGTCCCCCAGGGGATCCTGGCCATCTGTTCCCTGAGGGAGTCGAAGTCTGCTTTCCTGAAGTCCAGGGTCCGTATCCTGCTGCTTACCTTCCTTCCCTGCGTCAGGATCCTGAACTCAACCAACTCATGGTCACTGCCTCCCAGATTCCCATCCACTTTTGCTTCCCCCACTAATTCTACCTGGTTTGTGAGCAGCAGGTCAAGAAAAGCGCCCCCCCTAGTTGGCTCCCCTAGCACTTGCACCAGGAAATTGTCCCCTACGCTTTCCAAAAACTTCCTGGATTGTCTATGCACCGCTGTATTGCTCTCCCAGCAGATATCAGGAAAATTAAAGTCACCCATGAGAATCAGGGCATGCGATCTAGTAGCTTCCGTGAGTTGCCGGAAGAAAGCCTCATCCACCTCATCCCCCTGGTCCGGTGGTCTATAGCAGACTCCCACCACTACATCACTCTTGTTGCACACACTTCTAAACTTAATCCAGAGACACTCAGGTTTTTCCACAGTTTCGTACCGGAGCTCTGAGCAGTCATACTGCTCCCTTACATACAGTGGTTCTGCCCCAACCTTTTCTGGGTTGACACAGTTCATGCATCATCTGCATTTGCACTGCATGGACCTCAGTTGGTTGACCATGGCTCTACTCCATTCTGGGAGGTGTTGCTGTAGCAGGGTTCTTATGCTGGCTGGAGACAAATTTGAGCATAGAAACATGCACATATAGATTGATGCAAGGCTACTTATATCAACCTAACTTTGTAGTGTAGACCAGGCCTTAGTCACTCCCTGAAGTCTCAGTCTAATTAGAAAGTTAGAATTCATATTACACTATTTTCCTATTTTAAGATACTGAGAGAATGTCTACACAGAGACATCTGGGAAAATTAAACCAAAATTAATGAAAGGTTAATTGAAAGTGCATTAAGAAGTACACTGGCCTCAGTTCACTTTAGCTTAATGCCCTTTGAAGGGAATGCATCCACAAAGGATTTTAATGTGCTTTAACTAATAGTCTTTAAATTCACACCTTTAGTTAATTTCATTTAACTTTCCTGAGTGTCTCTATGGGGTATGTCTACACAGTAACTAGAAATCCCCAGTTGGCCCACGCCAGCCATTTCGGGCTCATGGGGATCAGTCTGCAGGTCTGTTTCATTGCTGTATAGACTTCAAGGCTCAGGCTGAGCCCAGGATCTAAGATCTTGCAAGGTGAGAGGGTCCCAAAGCCTGAGCTCCAGCCCGAGCCCAGAAGTTTACACAACAATGAAATGGCCCCACAGCCTGAGCTCCACGAGGGCCAACCGTGGGTGTCTAATTGCTGACAGTGCTTAATTTGTAATGAAAGAGGTGCTGGGGATCAAGCAATTTTTTTACATTCATAACTGATGCAGCAAGCCCAGCTGTGCTGGGACTATGAACTGCCAATCCTAGAGGTGCCTGGGCTCAGCCCTGGCAAGTCCTGACACAAATTAAGCACTGGTTGCTGTGTAGATATACTCTATGCAGACATCTCCTAAAAGACAGAACAATCAATAGTACTTAATGATGTACTGAGAACAAGTACAATAGATTTCAAAGGGTCTCGATCAGAGACAAGCATAAGGTCACTTCACTAACTACCTAGGAAAGTACAGTGTCAATACTATTCAAGGCCCAGTAGTCACAAAAGTTTTTCTGGCAAAGGTAATTCAGAAAGATAAGAGAAGATCATCTTTTCCAGAAAGCTGCTGAAGAGAAGGAGGCTGAAGATAGGGTGAGACATTGGAGGGTGCCCATGTTTAAAAGGGAGCTTCTTGTTCAAATGTTTGTGTTTTGTTTAATATTTTATCTCATGAGGTCTGCTGTGAAAAATTTTGACTATAAGAGGAAAAAGTCCCTTAAAGCAGACAAAATTGCTGAGTCAGGCTGGATGATAGTGTCTGAAGGGAGAGCAGTTGTAGATCATCGAGGTGGGTGAAGAATTTAAATGTTAATTAACAACGGAATTTAAAAAGTAACATTAATGTACTAATGCGACATAAGAACTGCCATACTGAATCAGACGAGTAGTTCATATACTCCAATATCCAGTCTACTCCAACCATGATATTTCTAAGTAAAGATCAAGAAGCATCTTTCTAATCCCCTCAGTAAAGGTTGTCTTATCTCCTGAAGCTCGAGAGTGTATATACCTTTCATACTTATGGTGGGCTTGTTTTAGAGGAAGATTTTCAAAGGCACAAAAGATAGGAAGTTGGGTATGTAACTGCCCTTTGGGTCTTTGAAATCCCCCCCGCCCTTAATCTTACTTCTGTAATTCTAAATTCTAGCTATGGAATAACCTTGAGTAGACAAAAGAGGTCAAAAATTGAGGGAAAAGTCTACTTTAGGCAAATTATGTCAAAAGATAATTATCATCAGAGGAGGAGGTTTGAAAACAGGAATTTCTCATTAATAAATAGATGCATTCTCACACATAGGAAAAGACAAGTATGAAACTATTAAAAAAATAAACACAATAGGTTATTTCCCTTTTGACACCATCTTAGCCAAGTGTAGTGTAGTTTTATGTGATTTTAATTACTTTCTTTTGCAGACATCTCAATTTTAGGATTGCCTCACTGGCGTAATTGGCAACATCCTTAAAAGTAGACGATAATTAACATTTGAGGGATATTCAAATATAAGAAAATCCAGTAAAGGGAATAACTAATATTTGATGCATTTTGTGAAAGGTTTAGAATATAGAGCAATGATGATATTGGACCCAATCCGCAGCTGTTGTACGTCAGTGTCGCTTCATTGTCTTCTGTAGGGCTTTGCTGATTTACACTTAAAGAAGTGTGTATGTGGACGCTGGGCCATGTTTATGCTCGCCCATATATCACATACCCCTGATGAGAGTACAAAGATGCTGTGCTGGACACAAGTATATGTGCTGTCCCTGGGTATACCCACATTCACACTGCATTTTTGGTATACGAGATGGGCAGTATCCCAGGGTTTGTGTCACAGGAGACATTCTAGGATCCTCCTTGCTGTGTACTGGTGGTACTGCAGACATCTTCACATAAGTGGCAACACCAGCTCCATCTCATTGCTCTCTCCTATCCAATTTGGTGGAAGACATGGAGCAAGGGACTGACAATGTGGTTCTACTCCTGTTCCTTCTTGCAGGACAAATGTGTCTGTGTTGCCATACATGAGTCTTGGGTGAATGGACTCAAACCTTTCTCAAAAGCCAAAGATGGATGACTGGGACTATGACTGATCTAGTGACACTCTACGACAAAGGAGCTTGCCAGTGTTGTAACTGTATGTCCATGAGTGGACAACAGCTTCTGGACCAGGAGAACCAGCACGGTGTGGTGGGATCACATTGTCATGGAAACCTGGGATGATAAGCAGTGGCTGCAGAACTTCAGAATGAGGAAGCATACATTCCTGGAGCTCTGTGAGGAGCTGGCCGCAAGCCTACAGCATCAGAACACTCGGTTCCAGAGACCCATAGTGGTGCAAAAGCAGAGGGCTATTGCTCTCTGGAAGCTGCCAATGCCAGACAGCTGCTGGTCAGTTGCAAACCAATTGGGGTGGGGAATGCACTGTCAGGCTTGTGGTGGTACAGGTTTGCGAAGCTATTCACACACTCATCCACCCATGGGGTGGTTGCCATCACCAAAGTTCCAGACATTATAGCTGGGTTCCAGAGAATGGAGTTTCTCAACTGAGCGGGGCTATCAAAGTTATCCATATCCCCAAACTTTGTCCCCCAAAAGGAGCGAGTGAGTACATCAATCAGAAAGATTACTATTCAGTCATTCTTCAAGGCCTAGTGGACAACAAAGGCAGGTTCATGAACATGAATGTCAGACCCACAGGAAAGGTTCATGACTCCAGGGTGTTGAGGAGATAGGGATTCTACTTGAAGGGAAAGGAAGAGACTTTATTCCCCAGAAACAACCTGGTGCTGTACAGTGTCCTCATGTGCAGGGTTATTCTGGGGAACCCTGGTTAATGAAATCATACCCCAACATCAACAACCCCGCAAAATGGGAGTTCAATTCCAAACTAAGCATCTTCAGGATAGTAGTGGAGTGTGCCTTTGTATGTCTGAAGGCTCACCAGTGATACGTACACACCCAGTTGGATGCCAGCGTGTCCAGTGCTGATTGCATTATTGTGGCGTGAAGGTAGACAAACCACATTTGCACTGCCAGTGAACCTTAAGAACCAGCTGGAGTTTCTTCTGCACCAGATATTTGTTGACATATACTTACAGGACTGAGAGGCAATTGAAGTGAAAATAGACTTGTGACGCATAGCCAGAGAGCGTTAAGCAGCTTGCAGGCTAGTTGGCCCAGAGTCAACCTTTAGAGACATGTTGGATAGGCTAGAACTTTGAAATGCAAACTTATAATGGTAGAAATTAAAGGTGATACTAATTGTATGTGTTTACTTATATCTTGTGTAATGATTAACAATGCTGTATTCTGTTAATTCAGAGGTCAAAAGGACATCTTAACATTTAAATGAACAGTAAACATAGCACATCGCTGTATTCATTTCTCTTTGAAATGTATAGCAAATCATCTGTAAATTGTGGAAAAACAGGCAATTGCCTTATATTAATCTGTGGAGATAATTACCAGTGATGCTTTGGAAATGGGTCCACTTCAAAGTCCCCATGAGTGCCTATTGTTCGTCTAAGGACTCGGAGCTGCCACAAGAAGGCCTGAAATGCTACAAAGATATTTGGGTCCCAATCCCTTTTATCTCCGATCTGCTTGAGGTTTCATGCAGGGAAAGCTTAAACCATAAGGACTGAGATCCCAGTCCTGACTGGACCACCCTGAATATAAACACTGGACTATAAACTATGAACTATTTCTGAAAGAACTCTTTGTATCTACAAAGCTCACCATCTCTGCTATGAATCTGAATCTCAAGAATTGTACTCATGTCTGTATGTATACTGAACTTTTAACCAATACTCTCTCTCTCTTTTCTTTTTTAATAAATTTTAGTTTAGTTAATAAGAATTGGTTATAAGCATTCATTTGATCTGAAATATTCATTAACCTGGGAAGTAATGTGTCCGATCCTTTGATATTGGTATAACTTTTTTATATGATGAATAAGATAATCAGTAATCCTCATCATATTTGACTTGGGTATCTGCGTGGAGGCCTAAGGCTGGGTTACTTTAAGGGGACTATATTGGGTAAACCAGTGAGGTATTATAGAAGCTGTTTGGTGTTGGTTTGCTAAATCTAAGTATTGGAATATCCACCAGTTTTGGGGATTGTCTGCTCCATTCTTTGCAGTCCACCCTAACTGAGTGACCTCAGTTGGCTCCCCTGGGACCCCAGTCACAAGACTATATTCCAAGCTAGCACATGGAGCCTGCCTGGAGGGGGAGAAGCAAACCACTTCAAATGCCCACCCATCTTCAAACTAGCCCCTGCAGCATCAGGAAATCCAACCCCCTCGTCCAGTGAAGAGCAGAAAAAGCCCCTACAACTGTACAGTGTCTTATGAACTTTCAGATCAAGACTGCAAGCCACTCGCCTCCCCGCTACAAAGGGACACCACCTTTTGATTGTGCAGCCACCACAGGGGATCCCAGACCTACCCTCCTTTCTCCCCACTTCTGTGGCATGGCTCTGAGAAGGGAGACTCTAGACACCAGGGCATGGAAATGCTTGAAAACATTTCTACTGTGACAAAGGACCACTGTGACATTCTTCAGAGAAGCACAGATTCCCTTTCTCCTTCCCATACGTAACCACCCCCATACTAAACTGAGTCCCACTTCCGTGTGGCCCCTGTTTGTAAGGGGGAGAGGGCTGTTAATGTAGTGAAAGTTTGTGATCTTCAGAGGAGTAGAAAACAGAGTAACTTTGGAGAACCATTAATCTTGTATAAATGCCCTGTTCCTAAACTGGACCTTTCCACCCCCTCCCTTGCTGTCAGCCTTTTGGCCAACAATGGCACAGACCCAGTATGATAGTTTGCTGATAAACTGTTTGGTAGCTTTTGCCAAAAGCTTTATAGTGGTTCATGGTGATTCAATAAGATGTTGAATTTAGAGTTGTGCCTTGGTCAGGGACCACTGGTGGGGGAAAGGTTAGTGGCTTTCCAGTCCTGGAGAAAGAGGGAGGGGATGTTGGCAGGAATGGTGGGATTTTAACTTACCAGCCTTGGGTTCCTCTTCCTGCCGAGTCTTGGCATCCTCCTATGGCTCGTCGGGAAGGGCTTGTTGAACCAGCTCCTCTGGGAAGATGTGCAGGATAATGTGCTCCTCTTCCTCCGCATCTTCTGGGGCCCCTCCTTCTGGACCTTCTCCTTTGCAGTCCCTGCTACCTCCATGCCCTAGCCTTCATCTGTATCCCATTGGATGATGAGGCCAGCAGGTTTGAGGAGGGGGTCATGAGCCATCTCGGTATTGGGAGCCCTGGAGAGTATTCAGTCCATCTCCGTGAAGAAGAGGCATGTTGCAGGACCCTTCCTGGAGCGACTGTTGGAGTCTTTTTCCCTCCAATACTGGAGTCTCAGTGCTTTATCTGTTCCTGGCACAGAGCCAGAATCTGCTGAATGCCTGCCTGTGCCAGCCTCTTCGAAACTTTCTGGTATAGATGTAAATTTCTGGTGCTGTAGGAGAAGTCATGGAAGACAGTGAACATTGACCACACATTTATCAATACCCGGGTGTGCTTGGCTGACCAGACGGCTGCTCTCAGAGCATGTTCCATGTCCACATATAATGACGTAAAAGTGCAGGGGAAAACTGTTCTGGAGTGGTCAGTGAAACTCACAACTACAGGTGAGGGGACAGGAACCTTTATAGATTTGTCTACAGGTCAGACAGGAAAGGGTTCAGTGCATTGTGGAAATGGGGCTGGAGAACTATTCAACCGGGACATGGAGCACTTACCTTCCCCTTGTCCACACTACACATTGGCAGGGATTGACATCCCTGGTTGCAGGGATATTCCACAGCCCAAGGCATGTTCATACCCACACCCCTCAGGAATACTAGTGTTGTTGCCCTGGACATGCTTCAAAATCCCTGTTTCTGAGGTTTAGATGTGGATGGGGGGGGGTGGAGGGGTCTGGTACTACCCTGTCCAGATGCCAATGTAGATGTAGCTTAACTGACAATAACAGATATTACCTAACCCATTGTCTCTCTAATTCGGCCTCAGGTTTTTTGTATGCTTCTATTTTTTTTTATGACTTCATGGCCAAAAATTAAAGCTAAAGTCCACAGAAATAACTTTTGGAGTGCAAGCTTAGTCACTGGTAGTTTTTTCTTCCTTGAGATAAACTATGACAGATTGAAGAATAGATCAAATAATTCTCCTTGCTTTACATATTGACACCACAACTGCACTAAGTTAAAGAAATAGTGCTAAACATTTCCAGACACATAATTGACCTAGAAGAGAAAACTGAAACAGAAGAAATGCTAAACATTAGTGTCCATCTTTTCATTGTCATAGAAGCAAAATATTGAAATACAAATAAGAACCCTGGAATCGACATGCAAAAGCTATAACCTTTAAGTAGAATTATCTTTAGATTTAACATGTGTGGGTTTCCAGTGACTCATACAACTGTTCACTTGCACTAAATTTTCTCCCAATGAATTAGGAAAAAATCCAAAAGAAAATCTGTTCATTGTATTTTTTCCCCCATGGAATTGAGTTTTCATATCTTCACCTCTACTAAGAGTATATTTGAGGGAAAAGGAGAAATTACCGTCAGATAATTTCATTTCACAGTACTTACCAGTTACAACCTTTTGTTATATTGCAGTCCAGACTTCTCTCAGTTCTTTGCGCAGAGGGGAAAAATATAGTTACTGGGGGAAATATATAGAGTTTTGGAATTTAATACAAAATGAATTAATGGCATGCTATCTTATGTATTAAATTACTGTATAATAAAAGTGAATTTTCCCTTTCTTTCTCAGAGAGAAAATAAACACTTTCTGAGTGGAAGAGTCTCTACATTCCTGACTAAGGCTTTCACTCTGCACTCCCGTGTTAGAGAGACCAACCTTCCAAATGAGAAGGAATATGTGGCCAGTTGACATTAGGAAGTTAGTTGTCATGCAACACATGTAAAAATGGGCCTGAACCAAACCCATGGATCATAGAATCATAGAAATGTAGGATTGAAAGGGACCTCAGCAGGTCATCTAGTCTGGTCCCCTACACTCAAGGCAGGACTAAGTAATAACTGTACCATTACTGACCGGTGTTTGTCTAGTCTCTTCTTAAAAACCTCCAATGATGGAGATTCCACAACCTCCCTAGGCAATTTATTCTAGTTCTTGAAACATGTCTGATGTATGATATGAATCCACTCAAAATGTGAAAGTTAAATGTTAAAGAATCTGGATCCAGGTCTAAATTTTCCAAGTGTTTTTTTTTCTGTAAAATGGACCAAACTAAAACCCTTAATTTTAACCATGAATTATTATTACTCATTTGTTTTGTGGTAGCACCCATAGGCCTTGATTGGAATAGGGCCCCATTGTGCTATGTGTTTTACGTATACAATCAGAACCTGAACTTTGACATATTCATAATCTGGATCTGAATTTTGTGTCTTTAAGGTCACCTCTAGATAGAAGATAATACCTTCCCTTGGAAGCTAGAGTGTTCTATAGAAATTAAGCAAAAATCTACTGAATTTAATAGATAAAGGCATCATTTCTATAGATTTTCATCTAAAATCCTAGAGAATTATACAGCAAGGCATCTGAACTGTGTAAGGACTACCACATTGTGCTTTATATTTCCAATTAACACCTTCCAACAAATCTGTTGTTACTCTGTATCAAAAGTCAAATTTAAATATTTTTGTCAACCACTGAGGATTTAATATCGTTCAAAAGCAATATTACAATAAATGATTGATTTTGAAATATTTATTTTATTTTAGAAAATATTTAGAATTTTAAAATGTTGCTCTGGCCTCTCTGCCCTCTCCCAGAAGGTTTCTCTATCATTACACTAAAAATCATATGGAATATAGAAGTGGAAAAATAATAGTGCCACATTTTAATAAGCACACAGTACTTCTCCTCTCTTCAGACACTACTGCAGTACAGCAGACTACAAACCTCATTTTAAATAATGTTTGTGGATTTGCTTCAGTTTTCAGAAAAATCCAATGCAAAAAAGTGTGGCATTAACCTTTAGGTTTACAAATGAAAAATAACATTTTTCTTCTAAAAAATTCTAAAGTTATGTGAAAAGTGCTGTTCTGATGCAGTGCATGCTTAATTCAAGAGAAGTACTTCTAGTTTTCTCTAGGTAACCTTCATCGAAGCATTCTCTTCTCTAACTAAATCATCATCATAAATGTGACCAAAATGAAACCAAACAATACTCTTTGCAGTCAATGATAAAGATTTATATCTGCCTTTTCAATTTCTGTTGCTGCCCCAAAGTCATTCAGAATAAATTCAGAGGAACTTTATGCATTCTATCACTCTGAGTGAAGGATGTGACCTCGTACAAAAGTAGGTAATTTGGGCTTAATGAAGTGGTGTAAACATTTATCAACATGGCAGTCTTTTATTGTGTAGAGTTGACTGGGATTTTTTTTTAAATAGAAGCCATCACAACCAAATTGAATTAACTCCTAATTTGTGCTTTTCAGTAAAATTGGTGATACACAGGAGTAATTAAAAATACAGGTTCCTCATCATTATAGTGAACAATCCAACTTTTGTAATATTGAATGAGATAGAGCTCCTATTTACATATTAAAATAAGTGGCCTATTAAGGGCTGCATCCTGCATTTCTTGTACATCCAAAGTCATTTGGTGTTATGTGTATGGAGAAACACAAGGTCAAACTCTAAAGTGTCACATTTCTAGTTCAGAGATAAAAAGTCGCTAGTAAGAGACAAAAGATGAGCACAGAAAACCTACTACTGCATTTGAACGCTATATAAACCCAATCCAGCAACACACATATGTTTAAGTATATGAGAAGGCTCACTGATGTCAACAGGGCTAGTTACATGCTTAAAGTTAAACACATGCTTAAGCGCTTTGCTGAACTGAGGCCTGAATGAAGTAATTGCTAAACTTCCACTTTTCTCCCATCCCCAAAAAGAAACAAGCTAGAGAGTCAAAACACTTTGCTGATGGTGGACATCAGCTCAGTGTTATTCACCTAGTTTGTAGATCTTTTTATTGTGAAAAAATTCTATATTCCTGGGGCCCAAAACTGTAATGGGGAACAATGATCCTGATCCTGAAAATCTTTATGAACATGATTAAATTTAGATGTGTGAGTAGTCTCATTGTCTTTAGTTGGACTGTCCACACACAGGAAGTTAAGCACATGCCTAAGTGTTTACAGGATCAGAGTCTTAGTAATGAAAATTTTAAAGCACATAAGAGTCTACATCATCAGTAGTTTGTTATATACTACTTTAGTCTTTTCAGTATTCTGCATTTGTTTGGCTCTGTGTTGCACTATTTCCTTACAGATTGCTAAGGCTTTAATCATGAAAAATATTGCTAGCAAATCAAATTTCAAAAAGCTACGAAAATCAAAAGTAATTCCATTTATTATCTTTTAAGGACTATAGAACACTTCTTCTATTTGTGGACACAAACTGTTAAGATAATAGGAAATGTTATAAACTTTTTATCATGGCAATGATTTTCATACCAATTGAAAATGGTACAAATTCTGCACAATCTTGTCTGCATTTCCAAATGACATAATTTGGAATCATGCATCCAAACTGACAGTCACTGTCAAAAGACGTAAGCCTGGACTACAAGATTTGTTCCAGGTCAGTTTTCGGATGTAATGCCAGACTTCTACACTCTCTGTTAAAAAAATGCCTGAGACAATACTGTAAGGTGGGTTGATGGTGGGGAAGGGCAGGGTGAGTTATACTTTTAAACATTAAAGTGTTTCTCTTCTCTATTATCCCAAGTCACACCAAGTAAGGGAATACCACAGTATAGATCTATTTCATGACCATAATTGTTCCTACACCACATTTTCGTTATCTTAATATTAAGGCTGCCGAAGTAATTAATATAAACTTGTTCATGATAATTAAAAAAGACTATAAAGTTTGGGTAAGAAAATTAAGGTAATTTACATAGGGAGTGAATTATCCTGAGAGATAATGGGTGAAATCCTGGCCTCATTGAAGTAAATGGCAAAACTCCCATTAACGTTACCTGAGCCAGGATGGGCCAGATGTTCAGGTTGTGTAAATCAGCATAACTCCACTGGCTTCAATGGATCTATGATAATTTACACCAGCTGAGGAATTGGTTCCATATATAAATTCCATTGGTGCTTGACAATGTACTTACACATTTCAATTTTGGCTCAGAAGACATATTTATTAAATTATCAACTTGAACTTATCAACCTATCTATCATTACATACTTCACATTATCCATCATATATGCTATATATTTTAGTATCATATTTGCTGAAGGATTAATCTCATCAACACTGATGGCAGTTAGTAGCTAAAGTTACCTGTTCAAACAGCGTTATTCACTGCAGTAACACTATATATATATTTCATAGGAAAGTGAAAGCAAACTAACCAGTCAGCTATAACATTCAGTGTCATTGTCCCAAGAACTATGGAACCAAGGCTGGTCACCCTTTCACTATTCAGGCATAGCTGAAGTACTTCCCCAATTTGCCTATCTTTTTCTGAATAGTGATATCTGCTGGAGTTAGGGCCCACACCCCCAGTGACCAAAGTTTGGTGGTAGATAATAACAACAAAGAGCTGAAGGGTCAATGATGGCTGTTCTACGTCATGGCCCAGCTTATTATATGGCCTGGGTACTATCATGAATATTCATTCAGATTCCCAGCCTCCCATTTCCAAATCTAACTTCCTCACCTTCATAATATTAAGGTGTCCTTATCTTATAGGTTAACATATTAATGCCTTTTAGCTCATCATATATGCAACTATTGTTAAAGCAAGTTTATGGTTAAACATCTGCCAACGATTCTGTCCTAAAATATCCAAGCCCAGTATCAGTTCAGTATTCCTGCGGTTGCCTAATATTGTTATGTACTAACTCCTTCTCTTGAGCAAGCTATTCCCAGTTCCCCAAAATGTAGGGTAACTGTCAGGCCATTTTATATATGCTAAGGGTCATAGGCCTATTCTACTTATGCTAACTTGCTTAGACAATGTCTTATAGGATAGAAACCTGTCGGTTCCTTGTATCACTGCTAGGTAAAATAAAAAGCTAAGCCACTTCTATGGGCTACGTGGGAAGCCAAGAGATCTCAGCTTTATTCTCACCTCTGTCACTGGTCTGGTCTGTGACTTGCTACTGTAAAACAAACAATAACAACAATGATCGCTTCCTTTTTGCTCTTTGATTCATCTTCTTTACGCTTAAAAAGCCCATTTCCTAAATGAGTGTCCAAGAGATACATCAGAAGTGCTGAGCAAACCAATTCAAAAAAGTAAGCTGCCTCAACTAAATTTTTGCCAAAATTCAAACTGAACCCAAACTAAACCTGTTTTGTAATTCTGAAAGAGTTCAATAGAATCCATGATTTGCATGCCTCTGCACTGCAACGTAAGACCACAAGTACAGAAGTCACACAAGAAAGTATGTTTTTATAGTATTTCCAGCCTAATTTTGCAACCCAAACCCTTTGAGTTGCCTCTGCATAAGCATCAGAACGCTGCATCCTTAGCTGAACCAAGCCAAATCTTCAAGCTTTCAGAAGTTTGCTCATCATTAGTAAGCAAACTCATCTCCACTGGGTTTCCCCTGCAAAGAAAGGCCTGGGTCCAAAGCAGAGGTTGTGGCACAAAATTTTCTCTACCTCAACAGTGATTCTATGAATACTACCAGCTGAAACTCCAGCAAAGAAAACATTGAATTTGTTTCTTCCGTTCAAATCTGCTCAATTTTATCTGCTAAATTACATTGCAACCCATTTGGGGCAATGGCATGACTTTCTATGTATTTGTACAACATCGAGACAATGGGACTTGATCTTGATTCAAGCCTTTGGGTGGTATCATAATACAAATAAGTTACTTAATAAGAACAATATCTATAATAATAAAGAAACATGACTTTCCTCCCAGTGGGAAGCACCCAAAGCAGCCATCTCGGGAAGAGAGAGCAGATTAGCCAAGCTATCCAAAACCCAGAACAAAACCAGTGGCCTAGATTTTGTAGATGCTCTGGTAGAAGCACAGAACCTTTCCTGATTTTTGCTGAATCACAGATAAAATAAAAATCAAATAATTATTGTTCAGTCAATGGGCATGTTAGGTTTTTGGAGGTTTTTCTGACAAAGACTCACCAGATTTTTGCATGTTGAAGGCTGAAAAGAATGTCTGACTGGACTGACACTTTGCTCGGTAGTTTACTCTTCTTGCAATACATCTTAGGCTATGTCTACACTACACTGTAAGTCGACCTAAGTTATGCAACTCCAGCTACATGAATAACATAGCTGGAGTCAATGTAGCTTAGGTCAACTTACTGTGGTGTCTACACCTTGCTGGGTCAATGGGAGAGTCAGCGGGAGGGTCGACTCTCCCGTCGATTTACCTTACTCTTCTCATTCCCGGTGGATTACCAGGCTCTACCAGAAAGCTCTCTACCATTGATTTAGTGGGTCTTCACCCATCCTCGTCCCACTTCCCTTTCCTTACAGTCCTCCTTTTCTTTTTTTCTGTCTTCAAATTGCCTGACTTTTTCTTCCTCCCCAAGCCTTTCCCTTTCCAAAAATATGCCTTCTTTCCCTCCTTTCAATTTTCTATTAACTCCTCTCCAACAAATCCCTCATTCTCTCATTACTTTCCCTAATCACCGCTACTCCTAAACCCCTCGTTCTTCCCTTCCTCTCTCCAGTGCCCTCATTTGCCTCTCTGCATCCCAGGTCTCCCCTCCTTGTCTCCAGTCTTTGCCTACAGGGCTGCTCTAAAATTGTACCAGTTGACAAAGAGGCATTGCCCCAGATGGGGACTGCTGGAGCAAAGAAGTGCCCTGTCTCATCTCTCCATTTAAAACACCACCTACCCTGAGAACTATGGTGGTGTCAAGGTGACTGTGTACTCCATCTGGCAGGAATTTTCCAGCTCTCTTTGCATGGCTGCAATAGTAGGGAGGGCCCATAATGAGGCTGAGTATCTGCTCTGTTGTGTGATTTTGACCATTCTCATGTGACTGTTCTCATAGTAAATAACATCCGGCTTCATGTCTCCTGCAATTTCTTATTTTCTTTCATTTTCATGATGCACTACATTGTACTATTTCCCACATAGTGCTTTCAGGTGCCAGTATGGTTAGAAGCCATTTCTAAAAGACCAACCCTTAAAAGTGACAGAAAATGAATGGTTGACATTGGATATAACTAGTTTTCATGTCAAGGCTTTGGCATATCGTTGCTTGTAAAATCTGCATTAATGCGAACTCCTTTTCTGCATCCATCACCAAGTGCCAAACTGTTTCTTATATTTGCATATTTTACATTCAAGTTTGTTGCAAGATTCATCACTTTTAGGGATTGTTCTTAATTCATGAAGTGATGTTGTATTTCCTGGAACAGATGATAAATTAAGGGCCTACATGTTTCAGCTTCCCTTAGGCAGTGAACAGGGGAGGGATGAACATCTTTTGTTTCAGAAAGGATCTGGGGAGTTACACAGAGGACAAATTCAGCTATTTGATGAGCCGCCATGTTACTGAATAGCTCCTCTGTGCAACTCACATAGCAGACCCCCTGTCCAGAAAAGGAAGGTTAATGGACTAGAAGTGGGTCATCAACATCCTCTTGATATGGCAGTATTTCCATTCAGAAGCAGTGTGATGATCCGACTCACCCAAACAAAAGTTTAGTAAGTTATTACTGATTTGAATAGCATTCACAGACACTGTCCACATTGTGATGCTGTTGGAGAGATCATGGCTGCTCTCTCCATCAGAGAAGTCAATAACAGGTCAGTTACGGCACACATGGTAGTGGGGTGGCTGGGAGGCACAGGAAGGCAAATCCACTATGTTCACAAGCCCAAGACACCATATGGAGAATTTGGGCAGATTTTGCCCAAAGATCCCTGGCCCACTCATGGATTGGAGACTTGTACAGAGAGAAATGGTGATATATTGAAAGATTTACAGAGGTAAACAACTGCAGGATTGGACACACCCTGGATGTGAAGGGCTAGAGAGATGGCAGTGGAGTGGAAGGACCACATCTCCCTGCCTTGTTCCCATGCCCCTGTGCCATGACAGAACCCAAAGGGGAGCAGAAGACACACTCAGGAGGGATTGAGGCCCGCTGCATACGACTTGGCCAGGACCCTCCCTAGACAGACCAGGCCGGAAAGAACTGTGGAGTCACTGCCTGATCACTAGGCTAGCTGGCTCTCAGACTGACCCCTACAGTTGAGGTGGTAGGATTGTACAGTGAAAAGAAGGCATCTGAAAGAGTAAGAGATTAAGGACAAAGGTGAAAAAAGGAAGCAATGGGGGGACAAAGGAGGTCAGGATGTAGTGCAGGTTAGAGTCATCGGGGCAGGGTTAGAAGAAAAAAGCAATGAGGAAACCTCAGTATCATCACAGACAAGAAGGTGGGAGAGTGTTGGTGGGGAAGATGAGAAGGAGGACATCACATTGGCACTTGATAATCTTTTATTTAAAACTGCTTGACAGATCCCCTGTGTGGAGACAGTGAAAGATGGCAAATAAATGGCTGGGATTGCAGATGTGGGAGTCCTGCTTAAAGACGAATTTCAGTGGTCCCTGTAATTGTTTATTATTAATTTTAATATTGTAGTTTAATAAAAGCTGTATCCTATAACATCAAATAGGAGGAACATGACAGATGATTTTAACAATAGAGGTTCTGAGGCTGTCATAAATAGAAAGGGAAGGGTAAACCCCTTTAAAATCCCTCCTGGCCAGAGGAAATCTCCTCTCACCTGTAAAGGGTTAAGAAGCTAAAGGTAACCTTGCTGGCACCTGACCAAAATGACCAATGAGGAGACAAGATACTTTCAAAAGCTGGGAGGAGGGAGAGAAACAAAGGGTATGTGGGTCTCTCTATATTTTGTCTTTGCCGGGGATAGACCAGGAATGAAGCCTTAGAACTTTTAGTAAGTAATCTAGCTAGGTACGTGTTAGATTATGATTTCTTTAAATGGCTGAGAAAAGAATTGTGCTGAATAGAATGACTATTTCTGTCTGTGTATCTTTTTTGTAACTTAAGGTTTTGCCTAGAGGGGTTCTCTATGTTTTGAATCTAATTACCCTGTAAGGTATCTACCATCCTGATTTTACAGGGGGGATTTCTTATTTCTAATTACTTCTATTTCTATTAAAAGTCTTCTTGTAAGAAAACTGAATGCTTTTTCATTGTTCTCAGATCCAAGGGTTTGGGTCTGTGGTCACCTATGCAAATTGGTGAGGCTTTTTATCCAACATTTCCCTGGAAAGGGGGGGTGCAAGTGTTGGGAGGATTGTTCATCGTTCTTAAGATCCAAGGGTCTGGGTCTGTAGTCACCTAGGCAAATTGGTGAGGCTTTTTACCAAACCTTGTCCAGGAAGTGGGGTGCAAGGTTGTGGGAAGTATTTTGGGGGGAAAGACGTGTCCAAACAGCTCTTCCCCAGTAACCAGTATTTGTTTGGTGGTGGTAGCGGCCAATCCAAGGACAAAGGGTGGAATATTTTGTACCTTGGGGAAGTTTTGACCTAAGCTGGTAAAGATAAGCTTAGGAGGTTTTTCATGCAGGTCCCCACATCTGTACCCTAGAGTTCAGAGTGGGGGAGGAACCTTGACATGGTGGCATAGTGGTGGGATTAACCTGAAATCATTTTGAGATCCAGTTGAGATTTTTTTGAACTAGAAATACAGATTTTAAAAAGAGATTTTTTTTTCCTTTGGAAAGGAAATCCAGAAAGCAGCTTGTTTTTCTCTGCTTTGTGGCCAAGTAGAGACAAAAGGGGATTATCTTTGTGAATTGCAGGTTTTCTTTGCCTGGAGGCAGGGTACTTAACTCCTGCAGGGAAATTCACAGTCTTCCAACCCAGAGTTTTTTGTTTTTTTTTCCCTAAAAGTAAATAGAAGGGGGGGTGTTCTACCCATTTGCCTGGAGACAAAAGTGGCAGGGGTTTTTTTTTTGGATTTTGATTTTTTACAAGGAGCACAAGTTTAAAAAGGAAACTTGTTTTTTCTTTGGGCTGGGTAAGCAGGTCCAAGTAGTTGGAGGTTTTTTGCTTTGATTTGGGCCCAGAGCAGAGACAAGGGACTTGTCTTTTTCTGTAGGCTGACAATCACTATCAGAGAATAGGTATTCTATTCCAGCACAGCAAAATTTTACAGCCAAGTTTTGTTTGTTTATTTCTAAACCTCGGGTGTAAAGTTAGTTAAAAACAGAGAGGTTAGAATGACAAAATCTGCGGCTAGACTACAGCTGGAATTAGCCAAATTTCAGGCTGAGGAAAAACAAAGGGAACATGAAAGACAGATAGAACTCATGCGGCTGGAGAAGGAGGTACAGGAGGCTGCCCACAAGAGGGAAATGGAGGCAAGGAAGCATGTGGAGGAGGAGAAGGAAAAAGAGAGGAAGCATGTGGAGGAGGTAGAGAAGATAAAGGCTCAGCAGAATATACCAACAAACCCTAACAATCCTTCTCCAGGTACCACTTCCCATCCCAGAAAGTTCCCCACCTACAAGGCAGGTGATGATACTGAGGCCTTCTTAGAAAACTTCGAAAGGGCCTGCCTTGGGTACATCATCTCTACCGACCAATACATGGTAGAGCTGAGGCCACAGCTCAGTGGACCCTTAGCTGAGGTGGCGGCTGAAATGCCTAGAGAACACATGAACGAGTATGAACTGTTTAAATCCAAGGCGAGAGTCAGAATGGGGATAACACCCGAGCATTCTCGTCGGAGGTTCAGAGCCCTAAGGTGGAAACCAGACGTGTCATTTACCCGACATGCCTGCCACATTGTGAAACATTGGGATGCCTGAATATCAGGAGCAAGTGTTGAATCTCCAGTAGATGTGCCCTTCCTAATGCAAATGGAACGATTCTTAGAGGGTGTTCCTGAGGAAATAGAAAGATACATCCTAGATGGGAAGCCCCAAACTGTAATCGAGGCAGGAGAGATTGGAGCCAGATGGGTGGAGGTGGCAGAGAAGAAGAAAACTGGTCGCAGTTGGAGCGGAGACCAGAAGGGACAACCCCAGACCACACCCTATTACCGGGGGCCGCCCAAAGCCCCACCTACCTCCCAAAGAACCCTCCAGACCCCTTATCGTCCCACCACCCCGTTCTCCAGCAACCCTCCTCGCACCAGTGACCCATCAGCTGGACGATGTTTTAAATGTAACGAGCTGGGGCATGTAAAGGCCAACTGCCCCAAGAACCCCAACAGATTACAGTTCATTGCACCGGAATCACACCAGAGGTCCACAGGCCCAGATACCTCCCAGATACCCTTGGAGCGGAGGGAAACTGTGAGTGTGGGCGGGAAGAAGGTCACCGCGTGGAGGGACACCGGAGCACAAGTGTCAGCTATCCATGCTTCCTTAGTGGACCCCAATTTAATCAACCCAGAGATCCAAGTGACGATTCAACCCTTTAAGTCCAACTCTTTCGATTTGCCTACAGCCAAGTTGCCTGTCCAGTACAAGGGCTGGTCAGGAATGTGGACTTTTGCAGTCTATGATGATTATCCCATCCCCATGCTGTTGGGGGAAGACTTGGCCAATCATGTGAAGCAGGCCAAGAGGGTGGGAACGGTCACCCGCAGCCAGGCTAAACAAGCCGTGAGGCCTAGCTCTGTTCCGGAAACTTCTATCAGGACCCGGTCAGAGGTGATGGACCCGGACCCCAGACCAATGTCTGCAACAGCAGTAGTGGATCCAGTCCCAGAGACCCAGACAGAACCAGTCCCAGAACCGGAAACAGCCAAACAACCAACACCAGACCCATTGCCAGCACTGAATCCAGTACTTGCAACCTCAACACCAGAGGGCCCCACCGACCCTGAACTGGCAGCAGCCGATAACCCGACACAAGAGGCTCAGCCGGAGCCTGAATCCCAACATAGTGCACCAGCGGAGAGCGGTTCACAGTCAACAGAAACAGCTCCATCCGCTATATCGCTTCCAGAGGGACCAAGCCTAGGTCCACAATCCAATGAGGAACTGATGTCTCCAGCATCAAGGGAACAGTTCCAGACCGAACAGGAAGCAGATGAAAGCCTCCAGAGAGCTTGGACGGCGGCACGGAGCAACCCACCGCCTCTCAGCTCTTCTAATCGATCCAGGTTTGTTGTAGAAAGAGGACTTTTATACAACTCTTTCTGGTGGACACCAGGAAGACTGGCATCCTCAGAGACAGTTGGTAGTTCCAACTAAATACCGGGCCAAGCTCTTGAGCTTAGCCCATGATCACCCTAGTGGCCATGCTGGGGTGAACAGGACCAAAGACCGTTTGGGGGGGTCGTTCCACTGGGAGGGAATGGGCAAGGATGTTTCTACCTATGTCCAGTCTTGTGAGGTGTGCCAAAGAGTGGGAAAGCCCCAAGACCAGGGCAAAGCCCCTCTCCAGCCACTCCCCATCATTGAAGGTCCATTTCAGCGAGTAGCTGTGGATATTCTGGGTCCTTTTCCGAAAAAGACACCCAGAGGAAAGCAGTACATACTGACTTTCATGGATTTTGCCACCCGATGGCCGGAAGCAGTAGCTCTAAGCAACACCAGGGCTAAAAGTGTGTGCCAGGCACTAGCAGACATTTTTGCCAGGGTAGGTTGGCCCTCCGACATCCTCACAGATGCAGGGACTAATTTCCTGGCAGGAACTATGAAAAACCTTTGGGAAGCTCATGGGGTAAATCACTTGGTTGCCACTCCTTACCACCATCAAACAAATAGCATGGTGGAGAAGTTTAATGGAACTTTGGGGGCCATGATACGTAAATTCGTAAATGAGCACTCCAATGATTGGGACCTAGTGTTGCAGCAGTTGCTCTTTGCCTACAGAGCTGTACCACACCCCAGTTTAGGGTTTTCCCCATTTGAACTTGTATATGGCCGTGAGGTTAAGGGGCCATTGCAGTTGGTGAAGCAGCAATGGGAGGGATTTACACCTTCTCCAGGAACTAACATTCTGGACTTTGTAACCAACCTACAAAACACCCTCCGAACCTCTTTAGCCCTTGCTAAAGAAAACTTACAGGATGCTCAAAAAGAGCAAAAAGCCTGGTATGATAAACATGCCAGAGAGCGTTCCATCAAAGTAGGGGACCAGGTCATGGTCTTAAAGGCGCTCCAGGCCCATAAAATGGAAGCATCGTGGGAAGGGCCATTCACGGTCCAGGAGCGCCTGGGAGCTGTTAATTATCTCATAGCATTCCCCACCTCCAACCGAAAGCCTAAGGTGTACCATATTAATTCTCTAAAGCCCTTTTATTCCAGAGAATTAAAGGTTTGTCAGTTTACAGCCCAGGGAGGAGACGACGCTGAGTGGCCTGAAGGTGTCTACTACGAAGGGAAATGTGCTGGTGGTGTGGAAGAGGTGAACCTCTCCATGACCCTTGGGCGTATGCAGCGACAGCAGATCCAGGAGCTGTGCACTAGCTATGCGCCAACGTTCTCAGCCACCCCAGGACTGACTGAACGGGCATACCACTCCATTGACACAGGTAATGCTCGCCCAATTAGAGTCCAACCTTACCGGGTGTCTCCTCAAGCTAAAACTGCTATAGAACGGGAGATCCGGGATATGTTACAGATGGGTGTAATCCGCCCCTCTGAAAGTCCATGGGCATCTCCAGTGGTTCTATTTCCCAAACCAGATGGGGAAATACGTTTTTGCGTGGATTACCATAAGCTAAATGCTGTAACTCGCCCAGACAACTATCCAATGCCACGCACAGATGAACTATTAGAGAAACTGGGACGGGCCCAGTTCATCTCTACCTTGGACTTAACCAAGGGGTACTGGCAGGTACCACTAGATGAATCTGCCAAGGAAAGGTCAGCCTTCACCACACATCTCGGGCTGTATGAATTTAATGTACTCCCTTTCGGGCTGCGAAATGCACCCGCCACCTTCCAAAGACTTGTAGATGGTCTCCTAGTGGGATTAGGAGAATATGCAGTCTCCTACCTTGACGATGTGGCCATATTTTCGGATTCCTGGGCAGACCACCTGGAACATCTACAAAAAGTCCTTGAGCGCATAAGGGAGGCAGGACTAACTGTTAAGGCTAAGAAGTGTCAAATAGGCCTAAACAGAGTGACTTACCTTGGACACCAGGTGGGTCAAGGAACTATCAGCCCCCTACAGGCCAAAGTGGATGCTATCCAAAAGTGGCCTGTCCCAAAGTCAAAGAAACAGGTTCAATCCTTCTTAGGCTTGGCCGGTTATTACAGACGATTTGTACCGCACTACAGCCAAATCGCCGCCCCACTGACAGACCTAACCAAAAAGAAACAGCCAAATGCTGTTCAGTGGACCGAAAAGTGTCAGAAGGCCTTTAACAAGCTTAAAGCGACACTCATGTCTGACCCTGTACTAAGGGTCCCAGACTTTGACAAACCGTTCCTAGTAACCACAGATGCGTCCGAGCATGGTGTGGGAGCAGTTTTAATGCAGAAAGGACCTGATCAAGAATTCCACCCTGTAGTGTTCCTCAGCAAAAAACTGTCTGAGAGGGAAAGCAACTGGTCAATCACTGAAAAAGAATGTTACGCCATTGTCTACGCTCTGGAAAAGCTACGCCCATATGTTTGGGGACGGCGTTTCCACCTGCAAACCGACCATGCTGCACTGAAGTGGCTTCACACCGTCAAAGAAAATACCAAAAAACTTCTTCGGTGGAGTTTAGCTCTCCAAGATTTTGATTTCGACATCCAACACATCTCAGGAGCTTCTAACAAAGTGGCTGATGCACTCTCCCGTGAAAGTTTCCCAGAATCAACTGGTTAAAATTGTCCTTGAGATGTGGAAAATATTGTTAGTCTTTATGTACTTGGTAGTATATTTAGAGATGCATGTGTCTTATTAACTCTGTTTTTCCTAGAGCTCCAGGAAGAAATCCCAGCCAGCGTTTCACCCTAGCTGAGATTTGGGGGGCGTGTCATAAATAGAAAGGGAAGGGTAAACCCCTTTAAAATCCCTCCTGGCCAGAGGAAATCTCCTCTCACCTGTAAAGGGTTAAGAAGCTAAAGGTAACCTCGCTGGCACCTGACCAAAATGACCAATGAGGAGACAAGATACTTTCAAAAGCTGGGAGGAGGGAGAGAAACAAAGGGTATGTGGGTCTGTCTATATTTTGTCTTTGCCGGGGATAGACCAGGAATGAAGCCTTAGAACTTTTAGTAAGTAATCTAGCTAGGTACGTGTTAGATTATGATTTCTTTAAATGGCTGAGAAAAGAATTGTGCTGAATAGAATAACTATTTCTGTCTGTGTATCTTTTTTGTAACTTAAGGTTTTGCCTAGAGGGGTTCTCTATGTTTTGAATCTAATTACCCTGTAAGGTATCTACCATCCTGATTTTACAGGGGGGATTTCTTATTTCTAATTACTTCTATTTCTATTAAAAGTCTTCTTGTAAGAAAACTGAATGCTTTTTCATTGTTCTCAGATCCAAGGGTTTGGGTCTGTGGTCACCTATGCAAATTGGTGAGGCTTTTTATCCAACATTTCCCTGGAAAGGGGGGGTGCAAGTGTTGGGAGGATTGTTCATCGTTCTTAAGATCCAAGGGTCTGGGTCTATAGTCACCTAGGCAAATTGGTGAGGCTTTTTACCAAACCTTGTCCAGGAAGTGGGGTGCAAGGTTGTGGGAAGTATTTTGGGGGGAAAGACGTGTCCAAACAGCTCTTCCCCAGTAACCAGTATTTGTTTGGTGGTGGTAGCGGCCAATCCAAGGACAAAGGGTGGAATATTTTGTACCTTGGGGAAGTTTTGACCTAAGCTGGTAAAGATAAGCTTAGGAGGTTTTTCATGCAGGTCCCCACATCTGTACCCTAGAGTTCAGAGTGGGGGAGGAACCTTGACAGAGGCAAAGAAGTGAAGTCTAATGAAGCTGCATGTGCTGAAACAAACTATGGTGTTTGGTCCTGATAAAGGCTCCAAAGAGTCAGAGTCCTAAAAGAAATACTTGGATGTTAGAAGAGCTTTTCAGAGATGAATTTGTAGTCTCTGGAGTGCTTACCCTCTGAGTTTGGGAACTTTCTGATAGTAGGGAAGAAACTGGCACCTCAATGATACCTAATGGATCAAACGGTGAAATTCTGAGGTTGAGGCTGGGAATGAAACTGTTTATTCTAGTTTCAGAGTAGCAGCCGTGTTAGTCTGTATCCGCAAAAAGGAAAGGAGGACTTGTGGCACCTTAGGGACTAACAAATTTATTTGAGCATAAGCTTTCGTGAGCTACAGCTCACTTCATCGGATGCATGCAGTGGAAAATACAGTGGAAAATACATCTTACACAAAGTAAAACTATTTCCCCATGTTTATCCCCCCCCCCCCCCCCCCGCTACTGTTCCTCACACGTTCTTGTCAACTGCTGGAAATGGCCCACTACAAAAGGTTCCCCCCCCTCCCCAGCTCTCCTGCTGGTAATAGCTCACCTTACCTGATCACTCTCCTTACAGTGTGCATGGTAACACCCATTGTTTCATGTTCTCTGTGTATATCAAATCTCCCCACTGTATTTTCCACAGAATGCATCTGATGAAGTGAGCTGTAGCTCACAAAAGCTTATGCTCAAATAAATTTGTTAGTCTCTAAGGTGCCACAAGTACTCCTTTTCTTTTTGTTTTTTTCTAGTGAGACTCCTATGGATGAAAACTCAAACCCACTGCATCAAACTTATTCATGCACACAAATCCCAGTAAAGCCGAAGGCTGAAAGATACTGTGTGGATTCTATGCTTTAACATCCATGCTTTTAACTCAAACCAGGCTGCACAAAAATCTAGAAATGTATGGTAAGAGCATTCAAGGCCTAGCAAGATTCTGCAAGGGAACAGATACATACATTTATCTCATTTATAAAAAACAAATGTAAATCCTGGCAAATACACAGTGTTCTTATTCCTATTTTGATATTTCAATGTTCTACAATCAAGTTAGCCACCAACTCATACAATTACCATGCCCTTAAAAGTTAGAAGTGTTTTCAAGAAAATACACCGTTGATTAATTCATCAGCTTTACTGTGAGTCATATGTGTGAGCCAATTATAATTTTCAGTGATGTTAAAGATACATAGACTGATTGAACAAACGTTTTCTTTTTATATACTGAAAAATGTGGGTGAATGAGTTTTAGATATGTAAATCATTTTATGCTGAAGTAAAAATAAATTATTCTCAGAGTGAAGGACTGGCCAAAACAACTTTGGTATTTCCACTTCAGAGCCTTCCTCAGGTGAGCAACAGTACTCAGAGAGTTTTTGCTGTTCCGTTTAACATCTATTTTTCAACTCTTACCTTGGTAATCAAACATTGCTCCATGTTCTTATATTTCATTTCCTTATCCTGCGCATGTTTAAATTTAAGCACATGAATAATCCCATTGACTACTCAAGAGCAAGCACATGCATAAATCTTTGTAGGTTTGGTCCATGTGTGAATTAGATGCCTGACATCAATCTTTTTCCTTAGTTTTCCAGCAACAATCATATAAAATATTGTATAAGGTAAAATATAACAAGGGTTCATAAATAAGAATAACCTCATTACATGTTAACCCATTCTGCTCGTGTATTACATAAACATGAATACATCCATAGTATGTCCCCAAATTCATTTTATTTATACTACAATATGAAAATCCATCTCTATATTTTTGCACGAAAACAAATTCACACTATGGCCAAACCAATGAGTAACTACATTTTCCTTAATTTTGCAAACTTTTTTTTTGTTTCTTTTTCTTCTTTTCCAGTTAAGATTTTTTGCTTTATTTTTACTACTTTATGGATGTAAACCATACTTCCTATCAACTGCTTCCCCCCCTCCCACTTTCACCCTCACAATTAAACAGCATTTCACCTTTGCCACTTTTTGTTAAGTATCAATTTTTAGAAGGAAAATGAGTGACAATTATTTTTTCACATGCACATAGGTAAGATACTTTCAAAATAATAAAAAAGATAACAAAAATATCTAAACTGGAAACTGGTCTCTTAATAGACAACAAAATATTCCACTCTCCTGTCCCTCTGCACTAGCTAGCAAAGCTATCTCTACAAACAGAGATCCTCATCTTCAGTCTTTCAAAGGCATTCCTAAGTACATTGGCCCTCATTCTCCATTCACATTCACTGTCACCACTTTGACACCAGGTTTACTCCACAGGTTTCAATGCAATTACTTCTCATTTATATCAGTTTAAGTGAGGACAATGAACCTGATTCCCAGCTAGAGCAATCTGGGAATTTTTTGACAAAATGATGTGGTGGTTTTTTGTTTGTTTTTGTGTTAGAAACAAACTATTGCAGAAATGCACCCATTTTGACAAGTTTCACTGCGCAGATTTCTCAGGTCCAGGACAGAAATTCTGGCTTTGACCAGAGCAAAAGAGCCAGAAAAAGATTCAGACTAGCTGAAGCAGGGACTTGAGCTGAAATCTCGAAACATCCCACATAAGTGCACTAACCACAGGGCTATTGTCTATTCCAAGGTGTCTTTTTTTCACTCTCTTGCTCCCCGTCTCTGGTTTTTCAAGAACATTTTTGAAAAATCTCAGTTTTATCCCGATGCAAAATGAAGCAAAATGCTGAAACCTCATTTTTTCCCATGAAACAGAATTCTTATTTTCTAGCCCACCCTGGTCTTTACTGCTTTGTGCAGTAATGTACACCAGTGCAAAGTGAGTGTACAGTTGGTGTGAAACACTATGAGATCACACCCTAGTATGGCTTGCATGCACACTAGTCTATACATTCTTCCACCTCCTATTCAGCTAAATTATTTCCTGTTCTCTCCTAACATTTAAGATTCAGTTGCTGGGCCTAGAGGGTTACTAGGCTTTCTGCTAGGGGCCTGGCTACCTCTGATTTGAAATTTCTTTATGTTCTATTGTCTAGATTAGAATCCATTGTTCACTGCATGTAGCGAAGTCATGTCTGTGCAATGCCACTGCATCTAACATTTGAAATCTCTGACATTCATGTTCTGAAAAAGGACTCCAAGCCCCCCTCCACAATCTTCATGCTATTCAGTATTCATTATTTATGATGCTGTAAATCCTAACACATAAATAATGCATCTTGTTATGGTGATGTCTGAGTCAGCCGATCTAAATAATAAAAGATAAATACATGGCACTAACACACGCAAGATGAGATATCATCGTGTATGGATTACAATGACATAAAAGTATGTTGTCTGTGCATAAAGTTGTAGGTGTGCACATAAACTATGCATATTTTAATTTCATGTTCTAGCCATATTACAATAAGAGTATCCAGGTTTGATTGCAGAGGAAGGTGAATTGTGATGTGTTCAATTCAGTGGAATATTTAGATAAATTCTATTAATTTTACTTGTAGAAATCTAAAAGCTGGCAGAGTGTAGCTTGCTAACACAAATGCATGATTAAACTGTGATATATTTCATTGCAAGAAGGATAATATTTCACTCCTGGTGATATTCAAGGACTAAGAAGCACAAAAGGTCAAGGATACAACACAGGTAATTACTGCACTTACAGGTAAGACCTAACGAGGATTTGATTATACCTACTATACCTCATATACTCTTCACACTCAGCAAGCAGAACTATGCTGTATATCTAGAATGAAGTGTTACAGGATAATTTACATGATAAGGTCTTGCACTACTGGAGAAGTTATTAAAGAACCTCATAAACTTCTCTTCTGAAAGATAAATGAAGCAGTCCATCTTTGATAAAGAGTAGTAGGGACTGAAATATCTGGATGCATCCTGATCCCTGATCTCTGGACAAGCTGTTACTTATAATGTACAGATAATATTTCTTTCCACTTGCACTACAGTGCTAGTTGTTAAACAGAAGACATATTATATACTGACAATCCTTGAACAGCATATAAAAATTATACAAATCTTGGTAAAATGATACCATAAAGAAAGCTGCACATTTTACTGTACCAATCCTACAGATTCACAGAATGTCTGATTTGATCTTTAGACTTTTAATCAAAGCAGTACGACATCCTTTAACCACACTGTTTTACATTTTAAATTATAGCCTTTCTTTAATTCTCCAAGAGAAAAAAGGTACTTGATTCCTGTATCATCTTAATTGCCTCTTTGGAAATTTGCAAGGGGAGTCAGACTTTTCAAATCATTTATATAATGGTCTGTAATGTAAAATTTATTTTAGATCGATTCGAAAACATTAATGGATTTTTGAGAACAGTAGGTGGAAAGGGGGAGGGAAGTGCTCAGTTAATACAGAAGTGGATTAGTGTGTTTCAAATTTAGTCAAATCTTCTATACTATTTTAATATACATATAATCATGTGCATTTGGCAGTCACTAAAAATATATATTCAAAATGCAAAATAAACATAGAATCATAGATTCGTAGAACTGGAGGGACCTCGAGAGGTCATCTAGTCCAGTCCCCTGTACTCAAGGCAGGACTAAGTATTATCTACACCATCCCTGACAGGTGTTTGTCCAATCTGCTCTTAAAAATCCCCAGTGATGGAGATTCCACCACATCCCTAGGCAATTTATTCCAGCGCTTACCCCCTCTGACAGTTAGGAATTTTTTCCCATTGTCCAATATAAACTGCCCTTGCTGCAATTTAAGCCCCATTGCTTCTTGTCCTAGCCTCAGAGATTAAGAAGAATCATTTTTTCTCCCTCCTCCTTGTAACAACCTTTTCTGTACTTGAAAACTATTATCATGTCCCCACTCAGTCTTCTCTTCTGCAGACTAAACAAACCCTTCCTAGTCATTTCCCATTCTGCATGTGTGCAACTGATTGTTCCTTCCTAAGTGGAGTACTTTGCATTTCATCCTATTTACTTCAGACCATTTCTCCAGTTTGTCCAAATCATTTTGAATTTTAATCCTATCCTCCAAAGCACTTGCAACCCCTCCCAGCTTGATATCGTCCGCAAACTTTCTAAGTGTACTCTCCATGCCATTATCTAAGTCATTGATGAAGATATTGAACAGAACCGGACCCAGAACTGATCCCTGCGGGACCCCACTCGTTATGCCCTTCCAGCATGACTGTGAATCACTGATAGCTACTCTCTGGGAACGATTTTCCAACCGGTTATTCACCCACCATATAGTAGCTCCATCTAGGTTGTATTTCCCTAGTTTGTTTATGAGAAGGTCATGTGAGACAGTATCAAAAGCCTTACTAAAGTCAAGATTTACCACATCTACTGCTTCCCCACCAATCTACAAGGCTTGTTACCCTGTCAAAGAAAGCTACCGGGTTGGTTTGACACTATTTGTTCTTGACAAATCCATGCTGACTGTTACTTATCACCTTATTATCTTCTAGGTGTTTGCAAATTGATTGCTTAATTATTTGCTCCATTATCTTTCCAGGTACAGAAGTTAAACTGACTGGTCTGTAATTCCCCAGGTTGTCCTTATTTACTGTTTTATAGATGGGCACTATATTTGCCCTTTTCCAGTCTTCTGGAATCTCTCCCATCTTCCATGACTTTTCAAAGATAATTACTAATGGCTCAGATATCTTCTCAGTCAGCTCTTTGAGTATTCTAGGATGTATTTCATCAGACCCTGGTGATTTGAAGACATCTAACTTATCAAAGTAATTTTTGACTTGTTCTTTCCCTATTTTAGACTCTGATCATACCTCATTTTCACTGGCATTCACTATTTTAGACATCCAATCACCACCAACCTTCTTGGTGAAAACCGAAACAAAGAAGTCATTAAGCACTTCTGCCATTTCCACATTTTCTATTATTGTCTTTCCCCCCTCATTAAGCAATGGGCCTACTCTGTCCTTGGTCTTCCCCTTGTTTCTGATGTATCTGTAGATTGTTTTCTTGTTTCCTTTTATGTCTCTAGCTTGTTTGATCTTGTTTTGTGCCTTGGCTTTTCTAATTTTGTCCCTACATACTTGTGTTATTTGTTTACATATACACATACAACATGAGCAGTATATTTTATCTCTTTCTTTATAAAATAAATTACAATAAAAGCCCTTACTGAAATCTGGTCATTTAATGTAATTGTCAAATTACTTGTAATAATTTTAATATATTTGCTTGGGTATTAATGGATTTAATCAGCTTTTTGACATAAACAGCTTTTTGACACCACTTCTGCTGGTTGCACTAGATTTTACTGCCACAGAATACTCCTAAGCATCCATTTGTCATAGAAAAAATGGTAGGGAAGTTTAAAGTGCTTTGTTCAAAAGGACTTATGCTCCATGATCACAAGGCCACATAGCTGCTACTCTATGTATAAACTCATATATGGTGATGAAAGGAATCAATGAAGTGTCCATGGCACTGATGAGCCAGCAAACTCCAATATTACCAAGCCACATATATTAGAATTACTGCAGCAAATCTAGCATATCTCCATCAAATTGCCAAATTTTGGCAATAGCTTGTTATAAATAAGGGGTGTACAAGTGTACATATTACTTTGTACAGTTAATGCTATTTAGGATGGTGTGGTCAGAGCGTGATTTTGTGTATTTGAAACAGTTATTTAGAAAGTGAAATACTACATATTTCTCTAACCCATTGAGGTGAGGAGGAATATAATTTGAATTCTGTTTATCCCAATCACGGTGCTCATGTTAATAAAATGGCTAGTGTTATTGCTTTTTAAAATATTTATGCAATGGTTTTAATTAAGGCTTCTAACACAAGAAAGCAAAACAATTCTAACAATCTAATAAGAGCTAAGTATTATTAAATATTATTAAGTCCACGATTCATTTTTTGTCCTAAATTAATCTTTTGTGCTTAGCTACTACAAGCTAGAGTCTGAAAACATTAGGTCACTTCAGAAGTAATACTTAACATTTATACAGTCATTTTTATCTTTACATCTAAAATAGCTTTACGAAGGTATGGAGAAAAAATCTGAGGAACACAATGATTTGTCTCATTGCTTATATTTATCAACTTGGAGGAGTTTGAGATATTACATATTTACACTTTACATTTTAGCATGTCTATAGGCAATGTGTGCAATACATTTAGTGACATCATAATTTCTTTTATAGCCATTACACTAATTTTAATAAAAGGTCATGTTGCAAGAACTTCTCCTTTAAAACTTGTGGTACAATATGCCCCAATGATTGTACAGCACTTTTAATCTCAAAGAATGCTGATGAACTTGGCACTTCTTGGCCAAACTCTAAATTCTAACTTCAAATGTGAACATGAACCCACCTCTCAGGGCTGGTCCTAGACCAAATGGCGTCCCAGGCAAGGAGCATCTTCGGTGCCCTTTCCCCATTTGTTCAACTTTTGAATACCATATTTTTTTATTGTATTTGTAGCCCAATTCCATGACTTTGATGCACGATTTGCATGCATGATTTATCCCTGTCATATAAGACAATAAATTTGCATGCTAGGATCTGTATTTATTCGTGCCATATATAAACAAATGAAAATAATTTCCTCTAAAATGTATAGAAACATTTCAATTTTAAGAATAACTGAAATGTGCTAAACTCAAGAAATTCAACTGTGCACCAATATTGAGTGGACCAGTATTAAATAGTGCTACAATAGGTGACAGCTTTAGCATGTTAATTCTAATCCTTTCGTTCAAATGGTTGCTTTCCTCGTCTTTGCCCTTGCAAACTAGAACATAGCGTCAGCGCGGTCCAAAGACTGGCCAATGGCATTTTCAAATGATAAACTAGCAAGCAACGTCAGTCGCTTGTCAACCATTATTGATCAAAGATATGTTTTAATGAGCCAGAGCTTTGAAAAGCTGCGTTCACCACTCGCAACTGTGACCAGCAGCATGAAGAGAAGCCTCAAACTATCCACACATTAGGAAAAGTGTCCGTCAGATCTGCATCATGATGAATTGGAGAACTTGAAGTGGAGAGTGCTTCCTGTGTGGCAAAATGTGAAGGATGTTGTCCAGTTCGACATAAAAGTCTTTATTATTGACATCCGAATATTCCTCATGTGTCAGCGGCCAGTGAAGGTCCAGGCAATTGTTCAAGAGTGTTTTCCTGTCTGCAAGCAGTTTGCCAAAGTCAGACAAAAAAACCCAGGTCTTTTTGTGGTGCTTAATTTGTCTGAACCTTTCATGGACACTCAAGCAGTGTCAAAGAGAGAGCAAAAAATGTCCCTCTTGAATTTTTCTTTCAAGCTTCCCCTCACCTCATCTCTGCCCTCGTAACCGAACTGTTTCTTCTTCCGATGAATATGAGTTTCCTTGAACACAGGCTCAACTCCTAAGTTTTCTGCCATTTCTTTGGCAGAAGTGATGGCATCTTCAAATCTGTTGTCTCTGTAGGCCACAGTGAAATCAAGGCACAGCTTCTCATCAAAGTAGTAGCAGTTGTGATATACATTGATTGAGTTTGTAATACCTTCCTTACAATTTTTATTTGGAACAGGATATCATGCCATACCACAATTGATACCAGAAATTTGGAGTCAGCGAACTGGTTTTCCAGGCTTTGTGCCTCACATTGGATTCCAGGTTTTGCTTTACTTGACTGTGCCAGTCCCATCAGGCATCATAAACCGCAGTCACTTGGTACTTTCACTGTCCTCACATTGTCAATGCGGCTCTCCCAGCGAGTCTCACTCAGCAGCTTCATGGTCAGATTTATAACAATGTCCATAAGGATCTTCCACCTGATAGTTGATACTGAAAACAGGATGTATATCCTTTGCAGTACTCTGAAGAGAGATACTGAATCTAAAGAAGATGATGCTGCATTTGACACAAACAGGTTGAGGGAATGGCAGCCACAAACTACAAAGAAAGCTCTTAGATTCAGTTCAAGGATCCTTGCTAGGATGCCACTGTTTCCTCCCTTCAAATTTGAGCCATTGTCACAGCCTTGGCCATGGCAATCCTGAAGCTTTATTTCTTTTCATTCGAAATGTTCAGAAACAGTTTTCTTAGTCCTTTTCCAGTAGAGTCATCCACCGACTGGGAACAGATAAAGTGTTCTTTTACTTGGATACAGTCATCCTCGTTCTCAACAAATCTCACTGTAAATGACATCTTTTCACTGTGATTAATATCTGGAGAGCAGTCCGTTATTACAGCATAGTACTTCACTTCGTCAAGATGCATCAATATGTAATCAAGCACCTTCCTTGCCTTAAAGTCAATCAATTTGTTTTGAATTGTTATGCTGCAGTACTGGTCCATAAATTCTTTACAAACTACTAGACATAGATGTCCACATATGACATCATTGTATTTCCCAAGAAGCTCTACGAAACTCAGGAGATTACTGTTATGTTCAGTGATGAACTTATCGGATGAGCCCTGGAAAGCCAAATAATTCTTTGCAAGGAAGAGAGTATTGGAGATCAGACGCTCAAGCGCGTTCCTTCAGTGCTGGATTTCTACATTAATAATGCACTGGTTTTCTGCATTTATTCAGCTTGAGCCTGGACTCGACCTTCATCCATTTGGAGTAGGCCATAAAATGTCCAGGAGACTTTTCATGTTGCTTCAGAGCATCAGCTAAGTTATTCCAGTAATTGTACCCAGAAAGTGCAAGCAACAATTTGGCATTCTTGTCAAATATTTTGCAACAAAAACAGAACACTTTGCAGTTGATTTCATGTAAACTAGCCAACACTGGTTCAATTTCTCACCATTCTCAAGCACTCTTTTGCAGTGTGACTTTGAGAAGTCTCGCTTCAGTGCATTTACTGGAAATGTCATAGTTCCGATTTTGCCTATCCCATTCAAAATTGTATGACCAATATTGGCAGAGTTTAGAATTGCCGGCCATAAAGCAGCATCTGATGTATCGATTTTTGGTGTGCAATTTTTCTCACTGCTGTTTCTTTCACCATGTGAGGCTGATTATTCTTTATCGTTTCTCTCCTTTTCACATAAACCTGATTATTCTTTGTCATTACTCACCTTTACATGTGAGCCACATTCTTCTTTGTCATCAGTCTCCTTTATGCCACCAGGAAACTGGACAATTCTCCATCTCTTTCCACACATTTCCATTCCTTATCTTCAGGAAAATCTGCTAATTCCTTAATAATAGGATTTCCACCATTTACACTTCACTCCTCAATTTCTTCTGTACTGGGATGATTGCTACTGACTAAATACTGGTCTATGTTGGGGGTTTTTTTTCAGATATTTTCCCATCAGATTTGCCCCTTGCTGCAAACTAGATTGCAATTCAGCTTTTTGCTTCCTGTAACACGCTCATGAAGGCTCCTTCGGGGGCATCTATTATTTTCTATAAGGGAAAACAGACAGTATTAGGGAGAGCAAATATTTATTTTCCACAGCCTTAGAAAATCATCAATCATTATGTGTTAAGCATGGCAAAAGAAGTAACAGTATTTCTTTTATATTGTTGCATAGATAGGGGTTCAATAGCTATTTCTGGCATCTCATTAAATATGTCCTTTATTAGTCGCTACTTACACTGTTCAAGCCTTAAAGCACAAGTACACTTTACACAATAAAACAAGATTCACAATGTTGCAACTGGACTCTCACTTCACTTCAGTTCATTCTTATATCTCACTGACTGTCTGGTGATGCCCCACCCCTTATATACCCTCAAGGGCATGGCTGACAATGTTCTAGGAGGTTCAAGGAAAATGTAGTTCTCAGAAAGTCTGGGAGGTTCCACAAGATTATACAAAGGTCCAGAACATTCTAGGAGGTTAGTGAAAAACGAATCCACATACAGAATACCTGATACATTTTACTTCAAACACTCTATTTTCTCTTTTGTTGCTAATAACAAAAACGGCACCCTGCGCCCCCCAAAGCCCAGCACCCTAGGCGGTCACCTAGGTCACCTGCCCCTAAATCCAGCTCTGTCACCACTGACTTCAGATTTTTGTGCACAAGCAAATGTGTTGCTTGAGAAATCTTTAATTTTCAAATTATATACTATCTGTACTGCCATGCCAGCAGTAATACCATAGAACCTCAGTGTTATGAACACCTCGGGAATGGAAGGCGTTCGTAACTCTGAAATGTTCATAACTCTGAACAAAACATTATGGTTGTTCTTTCAAAAGTTTACAACTGAATACTGTGTTAATACAGCTTTGAAGCTTTACTATGCAGAAGAAAAATGCTGCTTTTAAACCATTTTAATTTAAAAGAAACAAGCACTGAAACGGGTTCCTTACTTTTTCAAATCTTTTTTTTAACCTTTCCCTTTATTTTTTTAGTCATTTATGTTTAACACAGCACTGTACTGTATGTGTTGCTTTTTTTTTTTGTCTCTGCTGCTGCCTGGTTGCATACTTCTGGTTCCAAATAAGATGTGTGGTTGACTGGTCAGTTCATAACTCTGGTATTTGTCACTCTGAAGTTCTACTGTAACACTTTCAGCTTTGATGTATTTGTGGCATGCTTTATAATTTCAAAGCATCAGGAAAAGTTAACTAATTAGGATGGTAATCAGTTAATACCTGGCTGGGATATGTTTCAGGAAGATGCAATTGTTTCCAAAAGTGAAGTTTGTGATAACTGGAATGGGTGATTCATTCCTTCATCAGTACTAAGCCAAAGTTTCAGCACTTTGTTGGGAGACAACAAATAATAAATTCTCCCTGTGTTCTCAATGGATATAGTACTCTTCTTCACTTTCCCAAGCTGCTATATACTATTAGTGTGACTTGTTAAACAACCATTTCTTTCTATGGGAGAAGAAACTGCACTTCATTGGTGGATGAAACATTTCTTGTGATCTACATTTAGATACATGAATGTGTGCGTCTTCCATTGACTCAGCTAGTTCATTGAACAGCAGCAAGTTAAATTTTATAGATGGACAGCCAGGATAAGATACAGCAGTTTCTCTTTTATAATATATTTTATGGATGATGGGAGAAGATAAGCCTAATGAAATTCTGGATGCTAGAATAAGTTGGTCACCAGTATTAATAGTATTACGACATTCTCCGCCCCATAGACAGTACTGCCACTTTTCTTCTTACTTATGAATAGGCTTGACAAATTCAATATTTGTATTATTTTTATAATTTTATTGGATAGCAACAATGTTTATTTTTAAGCACTTTTTAATTTTATCTGTTTAAATTTTCACACTAGTGGTCAATTATGGGGCAGGGTCTTCAGACAATTATTTAGTGACATCATAAACTGAAATATGCAAGTTTAATATTCTTAAATGGAACTCTAATAAGCTCCCAAGCAGCATTTTTCTTACTTTGCCTCTCTGTAAATTTCACTGTAAATCAATGGAAATATTTTTTCATCAGTTTGGGTGTGTATGGGGAAATGTTTATTGCCATTTACTAAAAAAAAAATCTCATTCTTCCAAGCCTATTTATGTAGGAAAACTTAGTGGAGTAGAAAGAGAATTTGAAGAAGATCACGGCTCCACTCCAGATTTCTGATCCACTCACAATATAGAAGAGCTGCTCATGCTGTTTCTGAACTGCTGGGTCTGCTGCAGCAGTTATGCTTTTAATCGGTACCTCAGTTTCACTCAGTACAGAGGTGCAGGCATCAGGGAGCGAAAGTATAAAAGCTGAGACCAAACGGTGAAAGGGGCATTATGAAGGGGGAATGAGGAATGGTCTGATGGGGAAAGAGAACAAGAGTGACAGGAGGCAGAAAGGGAGAGGAGAAGGGAAGGCAGAGTGAAATTCAAAGGAGGAGATAGTGGGAAAGAGAGCAAATGATGAAAAGGAGAAAGCACGTAGTGTTATCCTGAGGAAAGGGGTGAGAGAGAGAAGATTAAGACAAGTTAGGGGTATTGACATCAGAGTCACAAGATCAGAACACAAGCAGAGAATCATAATAGGAGAAAAGCGCGGGGGTGGGGGGAGGGAAAGAGAAGGAGAGATAGAAAACTTGTTCATGTAGAAAATTGTTAGATACAGATAGGAGGAACTAGCTCCGGAAGTTATTTCCGAAGTTGGGAAGTATACTCAGTGAAACTGAAGAAAGGAAAGAAAACTGGGGGGAAATACCGTGGGAAAAAAGAGAGGTTACCATGTTAAAATGCTTGTAGTCTTACATCCATTTTTTAAGTTATCTGAAGCAGGTCCAACCTCCATACCCAACCTGGATCTCTGATGGAAAGTCTCCATGCAATTTAGTTTCCCCTCTTCAGAACTCTTGGGCCTCTTCCTTCCCCCAGCATTTTATTCTGAGTTTCTTATACTGCTAGTAAATTCCTACAGCTCCTCATCAGTGTTTTTTCACTGGACCTTATGGAGGCTAATGAGTTTTTAACATCCCCTCCCTCAAGCTTATATTTATTGCATCATATAGAGACTCTGCACTTCCCTAATTATCAGAATATCTTGGAGTGAAGAGAATGGATGTATCAGCAGGAAAAGATAATTTTGCTGCTGTAAATTGTTACCTTGGGAAGCTTGCTCAATGGGACAAACTCATGAAATCTTGACACCTGTGTTATAAGCAAATACCATTCTACATTCTGAGGTAAAGTTGTGACATATGTTGTATGAGGACATTACGTGGGCCCCAAACGTAATTTTAGTTTCAGTTAAATTTAATTCCAAATTGAGTTACAGAAAATCGGATCATCTCTCCAAAATCAGGGTGTTGATTTTCATTCTCTGGGTTTCTCTCTCTCTCTTTCACACACCCACACCTATGACACTCAGTCTCTCTTTCATCCATAACCTGCTATTTTCCCATTTAAAAAAGAAACAAACACTATTCCCATTAAATTATGTGGTTTTCTTTCCTTTTAGAAAAAAAGTAATGTTATCTCAAAACTTTTCATTAATCTATTTAAGATCCTCAATAAGTAACAAGGCATGTGCAGACTTTGGTTTTCAACTATATTGTTTTTAGATATATTTATGCAATTTTAGTTGTCCCCTTCCCTTTTTAAAAAACTTACCTGTCAAGCGTAAGTAAATCCAGAAATCTTTCTTTCCCTAGCAACTAGTCCTGGCATCACTAACGCTTGGAACAAGAGGAATAAAGACGTTCAGCACTGGTCTACATGGCGACTTGCTACATGGCAAGCCCTGGTCTGTGGTACACCAGTTTACCATGAAATAACTCACAGTGTGGACCTTGCTACAGCACAGTGAAAGCCCTGGTTTGCCACACAGTAATTTACCATACTGACAACCCTTAGTTTGGCAGTGACTTAGGTAGGAAATATTTGCCCCTCATCAATGAATCTTCTCAGTGCTTTCTAAATATAGTAACATTGTGCCTTTTTAAAAAAAAGTATGCAGCATTTGAGTGTCAGTTTGATGGGAGTAGGGTTCCCGTTAGAATTGGGCATTCCTGTTGTACACAATGAAGGATCTAAGTGCAGTGGTTTCCTGTGTTATATGTTGTTGGGTGTGTCAGAACTTAGCAGGGTCATATTGATGAATATAGAAGTTACACTGTGGCAATCATAAGGATTATCCAAGAATCCTGAATGGTTTAACTCCCATGGAATCCTCCCATCAACCGCCCCCCCCCCACACACCCTATTGTTTTAGAAAAGAAAATGTGCTCCCTGAAACGTCAAAGTCCAGGGGAAGGGTGGAGAGCTTGTCTTTGTCTGGCCAATGGAGCGGAGTGGGGGGACAAAGAGGTCCTGGCTCCTTTAAGGGTTCCTATACTCTGATTTATTGCCAAGTAGTTCCCAGCTGAGTTAATACATTTACATCCTAATTATGCTAATCCTTTGCATCTTGGTTTTCTCCCCGTGTGACAGGGATAATAGAATAATTTACTTTAAAGATGTTGTAATATGGAGACACTATAGTGTGTTCAAGGTGAGGATTTACACATGTATTGACTCTTAAATGAACAGCTTTCCTGACGTCTTGCATATTAATAATAACACCTGAAGCCAAACCCATCCCTGATTTCAGTGGAGTTCACTAAGGGATAAGGTTGGCTTCTCCTTACCAAAGCTCTACTACAAAGCACTGGCTACACAAAAAACAGACTTACATAGACACTCTGAGCTAGGAGAATGGAGAAAGTAGTGAAGGAGGAGACAGACTTATGCTACAACCACAGCTACCAGTCTGTAACTCTGTTTAAGCCCCAGAACTTGTCCAGCAAGGCTTTTCACAGCTTGCACAAATATGAGGGTAAATTTAAATTGTCGTTTACTGTTTTTCCTCTCTGCTAAACATTTGTTTCAATGCAACTATAATTGACCTTAGTACTGCAGGATAGGGGCTGCATGACTGGTTTTCCCAAATGAAGAGAAAGACTTTACCTTCACAGAATGAAGAGAAAAGAAGTGGAGTTAATTGGTCCACAGGTACCAACACCATTCCTGAGTTCTAACTGTTAATTTTATGTTAGCACTGATCACCATTGACCCTAAGAACTCTGGAATGATATTGGTACCTACTGTTACAGGGATGAATTGGGACATTGTGGTTCGAGGGAGGGATGAGGAGCATAAAGTCCAGTCCCATCCACACACCTGTGTTGGGGCATTTCCAAATCATGTCCTATGTAAGTATGGGTCCAGTATCCCTTCCCAGGCCCTACAACCATTGCTGCCAAGTGTGTCTATCTTTTGGGGAGTGGCATGGAATTCACCTGACTCCATACACCTGTATGAGCACTCTCCCCACTCCACATATGGGTACCATAAGAGTTCAGAAATACAAAGGGTCTTGGATGATCCCTCCAAATGGTAAATTTCCCATGAGCCAAATAACTATATTGGATATAAGACACATGCTGTTTGGTGACAATTTTAAAACATGCCAAGCTAATATTTGATACATATAAAAAGTTAATTGTTCTGAGGAACATAATTCAGGTTGCAGTTTTGGTACATTGACAAGAACTGATCATTTCTATTATTCAAAAAACTAGCCAGAAGGCATTAGAAAAATGTAGCAGAGCTGGATTGTACCCAGAAAAAGCAGGTCAAGCTAATTAAAGTTGTTCACTAGCTACATATTTTAATTAGGTTGATAAAAAGAGAGGAACAGATTTTCTTTATTTAGAGGAGTTTTTTTGACTTAAGAGTGAGAGGCAATCTTGTTTTCTAAAAATACTTTAATAATTAAAAAATGTTTATAAATGGATTTGTCATCTGAGATGCTAAAATATGAGACTTCACCTTTGTTTGTTTTTCTATTAGAAGCTATTTCATTTCCAACCTCTGCTGAAAAGAGTGTGCAAATTGGTCACTATGCATACACTTTCTACAACTTCTCATGGACCCAAAAGCTTTGATCATATACTCACCTACAAGATTACCCAAAACCTTTGACATCCAATTTGATGATTACCCTGCATAATATGTTCCAGGAAGCACTCTTCTAAAAGGTCCACTATATATTTATCTGAAAGTAAAAGTGTGTTGTCAACATGACAGCCAGCTCTTCCTCTGCCTGCACTTGTTGGGGCCCTGGCCAAACAGGCACCCAGACCCTGGAGGCTTCTACCCAAGGCTTTGTTTGACTTGCTGGGATTGCAGCCTTCATGTCCATGCTGAAGCAAGTGAAGCTGGAGGAATCAACCAGTGTGAGAGGTGTCTGTTGGTAGAGTCCCTCAGGAAGCGGGTAAGAGCTGCAGGAGGAGGTGGCTCATCTATATAGCATCCAAGAGCACAAAAACTTCATCAGAAAAATATCCTGGACATCACCATGTATGCAGGATGCTAACTGATAGATGCTAACTATAGCAGCACCAGGCAAGGAAGGAAAACTGGCTGCTGGCCAACTCGGGCAATAGACAGTGCTGCACCCTCCACCCAGGTCTCCTGTCCATTGAGGTCAAGAATCAATATGTTGTTGTGGTAAAAGGAGGAGAGGCACAGACCCCAATGGCTGAGGAAAAGAATAATTTACCATACCACAGAGGAGAGATATAGAGAGGTGGCAGTCAGGGCCTTCCTTCTGAGGGGGATGGAGGCATTTGTTTGATGACCTTAACTGATGTCTAAGGAGGTGTGCTGCCTGCCTGGATCCTGCATCTGAGATATCACAGAAAGGTTGCTAAAGCTTATCCATCCCTCTGACCCCGTACTCCATGTTGCTCATCCATGTGGGAACTAATAATACTGCTAGTTATGACCCTGAGCAGATCAGCAGTGATTATAGGGCTCTGGGCTAAGGAGATGGGGGTGCAGGCAGTGTTCTTGTCCCAGTTGAAGGTAAGCTGAAGGTCCAGGCAAGGACACACATCCTGGAGATGAATGCATGGCTGAGCAGATGATGTTGATGGGAGGGCTTTGACTTCCTTGACCATGGGATGTTGGTCCAGAAAAGAGGAGCATTACTGGGAAGAGAGGGGTTCACCAGACCAAGAAGGGGAAGAGCATGTTTGGACACTGACTTGACACCTAGTGAGCAGAGCTTTAAATTAGATTCAAAGGGGGCAGGTGACAAAAGCTGACAGGTACGTATAAAAAGATGACCTTTACAGCTGGGTAGATGTTGGGGGGAAGTTACAATAGGGTCATAGGAGAAAAAAAAGATGCAAAACAGTGGAGAATCTACTCAACATAATAAATGTCTGCACACAAATGCAAGTATTATAAGGAATAAACAGGAAGAAAGTAAGTTAAATTATGACTTAACTGGCATCAGTGAAACTTAGTGGGATAATTGTCATTACTGAAATATTGGTATAAAGGGGTACAGCTTGTTCAGAAATAAAGGAAGGAAGTATTGCATTATACATCAAGAATATATACACTTGTTCTAAGGTCCAGAAGGAGGTGAGAGACCATTTGAAAGTCTCTGGGTGAAGATAAAAGGGGAAAAAAACAAGGGCAATTTCATGGCAGGGCTCTAATGTAGACCACCAAATCAGGAGGAGGTGGTTGAGACAGTTCTGGAATAAATAACAAATATCCAAAACACAAGACATGTTAATAATGGGGGATTTAAAACTATGCAGACATCTGTTAGGAAAATAAAAATGTCCAGTAAATTCTTTGAATATTCTGGGGACAACCTCCACCTTCTGAAAATAAGATGAAATAACCAGGGGACAACCATTTTAGACTTCATTCTGACTAACAGGGAGGAATTGGTTGCAAATCTGAGGGTGGAAGGAAACTTGAGCGAAAGTGATCACAAAATGATAATTTTCTTGATTCTAAGTAAAGGGAAGGAGTAAGAGCAGCGGAATAAGGACAATGGATTTCAAAAATGCAGACAAACTCAGAAACCTGGTCAGTATTTTCTTGTGGGGAGAAAATCTAAGGGAAAAAGGAGTTCAGGATTGCTGGCAGTTTCTCAAAAAGACAATATTAAAGGTGCAACAGCAAAGTATCTTGATAGGAAGGACAGATAGGAAACATGGTAAGGGGCCAAGATGGCTCCATCAGGAGCTCTGTAATCACCTGGTGACCAAAAAGGAATTGTAAAAGAAGAAGAAACATGGACAAGTTGCTAAGGATAAATAGAAAAGAATGGGACAAAAGTAAGAAAAGCTAAGGCACAGAATGATTTACACCTAGCAAGGGACATAAAAGGCAATAAGAAGAGGTCCTATAAATTCATTAGGAGCAACAGGCTTAATACGAAGGAGCGCTAATAATGGATGACTTTTAGAAGGCTGAAGTGTTTAATGACTATACCTTAATGACTTCTCTAAAAGAGAGAAATATGATCAGATACTTAACACAATTAATATTAACAACAAGAGGGAAGTAACACAAGCCAGAATATGGAAAGAATAAGTTAAGGTATATTTAAATAAATTAGTGGTATTCAAGTTGACAGGGACTGATGAAATTTATTGTAGGATGCTTAAGAAACTAGCTGTAGCAATCTCAAAACTGTTAGCAATTATCTTTGAGAACTCATAGAGAACAGATGAGCTCCTAGAGGAATGGAGAAGGGCAAACATAGTACAATGTTCACAAATAGTAGCAAAGAGGACACAGGGAATTATAGACCAGTCAGCATACTATACGTGGAAAGCTACAGGAATAAATTATCAATCAATCAGTTTGTAAGAACCTAAAGGATAACAGGGTTATAAGCTGTCATAAATATAAAGGGAAGGGTAACCACCTTTCTGTATACAGTGCTATAAAATCCCTTCTGGTCAGAGGCAACATCCTGTTACCTGTAAAGGGTTAAGAAGCTCAGCTAACCTGGCTGGCACCTGACCCAAAATGACCAATGAGGGGACAATATACTTTCAAATCTGGAGGCGGGGGGAAGGTTTTTGTCTGTCTGTCTGATACCTTTGCTGGGAACAGATCGAGGATGCAAGCTCTCCAACTCCTGTAGAGTTAGTTCGTAATCTGGCTAGAAAATGCGTTAGGTTTTCTTTGTTTTTTGGCTTGTAAATTTGCTGTGCTGAAGGTAACGTGTATTCCTGTTTTTGTGTCTTTTTGTAACTTAAGGTTTTGCCTAGAGGGATTCTCTATGTTTTGAATCTGACTTCCTGTGAGATTATCTTCCATTCTAAGCTTACAGAGTTGTTCTCTTATCTTTTTGTTTGTTTGTTTGTTCTTCTAATAAAGTTCTGATTTTTAAGAATCTGATTGGGTTTTTTGGGTCTTAAAAATCCAAGGGGTTTATGCTCATCTTGTTTACTCTCAAGCCTCCCCAGGAAAGGGGGTGTAAGGGCTTGGAGGGATATTTTGGGGAAAGACGTCTCCAAGTGGTCTCTTCCCGTATTCTTTATTAAATCGCTTGGCTGTGGCAGCGTACCAGCTTTTTAACCTAAGCTGGTTCCCAAGGCAAGAAAAAAAATTGTGCCTTGGGGAAGTTTTAACCTAAGCTGGTAAGAATAAGCTTAGGGGGTCTTTCATGCAGGTCCCCACATCTGTACCCTAGAGTTCAGAGTGGTGAAGGAACCCTGACATAAGTAATATTCCACATGGATTTGTCAAGAACAAATGATACCAAAACAAACAAATGTCCCTCATTGATAGAGTTACTGGCATGGTGCATAGGGAGGAAGCTGTAAAATGTGATACGTCTTGGTTTTTAGTAAGGCTTTTGACACAGTCCCACCTGACATTCTCATAAACAAAATAGGGAAACATACAGATGAAATTACATTCTTTCAACCAGTTGTGAACCCACTTTATAGTACTCAAAAAGTGACCACAATGATTCACAGTCAAACTGGGAGGACCTATCTACTGGGGTTTCACAGGGGTCAGTCCTGATTCCAGTAGTATTTACATTAATGACTTGAATAATGGAGCAGAAATTATACTTATAAAGTTTGTGGATGACGACAAGCTGGGAATCACAAGCACTTTGGGGGACAGGATTAAAATTCAAAATTTCCTTGATAAATTGGAGAAATAGTCTGAATTCAGCAAGATGAAAATCAATAATGACAAGTGCAAAGTACTTCACTTAGGAAGAAAAAATCCAATGCACAGCTACAAAATGAGGAATAACTAGCTGGGTGGTAGTACTGCAGAAAAGGATCTGGGGTTATGGTGGGTCACAGATTGAGCAAGCCAATAGTGTGATGCAGGTGCAAAAAAGGCTAATATTCTGAGATGTATTAACAGGAGTTTAATTTGTAAGACATAGGAGGTAATTGCCCCACTGTACTTGGCACTGATGAGGCCACAGCTGGAATACTGTATACCGTTCTGGGCACCACACCCTAAGAAAGATGTGAATAAGTTGGAGAGAAACAGGAGAAGAGCAACACAAATGATGCACGGTTTAGAAAAGGAAGATTTACAAAACTGAGCATGTTTAGTCTTGAGAAAAGAAGACTGAGGGGGCACTCGATAGTCTTTCAGTATGTTAAGGGTGGTCATGAAGAGGATGGTCATCAATTGTTCCCCATGTCCACTGAAAGCAAGACAAGAAGTAAAGGGCTTAATCTGCAGCAAGGGAGATTGAGGTTAGGTATTAGGAAAAACTTTCTAACTATAAGGATAGTTAAGTACTGGAATAGGTGTCCCGGGGAGGTTCTGCAATCCTATCTCTAAAGGTTGAAAGAACAAGTCGGACAAACACCTGTAAGGGATGGTCTAGGTACACTTCATCTCAGTGCAGGATTCTAGACTAGGTGATCTCGAGGTCACTTCTATTCCTACAGTCCTACGATTTTGTGATTCAGAATATTAACAGCAGCAGTCAGGATATACATCAACACACTAAGGTTTACAAAATTGTTGTAATTGCAATGTGTCTAACCAAGTTACAAGAAATGCAAAATATGGAAGAAATTATAGGGCATGTTAAACAGCTCCAAAACTAGTTTGTAGATCAAGGGACTTCACCCAACGAGCTACTTGAAACCCACAAATAAACTAAGGCAAACAGCAATGACCTCCAGCTATAACTGCACTCTAACTAAAATGAGATTGCTCTCTCATTTACAAAATGAACAAATACCCCCGCTTACTTGTCTCCACATAACAAGTCTGCCCCAAATACGTCTACACCTAGCCATGTATAAAATCTCTTTATTAAGTACTTTTGGAAATATCACCATCTACCACTATTTGTACTTATATTTGTAAGTCACAATGCTGCAGATTTGTGTACAATATCTCACTCTGTACCTTTATGCATACAATACTGCACCAATAATCTCTGTTCTTACTTGAACACAAACCTTGAGCTAAAACCTGTCTTTCTATCATATTTTACATAGATATGCCTACAAAATGGAGTTTAAAAGAGGTTTACTTTGCCAAACAGACTGTACAAAGTTAGACTATAATGAGCCCTTTACACATGACTTTCCCCACTTCTGCCTTTAAGGATTTTCATTTTTCCAGGCTGACAATCCTAGTTTCGGCTTCATGGGCATGAAGTTGTTTCTTCGCTTAGTAAGAGGCATAAGTCCCCTAAGAAAATCTGGCAAATATATTTCCTTTATTTCTGTAAAGATGCCAACACGTTACAGGCACAGCATATACATTATTTTGACTCAATATATTTTACTTAAAATTTAAAAAGATTGATCAAGCCAAAAACATTAATTGCCCCAAGAGCAGCAGCTACTGTAAGTCTGACACAGGCGAGAGAACAAGCATGCCAGTCTCTTCCTCCCATATTCAACTCAAGCCAGAGCCTGCTAGCCAACTGGCATTGTTATGGGGCCTGAGCCCACCAATGCCCTAGAGCGACTGTGTACACAGCCACTACTAACCAGGGTCTACTCGTGCACACACAACCATACATTACAGACCAATACAACCTGATCAGCAAATACTCAGAATTGTTCATAATTATTCTGTACATTTTTTTAAAAGAATAAAGGGCAGGAAGGATTAGATAATGAACTCAGGGGAACACACTTGCTTAGGGACTTGCTGAGGCAAGGAGACAAACAGGCTAAATTCACATAAACTATTTATTTTGAATTATTCCCTAATCTCTTCCCAATAGTTGGGAATCATTGGGAGTTTTCAAGCAGTCCCTATGGTGCACAGACCGGCTGCAAAACTTTTGACAATTCTGCTAGTCTCAATAAGTTACACTGCTAGTATTTAAGATAGATAGATTTCAGTAGCACCCAAAGACCCTAGTCAGGAGCAGGGCCCCACTGTGCTGGGTGTGGTGAAAATACATGGCATGACATAGTACCTGCCCTAAAGAGTTGGAATGTAATAACCAAAACAGACAGCACACACAGAAAAGTCTATGATTCTCCCTCCACCTGCCCACCACCATTATTTTAATTTCTCCAAACCCACTCTCTCCCTCAACCCAAATATTGGTATCCTAACCGGCTGGGCATTGCTGACCCAAAGGGCTCTCTTTCACCCTTCCTGCCCATCAGAAACAGCTCTGGCTCATCTGGAGGGGACTAAAATAGAATGTAAATGATAGACTAGCTAAAGGCTTGCACCCCTAGCAGTTCTTAAGCGGTATGGGGCCACATGCCTGGTCCCAGCTATTGCCCTTTGGTGTTTGGTGATGGCTTTTTCTAGCTCTCTCACTGCCCTCCGATGGAAGGCTTGTTCCTAGTATGTTCATTTGGGGGACTCTCCTAGCCCTCTCTGTTTCTCACTGCTATGTGGGGGGGGCAGCTCAGAGTGGAGTCCACAGCAGGAGTAAAGATAGGAGATTTTCATGACAAACCTCTGTTGGCACTACCACCCCTTCATAGTGTGGTATGACAGTGGCTCCCAATCATGCTCCTTCCCCCAATATTTGAAAGTCGTAGATTAATTTGCAGGGTCTGAACATTTGATTACTGTGTGAACTTCAATAATTAAATCACCCAGTAATTAAATCAGTTTAATAACAACATTAGTTATGCAATATGCACATCACTATCTACAGTTTCTAAAAATATCTGGGTAGTTTATTAGAAAAAGTAATTTCATTACTTTGTAATGGAACTTCTTGCTCAGATTCCCAAGAATTATTTCAATTTACCAAAAGCAAGTTGAAAATGGACAAAGCCTTTCATCAATTTAAGTAGAGCCCATTTTAAAAAGAAACATTTCCCCTTAAAATGCAATGTTTCTAGTGATTAACTGCTGTTGAATTATATAAGTCCCTTTCTGAATCTAGCCCACAACCTTGAATTGGCAATCTAGAAAGTGTGTGTTCTGGAGACATTTTACAACTCAATCTTACAGACCCAAAAGGTCTGAATCATTCACATTAAAGACGTGGTGTGTTCAGATTGAGGCTTTTGGTTTGGGCCTAACTATCCAGTGACTTAGGGCCATTTCTAGTTCAGATAATTACCATGCAACTTATTTGTTTGGTTCACATTGTTTACTATAATTTCAGTGTCTAATAATATTGCCACCAGCAAGAACTATGAGCACTGCAAGATGATTTCAGTGACTGTTCATTTACATTTTTGGCACCCTTTTAGTGCCACTTTATGCAATGTTTGCTTGCTTCTGTATTAGCATTTATACACTAGTAGGGGGCCTGTCCCACCTTCCAGTGCACCTATATAGAATGCAGCCATGACTTGAGGAGCGCATGAGGAGGGGATATGCTGATTAGTCCTGCCATCAAAGCTCACAGCCTGAGAGGGAGCATATCAGGGTGAAACCATGCTCCCCTGTCCGTATGCACCAGCAGAAGTACTGTGGAGAGAGTGTTAGCTACACCTTTGAACAGTCATAGTGAGTCTTGTTACTTACTTCAGAACCTAGCAGACTATGACATGATAATGCTTCCAGACTATACCATGCCCTTCATCTTCCCCTGCATTGCTTTGTCTCATAAAAGGCGTAATGCAGCCCATAGTCTTGTGTGGAATACAATACCTCATAAAAAGCAAAGCCTGCAATGGTAATGTTTGAAATGCTTTATGCATAAGATGAATGATTTATCCCTTTTGTGACAAAAGTAATGGAGGGATATAAATGTTTAGAAAAATAGTTTCTCTGGATCCTTGAACAATCCTGCCTGACCTTTCTCTAATAGTTTTAAATCCACTATTACAATAAGCTATTTTGTAAAAAAAAAAAAAAAAAAAAAAAAAAACCACAAACCCCCCTGTCCTATCCCCCATTCATAATCACAAATAAATCTCTTGCATAGAGGAAAAATACTCAAGCCTAAAAAGATGAACTTTTAGGAATTCTAGATAAACCACTTCAAACAGGTTGCTGAATGATTGAAAAGGGGGTTTAATCTACATTGGAAAATTTATTGACAAAGATTCTGCATTCCTCATTTCCCAGGACTCACACTGATTTGAGGATAAGGCTGATAAGGCCCAAAGTATTTTGTTCTTAAAATTTACAATGCTAAATTTATTGAAGATAGACAAATAAATTACTATTGTACGTCTTATTGTCCATGTGACTATCCTCTCTTATCCCTATGGCATCCACTACTGTTCCTTGCCTACTTACGGTAATTGTCAATCAAACCAAGACAGTTAAATCGCTCTTCTTAATAATTAGAATTAATTCATTAATGTTTGTGCAGCTCTCTGAAAATGTAAAGTGCTATGGAAGTGCTAAGAAACAATAGTATCAGTAGTATCATGCCTTTAGAACTTCCATGAGATTTTTAATAAATATTATCTATAATAGTTAAATACATTACCATTATTTAGGACAGTTTAAGAGAAACAATTCTCCACCATTGGCCGTTTTAGCACACAAAGGGCTCAGGCATCTATCACAGTGCTCTGAGCAAGATTAGACAACATGATGGCAATAAACTGAGTACTGTCCACAGTACAGCTTCCCATATAGTTATGGCTGGAGAAGCTGCACTAGTAGAGAATTACGTATCAGAATTTTCCCAGTATAAACACACCATAAATACTTAGGATCTGCTCTTTGTGCTAGACATCAGCAACTATATCTGAAAACAATGGAAGCTGCAAGTGTTCTGCACCTCTTAAATTCAGATTCTAAAAGAGAATAGTTTATGAACCAGAGGCCAATTGAAAGTGGATGGCTGCTATATATAAATAGATTCACGTCTGGTAGAACTAGACATAAGGAGAAAACAGAGAAGGACCTAGAAAGGTTCCCCTGCTTGTCACAGGACAAACAGACCTCTATAAAATGAAGCAGGATCCAGTGCACATGTGACCGATTACCTGTTACTGTCTCCCTCTTTATAAGGCCCAGGTGCCTACTTTAAAGTCCATTTGGGCAGCAGGTACTCAGTCACAGGTGCACTGGACCCTGCTTCCTCTTAAAGGGGACTGTCAGTCAGTGACACTGCTTAACGAGTGTGTGACCATTTAAAAAACATACATGTTTGGGAAGCTAAAGAGATAAAATAACATGCTTACTTGCCTATAAGGTCATTATTATCTGTGAATTTTCTCTCAAGTAGGATCTGTTTCTTACTACTGTAGAACTTCAGAGTTACGAACACCTCAGGAATGGGGGTTGTTCATAAATCTGAAAAGTTCCTAACTCTAAACAAAATGTTATGGTTGTTCTTTCAAAGGTTTACAACTGAACATTGTCTTAATACAGCTTTGAAACTTTACTATGCAGAAGAAAAATGCTGCTTTCCCTTTACTTCTTTAGCAGTTTATGTTTAACACAATACTGTATTAGCCCCCCCCCCCCCCCCCCCGCTGCTGCCTGATTCCAAATGAGGTGTGTAGTTGACTGGTCAGTTCATAACTCTGGTGTTCATAACTCTGAGATGTTCTTACAGTGTCTAGCAAAGAGATCTTAGTTTGGGGCCTCTAGGTGTTACTGTAACAAAAATGAAAAAATATCACCTTTACTGTATTATACAAAGTCTCTCTTTGCATACTATTGTAGAAGAAGGAAGATTTTCTTCTGAAAAGCCCAAAACTGTCTGTGATATAACTTTCCAGGCCTCACTAACCTTTACACTTTGCTCTGTTCCCTATCATGCTAGTCTACAGTCTCTTAGATTTACCTTTCTTGCCTTTTTTTTTCCTTCCTCATTTTTTCTGGAACTAACAATAAGAGGCAAAAAGAGGGTAGCACTTCCAATGTGGTAATTTAGCTCTGAGAGGGAAAGGTAGACCTGGTGTAAATTTTTTTGTGCAATTAAACAACCTGTTTGGAGCTGGAAAATTGCAGTATGATACTGAAAAGTGCTGAAACTGTAAACATATAGCCCCTGCAATTTCTAACAGTCTTTACAATGACTCTAGCCTAGGACAGGGATGGGCAACTTTAAGGTAGTTGGGGGCTCTAAAACCCACTAAAGCTTCTTGGTGGGCCATACTTTTTTTTTTTTTTTTTAGAGGCTAGACATTGTGTAACTCGACTGTTTTCTACAAGGAAGCATGTTAACATACAATTAACTGTATATTAACAGTGTGAAATTAAGTGCTCTCAATATAAAACCCCCAACAGCACAACCTTTAAATAATAAACATTTAAACATAAGTGTTTCACTTGCCTTTTTGCAGTGTTCAGAAGAGAAGGAAATTAATAAATATATGAGTAAACATATTTAAAAACATTTTAAAAAATTCTTCACATATTTTTTCTCTGCTGCTCGCAGGCTCTGCATCGCTGTCTTCCAGTCAAGACTCTGACATGTACAATACCGAGGGACTCATTTTTAGTAAATTCATAGATGATGGAAATTTCATTGACCACCAACCTTACATTAATCAGCATGAACCAAAGACTGCTCTGTACATATCCATTTGGGCAGGAAAATGTTTGGATCAGAAGGACACCTTTGTTCTGAAAGCTTATCTCTTCTAATTTATTGTGATCCAAATAAAGGAATCACATTTTAATTGATTTATGGATAGATGAGATAATTATACATTGTGATGAACAAATACTGAATTAAAACATTCTTGCACTTATTTGCTGAAAATAAATCAGTGAGATTGGGAAAAGAAAAAAAAAACATATATACCAGTATGTAGGTTTTTTTCTTTCTGAAATCATTAACGCACCATAACATGAGAAATATTTAACTTCTTGCAGTCCATATACATTGTCATTATATACCTGTATAAAAACAAGTGATTAACCAAGCAATATGAACTGACTAAAGAATGGAATATAATTAGTACAATTTAGTAAAAAAAAGAAAAGAAGAAGAAGCAGCAGCATGAAAATACATAAAATAAACTTATGCAACCTGGCTCTGCTTTTTCCTCTAATTTATCCCAGAAGACTGGTGTTTTCTCGATCTTGAGAGTCTAGCATTCTTGGTTCTTCTCTTCTTTCCCCCCTCATTCTGATATTTCTATTCTTTCCTCCACCCCTTCTTTCCCCCCCCCCCAAGTCATTTTTTTAAACCTGTGTTGCTAAAATACACTTATAGCTAATGTTCTCTTCAAATCATTCCTTTGGCAACAAATTTTTTGTGAACCAAGCTTAGTGGAAAATATCAATTCTCCTCAAGGAGCTCTAAGTGAATTTTGATTAAATAGAAGAACCAAACAAAGTAATTAAAGACAGTTTTTTAAAAGGGTATCATCCCAGAGTCCAAAGCTTGCTTTCATTTAATTGCCTTTAAATTATTTCTGTTACCCTATTGCTATAGGGATTTATGTTTCTAATTCTAAATTAAAAAGTAATTAAAAACACTTATCTAGTATCGGCACGTCACATTCTGTTTCAGAGAATGCAAAATACAATAAATAAAATAGAGACAAACTGAGAAAAAGCAGAGGCAAAACAGTTTGGTAATTCTTTAATCAGTATTGCATGGAATTAAAAGGGGATTCATGGTTAGTTCTAAGGGAAACTCCATATGGTGGGCAAGCTCTGAGATGAAATGTTTTACCCCTATGCTACTCCCTAGGAACCTCCAGGTATTAAAAAAGCTGAAACTTACTCCCAGAGCTCTCCAGCTGCAACATACATTTTGGAGAGCTTTGTAGCCTCTCTCTTCTCCAAGACCTCTTTACACTTGAAAAACATATCACCATATAGATAAACTTCATTAAACATACATGTCCACACTGGGTGAACACCTACGCAGAACTAAAACTTGTCAACGCTTGTCCCGGCCTATAACAGCCAAGGTGAATTTTCAAGGAGCAGATTATCTATGTTGGTTCTTCCAAAATCACAGAGAGAAGTCAGAAGATATCTTTCTAAGATATTTAAGACACTTGGGGATTTTTTCCCCTGATTCCCTCTGCCTCTTCCATTCTAGTCACTGTTATTAATTTTTCCTGTTCACATCCCTCACTAACTCCACCCAGTGGTACCTCAATAGCCAATCCACTCCCATCAAAGTCTATGTCTACACTAGCACTTTTGTTGGTAAAACTTTCGTTGGTCAGGGGTGTGAAAAAACACACTCCTGAGTGACATAAGTTACACCAACAGACGCACCGGTGCAGACAGTGCTATGTTGGCGGAAGATGCTCTCCTGCTGACTAGCTATTGCTGCTCTTTGGGGGTGGTTTAATTATGCTGACGGGAGAGCTCTCTCCTGTCGGCATACAGTGGATACATGGGCGACCTTACAGCAATGCATCTGCATCGGTACAGCTATGTCACTGTAAGGTCTCTAGCGTAGAAACAGTCTAAATCTTTGCTTGTTTCTTTCGAGTATGTGCAAAACTGCCTCTAGTCTAGATACAGGTATGGAGATTCCCTTTTTTGTTGAGTCACAAAACCCATGACAAAGGACAACAATATGAACAAAAACCATTTTATATTTGAAAGTAGCCTTCTGTGAGCCTGAGAGCAGACAAACAGATAGCTGGAAAACCATATGTATATAGACAGCCAGGAGCATTTGTGTTTACTAGAGCTTGGTTCTCTGGTAAACAGCTTGCTGCAGCTCTAATTAGAATGCATTGAAATGAAAGATATCTAATTAACCTTGACCTAGTCTACGGTGCACCAGCAGAAGAGAATCCAAGCTTTCAAGCTCTTGCATTATACATTCCAGTGATGTGAAACAAGAAACGTTTTCTGATGTGACCTTGTCTTTTCTTTACTATAAAATAATTATATAAAAGGTCTGTTTTCTGAGCATATTATTAAAGTGAAAGGACTACACTTAAAGTCAATTCAATTACTTCATTTTTAGACTTACGCCTCTTATTAAGGAAACAGCCATTGGCATATATAAATGAATACTGCATAATACATGAAGCATAGTGCTAAACACACCTGTCCATAAGAAAAGTACTTTCTTAGTGTAGGGAGAAAAAAAGAATAATTCATATACACACATGTGACATCACATTCATGACATTCAAGACATTATATCAGACCTGCATACTTTTTTTCATGAAAAATCTTTTTTCACTGAAAAATGGAGATTTGGGTTGACCAAAACAATTTGTGAATTTGAGTCAATTTTGGAGAAGTGTTTTGGTTAAAAAAAGAAAAGTTTTGGAAGTGTCAGTGGTTTGTTTCAGCATTTCTGAAACAGTTGTCAACAAGTTTTGATTTTTGGGAAAGTTTTGTTTTGCTTTGGAATTTTCTCAATTTTATTTTTAAAAAAAGTATAAATGTTTTAAAAACCTCACAATTGAAACAATGCTTAGTTTCAGGTCAATCCAAAATAATTTTTTGGCATATTTTTTGTGAAAAAATTTGGAAAAGTTTTCACTTCAGGTCAACATGAATTTAATTTATTTATTTATTTGGACATGGACCCAAACTGAATATTCAGTTATTCAGACAGCCCTACTTACACCAATAAAGTTACACCTGTGTGAAACTAGTGCACTGGAATGGGGAACCAGGTTCTTATGATTTTGATCACTTTGCCTCTTCTGCAGAGTAGAGATTAAGGAATTTATTGTGTTATAACCTACAGCCTATTTTGCTGGTGGTGTCCAAGTCTACCACCTACCCAGGTGTGAAAAACGAGTATGGAGACAATAGGATTTACTCCTCACACATAGAATACTAAGGTCCAGATCCACAAAGGTATTTAGCTCCTAACCTCCACGGATTTCAGCCTAAGTTAGGAGCCTAAATATCTTTGTGGATCTGGGCCTAAATTGCTTCAGCTGATTCTAAGTTTAACAAATAGGGAGGCATGAGTTACATTGTTGCAAAAAAAGTATATTAGTGTGAAAGATACATTAGTATCTAGGCATACCCTCAGGGAAGAACTGTGTGTAATACTGTAACATAATAGTTAAGATGACTAGAGCTGCCTGAAGAATTCTGCTACATTAATATTAGTGGAAATTATGTATCTATTTATTTGCTGCATGGAATTTCCAGAAATCAATAGATCTACAACATAAAGTCTGGTCCAGCCTACTAAGAGATACCAGTGAAGAGATTACACTGAGGGTGGGGGAGGGAGCCAAACTGAAAAGGCACATTTGTCGCTATGATGTTGCATGACAACTTTTCTGCCTCATAGATATACTATCTTTAGAATGAAGGATGAGCCCTTGTGACTGGGCATGGGCATGGCCTCAAGCACACCCCATGCAGCAGGATGTGGTCCTGGGAGTGTTCTGCCTCATTTTCCCCCTGCCATGCAGCCCACCACTGCTGTCATCTTTAATACGAAGTGAAGTCTGAAAAGGCTACAAATATCAGTATGTTATGTTCCATATTGAACAGCCAGGACTATCAGATCAAGATGCGTCATATCTGGCTATAACATCATCAACTTCACCCGCTAGCCATGTGATCTCAAAGTGTCCAACTCATTCCAGGGCAAAGAAATCCTCCAAAAACAAAGCCAAAAGGATACAAAAAAAAAAAGGACTCTTCCAACTTGCTAGGTTCTAGCTCTAGTCCCTGGCACAGTAGGCAATTGTCATTCCTTACCCAGTAGCTCTTTGCCTCTCAGAAAGGCAGCTCAAGTTTAGTCATGATCTTCATGGCTTAAGCCTCCCTTTCAGCAACAGACTCTGGCCAGCCAGCCAGCCAACCAACCACAGTCCCCACATAGTTCCTTCCTTCCCAGCTAGCAGCTGCTTTCTAGAAGGAGCTACTCATCTACACTTTTCCCCATCCTATACCCAACTGCTGGACTTGCCCCTTTAAGACCAAACCTAGCACAGGTGTGGCAGGTGTGGCTTCCTGGGCCCAAGTCTGACCTTTAACTCCTTCTAGCCTGGGACTGGATCACAGCCCTATTTTCCAGTCTGTTGATTGCTGATTATGTTACTATATAGCCTCAACTGCAGTAAGAACTATTGTGCTGGACCAACCCACACAGGCTTCTTTAGCTCACAAAAAGAAAGACTGTTGAAAATAACAAACAAGCAAATGGTTTCATTAATTGTTTTCTGTAACCTATTACAACAGTGATACTCAGTCTGCAACTCATGAGCCACAAGTGGCTCTTTAGTGTGTCTCCTGTGGCTCTTTGCAGCATATGGTATTAATACACTGATTTAATTATTAACCAATCTAAGTTATTAACCAATCAGGATGCTTTTACTATGTTATTTACCAATTAAGTTATCAACTTGTACTAAATTATTAATATATATATATATATATATATATATATATATATATATATATATATATATATATATATATATATATATTAATATAATTAATATATTAATAATATAATATATAATTACATATTTCTTGCCATACTGTTTAAATATGAATAGTACTATACTAAATGAAACAATTAATTCACACTTCTTGGCTCTTTGGGGTAATGTTGATCATTTAGTTGGCTCCTGAACCACTGAGGTCTGAGCAGCACTGTATTAGAATTACAATAAAGAGCTAAAGAGATATAATTCTAAAGAACCCCAAAATTAAGTTTATTTTAGGATATAAAAAGTTTACAGGGGCACATTTAAGACTGAGTTTTAAACTCTTAAGGCTTAACTGGAATAAAAAGCAGTTGGCCTATATTGTTTTGAACATGAAAAGAAGAAAAAATATCTGCCATTCTGTGACAATCAGGGTCCGGATACCGCAAGGCAAGAACAGGGAATTTGAACCGCAAAGAATAGGCTCTGCTCCCATCGGATGTCAATGAGTAAGCTTTTCAAAATCCCACCTACAGTAACCAAATATAAGCAATATATAATTATACATACATTCTATAAGTGTACACATACAGATATTCATGAACACAAATACGCATATGCTTACATAAATTTTTACACACACTCATGTATATTTAAAATATTGATTCTTTTAGTTATTGCATGACATTTATTTTTTCTGAGAGCAACAATTATAAGTAAGTGATTATCTCTTAACATAAAAGATCCATTACAAGAGATGCCCACTCTCAGAGAATAAAAAGTCTCAGGTTTACCTGTAAAGGCAAAACGTCTTTGAAGAAATTGTACTCCTGGTATAGCACTAGCTTCAAAAAGTGACCAGGCCTTGTATAAAACTACCACTTCCCCCATCCTATTCCACAAGGAGCAGCAGATTCTCTCTCTCTCTCTCGTACACACACACCTCACACTCCTCTCCTGCAGCAAAAAAGGAGAGTGCACCCCAGAAAGCATTTATATTACTCAGGAGAAGTGGCTTGAGACACCCTTGCCAGAAACAAGGCTGAACTCTGAGCTGAGAGGTTCCAGCCATATCTATGCACACTTTGTTTTCCGATTGTTATTTTCAGAAGCTATACAATGTAATATATTCAAATTTACTCATCCTCCTCCATTCTGCTTCAGGCAATATACTATAATCTCATGAATTATTTTTTCTTGAAAATATTCTCGAGACACAGTTGACATGATAGGCTACATAAATTGATTTTAACTGTTTTGGACTTGCAGAGTGAGATACCCATTTAAGTGTTTTGTTTGAAGGAGAGAGTTTTCCTAGAAGCTGAAATGATCACATGAGGTTGTGCTTGATTTAGAAGAATTAAGTACCCCAGGATAGTATCAGTACCATTGATTTATGAGCATACATCAAGTACAAGTATACTCATCTGGAATGAACACGCCAAAAAAGAATCTAAAGCTATTGGTGTGAATGTTCTTTAAACTCAATAAAGCCAACCATTTGATTAGATACTTATGTGCCCTGTGTTGTTAGTTTGTCCAATCACAATAGCCTCCCAGATTTATACAGCACAATATCCAAAGGGGGAAGAGGTTTTTTTTCTTCTAATACAATATCATCAAATTGCTACCAGTAAACGTGAAATTAAGGTATTTTAATAAAAGATCGAAGGAAGAGCTCATTCTCCTAGCATTCTGTCAAAAGAAAATGGAAGACAGATTAGTCCTAAACCCTAGCTTGCTGGAAGGTCCATAAGGGCCTAGTAGAGTAGTAGGCTATGGGCAGTCAGGCAGAAGCCAAATGCCAGAGCTGGAGGATAAACCAGAGTCATAATCATAATGTGTAGCCAAGAGTCAGAAACCAAAGCCAAAGCTAAAAAGTTTAACCAGAATCACAGTCAGGAGGTGTAGCCGAAGGGTGGAGTTGGGAGTCTGAAGTCCCGACAGAGCTCAGGGTTGTGGTGGGAGCAGATACATGCTGGGGCTGGGACTGGAGCAGGAACGGGGCTAGAAGCAGGCTTGAAGCAGATGGAGGGTGAGTGCAGCTGCAGACATGGTACACAGCAAGCAGCCGCTGTTCTGCTGTGGGTGCCAGGCTTACAAGCAGGACTGCTGATCCAGCAGCCTCAGGTGCTGTGCCTACTCCATCAGTTCCAAAGCAACAAAGTTAGTCAGGGAGCAGGCCAGCAGCTGGTCCTAGCTGGCCAGCAGACCCCTCCTTTCAGGGTTGTCTCCCAGGATCCCTTAGGGACGGTTTCTGGGGTTCGGCCCAGTGGATGGCATGCAGGTGGGCCAGGGCATGAATGCGTTCCATGGGTTCCCACAGCCACTCCCCTGGGCTGCATCCCACACTGTCAGATACTGGAGTCTTCCCCAGACTTGGCAGTAGTCCAGAATCTTCTGAACCATGTATTCCTTTTGGTCCTGCCTGGTTATCAATGGAGGGAGAGGAGTAGTGTGGTGTGGATAAGGAATCTCAGTGAATGGTTTTAAGATGGAGATATGGAACATGGGATCGATCTTAAGGAATTCTGGCAGCTGCAATCAGAAAGTTACCAAATTTTGTGATTGAAAATGGTCCTAATTACTCATGATCTAGTTTTGCAGATAAACCAGTGGATCACAGTTTTTGGGAGGATAGCTAAACCTTGTCCCCTACCGTGAGGTTGGGAGATGTCTAAAAGTGTCAATGGGCATGGCGCTTGTATGCTGTCTCAGCCTCTAACTGGCACCTGAGTTCCTAACATATTTGGTGAATATGTGTAGTGAGATCTGCAATGATAGGCAGTGGTAAGTCTAGGGGTATTTCTGGGTGATACCAAGGGTGGAACCCATAATTCATGAAGAAAGAACTCTGTTGGGTTGTGGCATGTGTAGAATTGTTGTAAGCAAATTTGACTTGGGGAATGTGTGCCAGTCAATCCTACTGGTGATAATGTATGAAGCAGCATAGATACTGCTCTAGGACATGACTGTCTTTCTGTGTCTGAACATTGGTAATAGGGTGGTAAGTAGTGGAGGTATGAGGTTTGATACTCCTGTGGCTCAGGAGTCACAGAAATTTTCACCAAAAGCAGGAAACAAACTGGGACCCCTGGTCAGATACTACACTTGTGGGCAACCCATGAAGGTGAAAGATGTTGACTTCAAACAGATGAACCATTTCTTAGGCTTTGGGGAGGCTGAAACACCTTCATCAGGAGCTCAACCACCACTAAAATCATGGTGTACTCTTGGGAAGGTGGTAGCTCCACAATGAACTCCATCAACACAATGGCCCAAGGCCAGAATGGAGTGGGCAAGGGCTGGAGAAGACCAAGAGGATTTGCCTGGGGAGTCTAAGTCTGGGCATAGAGATCACAGGATCAGATATAAGTTGTGACTGAAGCCTGTAGAAGTGGCCACCAGAAACTGTTTGACACCAGGGCCCGGGTTTTGAGTTGACTGAAGTGACCTGCCAGAAGAGCATCATGGCAGATTTGTAGAAATTGTAGCCTGTGTGGGACATTGGGTATGTAGATGCGCCCTTTCCAATACAGGATTCCATCACTAAGAGTGAAGGTTGCGGCAGTCTGGGTATTGGCATTGTTCAGGGGGCTTGGTGGATATGAATGGTGAAGGGATTATTGGGCAGCAGGAACCAGACTGTGTTACCTGAAATGAAATTTGGTGGCTTAAGGATGGTGGATGGAGTCCCTTGGTCACAGGTTCACAGTACTCCCTTTGGGGATAATGTATCCGCATTCCCATTCTTAGTTCCTGGGCAGCAGGTCGGCATGAAGTCAAATGGTATAAAGAAGAGGGCCCAGTGGGTCTGTTGCTGATTTAGGTGCTGAGCTGTCTTGAGGAATTCTAGGTGCTTGTGATTAGTGAGGATATGGATTGGGAACCTAGTGCCCATCAAGAGAGGCTGGCATTCCTCGAAGGCTGCTTTGATGGCCAGGAGCTCCTTATCAAGGATGTTGTAGTTTTGATCCACTGAGTGTGAGCTTGTGCAAGTAAAAAGCCCAAGGGTGAAGCTGACCATTGGAGGCAGCCATTTGGGAGAGGACTCCTTCCAGCGCAAAGTTCAAGACATCCACTTCCACCATGAATGGCTGCCCCAGGTTGAGGTGAACCAAGATGGGCACAGTGATAAATTTCAGCTATAGGCACTCAAAAGCTGCTTTCAACCTCTGGGGACAAAGGAAACTGAGCTCCCTTCAGTAGGAGGGCTGTGATTGGGGGACCAACCCCAAGAAACCATAGCTAACCTGTCTAAAGAAACTGATGAAGCCTAGAAAGCGTTGTACCCCATGGATGTCCTTGGATGCTGTTCAGTTGGAGATGGCTGTCACTTTGTGTGGGTCCATGGTCAATCTTTCAGAAGAGATGATGTAGCCGAGAAACCCTAGTGTGTCCTAGCTGAACTAGCATTTCTTTGGCTTGCCATACAGACAGTGCTGGCAAAGCCTCTCTAAGACACTCCATATATGCTGGTTGTGCTGTGCTTGGGTCACTGGAAAAAGTGTCATTGAGGTAGATAATGAACGAACCTAGCATGTCCCAGAAAATGCTGAAAGTTCATGGGATCACTGCACAGACCAAATGGTATGACCAGTGTTCAATGTTTTCTACTCATCTCTTTCTCAGACCTGCACCAGTTAACAAGTTCCATAAAGGTCTAACTTCATAAAATTTCAGGGAGAGCATAATTGATCTAGGAGTTCATGAATGAGGGGGAGCAGGTAATGGTTCTGAACAGTCTCCTTCTTGAGGGCCTGACAGTAATGCAGGCCTTAGAGCACCACCCTTTTTATAAAAGATGATCAGGGCCCCTGGTGGAGAGGTAGATGGCTAGATAAACCCCTTCTGCAGTCTCTCCTGCAGATAGATGCAAAAGGGCTGAAGCTTTGGTTCAGCAAGCATGTACATGCAGATGAAGGGAGTTGGGCTGTTGAATATATAGAGCAGAGGCAGAGTGTCAGCATTTCCCCTCTTGGATACATGACTTCAAGGTCATGGTAACTGAGGTATTTTGGTGGCAGTAGGCAGGATGATCAGGGCACTCCCAGCTTCCCTGTGCCCATTCCTGCACAGCAGGGATTCCCCATGTGATGACACAAGCTGCAGAAGATACCATTGTTCTCCTCATGCTCGGGAAGGCAGAATCATTGGCAATATTGGGAGCAAAAGCATACTGTCCCTTTTCACCAATGGATACAGGGCCATTGGCAGGATGATCTGAGTGCACGCAGCCTGTATCAAACCAAACTGAAGGATTTCCCAGTGCCCCTGGAGAAAAATGACTTCTAAGGAGGCATATCTGGTGGATGACCAGCGCCGAGGCCAGATGCAACCTCCTAGTGTCCTTAGGAGGCACCTAGGGTTTGGCAGCACCTTTTTGCCCCAGTACCCATAGAACCATATGCCCATATGCTCAGGGTTTAGCTGATTGCCACATTTGGGGTCGGGAAGGAATTTTCCTCCAGGGCAGATTCCTCCAGCCCTGGAGGTTTTTCACCTTCCTCTGTAGCATGGGGCACGGGTCACTTGCTGGAGGATTCTCTGCTCCTTGAAGTCTTTAAACCACGATTTGAGGACTTCAATAGCTCAGACATAGGTGAGAGGTTTTTCGCAGGTGTGGGTGGGTGAAATTCTGTGGCCTGCGTTGTGCAGGAGGTCAGACTAGATGATTATAATGGTCCCTTCTGACCTTAGTATCTGTGAATCTATGAACCAAACAAACCATATCACAGACTGCTTTTACAGTAACTTGACTGTCACAGCATGATTGATGCAACCTTTAAATATTTTCATATGACTTAAAATTAATAAGAAAAAGCTACGATAATGATAAAGTATCTGACACAATTATATTTATACAATTTCCTGTAGACAGCAGTTTTGCATGTAAAATAATAGTCTTTTCAGGGGATACAGAGGAAAGGAACAAGCTTTATTGGGGAGATACACACGTTCTAAAAACAAAAAGCAAGACACATTTCTCCTAGATCTAACTGCCTGCCCATTTAATTAAACAAAATCAGAAGGACTATCTAATCTGGCACTATGAGGAGATGCTCAATAACATTACAGTGGAAGATGGAAAAAAATAGGGATAAGAATATGAGAAGCAAAAAAGTTGGAAGATAAAGTTTAATGTGACATATTTAGCTTTGTGGAGACTATTAAAGGATCTCAAATATTGCAAAAATCTTTCAAGGTTGTTCTGAACCTTGTAGATGAGCTTTAGTATGATGCTGTCTTTCTTAAAGGCTCAATAAATGTGTTGGTGAATTTTCTCATCTTGGATATAAAACGCTGAGAGTGCTTCAGGCTAAGAAGCCTATTGTCTGGCACTATAAGAAAGTCAATAATCAAGTTCAGACAAATTAAATTTAAATTACCTATAGTCCACTCCATAAAAATCCTTGATTTATTGACTGACTAGCATATCTGACTGAGAATGAAAATAAAAATTGTCCTTGTGACTCAGTTTCTTGGTAAACACTATTGAACAGCAAAAGTAAGATAACTTGACTTCTTTCCATCTGACTTTGCTGAATTCCTTCTCTACCTCAGCTCAGCTTGTTGAATACCTACTACATTTGAGGAGGGAGGAAATTTAAACATGAACTGATTATATATATGCTCTCTGTGAAGGGCAGTAGAGTACGGAACTATGTTTTTGTGGCATTTCCAAGGAAACTAATGTAGGAGGTTAGTTTTGTGTTGAATCAGCAGCTAATCTTCCGATCCTCCTTTCACGGACATCCCCAGCACACAGCTTAGTTATTTGGACTCGTCATAGGAGAGAGAATTTCTCACCTGTTTAAAAGACAATGAACTGCTCAGAAAAAAAGGCATCCACAATCATGCACATGAGTACAAGTACCTTTTTTGTTGTCTTTTAGGTGCATTATTGTATTTATAATAATTCAGCTTGAACTCAAAATTAAGTTACATGGGACCCCCTGGTAAAGGAGCATAGAGTATGCCAAGATGTCTGAGAATAACTGGCATTTATTAAGACTTCACTACAGTCCTTGCTCAGTTTTTCCTTGTTTTGTTGGGTGTATATCTAATGGTCAGATTTAAATACAGTAAAGTTTATATTTAATTTTAATGGTATTAGTTATTTTACAGTGGTTCAGCCTCAAAAAAATCAATAATAATTATTTAACTCAAAGATTGAAAAAGCACCGTTTCAAGAAACATTCTCAGTTTTGGTTCATCATCTGCATTAAAAACAGTTTAAAGAATTCTAATCTTTATATTAAATATACAACCATGAGAATGGTGTTATTAAAATGCCAAAAACAAATACATTATAATTGCGGCATAAAGCTTTTGAATTATTTTATGTTGTTGAAATTATATTGAACTTACACTATAAAAGTGATAAAATGGATGACTTATTTAAGTGATTATTCTATTAAAAAAACTGATAGGGATTGAAAAACATGATTGCCTGTAGTGCACTCCTCCATAGTAGCCTCTCTTCTCTTTACCATGTGATTTAAAAACAAAGAAACAAAAACAAATCTGTACATTTTTACAGTATAGTTTCAGGGAGAAATTACTATGCGGATTTCCTTTCACCTAATTAAGAGTACATCAGAGTGCTTTACAAATCTGGAAAAAAAAATCCAAATCCACTCCTCTTTCAGTGTACTAAAACTAATTAGAAAGTGATAAATAACATGACTTTTGCTTATAATAAATTTCCAACACTGGTCAATAGAGACCACATTAAGACTTTAAATATGAAACTATTATACATCTCTTTAAGTTAACTTATTAGAGAACAGTCAACAAGTTAGTAGTTCATCAGATAGACAGGTAAATTGGATTATTTTTATTTGGATGGAGAAAATACAAAGTGTAACATCTCACATTTGAAATTTAAGAAGTGTTCTACACACTTCAAGCACTGCTCAGCTACATAATAAAATCTAGAGCAAAATAATTTTAACAGAAAACATTGTCATCTGAAGTTTCGCAAGAATACAATTAAAAGTCACAGTGCCAATTTCATCCACTTTTGAGAACATGACTCGAAAGGTGCAATGATGTAATTTCCTGATACCGCTAAACACAGCAGCGAGGAATACTGGAAAGTTAAGAGTTCTTTGTTTTGTTTTTTATTTTTTAAATACTTTTTCAGACAATTCAAATAGTAAATAGTATTTTCTGATATTTACATAATAAGTAACAAATTAAACATTTCCCAGGCTACTAAGGTGGCACACAAAAAGCAGGCAACACGTTTGATAAAACCAAGATATAGTAAAAAGTGAAATTAAAGGAAAATACAACATTCCGGTAGAGAAACACAATTTACAAAATATATATATATATAGCAGTCTCAACAGTAAACTGCATTCCACCCTGATCCCAAACATCTCACATATTTTATTTTAAATATTGTATTTTTAAAAATATAGGAATCATCTCCTTCTGAGTAAATAAATATGATTGTTACCCTTTCTTCCTTCCCATCCTCCCCAAAAATAGCTGTTTTGGGGTACTGCTGCATCATGAGAAAATAAAGTTTGGAGTGAGTATTGCAGAATATTTGTGTTATACAATAATACTCATATTTGCTTTGTAAATCTTTTTGTGGAGTAATGCAGCTCTATCACTGTGATAACCACTCTTATTAATACTGCAGTCTGTGCAACTCATCACCAAATGAGTCTTGTCTGTAACTGATATCAGCCACCATCCATATCAATGGCAATTACTCAATGAAGGACTAACCCTGCTGTCCTTACTGGGTACATCTTCACAGCAATTAAACACTCGCAGCTGGCCTGAGTCCCTGTGGGCCCCTCTCCCCTCATAAGGTCCCTGAGTTCAGGTTCCAGCCAGAGCACAAACATCTAGACAGCAATTTTACAGCCCCACAGCTCAAGCCCCTTGAGCCTAAGACAACTGACCCAGGCCAACCATGACCATGCCACGCCACAGGTCATTTTTTTCAAGTGCAGACATACCCACTCAGACAGAATGCAGAACTGACTGACAAATCATCAACTGCTGACACTGTTTCTAGGGAATTGAAGAAAGGTCTGCTGAATGAGGGTGAAATTCACTCTATGCAAGGAGCCAGCACAAGGTCGATGCATAATTTAAGTCCCACTTAACTCTCAGTTATAAGACATATTTTCACCCTAGCAACTGTAGAAAAATGAGGCACGCCACTGACAGTGACATCAGCTGAGGGTGTAGAGGTTTATGCTATATTAATTGCTTTTTTACTAGATCATGTGATTCCAGTTTCACTCCTTTCTCCATATGTTTAGGAATTTGGCTTTTTTTGTATATTGGAGAAGAAACAAAGGTCTCATTCTACTCTTCCATGTCCATCTCAGCTAACTCAGTGGAAGCCAGCAAGCATTTTGTTGCCCTCCTTTCTGAACCCCACTAGAAGCTAACTTTTAGGATGCTAGCAGTTAGACTTTTAAGATGTGGATGATAATTCCGATCATTTAATATAACTAGATGCTATGGAGATGGAGGCCATATAAATACCAAGATAGAAATATGCTCGATCAGTAAATATTTGGCTACCATTGCATTGTGTGCACATCTGAGCATGTGGTCACAGAAAGAGAGTCACTTTGGGCTCAGCTTTTGCTGAGAGAGATAACATGAGTATTCGTATGGGCTGCGTACAGGAGACTGTCACACAATGTTAAGAACAAGATTGATACCCCTATATGCCATGCCACTGTGAATGAGAATATCATGAGAGCAATACAGCTGAGTAGAATAATGAAAACAAAACCTTTAGTACCATAACCAAATAAGACTCTTTACTGGTTTGTTCAAGAATATGCATTGAATTGTAAGCACTTTTTCACCATTTGCTCCCTAAAAGAGAGAGAGACACACATAATACATATTCAAACTGAAACACAGCAGCCACATATAAAATACTAGGTGAGTATAATTTGATCACAATGTTGGCTCTTGTGCTTTTACTGTCAGTATTGAAATATTGGGTGATATTTCCAGTTCCTGGAGACAAGATTACATGAGAAACTCAGCTTTCATTTAAAAAAATGCCTCGCCCTCCTGGTTGTGGAGAGCATCTTGAAAACATTAGCCCTAAAAAGCTCAAAAAACAGAAGGAAGATAAGACCCCCCAAACTAGTTTATTTTATTTGTTAGTCTCATAATTTTGGTAGCCTGACTCATGACTTTTTTTAAATGCTTGGAGTTGGCAGTTAGAGCTGTGAGGAGAACAGACATCCTGTTTTGTGGAGGATTTTGTGGTTTCAACATTTCTTTTCATTCTGATTGCAATAAAACTCAAAAATTTGAAATTTGATGCAAGAGAAAATGCCAGAAAAACAAATATCATTTTGGGTCAATCAAAATGTTTAGTTTAAAAAAATAACAAAATGTTGCATTTCAGTTTTGACTTTAGTTTAACTTTATATTACAGTATGTTATATATCAACAAATAGGAAATCATTTTGAAAGGAAATATCAAAATATGTCATTCAGAATATATCAAAAGAGGATACTATGTCTCTTTTGGTTTATCACCTAAACAAAATTTTGGCAAAACTCAATATGATTTTATGAAGCATTTAAATGTTCACAGAACTGCATTCCCTTATGCAAAATGGTTCAGTTAAAATAGTTTCTGACCAGTTCTATTAACAATACTGTGATCCGTCACCAGTACTAAGCAAATAATCTGCTAAATTTTGCAAAAAGGGCAAGCAAAGAAGTTCAATTTCTGCAAACCCCATTAAGATGCAATCACAGCACATAAATAAGCATGGTGGTTATGATGTCACGCATTGCATGACCTTGCATCATGGAATAAAATGAAGGTACAACCTGTCAAGTTGGACAATTGAAAAAATAATTCTCCACACATGTTCATAGCACATTTCATATATGTGTTTCTATGGAATTTTTATGGTTGAAAGGTCACCAGTGCTGTTACCCGTCCCACATTAAGCAATGACATGAAAAGAGTCGCTTTATAAAGATGGTCCCTACGGTCCAACAAGCTAAGATACCTCCCATACAGTCAATGAGTAATATCATTCAAGAATTCTTCTAGATGAGAGATTGAAATAGCTGTTTTTCTAGCTAAAGTGATGTAATTAAACACTCACCATCTACAAGAAACCTTCGCCTACTATCTTTCTCCTTTCTAAACTAATACAGCAAAAGGAAATAAGAAATTACTGGGCTGGAAATGTCATCCAATCTCATAAGATGTCATCTGATCTCATAAGATTTCCGGTGCTCCTGATTTCATCTGGTTTAGACATACTAGAACAGTAGCCTGGTGATATTTCTGAGTTAGAAGTCAGGAATACAAAGGCACAGCCGGGAATGCAAAGGCACATCAATACCTGGGGTATTAAAAATGCATAAGAATTTTCCAAATCGCACACACAAAAAAAGTCAGGTTAAGATGGACAGACAGGTGACATTTCAGACTTGTTTTTGTTGTATCCATCCCTTTCTATCAATCCCTTACTTGTTTTTTTATCCATCCCTTACTATCTGTTTCATTAGTTTGAGGTTTTTTTAAACCTTGGGAGCAAATGCAAGATTATTTAAAGTCATCTTGAAATGACTATTTTCATTATTTTGGTATATTTTAAGTACTAATTCCTCTATTATATGACCCTGCTTCCCACCTTAACAAACACTCATTACCCTCATGGGCAAAACTTTCTCCTTAGCCTTATAGCAAGGATGATGTTTATTGTTATTAGTAAATACAATTTCTATCAGGAGGCTACATTGTGCACCTGCAGGGGATGGCCTCAGTGATCTGTTTTGTGAGATCTAGAATTTGATTCAGACTATGCACCCACAGCAGGGTAGTAAGAAATCCCCCTTATGTCATTACATGGGCTATCTAGACCTGGGTGCTGTTATATTAATTTAGATGGAATAAATGGGCCAGAGGTGTTAACATGACCCAGTCATTGGTCAACATTAAACCATGTTAAACAAGGTCCGGGTTCGGGATACAGAGTCCTCAGCCTGCTTAGTATCATGGCAAATACAGCATTAAAAGTCTTCTTTAAACTTTTATTAAAGAAAGAAACAGAAAAACAGTTAAAGCATTTGAAATGTAGAGTAATACATAAAGCTTTCATTGTAACAACATTTCTGTTCCCTCTGCCTTTAGCTGGAGAGAGTTTTTAGAAGGAAAAACCTCTTGTTTGAGGGTCTCTTAGGTAGTATCAAAGATGATAATAGCTGTCCTTTTGGGGAAAGAAGAACCTGTTGTTGTTGCTGTTATTGCTAAAGTCTGATCCCCTTTCATCCCAGGTGGTTTTGGGGATTCAGCTGCAGTCAGTAGAGATGGTGATGTCATCTGGCTCCCCCTCTTTGGCCTGGTGGGTCAGGAGCTCTAAAGATCAGGATGAAGGTCTGGGATCCCAGGAGATGGTGGGTGTAGAAGCCATGATGACAAAGCTTGCTCCAGTAGGCTGTTTTTCTTGCCAAAGCCACTTTATTTAGACATCCAGAAAGGGGGTGAGGGGCATTATTTTGTCTCATTATTTTGTCCACCAATTAGGCCTAATTTCCGATACATCAATTTTGGTTCACTGATTTCTGATTCAACACTGTTCTTGTTTACCAAGCACCATCTGAACAGAGCCCTTGAGTTATATCAATAGACCTTCTTGATTACACTAATTCAGTCTCTCTCCCTTTTGTACATTTCTCCAACATTTGTTAATATCAGTTATTGTGACATCTTATGAATTTTCACATTGTTTTTTACAGTTGAGCTCAGAATTAGGGTAAATTTGGAGGTCCAATCATCACAATATTATATAGAAATAAGTAGAGTTATAGCTTGGTGGAGAGTGGGTAGGAGTGCATGGGAAATGGTAGGAGGCTTTGCCCCCTGCACATGCTAGGCAGATTAGCTGAGCTAGTGAAAGGAGTAAGTAATAATTTACTGCTGGTAAAGGCAGCATTAATACTCCTCTGGATGCAAGGAGGAAGCAGGGGAAGAACTGTGATTCTGAAGTGTGTCCCAGCCCTTTCTGAGGCCACTGTTAGAGTAGTACAGTTTAGGCTGATAGTTAAAATCTATCCCATAATTTCAAAGGCTTTCGGATCCCACAGTGATAAACTTCACATAAATATCCTGACAGACCTAACAGATCTATTTTCCTGTCTCTAACCTGACATAAGAAATTGGTCTCCACTCCAGCTTTAAGATCCCATGAATCTAGTTTTGCACTTATACAAGGAGAGAAAAGATCCAAGGTAGTGCTTTGTTGAGTTTTTTTGTTTGTTTATTTTTAGTTCCCTAAGGATCTGGTACTAATGTTTAGGTTTCAGAGTAGCAGCCGTGTTAGTCTGTATTTGCAAAAAGAAGAGGAGTACTTGTGGTACCTTAGAGACTAACAAATTTATTTGAGCATAAGCTTTCATGAGCTACAGCTCACTTCATCGGATGTATCCGATGAAGTGAGCTGTAGCTCACGAAAGCTTATGCTCAAATAAATTTGTTAGTCTCTAAGGTGCAACAAGTACTCCTCTTCTCTTTGTACTAATGTTTAGTATCCTAATTCCACATCTAAAGAAACTGACTTCAATGGGGCTACTCACAGAGTAAGGTTATCCAAATCTGGCCCTTGGTGAGTAGACCCATTGATTTATTTGGGACTACTTGCGAAGTAGTGTACTAGTCAGAATGAGTAAGGGTGGCAGAATCAGGCCCTATGATCCTTCTTTCTTGTCACCCACCATATCTTATTCGTTGAGATTATTTTTCCTGTTTTTAGGGAAAGATTTCAATCTGGCTCGAATTTTTGTTAACATATTTTTCTATTTCATTTAATATTAGTATTCTGGACAAGCTTCAGCCCAATAATTTTGAAACATTAGAACAAAATGATCTTTCATTTCATCAACAAATATTTAAGCTCTTTGTATCAAAGTTTTGTAGACAGTGGAAGATTTTCTATTCACAGAAACTGAGCTCTGAATGCAATACCAGATCCATATGCACGATCTCCAGTAATGTTTTGGAGAACTAGCAAAACTCTATGGCTAGAGAATATAACTGTTTCCATGGAGCCTCTAATTCAATCCAACTCATCTGCTCTAATTTTCAGAACAGGCTGATGGAACAAGCTGAGATAAGTAGGTAGTAAAACATGTTGCTGAACTACTACCCCAAGGGCACCTTCAAAGCAATAGGCATTAGTCAGTTTTTTGATAATTGAGTCAATTTGGGGTCTCCTTACAATTTTCAGGGAGCTGAAGGTCAGGATTTCTTACCATGAACAGCCATAGGTAGTATGAACAATAACAGCTATTGGTTTAGAGTAAATCAGACATCAGACTGCGTTTTGCAGCGCAAATAGTAAAGATGTGTTAAGCTAAAGATACCCCAAAATTATGGATGGGTCAAGTGAATTGAATATCACAGTTATAATACAATACAATAAAATGGTAACTGCTGATAATGTAAGGTTTTGAAAGGACCAAACTCACGAAGTGCCAAGGGCCCAATGTAATAATAAGACGTGTGCTTCTAAAGAGCCAGTGCACAACTTTAAATAAGTTGGAGAGCTTGTTTTTTATTCCTATAATTAGAGCCTTGCTGCTACAGTGACTCATTTTACAAGATAGTCCTCCCTCCCTGTATTTCTGCAGCACTGTCTTGTAAAGCACGAGTTGCATTTAGTGATAGCGAGGGGAATCCTGGGGCACTGAAGTCAATGGGAGTTTTGCCATTGATATCAAGGGTGCTAAGATTTCACCCAGAAAGTTTATATAACCATCTGGGAAGCTTGATACCAGAAATTTCCTTGGAACCTCTCTTTCTCTCATGAATAGTGTTCTGCAAAGAAGAAGAATGATGGTCTTTTGGTTAAGGCACTAAAACCCAGATCTCCTAAGTTGGAGCCAGTTCCCAGATCTGCCAAAGATTTCCTGTGTAAACATAGGCAAGTCACTTAGGCAGAGATCTTTAAAAGTATTTAGGCCCCTTTTCCCCATTGAAATCCATGGGAGTTAGTTGCTAAAATACCTTTGATGACCTTGGGCCTTAGCATCTGATCTTGCTCTCATTGATTTTGGTGATGCAGCCTCAGGCCATGTCTACATTACAGACTTCTGCCAGCATAGCTACATCAGTAATGGTTGTGAAAGTGTGATCGTGATGTACCAGACATAGTTATACTGGCAAAACTCTTCTTTTACTGGTATAGCTTGTTTCAGGATAGGGGATGTGTCGCAGGGTGGGTATACCCTTAATGGGGTGTCAGGTTGTGGGGGAAACAAAATGGGGATTTGATGACTCAAGTGCCCTAGTATTTCATGTCAATATGGCCGCCCTGACTCCCATGGCAGTGGGGCCTAGTGGCCAGAACCTATGTATTGGCATTTCTAGCCCAATGGCCAGAGTCTACATGGAAGCCCTTCTGCTCAGGGCAACAGGACTCAGTGGCCAGAGTCTATGTGGAGGCCGTTGACGGTAAAGCCCAACTCCTAGGGGGTCATGACTGCACCCAGTGGTGGGTGCAGTCGAGGTAGGGGGACCAGGGCCCTCCTTTCTCCACCATGTCTCGACTCAGGGCACTGAGGAACCAATACTTTTGTGATTAGTCTCAGTTGCTACAGATTAGTTGCTACAATCCCAATCCTGGGGTCATTTCCTACCCTGATTTATAGTGACAATAGTGACAATAATCTCATGGCCTCAGTGGTCTCTTCTCTGTCAGTCTCAGAGGTTGGCTGGGTGTCCACCAGGGTCTCAGCATGGCTGACCTCTATGGCCTACAGCTCTGGCAGCTTCCTGCTAGGAGCCTGCGTCACCCGTCTTGTCTCCTCTATGGTCAGCCCACAGAGTGGGCTTTTATACTCTGCTTCTGGTCTGACCACACCTGGCAGGGGTGAGAGGGCCTGGCCTCTTCAGACTACAGAGTGTGATTAACCCCTGAGAACCAGTATGGGGTAGGTACACCCCGTCACAGGGTAGAATAAGCTATTCTAGCAAAACTAAAACTTTGTTGTTATAAACTGCATCCACACTAGGAATACTTTGCCAGTATAATGTACAGGTATGCGAATACTGGTAAATTGTTCCTTATGTAGACATGGCCTTGGTTCCCATCCGTAAAGGGGGAATAACAGCATTGCTCTAGCTCAAAAGGATGTTGTGAGGATAAATATATTAATGTTTACAAGGCACTCATGTACTAAATTGCTAAGGGTTATATAAAATACCCAGGTAAAAATAAGATGTAGGTCATTTTATTCTTTGCAGATCCCAAGGCAAAAGATGAATGGAATTTTGCAGAAGAAGTTCTTCTGATTTGAACATTTATACAATGTTGCCACATGTGCAGGCAAAGCTACCTTTTTACTGTAGATTTTTTTCCACAGATACCTGACCGTTTTTTATTTCAAATGTTGAGTTAGCCATTTAACCCTGTCTCTTGACACTATCCTTACTCTGCAGTGTGGCCATTATCAGTGTTCTTTCCAGAATTATTTCTAAAACCCACACAGGGCATTTTAGAGTCAGGCAGAGACTTTAACAATATGGTCAAATAAGCCTGGTTGTCTGCTGAAAGCTTTCTAGTGCCTTCACAAGACTGTGCAGCTAGTTTCTCCAAGTTCAGCAAAGGTTCCTCACCTTTTGCTGTCTGATAATAGATCAAAGGGTATATATACTCATTTACAGTTCTACTTTACCCACACTAATTCAAAAAAGATGGGGGGAGGGAGGCAGAAATCAGCATTCATGTCACGCTCCCTGTCAGTACCTGGCCCAGGCTGGGAAGCTAATGATCCAAGCAGCAGACCAAACTTAGTGATGAATCCTGCTCATATGTCACCCAAGGCACGTTGTGCATAGGGTAAGAAGATTCACAAAAGATAAACTTCTTCAACAGAATATTAATTGATAGGCCCTTTAAGTTCAGCCCTTTGTTCAGAATCCCAAATAAGACCTGCCCCTTTGAGGATATACACCCCGTTACCTGTGGCAGTAGAGGAACCCAGGCCCACTCATTACTTGGGATTTCCAACCCAGGGACTCTATAAACAACCATCATGGATTGCTTACCTCAATCCTCTCCTGTAATTTCCCTGGGCCTCCTCCTTCCAGGCCCTTTTATCACCAGTTCTATCTCAGAGCCAACATCCTCAGTTTCTTCTCCCTCTGCAATCTCAGCATACATGTAGCTAGCCATAAACTCTAGCTATTTATCAGGCTCCTTTAGCCAGAAAGGAGCCCCCCTTCTTCATTATTCTGGGCCCAGTCAATAATTGACCTACTCTCTCCCTCCAACTCCTTTCATATGTGCCTTCTGGGCACTGACTAGCTGCTTCTGCAAGGCCTGTCTAGGCAGACCTGGAGGACCCATCTTTGTTGCTCCTTTCCTGTCATATGACTGTTTCCTGCAGTGAAGAGTAGTAAGACTGCGGGGCTTCCTGCACACAGCCACAAAGGCTAGCTACACCCCGTGATCCATGAGGAAAGGTTAAAAAACTGGGCATGTTAAGTCTTGAAAAAAGAAGATTACTATCATTACCCATTCAGTCTTCAAATATGTTATGGGCTGTGTAATGGGGTCCACAAACCACGTACTAAGCAGAGGCAGAAGGAGGAGGGAAGCCTCTACTGACTACAGGCAAGCAGCCTGGTCACACCCCCGCACAGCTGCCACCACCACCAATCATGGTGGCAGGCATCCACAGTTACAGCCTTAGAGGAAATTAGGCCTGCTATAAAAGGAGAGCACTCAGAGAAGGAAGAGAGACAGAAAGGCCTTGGGTAATGCGGTTTCCAGAAATACAGCCCAAAGAGACTGAAGCAGACCACTAGGGCTAATTAGAAGCTTGGGGCCAGGAATTGTCCTGATCATGGGCTAACCAAAAAAGCTGAGAATATTACTATATAAATTAGGGGCAAACAGGAAGTAAGTTGGGATTCGAAAATAAGGAAAAAGGAACTTGGATTTAAGCTTGCTGGAAGGTCACCCCAATAAACATTGAATAGTTTGCACCTTCGGTCTTTGGGTATTGCTGCTCTCTGTTTATGCGAGAAGGGCCAGAGAAGTGAGAGGGTGAAGGAATAAGCCCCCTAACAACTGCGACAACTTTGTCATTTCAGATTTTCATCTTTTGAGGTTTATATTTTGATGAAATTTCATATAAGCAGCCCACAGCTGCAAACTAATGGTCTGTAACAAATCTAAATGTGAAATATAATAACAAAGTAGCAAAGGGAAAGTTAGCACAAGGCACTGCTAGAGGTCCCAGTTTCACAAGCTCTGAAAGTTCTTCTGGTTAATCAACCATCCCTGAATGAGGCGGACATGTTATTACCACTTTCCTTTCTACTAGTGCTCTCTCAGGACCACACAGCAACAGATATTTAACAATGTGTCAAAGAGACAGCGCCAACAACACAGCCTAGCTTCAGCCATAGTGATGCTACTGAGCACCATGACAGTGGTACTGAATGGTCAGCCCTTTCTCCTTTTCCACTGACCTGATATAGGCGTAAAATCAAAAATTGTTCAAGTGTCATCAAAAATCAAAGGAATTGAAGTAACTGATACCGCTAGTGCAATTCACATGATGATAAAAAATCATCTCCCAGGTGGTTGTGAAAAATGATTGCAGAATCTAATAAAAAATTATAAAGAGGGAGAGACAAGTAAAACAAACAAACCAAAAAAAAAAAAAAACAACCCAACCAAAAAACCAATCAAGTATCAAGCTTGTAATGAAGAAACACTGCAACCTGTGAATAGTATGATATTCATGTTTTTTATCTTAACACTTGTCCCTCGATACTAATTAGAACCTGACTAGCTAGCAAGGAAATGCAAACTCAGACACGTATGTGCCAGATATGGACAGCTCTCTTGTATTGTATGCCACTTCCAATCCATACACAGAACCCATCACATGCCAGGTACTTGATTTAGGGTGGATTATAAAGGCAACCCATTCAGTTAAAAACAAAGTCCACAGTAAGTTAATCTCTTTCTCTTTTTCCCCATTGCTTTCTATTTTCCCTGGTGTAATGTTTAGAGCAATGGTGTTGAGTGAGGATGGGAAAATCCCATGGTGATACTGTAGACAGTTATTTTTAAAATATTTTTATGAAAACTGTCCTTGAATGTAATATCTCACAACTTAAGCATCCAACATCCCCTAGCACATTCTTTAACTACTTGACTGTTCACCGGAGTTGTGCGAACAGCTGACTTTTCAGGTCTGAAAAACAAAATACAAAATATTGTTACAGGTTGAGTGCCCTAGCCACCAGGCTGTACAGCCATTCTCATTCTCTCTCTCTCTGGCCCAATGACTATTTAGCTATGTATACAAAGCAGAACAGCTTTAGCAGAGAGCACACACACCTCTGAACACCCTATAGCCTGGTGGTTAATGCACAGGAGATGTGGATTAAAGTCCCTGCTCAAGACCAGGGATTCAAAACTGTGTCACCCATACCCAAGGTGAGTGCTCTGACCATGGACTATTAGGTACAAGGGGGCAGTACCACCTACTCCTTAGTTTTGTGAATGACACCAAAGTCCCTTTGTGAATCTAATCTGAAATATAAAAATGTTTCATTTCAGAAATGTCAAAATAAACTGTCTAGAGAGACTAGGTGGATGAGGTAACATATTTTATTGGACCAACATCTGTTGGTGAGACAGAGACGAGAGTTTGAGCTCACACGGAACTCTTCTTCAGGTCCAACAAAACCTGAATAAGAGCTGTATTAGCTCAAAAGCTTGTCTCTCTCACCGACAGTGTTTGGTTCAATAAAAGGTATTGCCTCACCTACTTTGTCCTCTAATATCCTGAGACCGACACAACTACAACAACATTACATAACACGAACCATTTGACATTTCCAAAAAAAAGTTCTTCCTTCCCTGCCCCAGCAAAAAACAAGTTCCAGAAATTGACACAAATTTGCAGAATGTTTCAGTCAACTTGAATCTGCACTTTTGAGTGAAAAAAGTTCTGGCTGAAAAATTTCACCCAGTTTACTGTACGCAGATCATTGAACTGTGGTGAATACAGAACTATGGCTTGGTCTACACATGGATTTCTACTGATACAACTGAAAAGGGTGACTTTGTACAGATTTAGTTAAACCATTGCAGCTTTGTGGATGGATACTCCACTTTAAACCTGGTCTACACTGGGTTTTGCTTGTGCCTAACATTAACTGACACAAGCTAATCCAGTATAACCAGTTTTAAACCAGTAGAAGTGAGTCCATACACAAAGCTACACCTGTTCAACTAACCCCATTTAAGTTAAACCAGTGACCCATTTGTGTGTATGGATAAGTCCTGAAGAGACAGCTGCACACTGATCTCACTACATCACAGAAAAAGGTGTGTCATTACTCTTAAAGAAATGCTGTGAAGATAATATGTACTCACATTTCTGTTCCTTGTAAATTCAGAGCTTCTCTGTAGCATGTATCAATGCAATTTAGTCTTAATAACGGACGTCACTTTTTCTGATGTATTTGAATTATTCCATTAGGGTTTTTCTATAACAATGATTTATTCAGGCTAGCTTTCCAGATTTTTGTCTGGACCGTAGACTAAAGCCATAATAAGATCTATTGTAGAAGTGTAATTCTGGTGAACATGCCTATAGACTCTGTATAAAAAAGAAAATAAGCCTGAAAATAGTGTACACAGACACTGTGCTGGTGCTGACTTCTAGAAATTCTCAGTACTCTAAACACAAGAACTGTGGGCCTAAGCTACTGTCATTAAAATCAATGGTTAAATTTTCACTGGCTGCAATTGTGAAGGACTGAGCTTTAATTGAGCTCACCTTCTGTTTCTCAAATGAGAAAATGTACTGTGAAGTTATTCTGTCATTCTACTTCTGGCCTGGATAATATGAAGCATATTTACTTAGACTGTGTGTAATGTGCTAATAGATCTATTATCAGAAGGTGGAAGCTTTCTCCTTAAGGAGACACATTTATAGCTGAATATATATTACCTAATCTATCTGTGGCATTGCTGCAGCCCTTTCAGTTTGTCTCTGGTTTGGAGACAGATAGCACTGCATCAGAGATGCTGGGGGGAAAAGGAATTCACTTTTCCTTCATTTTCTGCATTATGCCAAATTTACACAAAATCCACAATTTGGAATGCTCCAAAACATCTAATAAGCAAATAATTTGAAAGGAGGGACTTCAAAAGCGTCTCGAGTTTAAATACTGATATTTTATCTGAACTTGCAATCTTTACGGCATGCATAACTGCCACTGAAACCAGAGGGAGTTTTATGTGCATCAGGACTGCAGGATTGGGGCAGTAACTCGAAAACACTGTTGAACTAGCCACTTCACCTGCACCTTAACAGTAATACAGCACAATTATGGTTACGTCTTCACTGACAAGGATAATTACTGCATGTTAGTTATTCTTCTGTAATAACATAATGGAGACAATTTGCTTTCATTTTTACTGCCAGGTAAACTAGGTGAGGTCAATCATGTGGAGTGGAGGGATTGGATAGTAATAGTATTGACCTTGCCTAGATGCCTTGTGGTGAACACTGCCCAGTACTTTGTCTTCACTCAAGATTTTACAGCAAGATAACTATCTCATGTTATCTTGCTGTGTCAGTGAAGACAAACCTATGTAGCTCAAATTCACACCTTTAAAATGTACTTAAGCATCTCCACCACCTTTCTGAAGATGGGGAAACTGAGATACAGAGAGTTTAAGGGTACATCTACACAGAAAGAAAAAAAAAAGACCCATAGCAGAGAGTCTCAGAGTCCAAGTTAACTGACTTGGAATCACACTGTGGGACTAAAAATATCAGTCTAAATTTTTGGGCTCGGGCTAGAGCCCAGGCTCTGACACCTGGCAAGGGGTTGGGTCTCTGCCGCAGGTGGCGGGGTTTGTAGTATGGACATACCCTAAGTGACTTGTCCAAGGTTAAGTATTAAGTCACATGCTCATTTAGATTTGGTTTGGCATATAGCGGACAACTTTTCAGTTTTGTGAGGTCTTTATTATAATTAACTCCTTGCCGTCTGGTCACAAACAACCTCATATGTTAGTCCCTTTCTTCTCTCTCTCCACACATTCTTCTACTATACTTTAAGGCAGGGGCTGATTTAGGGACAGGTGACCCACGTGACTGCCTGGGGTGCCAGACTTGGGGGGCGTCAGGCTCGAGGTGCTGTTTTTGTTGTTAGTGACAAAAGGGAAAATAAAAGATTCCCACAAAGAAGCCTTCAGGAGCTCAGTATCAGAAGCAAAAAGTTCAATTGTCAATCTAGTTTGAAGCAAGGGGCAAATCTGATGGGGAAATATCGGGAAAAGAACAACATAGATCAGGCTGTAGGTAGTACAGATCATCCCAGTGCAGAAGAAATTGAGGAAAGAAGATAAATGATAGAAGTCCTATTAGTGAGGAATTAGCAGTTTTACCTGAGGATAAGGAATGGAAATGTGGGGAGAGTGAGAAATCTCGCTTCTGCTCATTTACTGGAAACATCATATCCTCAATTTTGCCCAGCCCGTTCAAAATGGTATGACCAGTATTGGCAGAGTTTAGGATCACTGGCACTGGCCATAAAGCAGGATTTGATGTATCGATTTGTGGTGTGCAATTTTTATCACCACTGTTTCTGTCATCATGCGAGGCTGATTCTTCTTTATCGTTTCTCTCCTTTTCATGGAAACCAGATTTTTCTTTGTCATTACTCTCGTTTTCATGTCAGCCCCATTCTTCTTTATCATCAAAGTCACACTGCAAAAGAGTGCTTGAGAATGGTGAGAAACTGAATTGGCGTTGGCTAGTTTACTTGAAATCAACTGACAAAGTGTTCTGCATTTGTTGCAAAATATTTGACAAGCATACCAAATCAGGTACAGTTACTGGCATAATTTAGCTGATGCTCTGAAGCAACATGAAAAGTCACCTGGCCATTTTACGGCCTACTCCAAATGGATGGAGGTCAAGTCCAGGCTCAACCTGAATAAATGCATAGACACAGAAAACCAGCACATTATTAATGTAGAAACCCAGCACTGGAGGAAAATGCTCAAGCGTCTGATCTCAATTACCCTCTTTCTTGCAAAGAATAATTTGGCTTTCTGGGGCTTGTCTGCTAAGTTGTTCACTGAACATAACAGTAATTTCCTCAGTTTGGTAGAGCTCCTTGGGAAATACGACAATGTCATGCATGAGCACCTATGTCTAGTTGTTTGTAAAGAAGCTATGGACCATTACTGCAGCAAAACAATTCAAAACAAATTGACCTTATGGCAAGGAAGGTGCTTGATAACATATTGATGCAGCTCAGCAAAGCGAAGTAATATGTGAATTGACTGCACTTCCGACATTATTCACAGTGAAAAGATGTCATTTACAATAAGATTTGTTGACAACGGGGATGGTTGTATCCAAGAAAAGGAAAACTCTACGTGTTTATGGTCTGTGGATGACTCTACTGGAAAAGGCCTAACAGAACTGTTTATGAATGTTTTGAATGAGAATAAAATAAAGCTTCAGTATTGCCACGGCCAACACTACGAAAACAGCACAAACATGAAGGGAAGAAACAGTGGTGTCCAGGCAAGGATCCTTGCACTGAATTAAAGAGCTTCCTTTGTGCTTTGTGGCTGCCTTTCCTTCAACCCAGTTGCATCAGATGAAAGTGGGAGGTTTTTTTGCTCACTCATTGACTCTGCTCAAATGTCCACCAAGAAAAAGGTTTGAACAAATGAAGCACCATGAAAAGACCGGGGGGGTGGGGATGGGGGTTGTATGACTTTAGTAAGCTGCTGACTGACAGGAAAACACTCTTGGAAAATTGTACGGACCTTCACTGGACGCTGATGCATGGGGAATGTTTAGACATCAACGATAAAGACCTCTATGTTCAAATTGGACAACATCCATCACATTTTGCAACATGGGAAGCACTCTCCACTCCAAGTTCTCCAATTTATTCATGATGCAGGGCTGAAGGACACTTTTCCTAATGTGTGGATAGCTTTGAGGATTCTGGCCATGCTGTAGGTCACAGTCGCAAGTGGTGAGCGCACCTCAAGCTCATTAAAACATATCTTTGATCGACAATGGCTGATGAGAGACTGACATTGCTTGCTATTTTATCACTTGAAAATGCCATTGGCCAGTCTTTTGATCTCCCTGAAGCTGAGCTTCCGTTCGCAAGGGCATAGACAAGAAAAGTGTCCTTTTGAACTAAAGGACTCGGTTTTACATTATAAGGCTATCACCTACTGTAACACTATTTAATACTGGTCCACCCAATGTTGGTGCCCAGTTCAATTTCTTGATGTTAGTACATTTTAGTTATTTTTTAAATTTAAAAGTGTCTATAAGTTTAAAGGAAATTATTTTTATTTGCTTATATATGAATAAATACAGATTTACAGATCCTAGCATGCAAATTTATCATCTTATATGACGGGGATAAATCATGCATAAAAATTGTGCATCAAAGTTGTGAAATGGGCTACAAATGCAATAAAAAATAAAGTATTCAAAAGTTTAACAAATGGAGGAGGGGTGCCAAAGATGCTCCTTGGCTGGGGTGCTATTTGGTCTAGGGCTGGCCCTCCTGACAGGACTCTACTGTACCTGCATGTTCAGTCATCAGCTCTCCCCCTTTAACTCTGGGCCATGACATTTAGATAAGCGTGAAATCTCATCTCCTTTATTCTTGAAACAATTGTAATTTGCTTCAGAATTTCAACAAATACTAAAAGTGTAGTATGTTGTGATGTGGCTGTCTGAAATCTTTGGAACAAACAACACTCTGCAGAACACTGTGGAAAACAGACAGGATAGTCTTGGCATTAAGAAACTGGACGAGGACTCAGAGATTCTGGCTCTGTTCCTCACTTTAACACAGAGTTCCTGAGTGATTTTGGATGAGGCACTCAAGGGTGAATCCTGATTCCATTGAAGTCAAGGGGAATTTAGCTATTGATTTCAATGGTGTCAGGATGTCACTCCTTATATCTGTGTTCCAGTTCTCCATCTGTAAAATAAGGATAACAACACTATTTCTGAAAGAGGCAGTAGATGGGCTTCAGAGCTGGAGCTCCAGTCTGACCATAACTTTAAAGCTCTGACTACACAACTATTTTTAGAATGCTAGCCCAAATCTGTCGATGCAGGCTCCAAAATGCTATGTAGTTATACCTTATCTATTGGGAGTACAAGCTTTTCAGGTTTCAGAGTAGCAGCCGTGTTAGTCTGTATCCGCAAAAAGAAAAGGAGTACTTGTGGCACCTTAGAGACTAACAAATATATTTGAGCATAAGCTTTCATGAGCTACAGCTCACTTCATCGGATACTACCTCTTACTACATATATAAGGCACCTCATATATTGGGTCAATGATCTTGGATGAGGTGTCCAGGTTCTACCATAATTGCTACCATCGATTAATCATTTAAAATGCACAGTCAAATAGAACAACTTTTTGGCAATTAAAAAAAAATCCTTTCCATTTGTAGTACCATGTCTCTGCGTCACCAACTGCATACATATTTGCATGAGAAAAACAATTGTGCAAATGCTGTTTTAAGCACTCAACACAGATGCTTCCTGAAAGTTTGGGACCTAATCCAAAGCCCTTTGAAGTTAATGATTTTTATCATTTGGATCAGTATGCATGGAGGCACTGTTCCAAAACCATGTACCGTAGACACCTGTGATTCCCCCCCACAATCTTGGGGCAGACTACATCAGCCTGCATTGGAACCCTACCTGTGATTCAGCAAAAGATTGTTGAAGCCAGCTCACTTTTTCAGGAAATTTAGGGCTCATTGACCTGGCATTTGTGAATAAAACAGAGTTTTGTTGGAAAATTTCTGACCAGCTCTACCAGTTACCCTGTATGAGGGAATCTCTCAACTTCTAATATCGTGGACACTGCAAAATTATACAGTACATGCAAGTGCCACTGATTATTCGTTACAGCAAACAAAATTTATCAACTTTTTATCATTGTTTAATTAAAAATACTAATAACAAGGTTTACAGAGCTACAGCATACTTTGTGTTATAATATATTCTAGCAATTTGTATTAGGTAATTAACAGTATATAGCCAGTGATTACTCAGCCTTTTCTCATAAATCTCTGCCAAGAACATTTTAGAACCATACACTAATTTGTTAATACTTGATCAAGACAACAGATATTTACACTGAACAATAACTAAACCTAAACAATATTGAGCTAATTTGAGGCCTCTTAGCATTATGGAAAGACAAGGCAGCACACAATAGAGAACAATTTATTAATTCCCGACTGGACATAGCAAAAGTAGAGGGGAAAAGAAACCTTTCATAAAATCTAAAATCTACATGTATCTGAATAAATATGGTTAAATGCTAAGTAGAACTTAATGAAGGGATATTGTTTCACCCTAGGCTAAATACAAACCATTTTACTATGCTATTAGGAACTCATAATCTCTACTGGAAATAATGAATGGACATTATGGCGTAATTCTCAGTTTGATAGATCATCTTTGGTCTTACTCTCCCTTCCCTTATTCTCTCGGGGTCTCCCTCTCTCTCTTGCTTTATTATATATTTCTGTTTGTGACAGACTGACGGAATGTCTGTCATATTGGGAACCCATGTTTTTCTCTTTCTTCCATCTTGTTTTGTGTTCTATTCCATTTAGTCTTTTTTTTCCAGGGGCTCCACTCTGTATTGTAATCTTCATTTTGCAGTGTGACATTCATGGTGCACTGTAACGTCCATTGTGGATTAGAGCATTCATTTTGTACTGGCAGCTTGATGCCTAGTTGCATATCTGTGTCTGAGAACCTGGCACAGAGCCATCAAGGGCCATCAACATGGAATTACCCTCTTAATGGAACAATGTGTTTTCAATCGGTACGGCCAGTGACTTTGAATGACTCGCTACAGAGAGGACAATGTAGGAAGGAGAAGGGAGGGCATGCTAGAGCCTGCACTTTCTCGAGTGGAAGTACATGGTCAACAGAAGGGTCAGAGATGGTTTTATAAAGAAGGCTGCTTCTCCGAGCAAGCAGCCAGTCCATAGCCATAAGCTAGAAAAAAGAGCTGGAGGAGAGCAGAGCCAAGAAAGTCTGCTTATCTTATTAACAATGACCAAATTCAGACCCACAGAAGGGGTGAGATCAGACTGGAGGGAGGAGGTGCCTCCTCAGGACCGTTTGTTATTGTTCACACATCTGTAACTCAATAGTGCTGCTCAAGAGGAGAGTGCCTGTAGTTAAGAAATTCCTGTGCTAAGCCTGTATTCCTTGCCACATTCTTACTGAAAGGATATATTCAGAAACAAGAGCTCGTACAGGTAAGCGGACTCTGAGGGAACATACCTAAACAATTAGGGCTTAGGAGGACTGTGGCATTGGTTTGGGGGTCTAAGGCAGCTGGACAGTAAGGGCCCACTGTTCAAAAAGTGTGACAGAAATGGGACCTGCACCTCAGAAGTGCGCGTGAGAGACCCAGAGCTAGGAACAGAAATCAGTCACTAACCAGACCCAAGTAGCTTAGAAGTATGTGGAATTCAGGAGTTGGGGCCACTCACAGCAGATTGGTATCCATCTAGAGGGACACTCTGATGTTATCTACAATTCTTATTTACATATTTCACATTCTTGCAATATATGCAAAAAAGCACCTCTAACTATAGCTTTTGTTATATATTTAATAATTTAATAGAGCTGTCCAGAGGATGACAATTCTGTTTCCTCATAACTCTGGAGGTTTCTAGATTTGTTTACACTCCACATCGGAATAAAAACAAAACTTTCTAAATGTTTTTTGCAAAATGGAATGATGTTGAAATGTCCATTTTCAGATTTAATAGATCAGGTTCTTGATTTCTCTCTCTCAAGAAATGACCAGATAGTCCACTCTGGACCTTAAAATTTCCCATTGAAAACTTTGTTGAAATTCATATATCTCCGTGCAATGTTTGACTTCAACAAAACACATATTTAGATGAATATAAATGTAGTCAAAGTGTTCTGATCAGCTATATTCAATAGCCAATTGTATGTCTGACTGGATGGATTATTGTTAGGGTAGGAAGAAGTACCTAAGTAAACAAATACTAATAAACTTTCTTAAGGAATCCACTGAACTAGAAAGAAAGTAATGCACATAAAACCTGATCTAAAACCCACTGAAGCCACTGGCAATCTTTCCATTTATTTCAATGGGCTTTGGATCAGGCTAATACATAGTATAATTTGTTCTAGTATATATTTATCTATGGATTATAAAAATTATCTATGGGTTTTTTTGCATTAACAAGTTTAAATATTTAATATAGTTAATTAAAAAGGATCAGAAATGGAGCTGCAGTTTTTTTTTAAGGTTTCAGCCATGTTAGTCTGTATTCGCAAAAAGAAAAGGAGTACTTGTGGCACCTTAGAGACTAACCAATTTATTTGAGCATAAGCTTTTGTGAGCTACAGCTCACTTCATCGGATGCATACTGTGGAAAGTATAGAAGATCTTATTATATACACACAAAAAGCATGAAAAAATACCTCCTCCCACCTCACTCTCCTGCTGGTAATAGCTTATCTAAAGTGATCACTCTCCTTACAATGTGTATGATAATCAAGTTGGGCCATTTCCAGCACAAATCCAGGTTTTCTCCCCCCCTCCCCCCCACAAACTCACTCTCCTGCTGGTAATAGATTATCTAAAGTGACCACTCTCCTTATAATGTGTATGATAATCAAGATGGGCCATTTCCAGCACAAATCCAGGTTTTCTCACCCCCCCCCCCGCCCTTTTCCCACACATACACAAACTCACTCTCCTGCTGGTAATAGTTTATCCAAAGTGACCACTCTCCTTACATTGTGTATGATAATCAAGGTGGGCCATTTCCAGCACAAATCCAGGGTTTAACAAGAACGTCGGCGGGCGGGGGTAGGAAAAAACAAGGGGAAATAGGCTACCTTGCATAATGTCTAAGCCACTCCCAGTCTCTATTCAAGCCTAAGTTAATTGTATCCAATTTGCAAATGAATTCCAATTCAGCAGTTTCTCGCTGGAGTCTGGATTTGAAGTTTTTTTGTTGTAAAATAGCGACTTTCATGTCTGTAATCGCGTGACCAGAGAGATTGAAGTGTTCTCCGACTGGTTTATGAATGTTATAATTCTTGACATCTGATTTGTGTCCATTTACTCTTTTATGTAGAGACTGTCCAGTTTGACCAATGTACATGGCAGAGGGGCATTGCTGGCACATGATGGCATATATCACACTGGTGGATGTGCAGGTGAACGAGCCTCTGATAGTGTGGCTGATGTTATTAGGCCCTGTGATGGTGTCCCCTGAATAGATATGTGGGCACAGTTGGCAACGGGCTTTGTTGCAAGGATAGGTTTCTGGGTTAGTGGTTCTGTTGTGTGGTATGTGGTTGCTGGTGAGTATTTGCTTCAGATTGGGGGGCTGTCTGTAGGCAAGGACTGGCCTGTCTCCCAAGATTTGTGAGAGTGTTGGGTCATCCTTCAGGATAGGTTGTAGATCCTTAATAATGCGTTGGTGGGGTTTTAGTTGGGGGCTGAAGGTGACGGCTAGTGGCGTTCTGTTATTTTCTTTGTTAGGCCTGTCCTGTAGTAGGTGACTTCTGGGAACTCTTCTGGCTCTATCAATCTGTTTCTTCACTTCCGCAGGTGGGTACTGTAGTTGTAAGAATGCTTGATAGAGATCTTGTAGGTGTCTGTCTCTGTCTGAGGGGTTGGAGCAAATGCGGTTGTATCGCAGAGCTTGGCTGTAGACAATGGATTGTGTGGTGTGGTCAGGGTGAAAGCTGGAGGCATGTAGGTAGGAATAGCGGTCAGTAGGTTTCCGGTACAGGGTGGTGCTTATGTGACCATCGTTTATTAGCATTGTAGTGTCCAGGAAGTGGATCTCTTGTGTGGACTGGACCAGGCTGAGGTTGATGGTGGGATGGAAATTGTTGAAATCATGGTGGAATTCCTCAAGGGCTTCTTTTCCATGGGTCCAGATGATGAAGATGTCATCAATATAGTGCAAGTAGAGTAGGGGCGTTAGGGGACGAGAGCTGAGGAAGCGTTGTTCTAAATCAGCCATAAAAATGTTGGCATACTGTGGGGCCATGCGGGTACCCATAGCAGTGCCGCTGATCTGAAGGTATACATTGTCCCCAAATGTAAAATAGTTATGGGTAAGGACAAAGTCACAAAGTTCAGCCATCAGGTTAGCCGTGACATTATCGGGGATAGTGTTCTTGACGGCTTGTAGTCCATCTTTGTGTGGAATGTTGGTGTAGAGGGCTTCTACATCCATAGTGGCCAGGATGGTGTTATCAGGAAGATCACCGATGGATTGTAGTTTCCTCAGGAAGTCAGTGGTGTCTCGAAGGTAACTGGGAGTGCTGGTAGCATAGGGCCTGAGGAGGAAGTCTACATAGCCAGACAATCCTGCTGTCAGGGTGCCAATGCCTGAGATGATGGGGCGTCCAGGATTTCCAGGTTTATGGATCTTGGGTAGTAGATAGAATATCCCAGGTCGGGGTTCCAGGGGTGTGTCTGGGCGGATTTGATCTTGTGCTTTTTCAGGGAGTTTCTTGAGCTCTGTGTGCCCACTTGGACTTTTTTATCCTTTAATAAATGTAAAAATAACCTTTGTGAGCATCCAGATTCCACAGCCCCACATCTGTAACATTGTTTCACCTTTGGACTGTTCCATACACTTCTAGAAGCACCAATAACAGTGGCCTCCTTTCAGAAAGGATGATCATCCACAGCTCCCACTGAAGTCAACCAGGAAGAAAAAGGGTCGGCACTAGTGAAAATCAAGCCCATCCTATCTATATGGATTTGGAAGCCTACCCTTAGGCATCCAAGTCTAAAAATCTGGCTTATGTGCCTACCCTGTCGTAAATTACTTTTTATATACTAGATTAAAACATTGGACAGTCACAACCCTTCTAAATGGAATAAATACTCTGAACTAAAAAGACACATGATTGGAATAATAACTAAGCACATAGTAGCATATGAAGAGGAATAGCCTCCCCTGCATAAAGGTGTCTTTCTATTAGCTTCCACCCCCGCCCCTTGCCCTCAGAAATTGGCTTCCTGTTGTTCAAGTTATACATAATAAACCTAACACTGAAATAACCACAAAATGTGTTCAAGCATACCAGGAAAGAAATATTTCAGTGACCGCAGCCACAAGCAGCAATATTTATATTTAATAAGCAAATAATAAACATGACATTAAATTGCTGAAATTACAAAAAGTAGAAGCCATCCATGAAATTGTCAATTAATGGACTAGCCTCATGCTGCTGAAGAGATAAAACAAAAATTCACAACACACTTTAGTCTGTATCAGTCTCTGATTCAGACATTCCATCTCTCTTTCAGTCTCTTTAGCCCCTAAGCACTAACTCACACATCCTCAGTATCTTTCAGAAAGAAAATCTCCAATACACTTTATCCAAACTTGAGTAGAATCCCATAAAATACATTTTAAGCAGCATTCTTATCAACCAATATTCTCTTTAGTAAAGGCTCTATGGTACAATTTGGGAGGGCAGAAAGGGGGATTATGGAAGTTTCGGATTTGACTGATGGGCTGCAGAAAGGTCAAGTTTGTTCAAAACACTGGTGTTTCTATTTAACATTTTTATAGTGCATCTATCACCAGGTTATCTGAGTGTCATTTGTCAATACAGTAGAACCTCAGAGTTACGAACACTAAAGTTACAAACTGACCAGTCAACCATAAACCTCATTTGGACCCAGAAGTATGCAATCAGGCAGCAGCACAGGGAAAAATGCAAATACAGTAGAGTACTGTGTTTAATGTAAACTACTAAAAAAAAAAAGCAGGAAAGTTTAAAAAAAAGGTTTAACAAGGTAAGGAAGCTGGTTCTGTGCTTGTTTCATTTGAATGAAGATGGTTAAAAGCAGCATTTTTCTTCTGCATAGTAAAGTTTCAAAGTTGTATTTAGTCAATGTTCAGTTGTAAACTTTTGAAAGAACAACCATAACATTTTGTTCAGAAAAAGAAAAGGAGGACTTGTGGCACCTTAGAGACTAACAAATTTATTTGAGCATAAGCTTTGCTCAAATAAATTTTTTAGTCTCTAAGGTGCCACAAATACTCCTTTTCTTTTTGCGAATACAGACGAACATGGCTGCTACTCTGAAACCTGTCATTTTGTTCAGAGTTACAAACATTTCAGAGTTATGAACAACCTCCATTCATGACTCTTAGGTTTTACTGTAGATCACAGTTCTTCAGATGTGATGAACCAGAACACTGAGCTACATGAATTTCTATTATGCAGATGAATTTGATAAAGAGAAGCAGTGTGGCCCAGTGAATAGTGCACTTGACTTGGAGTCAGGAGGCTTGAGTTCTATATTCTAGGTTCTGCCAATGACCTGTCACCTCTCTATGGCTCTGTATCTTCCTCACCCTTGGTCTGCCTCATCTATTTAAACTGTAAGCTCTTTGGAGCAGAGACTGTATCATGGTACATATTTATTCAGTGCCTAGAACAACAGGGCCCCCACTTCAGTTGAAGCCTCTTGGCTAAAATGAAATAAAATAATTATAAGAACAACAACAAATTTGGATGAAGGACTATTTAAAATACCTGGATATTCCTATTCAGTGCTACCTAATCTACGTAACTGGCCTGAAGATCTCCTCTACAACATTCCTCCTGGACATCTCTCTTGGGGGAATTAAGGGTTATTTCTGTTATTCCCCAGTGCCCCAGCTGCCAGATTCTTTGTGGAGAGGAGATCCACAATTGTTCCCCATCCTCTCTTCTCCCCAATTATATTTTGGCTGCAGCTTGTGTTTCAGGTTTCAACTTCCTAAAACTTCAGGCAATGGATGCTATCCCCTGATGTTGCTTCTGCTGTTTAAGGGATGAAGGCAAAGGCAGTCTGGCCTAGCAGTCACAGCTGGGCTGGTGTCCACAAGTCAAGGATGGTCATGAAGCAGTCCTCAGTGAGCAGGGATTGGAGTAATTGCTAAAGCTACGATGGATAAGCAAGAGTTGGAGTCACAGTCAGGTCAGGTCAGAGACCAGAGATCGGAGTTCATTACCAGGCTGGAATCAGGAGTCAGAAATCAGGAAGTAAGGTGAGGTGTGGAATCACAGCCATCAGAATGCTGTCCAGTTATCCAGACAACTTCCTGGGGCACCCTCCAGGATCAAATAGTGCACTTGACCAGTAAGAGGGCTGCAGAGTGCTGTCCCTCTGGCCCCTTTGGGCAGTACCTCCTGAAGTGCCTAATCTCTGTTGTTCTCCTAGGATGTGACTCTGTGTGCTCTCCCAGTAGCAATGTGGGAATGATAGCTGTCCCACACCCCAAAAACCCAGGTTCTAGTTCCACGGAGCTTTACATTACCCACCATCCAGGGTGCTCTTCCTTTGGGTTGGTATCATGCCTGGTTTATCTTGATGGAACTTTTTTACCAGGTCAACAGCATAGACATGGGCAGCAGGTTCACAGAAGTGCTTTTCAGGACTATAGCCACCCCAATCAATGAGGCAGTACAGTCTCCCCTTTGTAGTTTTGAGTTGAGGATAGCATGGACTATATATTCCTCATGCCCTTGGACCTGGACAGGCAGGGGCAGCTGTTGGAACCTGTCAGGAAAGGGGTCCTATATGTAAAGTTCAGGAGGGATACATGCAAAACATGATGCATCTTAAGGGATTGAGGGAGCTGCAATTTGAAGGTGATGGGCTTGATGTGCTGACAAATCTGGAATGGCCTGGTGGTCTACCTTGTGGGATGACCTGTTTGTATGGAGATGTTTTGCTGCAAGCCAAATCTTTGGCCCACTGTGACAGCTGGACCTTCCTGGTGTTGACAGTCCACGCACCACTTCTTGTCCTTTTCTGCATCTTCAAGATGGTCTGTAAGCTCCTCCTGAATATGATGGATTTGGTGGACCTAGTTGGAGGCTGCTGGGTTTGATGAGGCTGCTGGCAAGGCTGGGTGGAACCAGTAATTTGCAAAACTCTGCCCCTTGAAGGTGTGGTCAGTGTTGTTGTATGAGAACTCAGCATAAGGCAGAAGGGAGAACCAGTTATCTTGATGGTAGATGGCAAAGCACCCTACGTATTGCTCTAGTACAGAGCGGGCAAACTTTTTGGCCTGAGGGCCACATCGGGTTTCCAAAATTGTATGGAGGGCAGGCTAGGGGAGGCTGTGCCTCCCCAAATAGCCAGGCATGGCCTGGCCCCCGACCCCTATCCGACCCCTATCCAACCCCCCCTGCTTCTCACCCTCTGATGCCCCCCCAGGACTCCTAGCCCATCAAACCCCCCTGTTCTCTGTCCCCTGACGGCCCCCCCGGGACTCCTCCCCCATCCACCACCCACTGGTCCCTGTCCACTGACCACCCCCTGCCCCTGACTGTCCCCCACCACCCCATCCAACCCCTCCTCTTCTTCCTGACTGCTCTCCCAGGATCTCTGCCCCATCCAACCACCCATTCTCCCTGTCCCCTGACTGCCCCCAGAACCCCTGCCCTGACTGTCCCCTGCTGTGCCATCCAACCCCCCTCTCCTTCCTGACTCCCTCCTGGGACCCCTGCCCCCATTCAACCACCCTGTTTCCTGCCCTCTGACCACCCCGACCCCTATCCACATCCCCGGCCCCTGACCAGCCCCTCAAACTCCCCTTTCCTCTATCCAACTGCCCCTTCTCCCTGCCCCCTTACCGCACTGCCTGGAGCACCGGTGGCTGGTGGCGCTACAGCCGCACCTCCACGCAGCACAGAGCACTGGGTCAGGCCGGGGCTCTGCAGCTGCGCTGCCCCAGGAGCTCGCAGCCCCCTTGCCCAGAGCATTGTGCCAGCAGAGCAATGAGCTGAGGCTGCGTGGGAGGGGGAACAGCAAGGGAGGGTCCGGGGGCGAGCCTCCCGGGCCAGGAGCTCAGGGGCCGGGCCAGAAGGTCCCGTGGGCTGGATGTGGCCCACGGGCCATAGTTTGCCCACCTCTGCTCTAGTACTTGGTTCACCCTCTTTGTCTGCCCATCTGTCCGGGAGTGGTACACAGAGGAGGTAAAAGTACAAACATCCATTAACCATAGCATTTCATGCGAAAACATGAGACAACTGCAGGCCTTGGTTGAACATTATACAGTCCAGAAGTTCATGAAGACGGCTAAAATACACCACTGGGAGTTGAGCAGTTGTTTCAGCAGAGGGCAGGGGATGAAGTGTGCCATTTTGGTCAGTTGGTCTACAACGGTCAAGACCACTTTTGCGACCATCAGAGTTGGGGAGTTCCACTGTAAAATCCAGGGTCCTCAAGAGTCAGGGTCTAGTGGGGTTTCTAGGAATACTAAAGTGCTGAGGGGCATAGCACAGGGTGTGTCAGTGTATGCACACAGGTCACAGAAGTTGACATAGTTCTGGACTTCAGTTCACATACGGGGCCACCAGAAGAAACGGGAAGCCATGCAGAAAATCTTAAAGCAGCCAAAATAGCTCACCAACAGAATGTCATGACAGTGACAAAGCACTTCTAGCTGGGGACACCTTAGTGGAACACATATGTCCCACTGTGGTATAAAGAAAAGGAGTACTTGTGGCACCTTAGAGACTAACCAATTTATTTGAGCATAAGCTTTCGTGAGCTACAGCTCACTTCATCCGATGCATTCAGTGGAAAATACAGTGAGGAGATTTTATAAACACAGAGAACATGAAACAGTGGGTGTTACCATACACACTGTAACCAGAGTGATCACGTAAGGTGAGCTATTACCAGAAGGAGAGCGGGGGGGGGGAAAAATCCTTTTGTAGTGATAATCAAGGTGGGCCATTTCCAGCAGTTGACAAGAACGTCTGAGGAACAGTGTGGGGGGGGATAAACATGGGGAAATAGTTTTACTTTGTGTAATGACCCATCCACTTCCAGTCTCTATTCAAGCCTAAGTTAATTGTATCCAGTTTGCAAATTAATTCCAATTCAGCAGTCTCTCATTGGAGTCTGTTTTTGAAGTTTTTTTTGTTGTAGAATTGCTACTTTTAGTTCTGTAATCGAGTGACCAGAGAGATTGAAGTGTTCTCCGACTGGTTTTTGAATGTTATAATTCTTGACGTCTGATTTGTGTCCATTTATTCTTTTACGTAGAGACTGTCCAGTTTGACCAATGTACATGGGAGAGGGGCATTGCTGGCACATGATGGCATATATCACATTGGTAGATGTGCAAGTGAACGAGCCTCTGATGGTGTGGCTGATGTGATTAGGCCCTATGATGGTGTCCCCTGAATAGATATGTGGACACAGTTGGCTACGGGTTTTGTTGCAAGGATAGGTTTGTGGGTTAGTGTTTTTGTTGTGTGGTGTGTGGTTGCCGGTGAGTATTTGCTTCAGGTTGAGGGGCTGTCTGTAAGCAAGGACTGGCCTGTCTCCCAAGATCTGTGAGAGTGATGGGTCGTCCTTCAGGATAGGTTGTAGATCCTTGATGATGCGTGGGAGAGGTTTTAGTTGGGGGCTGAAGGTGATGGCTAGTGGCGTTCTGTTATTTTCTTTGTTGGGCCTGTCCTGTAGTAGGTGACTTCTGGGTACTCTTCTGGCTCTGTCAATCTGTTTCTTCACTTCAGCAGATAGGTATTGTAGTTGTAAGAATGCTTGATAGAGATCTTGCAGGTGTTTGTCTCTGTCTGAGGGGTTGGAGCAAATGCGATTGTATCGTAGAGCTTGGCTGTAGACAATGGAACGTGTGGTGTAGTCTGGATGAAAGCTGGAGGCATGTAGGTAGGAATAGCGGTCAGTAGCTTTCCAGTATAGGGTGGTGCTTATGTGACCATCGCTTATTAGCACTGTAGTGTCCAGGAAGTGGATCTCTTGTGTGGACTGGTCCAGGTTGAGGTTGATGGTGGGATGGAAATTGTTGAAATCATGGTGGAATTCCGTAAGGGCTTCTTTTCCATGGGTCCAGATGATGAAGATGTCATCAGTGTAGCGCAAGTAGAGTAGGGGCGTTAGGGGACGAGAGCTGAGGAAGCGTTGTTCTAAGTCAGCCATAAAAATGTTGGCATACTGTGGGGCCATGCGGGTACCCATAGCAGTGCTGCTGATTTGAAGGTATACATTGTCCCAAAATGTGAAATAGTTATGGGTGAGGACAAAGTCACAAAGTTCAGCCACCAGGTTAGCCGTGATATTATCGGGGATACTGTTCCTGATGGCTTGTAGTCCATCTTTGTGTGGAATGTTGGTGTAGAGGGCTTCTACATCCATAGTGGCCAGGATGGTGTTTTCAGGAAGATCACCAATGGACTGTAGTTTCCTCAGGAAGTCAGTGGTGTCTCGAAGGTAGCTGGGAGTGCTGGTAGCGTAGGGCCTGAGGAGGGAGTCTACATAGCCAGACAATCCTGCTGTCAGGGTGCCAATGCCTGAAATGATGGGGCGTCCAGGATTTCCAGGTTTATGGATCTTGGGTAGCAGATAGAATACCCCGGGCCGGCGTTCCAGGGGTGTGTCTGTGCGGATTTGTTCTTGTGCTTTTTCAGGGAGTTTCTTGAACAAATGCTGTAGTTTCTTTTGGTAACCTTCAGTGGGATCAGAGGGTAATGGCTTGTAGAAAGTGGTGTTGGAGAGCTGCCTAGCAGCCTCTTGTTCATATTCCGACCTATTCATGATGACGACAGCACCTCCTTTGTCAGCCTTTTTGATTATGATGTCAGAGTTGTTTCTGAGGCTGTGGATGGCATTGTGTTCTGCTCGGCTGAGCTTATGGGGCAAGAGATGCTGCTTTTCCACAATTTCAGCCCGTGCACATCGGCGGAAGCACTCTATGTAGAAGTCCAGTCTGTTGTTTCGACCTTCAGGAGGAGTCCACCCAGAATCTTTCTTTCTGTAGTCTTGGTAGGAAGCTCTCTTTGGGTTCGTATGTTGTTCAGAGGTGTGTTGGAAATATTCCTTGAGTCGGAGGCATCGAAAATAGGATTCTAGGTCACCACAGAACTGTATCATGTTCGTGGGGGTGGAGGGGCAGAAGGAGAGACCCCGAGATAGGACAGATTCTTCTGCTGGGCTAAGAGTATAGTTGGATAGATTAACAATATTTCTGGGTGGGTTAGGGGAACCACTGTTGTGGTCCCTTGTGGCATGTAGTAGTTTAGATAGTTTAGTGTCCTTTATCTTTTGTAGAGAAGCAAAGTGTGTATTGTAAATGGCTTGTCTAGTTTTTGTAATGTCCAGCCACAAGGAAGTTTGTGTGGAAGGTTGGTTTTTTATGAGAGTATCCAGTTTTGAGAGCTCATTCTTAATCTCTCCCTGTTTGCTGTAGAAGATGTTGATCAGGTGGTTCCGCAGTTTCTTTGAGAGCGTGTGGCACAAGCTGTCAGCATAGTCTGTGTGGTATGTAGATTATAATGGATTTTTTACCTTCAGTCCTTTTGGTATGATGTCCATCTGTTTGCATTTGGAAAGGAAGATGATGTCTGTCTGTATCTGTATGAGTTTTTTTTCATGAAGTTGATAGATTTCCACTCCATACGGCTAAATTCAGTGCCTTGCATAATGACAGGTTTCAGAGTAGCAGCCGTGTTAGTCTGTATTCACAAAAAGAAAAGGAGTACTTGTGGCACCTTAGAGATTAACAAATTTATTTGAGCATAAGCTTTCATGAGCTACAGCTCACTTCATCCGATGCATTCAGTGGGGAGGTTTATATACATAGAGAACATGAAACAATGTGTGTTACCATACACACTGTAACCAGAGTGATCACTTAAGGTGAGCTATTACCAGCAGGAGAGTGGAGGGGAAAAAAACTATGTATATAAATCTCCCCACTGTATTTTCCACTGAATGCATCGGATGAAGTGAGCTGTAGCTCACGAAAGCTTATGCTCAGATAAATTTGTTAGTCTCTAAGGTGCCACAAGTACTCCTTTTCTTTTTGCGAATACAGACTAACACCACTGTGGTATGTGTTCCTGTCCTGTGTGGAGCATTACGTTTATGTTCTGATTTTCATTTGCCCAAGCTGTTCCATCACCTCCTGGACTAACAGATCACCTCATGAACTGGATCAGATTAGATCAGTCAGGTCTTGATGTAAAGAAGTTGCAAGGTTTTAGGAGACAGAGTGGTTCTTGGTTAGGCTCCTTAGACTCTTGATAGTATTCCTCCTTTTGGGATAAGGCATCGGCTTTCCCATTCCTGGTTCTTGGGCAATAGATGGTAATGAAATTGAGCTGAGAAGAGAATAATGCCCACCTGAGCTGTCTTTGGTTCAAGGCTCAAGCCTTATGCAAATATCCAAGCTTCTTATGGTCAGAAAAAACTTGCACTGGGAGTTGGGCTCTCTTGAGGTGATGGCACCACTCTTTGAAGGCTGATTAAATCATGAGCAATTCTTTATCTAATATTTCATAATTCTGTTCAACAGTGCTGCGTTTTTGGGAGTAGTATATGCAGGGGTGCAACACTTGCTCTGGGCCATGCCTCTGAGAGAGTATGGCCCCAATGCCTACATTGGATTCATTGGCTTCCACTATGAATGCCTGGGCTGGGTCTAGATGTGCTATAATGGGAGTGATAGTGAAAGAAGCCTTGAGCTGTTTGATGGTCTGGTGAGATTCAAGCATCCAAACAAGTTTGACATCCCTGCAGAGGAGGTTTTTCATGGAGGTTTTTTGCCCTCAGAAACCTGGAATGAACCATCGGTTAAAAATTTACAAGGCTCAAGAAGCACTGTAACTCCCAAGGGGACCTGGGCACTGCCCAGTTGTGGATGGCCTTCAACTTCTGGGAATTCATCTTAATGACCTCTGGGGAAATGATATAACCAAAAATTCTGTGGAGGATTGATCAAAGGTACATTTTTACATTTTCATGCATAGGCCACGTTTCCTCAGTTTTTCTAGGATGGATGAATGTAGTAGCAGTGCGGCTCATGGTTATCAGAAAAGATGAGTATCTTATCAAGATGATGACTACATTCTGGTCCAGGACATCTCTAAATATGTCATTCACAAAGTGTTGAAGGGTCATGGGAGCATTGGTCAGACTGAATGGCTTGATTAAATATTAGAAGTGCCCGCAATGTATTCAAAAGGCGGTCTACCATTTGTCTCCTGCCCTAATGCACTGTAGGTTTTAAGTCCCCGAGAGGTACAGTTTGGTGAAAATTCTGGCAGACTGCACAAAATCTAATAATTCTGAGATTATGGGGAGGGGATACTGGTTTCAGACCATCACTTGATTTAGGACCTGATAGTCTACACAAAGGCATAGTGTTCTATCCTTTTTCTTAACAATAAGGACTGGATCCCCTGCCGGAGCAGTCGAGTTGGATGAAACCCTTGGCCAGGTTTTTCTGTCTGTACACATCAAGGGCTGCCAGTTCTGACTTGGACATTTCATAGATCTGTCCATAAGGGACTTTCGCCCCAGGATGCAGGTCATTGGGGCCATCGTAGTCCCAGTACAGAGGAAGCATCTCATTTTTCTTTTCCAAAACATCTGCATGCTCCCAATACTTTTTAGTGAGATGGAAACTCAGGCTTAGGAGCAGTTCCTTCTGGCCAGAAGCCACCATCTGGGGTTCTCACACAGGTGCCGTTGTTTCTGATTGGCCACAGGATCCTGAGATCAGAGAGTTGGGGACAGCTGCATGCAGTCAGACCTTTCGGCAGCATTCAGAGGGGAAGCTGACCTCTTTTCTCACTAGCAGATGCCAGAGTTGTGCTGCTTAAGACAGGTGATGCCAAGAATGAGAGTGAAGTGTGGAGAATGGATCATTTTGAACTGTAGCACTTCCAGATGACCAAGGAGTATGGCCTCTAGGGGGTAATGTTTCCTGCATCACGGGCCCTGAGAACAGAAGTGTCCCATCTATTGTCTCTACAAGAACTGATTTAGGCTTTAAACAGATGGGGCTTTGTAGCAGAAGCGAAGCTTTAGCATCTATGAAATTATCGGCCCACTAAATAATCAGGGCCCACTGAGGGAGAATCAGCTTGGCCACATCTGTGGTACATAACTATATCTGTACTTGGAAGTATAGGAAGGACCAGCATGTCCTGGATTGGGTTTCCCTCAAGGGCTGGGGGTAGTTCGGGAACATAGTGCCCAGGTGGTACTCAGGCTGCCCCCTGGTGGCCTGGGATCACTTGTTTCCTGATTCCTTGCTTCTTGACATCTGCAATGGGCAAAAGACAAGGGCATGTCCTGGTGCTCTGCAATAAAAGCGTATGTTATTGTGCTCCGCCGTTCCTTTTCTTCCAGCTTCAAGTGTCAGAAGGCGAAATCAACATGCATTGGTTCATTGTTGGGCCCTGGGGTTTTTGGCATGGGGTATGGCTGAAGCAGTGACATGGTGCCCCTCCTCTCCTCCATTCATTCTTACAGCCCTCTGTCAATACAGAAAGAGAGGTCAATACAAATATCCAAGCTGGCTGGTGTCTCAACATGGGCTAGCTCATCCTCTACCTTTTCACTAAATTCACCCCAACATTGGTGCAGCAGGGCCACATCGTTCCACTCAACATCAGCTTCAAGTTGCTGGAACTGGGCGGCATACAAAGCAGCTGGACCTCACTCCTGCTGAGGCCTTCATCGTGCAGCTTTTGCTGAGTGATTGTGATAGAGGACATAAAAAAATGCGGAAAATGCTTTCAGGAAGACATTCCAATCAGTTAACACTGGGGTGTCCTGTTCCAGTAAGGGGACGGCCCGATCCAGCACTTCTCCAGCTAGCAAACTGATCACTAGACCCACCCTGGCCTGATCAATGGGATACATTAAATGGTGGAACAGGAAAAGGAGACTGCATTGGTTCAGGAACCCCCTGAACTTCTTGCTGTTCCCATCAAAATATGTAGGTAGTGGGATCGTAGGACCCTGTTTGGAGGGCCATGCGCCAACCTGAGACTGGAGTATGGACTTCTCCTCCTGGGACCATGCTTACTGATTGCAGAGTGTTTGATTTTCTGCTAGGAGCTGTGCCACTTGGGACCACAACACATGGCTCTCTGTTTGAAGTTCAGCGACCCTCTCTTGCAGATCTGGTACACCAGTGGGTCCGGTGGGTGATAGTAGACCCACCCCTTCCAAAACCCTGCTAAAGGGCTTCTGTGGAGGGGGTCAAAAGTGGGTCTTGGCAAACTGTAACGGACTGAGGTGTAGGCAATCTGCCCTAGTGGTCACAGCAAGACTGGTGTCCACAAGTCAAGGACAGCCATAAGGCAGTCGCCAGACAGCAGCAACTGGAGTAATTGCCAGAGCTGAGATCAATAAGCAAGAGTCAGAGTCAGGTTGGGGTTGGAGCCCAAAGATCAGAGGCAGCACCAGGCTGGAATCAGAAGGCAAAAGTCAGGGTCAAAGTCAGGCTGTGGTCACAGACTGGAGATCAGGAAGCAAGCTGCGGTCTGAAATCGCAGCAGAACAGAAGTCTGTGGTTACCCAGATAACATCCTGGGGCACCCTCCAAGGTTAAAGAGTGTGTTTGGCCAATCAGAACTGGATTGTCACTCTGGATCCCTTTGGTGGTACTTCCTGCAGCACCAAATCTCCACAGTGTTCTTTGGATGTGGCTCTGTATGCTGTCCCGGTGGCAATGTGGTAATGTCAACCGTCCCACGCTCCCCAGTCCCAGTTCTAGGCCCACGGATCCTTACAAACTGGCCCCACCCCTTGCTGATGACAGCCAAACACTCAGGGCTTGTCTACATGAATAGTTAGTACATGGAAAGCAGGGCTGTAAATCTACAGTGCTCTATTATGCCATGCACTAACTGTCTGGGTAGCCCCTTGCCATGGGATGTATATGCCTCATGCTGGCCCAGCAAGCAAAGGGTTAATGCAGGTACTGCTAGCTGATTGGCAGTCTCACAGTAGCTGGGAGGATAAAAGAGCTGGGAAGCCGGTGTGAAGTGCAGCTGCCAGAGGAACAAGCAAGGTTGGAGAAGGGAACTCCTGCCAGCAAGCTGCTGAGAAGCCTCTCAGAGACAGCACCCTGAGAAGTGATGACCAGACCAACAGGCTGAACAGCCTCCAGAAACCAGGGAAAATAGGCAGGAGTTCAGGGCACAGCTGGAGTTGTAGAGTCCTGATTCTGCCTGAGGTCCCCTACCAGCCCCTTCAGAGACTTAAGAACTGAGGGGGTTTCCAAATCCCCTGCGCACCAGGACCAGATGACCCCGCCAGGAATAAGGCAAAAACCCATACACCCCAGAAGGACTCAGGCAAGAAGGACCAACTGACCACCCTGCAAGACAGAGTCAACTCTGGTATAATGCTCTGCAGGGCCAGAGCGGGCACTGGGGCACTGATACACCAGCTTGCAACCCTACTATCATGCACTAAAAGTTCCCTACTGTGCTCTGATCTACCCGATTTTGAAATGGGATGCCTACTAACAGTTCATCTAAACAAACCTTCAGAGAAGCATGATCTTTTCCTAAGTAGAAGATAGGGAGGTAAAGGACTGTGACAAAGCTCTGTCCTTGCCTCCGTGGTCGCGCGTTTCCTGGCTGATTTCGCTAGCCTTAGAGGCTCACTGTGACCCTCCACATAACCCTTCTCTCTCTAGAGACAAGGGTCACAGTCTATTGAGCCATTTTCATCGTAAGCCAGTGAAGGAGGTGAGGGGAAGCTATCCTCCCTTGCACAGTCTCTGTTGTCTCCCAGTCTCAGTGATTAATCAGGGGGCAAAGCGGGGGGGGGGGCCCATCCTCTACTCCGGGCTCCAGCCCAGGGACCCTAATAGTATCAGCTATGGTAGCTGACCTTTTAGAAACAGGACATGTACAATTCCCTGGGCTACTTCCCCCACAGCAGCCCCCACTTCCTCAAGCTCCACTTCACCCTTACCTCAGGGCCTCCTTCCTTGTGCCTGATATGGTGTGTACTACTCAGCCTCTCCAACAGCACAACTTCTTCCCACAGCTCCTGACATGCACACCCACCTGACTAACTGGGAGGCTTTTAACTAGTTTCAGCCAGCCCCTGACTGACTTCAGGTGTCCCAATCAACCTAGCCTTCTCCCTGCCTTCTGGAAAGTTCTTAATTGGCCCCAAGCAGCTGCCATTTCACTTATCCTGGTGCCAGGGATTTGTTTATCCTGGAGCTAATATATCTATCTCCCACTACTTTTCTATAGTCATCTGGCCTTGTCCCGTCACAGGACCCAAAACATAAAAACTTGAAAAAGACTATATATTCATTCCAACCTTCAGTTTAAAAAGAAAAGGTGACATCAGTGAATCCAGCCATCCTTTCATTTGATTTAACATAGGGTTGTTGTTTTTAAATCCACTGCTATTTTTGACAAACGATGAGTACAGAATATGTCCTCATTGTCACAGTGCATGGCTAAGAACAAAATAATACCCTCTGCCTCTGCTATCACAAAGCCAAACCCACAAAGGACTGTTCAGTATAGAGTATATCTGAATCATTTATATAGGATAGTATGCATTTGGTTGAGATAATGTGAGGTTTGCACACACTGCAGTATTGTTCTGTCACTTCTTCATTATTCAAGAGTGGCAGCTATATCACAGAGATCATATCCATGTCATTATTTGATGCACCTAATTGTATAATATACACAATGGGGAAATTTCAGTAGTGGAACACATTTTTAATGCATCTTTTTTATCTGGCCTACATTCAGTGTATATAGTAGCTTACATTTCTCAACAAATAATATGTATGAATTCAGTATACATTGATGTTTTACTATGTTTAGACATTTCATTATTTCTTACATGAAAGAAGTTTACAAGAAGTTTATTTTATAAGATCTGGATGTGAGGTGATGCTCCATATTCTTTATAGAAATAAGCGTATGATATGAATATAGCATAATTAAGATATATTTTATGCAAGACGGCGCATGTAAGATATCATTGGAAAGGTTATAAATTACTGAATGTGATTATCCAATTTGTATGCATGTATCATTTCTGTATCTGGAGTTAGGAATATTGACTATGTAACAATTACAACTGTGTTTATACTTGGAGATGCCCACCAGACGATAAGCAGTGAGCTTTAATGGGCCATTAGGAAAAAGACAATTAGTCTTGGAAGATGTGGATCCCCCATCTTCCAGGAGTTCCTTCCTGTGGACATTGCAAATAAATCTGGTTTCCTGGTTGCTTTGACACTGCAAGGTCAGGTGATAATGTCACCTGGTAAAAAGTGCCACCTTGAACACTGCTGGTACTTTTCCACTGGAAACAAAGGCTTCCTGCCTTATGTAAATTCTATTTAAGGCTGGGGAGTAAGAAAACAGGACTCTTCTCCATTGCCTTCCTGCTCAAGAAGAAAGACAGCTGAAAGTATCCGAAGAGACAAAGGAACTGAGCTGTGGGAAAGGCAAGCGTTGAGTCCAGACTGAGACAGAGGAGTCTAGTCTGCAAAGAGAAATACCTGGGTCTCTAAGCTACAGAAGCTCTGTAATTTGCCTAAAACAATATTTAGGGTGAGAAATTACTTCTTGAAACCAGTCTCTAAGATCTTAAGCTTGGTATCTGTGTTTTGTTTTATTTGCTTAGTAATCCACCTTGTTCTGTATGCTATCCCTTATACTCACTTAAAATTTGCCTTTTATAGTCAATAAACTTGTTTTTGTTTATTATTAAACCAGTTTGTGCAATTTCTAACTGGAAAGAAGTTGTGCATATCTTCCTCCACATTGAGGGAGGGGGCAAATTTATGAACTTATGTTGTATAGGTTTCTCTACACTGCAAGACAATATTATTTTGGGTGTGCTTTCCAGAGGGGAGCTGCACTTGAGTGTTGGACGATTTCCTAGCTGAGCCTTCTCATAGAGAACTATTTGCAGACTCTGTATGATTCTACAGCTGGTTCGTCTCTACCTGTGTGTGTGTGTGCTGCCAGAGCCTGGAGAGCCTAAATCAGCAAAACAGGAAGAGGGATCCCAGGTTAGAGGTACAGGCAGTCTCAGTGAAATCCTAGTACATAAGGGGGTATCCCAGAAGCGGGGTCCAACTGCACACTGGGTGCAAATCAGATTTTGGGCTCCTGTGTATCTTCCTTCTTCCCTTCCAACTATCTCTGTTTTATTCAGGATGATGGGCTCCTTATTTTGTTTCTGTCCCCCCCCCCCCCCCATCTCCTGAGAAACCTCTCCCTAAGGAAGGATATACCTCTTCACCAACATATTATGGAACCTCCAATGAACCTATTGCAAATATTTCCAGATTCTATCTGAAGGGCCCCTACTAGTTCTCTAACTGTTACAATATGTAAATCACTCTTTTAAAATGCCACGGTGCATTTAATTACTGTCTTGCTGGTATCATGTGTTTCATTATACCGGTGTTAAACAACAAAACCATGTTTATAAAGGGTTCATTACAAAAGGAGTTTAGTAGGTATCAGTTAGCATTTAAAAATGGCATAGTGGTAATCATCTCTCAAAGGACTGTGTCTATCTAAGGTTAGCAAGAAATTGCAACAGTCTAATTAGCATCCTGAATCACCATTGAGCCATCTGTTATCTGGAGGCAATGCCTGAATCTGAATCATCAAGGAAATAAGAGTACTGCGAGAAGAGTCCAGATACCTCATTTACGGGGATGATAGCAGTAATTTTGCAAACAAACTGCATGTTCAGGCGGTGACTATTTTTCCTCCATAAGCACCCATCTATTGTGAAGGGTATACAGTTAAGAAATGCAATATGTCCGACCATTGAATCATAATACTGATTTCATATTTGTTTTTCCATGTATAGCAAGAAAAAGTGGAAATGAAAGCCCAGGCAAAACTCAGATATGGTTCACAGAGGCTTTGACAAATTTATTTTTTACTTCAGTTCACATGGGTTTATATCTCCGGAGTTGTAGACTGAACAAGCACATGGGTATGTGCACGTACACACACACTCTAATAAGCCAAAACAGTTTAGTGACAGTTAAGGTTGCATCATGACACCCAACACCTTACAGGCATGGAAATAAGTTAAAGAGAAAGACTTGTGCATTGCTTTCCCCCTTCATATTGCTTACAATGCTGTTGATAAGACACTTCAGTGATCTAACAGACTTTCATTTCCATCTCCAACAGATATCATTAAGCCATATGTGAGCCATCATCATCCAATTTGCTCTTTAACACATCTTAACAGTTTTCTTGTATGCTTTTATGTCAGTTATATTCCTAGATCAGCATATCTGACTTTTCACACTTCCATGTGTATGAGAAGTTCTTCTGAAGACGTCACTGCTAAGGTTTTACTTCAGGGAGAAGGGGAGCTGCACCTGCCTGGGTATCAGAGGGAGGTATGAGAACCTACACTGTCGACCTTGTTGACCCTCCTGAAGGGTGAGAGAGATTGTGACATGGCCCTGTAAGGCACTAAGAACTTAGATGTTTAAAAGTTACTGAAAGTAATTACACCAAGAAAAACCCTCCATATTTAGCAGTGACAACACAATTCTCAGCTGGAGGCGGCCTTCATGAAGGTCTTCCCTGACTGCTGGCTAGAGCTGGGGTTCATAGCCTTGGTCAATAACAACAGTAATATGCTGCCTGAAAATATAAACAGCAGATAGAAGAGATCATATCGGAACTCCTATCTCCTCTTTCCCAGCTCAGTGAAGTGTCCTTTAGGCTACCCGGGTTGGTAGTCAGTCAATCTCTTTCCCCCACCCTCCTCCAGCTCTCCCAATCAGTGGAAGTGTTTGTGCCATGGCAGATACATTGTCAGAAAGTTCGGCTTGATGCATATATTTTGCACTACAGCTAAAAAGTTATAAAATGCTCTATCAGTACACACTATCAGTACATAACTGATATTCTAGAAATCAGCCGATGAAGAGCATGATGGGGTACACAAACCCTGCAAAGGACAACAAGCAGTTAAGAAGCTTCTCTGGGCTCAGGCAATTAAGGAATTGCTTAAAAGAGGAGCACAGGAGCTCACTTGTTGGCAGACCTGGGAAGAGAACAGACCTGCAGCTCCTGAGGAAAGGGCTGATGGACAAATGACAACTTTCCTAAATGACAACTGCCTGAAGGCCCCTCCCTGAGGGAAGAGAGGGCCAGATCCTGATGCACCATGAGGAGGAATCATTCCCATCTATTCCCTATGGACTCCTTTTATTTCCATTAATTCCCCTTGCTTTTTTGTGCATGGACTACCCTGGAATAAAATACTTCTGTACCACACATGATTAATTCTTTACTGGATTTTAGGTGCTCAAATATCATGCTGATTTGTGTCATAGAAATGTCAATAAACAAATGACATCAACAGGAGTTCTGCTGAGGATAATAGATTACCTTAACTGTGTAGCATACTGCTCATTTATAGCCCTGACCCTACATAAAGACACAATTCAGGTCTGTCTGCAGAATGAGCTAGATATTGACCTGATTCACATGACTTCCAGCACCTGTCCATTTTCTGACAGACTTCAGTGATTAGGAATGATAAAACTATAGCAGTTTTTGAACCACTTTTGAAATAGCATGAATCTTAATGCTAAGCCACAAATCTCCAGGAAGTACGTTTTTCAAAATTTAAACTGGTTTGCCCCTTCTACACCACATCATCAAAAAACTTTTCTTTTGCATTGCCCTCCAAAATATATGTTCATATATCGATGTTAGCCCATGGAAACGCATATTACTTTTGTTCCTGGTCAAGCTGCTTGTTTGAATTGTTTGGGTGGCCTGTTGCCGTTACAATCATAAAAGATTAAAGATATGCTCAGCAGTAGTATCATAAAAACACCAGCAACATTTGGTCAAATAAGTTCTGTCAAAGGCATGGAAATATCTAGTTGTTACCTTGTGTCTGTTATCTGGAGTTGCCCACAGAAAGTGATAACATTTCATGAGGTTATTCCATTCCTTTTCCTCCTCTGAATAATTAAATGGAAGTAAGGATGATTTTGGAATATTAAAAAACGCAAAGACAACTACTATTTGTTAACTTGCAGTTATAAGAAGCCCAGAGGAAATCAGACGCCAGTCACATTTTTGATTGGTTTTATCTTGTGTTAGTCATTTGACAGAGCAATGAGACATCATAGCAACTACTACCTGGACCTAACTGTGACACTCTATGATATATATCAATCTCCTATTCTGGGAAGCCATTTCTAGCAGTAATTCCAGGAAATGATAGTGCAGTGCCAGTAAATCAATTTTTTTGGTTCTGTAAACATTTCTGATAATCTTGTTTTATTATTCTCCAGAGAATGACTGAGCATAGCAAGATTCTTTGCAGGTAACTTTTGGTCCAAGTTTCATGTGTTTACCCTGACTGTAAATCAAAATTAGAAAAAAAATACCGACAGGTTTGCCAGGATATTTGCAACCACACAGCAATTACAAAGCTGGCAACAGCTACAGTTTTTATACACAAAAATTCACATCATGCTTCAGTTAATTTTAATTTATAAGTGTGATACAGTGTGAGATTACTAATAATGTAGATTCATGCTTTCCTGCCTTGCAATATTACAGACATGATGGAGGTAAGGGGGTCATTTATTAAAACCATTTCTTAAAAGTTGTCAATACCCATGATTAGTACTCAAATTAATTAATAATTGAGGTTATTAGGACTAAAAAGATGGATCAAAATAATTCAGGAGACTTTAAGGAAGACAACACATTTATGTTCTCATTGAGAGGAAGCTGTAACAGCTGAAATAGCTAAAAAGTTTCCCTTTTTTCTGATTATCTCTTTCTGACCTAAATTCAGGACAGCACTTAAACTCATGCTTAATTATATGTGTGTGCTTAAGTTCCACTGATTTCAATGCTTAACTCCTTAATAGGGATGCTTTCTCCTTAATATGTTCTCCTTAATAGGGATGCTTTCCTGAACTGGAACTTCTGTGTTTTCATCTGAAGACCATGGCAGCAGACTACATGAAAAGGAGGCAACGTTCGTTCCTAGAAGTGGGCAAGTGTTGCAAAAATATATTCACTAATATTGGCTTGAACAAACCATTAATTTTATCAGTGTTTGTGTTTCCAGCTTGCATGAACATTCATAGAAGCAAACCCTTGCTTACAGATGTGTTCATCGCAAAAGTAAGGTTTCAGAGTAGAAGCCGTGTTAGTTTGTATCCACAAAAAAGGAGGACTTGTGGCACCTTAGAGACTAACAAATTTATTTGAGCATAAGCTTTTGTGAGCTACAGCTCACTTCATCGGATGCATTCAGTGGAAAATACAGTGGGGAGATTTAGTGTCCCAAATACTCAGGCAAACCTGAATTCACCATGAGTATTCACATGGAAGTCTTAAAGATTCTTTGCATTTGGAAGTCATCCATTCCTGGAATAGAAATACCAAGTGACTAGAGTTGGTCAAGTATCAGAGGGGTAGCCACATTAGTCTGGATCTGTAAAAGCGGCAAAGATTCCCGTGGCACCTTATAGACTAACAGACGTATTGGAGCATAAGCTTTCGTGGGTGAATACCCACTTCGTCGGATGCATGTAGTGGAAATTTCCAGAGGCAGGTATAAATATGCAAGCAAGAATCAGGCTAAGGATAACAAGGTTAGTTCAATCAGGGAGGATGAGGGCTCTTCTAGCAGTTGAGGTGTGAACACCAAGGGAGGGGAAACTGCTTTTGCAGTTGGCTAGCCATTCACAGTCTTTGTTTTATCCTGAGCTGATGGTGTCAAATTTGCAAGAACTGAAGCTCAACAGTTTCTCTTTGAAGTCTGGTCCTGAAGTTTTTTTGCTGCAGGATGGCTACCTTTAAATCTGCTATTGTGTGTCCAGGGAGATTGAAGTGTTCTCCCACAGGTTTTTGTATATTGCCATTCCTAATATCTGATTTGTGTCCATTTATCCTTTTACGTAGGGAATGTCCAGTTTGACCGATGTACATAGCGGAGGGGCATTGCTGGCACATGATGGCGTATATTATGTAGGGGGACGTGCAGGTGAATGAACCGGTGATGGTGTAGCTGATCTGGTTAGGTCCTGTGATGGTGTCACTGGTGTAGATATGTGGGCAGAGTTGGCATCGAGGTTTGTTGCATGGATTGGTTCCTGGGTTAGAGTTACTATGGTGCCGTGTGTCGTTGCTGGTGAGAATATGCTTCAGGCTGGTGGGTTGTCTGTGGGAGAGGACTGGCCTGCCTCCCAAGGCCTGTGAAAGTGAGGGATTGTTGTCCAGGATGGGCTGTAAATCACCAATGATGCGTTGGAGAGGTTTTAGCTGAGGACAGTATGTGATGGCCAGTGGAGTTCTGTTGGTTTCCTTCTTGAGCTTGTCTTGCAGCAGGAGGCTTCTGGGTACACGTCTGGCTCTGTTGATCTGTTTCCTTATTTCCTTATTCTCATAGTTTTGAGAATGCTTGGTGAAGATCTTGTAGGTGTTGATTTCTGTCTGAGGGGTTGGAGCAAATGCAGTTGTACCTCAGCGCTTGGCTATAAACAATGGATCGTATGGTGTGTCCGGGATGGAAGCTGGAGGCATGAAGGTAGGCTTAGTGGACAGTGGGTTTCGGTATAGGCTGGTGTTAACGTGACCGTCACTTATTTGCATTGTGGTGTCTAGGAAGTGGACCTCCTGTGTGGATTGGTCCAGGCTGAGGTTGATGGTGGGGTGGAAGCTGTTGAAATCGTGGTGGAATTCTTCCAGGGTTTCCTTCCCATGGGTCCAGATGATGAAGATGTCATCAATGTAGTGTAGGTAGGGAAGGGGTGTGAGTGGACGAGAGCTGAGGTCAGCCATTAAATGGTTGGCATATTTTGGGCCATGCGGGTGCCCATACTGGTGCCACTGGTCTGGAGGTATATATTGTCAACAAATTTGAAATATTTGTGCTTAATCAATTAATTTAATGAATTAAACATTAATAAGAAGACACTTTCATCTACCTCTGATCATCAGTCCTATTTTATCTCCTCCTGCTTGGGCATATGAACAATGAACAATAAAAAAAACAAACAAAAAAACCCCCAAGAAAAGTAGGAAACAGAACAGCTTATAAAATCAGCTCTGCATGAACAAGGTAAAAACCAATGCTTCCCTAAAACAGTGCTTCTGTTGTGCTGTCTCACACATACTACATTTCCCTGCTTACCAATGTTTGTCATTTTTCACTTTCAAACTCTCACTCTCATATCATTGCAGCAGGGTTCCTTTAAAAAAATACTCTGTGTATGTCTGTCTTTGTATAGGCCTGTAAAATGTCATTCACATCAATGATGCTATATAAATATTAGAAATCTATCCCCCAAATAGAATACTTTAGTATTCTTCTGTCTGATGTAGAAATAATAGGGTTAAAAAAATCTACATGTCCCAAAGCAGACTACAGTTCTGCAAAGGGCTAAGGAATTTGAATGTCTTAATTAAGGCAGTGTCCTTGAGAGAATAAAGGAGATACACGAATTTAGATATGAGTAGGTCCGTGTCTGTTTTTTTATAGCCCTACAGCCATTTGACTTAGTAGCTTGCTGTAAAGAGTAGCACCTAAGCCTGAATGGGATAGAAATATATTCTTATAGGAATAAGCACATATTGGAGTAAACAGTTTAGAATAATATTTTGTTACATGGAACTAACAGACCTATTTGTTAAAGTTTGCCCTTTCAGGAAGTGTGATGGGGTGTACCAACCCCACACTGGCAAAGCAAGGGATAAAGGACAGTTCTTGGCCCAAAAGGCCATGCCCCCTCATTCCTGCTGGGAATGCTTCCAGTCGAGTAGCTCAGCTCATTCTGGGCTGATGGAGGAGCAGTTGTATGCAACAGCCTCCTGACAGCAAGCCAATGAGACTCCAAGCCACTGGGGTTAAGCCTCCGAGTTGTACCACGGGAAGCCAGCTGACTGTGGGAGCTGAGAGGGACAGCTTGCTTTTGTCAGCAGAGCAGCTGCCAGAGACAAAACAGAAAGGCCCTGGTGTTTTTCTGAAATCTTGTGATTATGTGAGAGCATCTCTGCTTTAAAAAAAATTGCATAAGCTAGTTGTGGAGAAGAGCTTAAAAATATGACCTGTGTGTGACCTAAAGGCTCAGAACCCAGAAGGCAAATAGAAAAGCCACAATTTTTATTATTTAATTAAAAATCTCATGATTTTTAAGTCAATCTCATGATTCTTGGGAGGGAGTGGGTGCAGGCCAGGGGTGGCTTGATTCATGTTGAACGCTTGAGGTGAAATCCTGGCCTAAATGAAGTCAGTCGAAGTCCTGTCATTGCTGGTGAGAGTTCAAAGGGGCCACTTTGCCTAGCAACAATATCAGGGGTAGAATTGCCTAGTGATGAAAGTGGGGAGAGTAGGAGAACCTGGGCCTGCCCTTCTCCACTGGGTTCTGACCCAAAGCCTTTGAAACAAGGTACCCTGACACAGGTTTTGGGTCCCAATACCCTGAAATGCATTCCCTGGTTCACTTCCTATGTTGTCCCTGTCACTCCCGCATCGTCTCTGGGATTAGACAAACTCCGCCCCAAGACCAGCTTCCTCATCTCTCTGGAAATGGACCCATATGCACAGGCAACCTCCTTCAGAAATTCACCTGTTAAGAGCTTCAAATTAGAAAGCCATTTACAGTGCAAAAACAACAACTTTATTAAGGCTGCTAACTTATGAACAAAACTACTACATTTTCTTATGTGCCCACAGAGTATGTTCTTTTCACTAACTACAGATATTTCTCTTTTTTTTTTTTTACAGCAGTCTTGTAACACTCCCCAACAAACTGACCTGCCAAGAGGACAAAGGGAGGCTAGGTGGAAAAGAGGTCTTGCTAGCTCTATGCCAGCTAAGAATTTACATGTACCAAGGGAACGCTTCATCGTATAGTGAGGGCAACCTTATGGAGTCTCTGCATGGTCAGAGTAGTGCAGAGCCCATGTTCTGGACCAAAATATGCCCCCAAACGTCCAGCAGAACCAAGAACTGAAACTGTTCCTATGAACATATATTTTTTGTTCATTTGTTGTTTAGTACATTGTTACATCTTAGTGAGATCTTGAAAAGCACTGTTTGAAAACTTAGTCCTCAGAGTTTTTATGACAAATAAACATACTGTGGGAAAAAAATTGTTTGTCACAGCTAAAGAATTTTCCATGCTGTTGTCAGAATTCACTTGCTTCAATAAACATCCCAAATGAATGCCATATAAAACAAAATACTGCATTTGCTAAAATAAATACACGTTAAAATGAGCATAGCTACAGATGGTTTCAGAGCTTAGAGAAATAAATAGAGCTCAGACAGAAAAAATGTAAGACATTGAAAGAAGCATACAACTGTTTTACAGAACATGATAAAATGAATACAGCGTCGTTTAAAACTGATTGACAGGTAATGAACTATAAAATCTATATTGAAATGGAAATGACAGAGAAAGAATAGCACAAGGCATCAACCCTATCGTCATAGGGCTGAAAGATAGGAAACTTTCTAAGACAACAGCTCACCAAAATTAAGCAAATTAAAGACTGATGAAAAATGTATGTGCTCTGATTGAATTAACCAGTTGCTAAGAGAGAGAACTGCATTGCAATTTAACATGATTATTAGACGGATGCTTCTGCTCATATCAAACTTCTTGCTCAGTTGAAAATGAGACATCAGTAAGACAAAATGCATTCTTGTGCATCTGGCCTTTCCTTAGTTCTAACAACAGATGTTAGACATCTAGTTTACTTTCCAAGTTTAAGTTTAAGTTTGATAGGCACTCAATGTAGTAAACACTAGTTTATTCCAATTTTCAGATTCAAGAGTTAATTGTGTTCTGCATCTGTTTTGAACTATCTTGTAATCAAGTCCTTTACCCAACATGCTCTACAAATAGAATCCACACAGTGAAGTTCAAACTCTCCACTTCCACAGATTTGGTTTTATTAGCATTAAAATTAGCACCAATCTCCTTCCCAGGTTTGGCTGATCTTATGGTTCTTCCCTTAGGGTAGATCAGCCCACACTCTACATCCTCTCTTACATGACAGCCTCTCTATCCCCTTTATAGCTAGGTGGGATAACAAGTCACCTCCTTCACTCAGTCAGCAGAACCCACTTACCTCTAAACAGATCGAGATCTGTTTTGAGATTGGAATGTTTCAGGAAAGTACTACCAGCCTGTTACCACAAAAGAATGAGACCCATTTAAGTTTAGAGATTGTCTGGACTTTCTTGTTCTGTTTAGAAAGAACCTATCAAACCTTCTCACAGTATCTGGATCTATTTCTCTCACATGCAAATGGAATATTCTTATGAGGCTAGTCTACATATTTATTTCTCTTTCTGTCCAGATGTCCAAACTCATCTTTATAAAAGAAAAACACCTTCCAAAAATACCCCTGAAGTTGTGGTATCAATAAAAAAGAACATAACAAATAACAGTCTGACTATTGAGTGACAAGGGTATAGACTTCCAGATTATCATAGATTCATAGCACTCATGGCCAGAAGGGACCATTAGATCATCTAATCTGACTCCTGAATATTACAGGCCATTGAATTTCACCCAGTCATCCCTGTATTGAGACCAATAACTGGTGATTGATTAAAGTATAACTTGTGTTTGGCTGTAGCTTTTTATCCAGAAAGGCATTCAGTCCTGATTTGAAAATATCAAGAGATGGAAAATTCATCACTATCTCTGGAAGTTTGCTCCAATGCTTAATCACCTTCACTGTTAAAATTTTGTGCCTAACTTCTAATTTGAATTTGTCTGGTGTCAGCTTCCAGCCATTGGTTCTTGTTATGCCTTTCACCAATAGGTATTTCCCCCGTGAAGATACTTACACACTCTAATCAAGTCACTTCACAATCTTCTTTTTGATAAAATAAACAGATTGAGTTCCTTAATTCTGTCACTGTGTGACAGGGCGCAATTGCCCCGCACTGGTATTGTGAGGGTTAACTCCATTCTCTGGGCCAAGGAGGCCATGCCCCCAAAGCCCTGCTGGGCATGCTCCAGCTGGAGACTAGGTATAAAAGGGAGCAGCTCAGCTCATTCAGGGCTGACTGCTGAGGAGAGAGGATGTATGCTGCAAGCTCCAGTCTAGAAACCGCAGAAGCCCCAGATGGTGGAAATCAAGGATGCTGTGATGCCGAAGGATGCCCCAACTGTGGTGGAGCTGTTGGTAGCTGCCCCCAACTGAGGAGCCCAGAGTCCATGGAGATGCCAGGATCCTGGCATCAGGACTGGGTACAAAGTAGCTCCAGGAGACTAGTTGGGATGTTGAGTGGGCTCAGTGTGTTTTGGGCGGATTAGCCACTGACCTGGTGATGGGCATACTTGCCACTAGGCCATGCAGCCCCACAGCAGGGGCAGTGATACTGACTCTGGCCATGCAGCTCTGACAAAGGACAACCCTACTGACTCTGACCATTAGGCCACACAACCCTGAGAAAAGGCAGCCCTACTGACTCTGACCACTAGGCCACATAGCCCCACGGGAGGATGACCCTATTGACTCTGTCTATTGGGACACGCAGTGCTGAGAGTGGCCTTGAGAGAGGGCATCCCTACTGACTCTTGCCACTCGGCCATGCTGTCTTGTTATGCCAGGCAGCCACACTGACTCTGTCCGCTAGACAATACACCCTGAACTGGGGAGCCATTTTGACTCAGGCCATTGAGCCACACAACCTTGACAGAGAGAGTGGCCATATTGACTTTTACCATTAGTCCTCAGCACCCCAAGGTAAAGGGTGGTCATAAGGATGCAACCACAGGGAAGTAATGACCCTGCCCCAACTCAAGAGGAGACAGGGCACACTTGCCCTGTGACACGCTATAAGGCATTTGCTCCAGCCATAGGATCACTTTTGTGGCTCTTTTCTACACTCTCCCAATATTTTAAACATTCTTTTAAAAAGAAGACACCAGAACTGGGTGCAGTATTCTAATAGCTGCCTCACCAATGCTGTATGCAGAGGAAAATCACCACCCTACCCTTACACTATATTCCCTGGTTCTTTTTGCCTTATGTTCAGTTGCTTGTCTACCAGGTCTCCTAAATTGTTTTCAGGGTCATTGCTGTCCAGAATATAGGTATTTGAAGAAGTGGTTTGGGGAGGGTCAGGGTGTTGGTTTAAGTGTTGTCATTGTTCATTTCTCTGTAAAAGCCCAAGTTGTTGCCGTACTTTGATATTCAGTCTTAGCCCACTCTTCTCTGCCATGGAAGGAGGGCTTAGGTGGAATCCATCATGAATAAGGAGTTTCATGTGCAACTGTTCATATGCTGAGAAGGGGAGCAAAAGGAAGAAAATGCAATATCAGAACATCAGTTCAAGTTCATTTTTTTTTCTTGTTTCCTTTTGAATGAGAACACACATTGTGGCAGAGGAGACTAAATTCTGGCACAGACAGATGGAAATACTGGCAGTTTTATTGATCTAGGAACACCTTTCCCAAAACTCACAACATTATTTTATTCATCTAACATTTAATCTACTGAATTTATAAATGCATTTGACTATTATTCATCTCTAATCCTTTGAACCAGGTCTCAAATTATGTCTATAGTATTTTTTTATAAATAACTTCTGATTTTCAATGTCACAGTGTTTTACAAATTAGAAACAGCTACATACCCAGTCACATCCTATATTCAAATACTGCTCTGATTAAGTGTAAGTTAACATTATATCACAGAATCAGTTTTACCAAAGAGTTAGAAATTCAACCCCAAACATCTCCTTTCAAATTAAATTACTTCTGAGCAGTAGTTATTTCCGATAGGTAATAAATAGGTCAGATCTGAAAAAGTAAGTTCTTTTTATTTTTAACATGGATGTTGCAACGTTAGCACTTCTAATTTCCTTTCAGGAAATGTTAATATCTCATTTTCAAAATGGCTTAGATTGTCATAAAATGAGCACATTTTCCCAGAGAATAAAAGGACATGTCTGCAAGAAACTACACAATTAATAAAATCCATCTTCCTGTCAGTATGCAATGGATTATTTTTAACTACCTGTAGTTTTTTTTTCTGTCCAGTAACAGCCTATACATATACATACACATCTAATAAATCATTGAATAAGGATAAAGAAAATGGAACAAATCTATTAAAATAAGAATAGGGAAGTATGTTAGCTACTCCAGTCCAACTGACCAAACATGGATTAGTTTTACCACACTATCATATTGGAGTAATAGTAAGAAGGAGATTGGGGGCAATTTACAAAAAATAACTGCATAAAATGGTGAGAATTTTCTGAGATTTTTCACAGGTTTCCAACTTCAAAACTCTGCACAGAATATCAAGTATCCTCATCTTCAGCCTATAAGGCACCATTTTAGAAACATGCCATTAAATCCTGAGTGAATGAGATGGTTTGTAGTAGTTCCCAAAATCTCAGTCCCGAGTACGTCTGCATAACAAAAGCTTCACAACACAGAAATAAGAATACACCCAAGAAATACCCAGACCTGGAATACCAAGCATGTTTCAGGTCAGGATTGAGCTGCTTTGGCAATGCACCCAGCTGAAGCTGCCTGTAGTATGGCTCGTGTTAGTGGTATTAGTCACTCAAGTTTTATGAGGCCAAATTCACACAATTTGTTGGGTAAGGAAGATAAATAATGCATTATTTGTCTGAAAGTTGGATCAATTTGACTCCTATTCGTTCTCTTACTGGAGTTTCCTGTATCAAATTCATCCCCTTGTAGAGGGTCAACACAAAGCCTGTGTTCTCCTGAAATTCTCAAAAAGGCTTAATTGGAACATAAGTGTTGTGCCACACTTACGTAGGCATTTTGCAGAAAGGAGCATTTCAAAGTGAATGACAAATTTGTGCCCCATAATTCCATACTACATTATGCTATGTGAAAACCCACCGTTTTTATTTTACCTGGCCCTTAAAGAGGAAAAGCAATGCTGAGCCTTGCCTAGTCACTCATTTATAACTTTAATGAACAAAATAAAGATGCAGCAAATTGGAGATAGCACTTAAAAACATCAATCAGGTCCGTCTGTCCCTCGCCCCAATCAGGAGCTGGCAAAGATATTTTTTAAAAAACAGTGGGGGAATGGAAGTTGAAGACTAATGGAATGTTGAGAATGAAGCCCTAATTTCATGTTGTCACTATATCAGTCAATGACTGTAAGAACATTACTAGTACAGCATCAGCATTGATAGCATGAGATGCAGCATACAGGAAAAAATGGTACTTTATTTCTTTTTAATTTTGCATGGTTTCTAAAAGCAATAATAGCCTCTGGGCTGAACAGTTCCTTAAGTTAATGACCTTACAGCTTAAAGGCCCACTCCTTTGGATAGTCATTAGCTGTCAGAAAATGCCGACTCTAGAGGTCATTTTTACTTACATTCTATATCATATATATCCGCTATATAAGTGCTAAGTATTGCTATTAATAAATATTTAAATGAGATGCTTAACAGAAGATTATGGCTGTTCATTAGTGGATGCATGGGGTGGGTGGGAAATGAGGACTCAATGAATCTCACTGCACACCTTGAGATGGACAGTCAGAATTCTAGTGCTTTCATTCTCTGATTACAAAGAAGTTTTAGTACCATCAGAGACACTGGACAGTCCTGGAAGGCAAAGCAGGCATTAGGTTGTGGCTCTGCCTTCTCCTACACTAGCTAGTACCTGTAGGAAGTGTACACTGAAAAGGTGTAACAACTGCCGCTTCCGAGTGGTCTAACAATGCCCATAGAGCCATTGTTCCTGCCTCTATCTTCTTGCAGCTGTTGATAGTGTGCCACATTAATGGATTCTTTCTAATATGGCTGTGAGTTTATAGAATCAAATTACAGAGTATTAAAGCATGATGGAAACTGGCTTAAGGTCTCTTATAATGGGCTCACTTAGGGCTGGTTCTAGGGGTGGGCGAACGGGGCAGTTGCCCATGGTGTCAGCCTCCATGAGGCACTGCCCTGCTGCACTACCCTGCCTTTTGATTGGCTGGCCTTTTTATTTTTGCTTAGCCATTTGAGGGGGTGGGGGGTACCAAAAATATTTTCGGCTTTGGCTGGCAAAATGGCTAGCACCACTCTTAGGCTCAATGCCAGTGTTCCAAATGATACCACATTTCCAAAAGATGGTCACCGCCAGCAAGTAGCTCAGAGATGCCAATCACAATTTAAAGCTTGTTTTGAAGTAAATTTCAGAGTTTATATATTGTGACAAGTGCTTCTTATCATGGATAATGCTTTCAGAATAGTGGACAGAGCAACATAAGTAGAGTTTTCCTTTCAGTGACTGTCAATTGTCACTTTCTCTTTTTTTTTTGTAGCGAGATTTCATGTCATCCACATCCAAACCCAGATTGACTGAGGATGCTGTGGATGCTGAACTATGTGGAAGACATTAATTACAAGATACTATAAATGTTTGTGGAAACTGGGCCATGGGATTACTGGCTAGCACATATATTACTTGAATGTTTAGTCTCTAAATAGCAGAGCTGCCTGGGCAGAGAGAGGAGCACGTACTGCATCCATACAAACGCTGACAGAGCTTCCATTCCACCAACCACTCCTTAGAGCCTGAGACGGAATTCCAGCCAAATCAGCCAGTATTTTCTCTGGGAGATCCTATTGCAACATGGTTCCTCCACTTACATATAATGCCAATCCTGGTTTAAGTCACAATCTGGGCAAACTGTTCTTTACTGAAAGTTATTCAGACCACTGCAAGGCTTACACAGACACTTTAGGCCCAGGAGAGGCAATAAAACCACTTCCTCCAGGAACGAGAGTTGGAGACTACCCAGGGTTAAACTCTGAATCTAAGAATGCAGGTTAGAAACTCTGAGCTGTGGAACATTTTTGTTGGAGAGGGGTTACATTTCAGATGTTTTGGTACCTGTTGTGCTTTGCCTGCTATATAAAATTGTCCCTGAAAAAAGGCCTTAGCTAGCTGAATGGCCCTGAGTTTTTATATTTTGGTGGAAGGGCTGTTTTTTCTCACCAGACTAAATTCTGGGGTATTTGTTTATTTCAATTTTAAATTAATGCATAGTTTGAATTATGCCAGATTATGGACTACAAGGCTGTCATTATCTATGTCTCCAAACAAACTACAGCACAGGCAGGGCCCATATCAGCTTTCAGTCATCTTTTCTAACATAAAATGCTGCTTTCTACAAACTGTGAGCAAATTCCATGGAATGAAACACCAACTAATTATAAACATAATTACGCATCCATATAATATTGAGAAAGTGGGACACATTTATGGGGAAATTCTCATCTGCTTTAAAGTTGTTGGGCCAACATCTGCTCTCATTTAAACTAGTACATCTTACATTAATTTCACACGGAATTGTATTGGAGTATCTGATCAGAAAATGACCTTTATTAGGTCTGTAACAAAACAAATCTTTATGTGTAAATCCATTCTGGGTTACTAGTGAGTGAAGAGGGGAAATATTACAGGATGAAATAGGAAAACCATCTGGACTCTTTTTATTTAGGTTTAAAACCTCTGAAGCAAACATCATCCTACCAAACTCTCAGCACTCTTAACATAAATAGGAAAACAAGACAACCAAGAAAATATATGATCAAATAAATGTCAAATGTAAATTAATGCCTCTGAAAGTGTATAAATTATGCCAGTGCATTCCAAATACACTGTGAAGACTGGGTGAAATCCTGGTCCCACTGAAACCAGTGGCAAAACTCCTATTTACTTCAGTGGACTCAGGATTTTACTCTATGAATCAAATGTTAGGTATAGCTCCAGTGAATGCAAAAGTGTTACACAATAGATGAGTGTCACCCATTGGGACTTTGCTTGGGAACCAAGGGAGAGCTTTCTAGTTGAGAAGGTAGTGATATACTGAGATAGAGTGTGTTAGGGGGCTTATTCCTTTACCCACTTACTTCCCTGGTCCTTCTCGCATGAAGAGAGAGCAACAATACCCAAAGTCCAAAGGTGCAAACAATTCTATATTTATTGGGGTGAACTTCCAGCAAGCATGATTCCAGTTTCCTTCCTTAGTGTCCCCCTTCCGAACTCTGACACCACAGAGGCTTACACCTGTGTCCTTGTTCCCATTCCTGCCCTTAGCCAAACATGACTCCAATTTCCCCACCCCCATTCCCTGTTCCCATTTCCCCCTTTAGCAAAACATGATTCCAATTTCCCCACCCCCATTCCCTGTTCCCATTTCCCCCCACACACACCACCCACTTCCTGATTGATTGCAGACTATATAGTAAAACTTGAGTTCTGATTAGCTATACCTTAACCAATCATTTTCCTGAAATTTAACTAACCAATCCTAACATATTGTAACATGATTATGTAACCAATTATACCCCACCACCTTAACTAGTTTACACCCAGCAAAATTCATTATACAGCAGACAGAAACAATCACAGAACCAGACAGAGATTATACAGACAAACAATAGCAAAGTGGGAACTATAATGACAAAACAATACAGAAGTGAGGATTTCACATCCCAGCTATTGATAAGTGAGTTCTTGCCAGACAGATGCTATCAAACTAAGTTTCCTTTTACTTTTTCTAGGCACTTCCCTTTCTCTGGAGGCGATAGGCACTATCAGGACAGGACTGTATTCCTAACAGCCCAATAGCACCTTATTTCAATGTGACTATTTGGAATGTGAGGATGTGACCGGTTGCTTCCCAGCTTATGGCTGCCTCTGTTGCTTAGCCAAAGGCCTTAGCCTAAGCACAGGGCCTCAGACTGTTACAGATAGAGAAGGACCTTACCCTAGCAGACAATGATTTTGATTCTTTCTTTTATACCTCTAACTAGCCAAGGGATACGAATACACCTAAATTCTTAGAGCATAGGCCTTTACAGACAGGCCTGAATATCTATATCCTAGTGGTTCTGAAGAGTGATGATTTGAGGCTTTGTGCAAATGACATCAGTGAGAGCCAGGAAAGAGAAATATTTAGCTTATGGTTGCGACTGAAAATCTATCATAGTTACAGTATCTTAAACTGGAAAGTTTCAGTAATCAATGGGGGAAAATTACTGCACATGTGCAGCTGACATTAGTCCTAAATTATTGCCAATTTTGTTCCTACTTACATTATTGATTATTGTAATTTTCTAAAGTATTAGGTACCCTGTGATCTGAGTGCTGAAAGTAGAACATTGGTGATGGTGGTATGTGATGCAGAACACATGGCAAAGGTCATCCCTAACTAATTAATGTGCACTGCTAAGTGACACATTTTTGCTTTAAAGCTGGTGTTTCTTTATCCATCATCTGACAGTATTACTGAAACCTCTTCATGGAGTTGAGTCTTTTTAACTCCCTCATCCCCACTGCTTGATTTTTCAAAATGTTTGGTTTTATTTTACACTCTTTGGGTAAAGCTTCATGTCATGACCATGATTTCTATTTAAATCTGTCATGTTTACCACTGAAGTTATTACTATTTTGAATTGCCTGCTACTAAGCAAGCCTCCATGATGTTTTACAGTTTAGGCCCTGATCCTACAAACACATACATACTTATTCTCTGACACGCATAAGCATACTCAGATGCATATGGGTTTACAAGATCAGAATCTTGTCTATACAGATGTCCAGTAGAGTGATAAACATGTATGAGTGAACTTGGTTTTTAACTCATCAGAGACTGAATCCTGGCATGTAACAGCAATAGCCTTTTGTAACCCTGACCGATAGGGTTGCCAGGTGTCCATTTTCTGACCGGAACACCCAGTCAAAAAGGGACCATGGCGGCTCCAATCAGCACTGCTTACTGGGCTATTAAAAGTCTGGTTAGCGTGGGGCTGGCAGGCTCCCTACCTGGCTCCACAAGGCTCCCCAGGAGCAACCAGCATGTCCCTCCAGCTCTGGCATGCTTCCGGCAATTATGGGGACTTTGAAGTAGACCTGTTTCCTAAGCATCACCGGTAATTAGCTGCACAGATTAACATAAGGCAATTGACTGTTTCCCACCATTCTCAGGTGATTTGTTATACATTTCAAAGAGATAGGACTACAGTGATATCCTATGTTTACAGTTCATTTAAATGTTAAGATGTCCTTTTGATCTCTGAATTAACAGAATACAGCATAGACAGGGACTGTTTGATTACATTGTTAACTTCTAACAATATATATGTAAACACACAAAAACACAAACATTATCTACCAAAATGTCTCTAAGGGTTGAAGTTGGGTCAATTAGCCTGCCAGCTGTTTAACCTTTTCTGATGATGCGCCACACTTTGTATAAAATTGGTTGTAATTATATGACAGTGGTAGCAACAAAGCTTTTGCATGGTCATATCTTAATCAGATAATGTCACAGCTTCTTACCCTGATTGTCATGCTCTTCATTTGCTGCCCATCCAGTCCTGTGGCGGTGACTGCATTATGATAGAAGAACTACAGGGAGATAAAAAAACAACAAATTGTGGGGAAATAACATTTAGTATTATAGTTCTGTACTAACTACCAGTATTTGATGAAATAGAAATATATAACATTCTTTCCTTAACTCCTATGAAAACAAAAAATAACTAGAGGAAGCCAAAAAGTATAGGCATTACATATTTAATGCAGCTAGGAATTCACACAATGGATATCACTTTCAGTGATACAAACATACAGTTGTAGGTATTCACAGCAAAAAGTGAGTGCTATGAATTGTGGCTCTTTGCTACACATTCTGGATGTTTCAGCTACACATTTTTGGTTATGTTATTACCTTTAGGCACAGACAAGTATGGGTTGGCCAGCCAGCTCCATGACCAGTGCAAGACAGGCAGGACTATGGTCTCACCTACTAACAGCCTATCCCCAGCAATTGCTCAAAAGAGCACAGAGACCGCAGAGTTTGACCATTACATGGAAGGCACATGTGCAGAAAGACTCCTTGTGCACATGCATGTGTACATACACACCCTAAATATGTTTTTCTATGGCAGTGCAATATGCCAATTTAGTAATACAGGTATGTGGGAGATTAAAGAGGTACACATGACATCACTGTACACTGCATTTTCCATCGTGTGGTAGCCTGTCCTTACCCCCAACTTGGGCAGTGATTTAAAGCCTGTGCCTAATTATTTGTTGTTCTCTTGATGGCCTTAATATGCTCCCCCATGCATTTAGGTAAGGCTAGCACGTACATGCTTTAATAATATCTGTCAAGTATGCTGTGGTTTGTTCACGTCCAGCATGCTTCTATTTTATTTATGACACTGACATATTGTATATACTCGATCATAAGCTAGTTCATTTATAAACCAACCCCCCCAAGATGGATAAGTAAAAATGGAAAATTTTTATGACCCATTCATAAGCGGACCCTATAATTCATAAGATGACCCTGTAATTCCCACCTTATCTGGGGAGGGCCAGGGGAGGACGTCTGTGGCCTGGCTGGAGCTGCTCCAGCAGCCTGCTCCGGCAGGCCAGACCAGGCGGCGTGGCCGCAGCACGTTCCAGCAGGCTGGGTCGGGTGGCACGGCCGCAACCTGCTCTGGTGGGCAGGGCTGAGTGGCACAGCTGCAGCCTGCCAGCCCCAGAGCTGTAGCTGCTTCGGAGGCTGGGGGGAGAACAGCGTGGCCAGAAGCAGAGAGACTCTGGTCCTGCCTCTTTCCTTCTGGCTCTGCCGGCTGTGCTGCCTCTCCTTCCTCCCTCTGTTGGGGGGAGGGGCTGTATCCCACCTCTCCCTCTCTATACCTGTTCATAAGCTGACCCCCTTCTCTGATGCTTCCCTTTTTTACTAAAAAAATTCGGCTTATGAACAAGTATATATGGTATATTGTGAATCATTTTCAATTTGACTGTATGGGATAGATTATCCAAAATATTAAAAAAAATACTCTCTCTCTCACACACATACACACATTGTGTAAATAAACACACACTGATGGTCTAGACTCATATTCAAAGATTTTTTTTCCATCCTGCTGCTATTTTTTTTAAATAAAGAATAAAATCACAGGGGAAAATAAGTGACTTTCTTTCTGCACATAAAAAACACATCAGAATGTTTTACTTACCAACATATAAATGGCAGGATTAATAAAATAATAGCTTATCTTATGCAGAAATAATACATGAAGTGCCCAAAGCTATAGGGTGCGATACTGAGTTAAAACTGTCCTATTTAGCTGTAGCAAAAGAGCAAAATCACATTTTTTTTCCAAATTGAAACTCCTGCAGGAAAAGACAATATAGGTTCCTCCACATTAAATCTTCAATGGCTCATTAATGTACTGCGCCCTCTACAGAAGTCAGCATCATTTTTTCAATATTTTACCTAATCCTACTTTCTTTTTTATTGTCCTGGGAAAACTGAATTTGAATTATGTAAATCACTATCCATCTGCTGATACACAAATAATCATCAAAAGTGCTTACAAATAATATAAATTCTTTAAAATATACAAAAAGTAGTACTGCAGAACTGTATAACTAAGCAAAACCTATTTTATCCAACATTTTTGCTTATAGGGTAATATAATTCAGTCCAGAGAGTTAGAAAGACAATTTCATTGTGTACAGTTCCCTATGCCTATAAGAATATAATGGGAAGAGAAAGCTAAGTGTTGTGGGGCTGGAATGGGAGGAAAAGCAGCACTGGTTGTTACTTGTCTTTAAAGTTATGAAAAATGTGACTATGATATACTGAGAGCACAAAGACATGATTATTTTCTGAAACAGCAGCAAAATCAGTATGCACAATAAATAATCTAAGATGGTTGAATAACTGAGAGAGTTCTCAAATCTGATATGTATTGTTGAAGCTCTCCAGCTTTTAAAAGAAATATTTTGATACATAACCTTCTTGATACAAGATAATGGCAGCATTGTTTAACTTTAATAATAGTAATTTTACACATATTTAAGAAATGAAAAGTAATGGTATTCCACAGTGAGAATTTTTTTAGAGTATGCAGAAGTACATTTTTTATAACTGAATCTTTATGAAGAACGCGGTTCAGGAAGGTACTTAAATATGTGTATAAATTTAAGCATGAGTAGTGCCACTGATTGACTTCAAAATTTCTCTGTATATTATCATCAGGTTAGTCATACCATATAAGTCCTCACTTATACACAAATACATAGTGATATATGGGCATAAAAGTTTTTATTTTATTTCAAGTTAAAGGTAAGCAGGTTATTCAGTTATTTTCATACTTCAGAGACTCCAGACAAATCTAAAAGCATCTCTTCTACTTTTCGTTTTGGGGGGTTTAAACCAGATCAAATTGAGATAATCTGGTTTGAAAACACTTGCATACAAACAATGCAATCCATCACTGCATCCTAACTCTGCATTTCTTACAAACTCTGGAGTCTGCTTACAAAGTGTTTGCTTTGAATTGGTACTTGTGCTATAATTGTGATGTATGTAGACTTGAATTAGTTTGGTCTGTTGTTCATGTGGACGCAATTGCTGTGCACCACTTTTTGCATGGGTCCAATGGCTATCCTACAGTGCTTTGCAATCAGCCATTAAGACCTGTCCATTCACCTGTGTGACTTCCACTTTCCTTTTGTCACATCCCCAGGCCAACTCTGCCCCCTTTGAAAGCTGGCACAGAATCAGGTTTTGTCCATTTGCTCCTAGATTTTTGTGATGTAATCATGATACCACTCCAGAAGCCCCACAGCTAGCCTTACACAGCTGTTTTTAGCCATACTGAGACCTTGGATCTCATCATCATCTGGGGAGAAGTGTCAATTCAGGAATTGCTTGTGGTCAGCCACTGGAATATATTCCTTTTTGTGGACACTGCACAGCAGATGTCTGCATGGAGCCATGACCAGGATGCTGAGAGGTGCTAGATAAAGATCTAGTAGCTCAGGAAAAAAGTACATTGAATCAGTGGACAATAGGTGACCATTCAGCTGGAGCCATGTGCCCTGTCCATTTTTTGATGACCTGGAAAATTTATAATACAGCTTGACCCAGACACCAGGCGGAATCTGCTGCCTGTGCTCTCCCCACCACCAAGGACAACTGGCCAGACCCATTGGAGAATGAGCAGGAAGATGCCGCAGAGGAGCCGTCCCCTGAACTCCAGGATCTTTTGGGGACTCAAGACCCTGACAGCCCCCATTCTGTCCTGCTGTAATGGACCACAAATCCTGCCATGCATTTCCTGAGTCCAGGTCCCAACCAGGAACCCAGACTGGGGCTGAAGAAGCAGATCCCCTGCAAGGAGCTCTGGGATGAAAGCACTTATCTTTGAAATTTATGGTTATTGTGCCATACTGCCATTCTTGGTACCCCATAGCCATTATCATTGTAGGCAGATGTGAGCTAGTAGCCCTTCAGAGTATCCAGTCTCTGCTCCCCTCCATCCCTTGGCCCATGCTGGCTGTTTAGACCCCCCCTCCACATACACCCCACCCCTGTACATGTTTCCAAAATAGGAGCTGCTCCACCCAGGCAATTGGTCTCTGTGACATGGTAAAGTCACAACTGTTGACTCTTTCATGCTGTGGTCCTGAAAAGGCAGTTGCTCATCTGCCTATTTTCCTTTCCCTTTCCCTCATCAATTCTGACCAGCAAAACCTCCCTCCTTCTGCTGCGTCAAATGGCAGCCACCAACCTCTACACTGCCCCCTGCCCCGTGGCAAAGATGAACAAAGAAAAAATTCACTTGTGCAAAATTCAACAGTTTATTGTGACAATGGTTACAGGAAAATAAGTTTGGTGAGCGTTCATAGTTTACATGAGATTTAAATATTGTTTGACCAGTAATAGCACAACCAATACAGCTACCAGCTGAGGTACAAATGCCTTGTGTGATGGGGTTTCTACCCCACACTCACCCTGCAGGGGTTAATCAAGGCATCATGGACCTGCCACACCCTGTCCCAGAAAGGAACAATGGATGTGACTCCTACAAGCAACCTAGGGAGAGTGCGCAGGAAGCAGCCAATTGGAGGGACGCTGCATGGAACAGCCAATCAGGGCCCAGTGGACTCACATAAAAGGGAGCTGCAGGGCAGAGAAGAGTCAGTGGCTGCTGGGAGCTCAGGGTCTGAGGACTGTGTTCCTAGTGGGCTGTAGGAAGGGAAGTACCTTGGGCAGAGCAGCTGTTAACAGGGACCCGGGGAGCAAGAGGGAGCTCCTAGCTGGCTGCTGGCACTAGCTGGCTGAATGCCCTGAGAAGAGGGCAGAGAAGGTACTGGGGCCACAGGGAAGTGGCCCAGGGAATTAAAGCAGCAGGGACAGAAGTTAAAGAGGCACAGCAGCAGGCTGCGATCTACAGGGTCCCTAGGCTGGGACCTGGAGTAATTGGTGGGCTCGGGTTCCCCCCATTCACCACTGGGGAAGTGGCATGACTGGTGCACAGTAATACCTAACCCCAGAAGGGGGAAACACAGATGGTGACATGGCCAGAGGGCCGAGTCATGAAGAGAATGCTGTGGTATTTAGTCTGATGCAAGTCTGCAGGCAGTGAGGATGACCAGATAGGCACCACCAGGAGAGGTGCACTGACTGGCAGAACTAATCCCCGTGAATGACAGCAGGAGACACCGCTGTGATGAGTGGACCCTGTAACACCTCATAACACACATTCTAACTGACACTCATTGGAGGACCCTACCTATTTTCCTATGCACTTTCTTCATATCTGCAGGGAGGCTATAGTAGAGTTTAAGACTGAGAACTTGCTCAATTTTTGCTTTTCATAATATAGGGAATAGCCACACACCCCTGCCCCTGGTATAGTTTGTAAGCTGCTTCCACTCCTTCAGCACTTCTGGGGGGACCATCCTGGTGAATAACTTCACAGCATATCTCGCTGGTCTGCCTTTTGCCTTTTTGAATAAGATCATTCTCTGGCTCCTAGTTGTCTGCCTCAGTGTAATGTCAAGAGTGAGGACAGCCTGAAGGGGATGTAGAGTGGATTACTATCAAGTTTGTCATCCCCCCGCCCCTATAACTTCTCTGCAGGGGTGCTGGAACAATTTTTATAGTGGGGGTGCTAAGAGCCATTGAACCAAATTGTAAATCCTGAATGATGGAAACCACTTCAAGCCACCTCCAGCACCCCTAGTTCTAGCACTTATGCCTCTCAGTCAGGAATCAGGGCTTGCAGCAGAGCTTGTCTCCAGGGAGCCACATCAGTGCAGCTGGCCTGCAGCAGGCTGCCTGATTAGCCACACCACCTGACTGGCTGGAAGGGTCAGCAGGCTGGCTCTTAAGCCAGCAGCAGCAACAGCTCACTGGCTTCTCAATGCTCTCGCCCACCACTGTGCTGGCTCCTGCATCACTTCATTCCTGACACTCCTGCCTTGCACCCAGCCTTGCCTCTGTCCTGCCCCTGCCTTGAGCCCCTCCTTGCCTGCTATCCTGCTCGCTCCAGTTCCTGCCCTCTGGTTTGACCTTTGGCTCTGGCTCCTGACCACAGACACCAGCTTGAACCTTGGCTCTGGCATCCAGTTCCTGCCTTCCAACTTGACTGTTGGCTTGGCACTGGACTACTGTCACCCACTTCGATCACTAGGCTAGACTGACCTCGACTTGGTCAGCCGACACTGTCCAGTGCCACACAAGCACCTCCAGTGTGCAAACAAAATGCAAAACCAAATTGTGAATGTAATTCCAACACACCTCACCCCACTCCAATCTTCCTAACAGCATATACAGCAGACAGAAATCCCAATGCACCCCGCTCCCTCCTCACACACCGACCACTTACCGTCTCTGAGATTTCCCCAAGACTGGGAAGAGTCTCAGGTAGTTAAATTCATATATACATAACAAAAAAAAAATGCAACCATGCCCAGTCTGGAATATGAACAATAAGTAAGGCCCTACCAAATTCACAGTCCATTTTGATCAATTTCACAGCCAGAGGATTTTAAAATTGGTGAATTTCACATTTTCAAATGTTTACATCTGAAATTTCATGGTGTTGTAACCTTGGGGGTCCCAACTCAAAAGGAGGTTGTGGGGGGCCACAAAGCTGTTGTAGGTTGGTCACGGGATTGCCACCCTCACTTCTGCACTGTCTTTAGAGCTGGGCTCTGAAGGCAGCAGCCAGGGAACTTCCCCCAGCTGGGTGTGGTACCTGGAGCTGGGTCTGATCCTCCCCCATAGGCACCGAGTTTCTACTCTGCCAGGGGGTGCTCCCCCCTGCTCTGCCCAAGCCCCACCCCCACTCCATTCCTTCCCCCGATGCCCCACCCAAGCCCTGCTTCTTCCCATCCTGCTCCGCCCCACCTCTTCTTGCCCCTGCCACGCCTCTTCCCGCCCAGTTCCACCCCCTTCCCCCAAGCGTGCTGCATCCTCGCTCCTCCTCCAGCCCCTTGCTCCTCCCCCATTCCCCCAGCGCTTCCTCACACCGAAACAGCTGATCTGTGGCAGGCGAGAGGCGCTGGGAGGGAGGGGGAAGCGCTCCTCCGTGGGGCTGCAGGTGGGTGGGAAGTGCTGCGGGGAGGGAGAGGCATTGATGGGGGGGGGCTGCCCATGGGTGCTAAGCACCCACCATTTTTTCCCATGGGTGTTTCAGCCCTGAAGCACCCATGTAGTCGACACCTATGTCGTCCCCAAGAGAGGCCGTGCAGGGGAAGAGTAAGTTCTGTCCCTCCTCAGCCTGACCAGGACTAGCAGCTCGAAGCCCCCGGCTGTGGCGCTCCTAGCAGCATGGGGGTGATCAGACCCTCCTCCACCTCCATGAATCTCCCACAGCTGCAGGAAGCTCAACAGCTGCTGCTTTCAGAGCTGGACTCTCCCTGCGACACTCTTTCCATGGGCTAACAGCAGCATGTGTTCAGGCATGAAGCTCAATATACAACTAACAGGCATCTTTGACAATATCCCCCCAAGCATGAGCATTTTCTGTGGGACACCTTGCTGGCTACTCAAACCGCTGAGTAAGACTCAGCACCTCAGCCTCCTACCCATCGTTATGGCTTTCTCCCTTGTTCTCACAAATATTCAGCTGAACACAACATGAAGTTATAATGGCTAAAAAAAATATTTCCTGCTGGTTCCACCCTGTTGCATAAACAACACCATAAAATGATCTGCTGTTTTCAACCTATTCCATAAACAGCATCATGAAATGATCACATGCACGCTCTACCACCATGCTGCAACTACTCAGGTGCTAGTTAAAATTTCCCTTCCTTCTATCCAAGTGGCCTGTGTATGGCTTCATGGACCAATCTCCACACCATTAATGTCCACAGTGGTCCTGGGGCCAATGAGTCCTTCCTCCATTAATTTAGATAGAATAGAGTTCCAAAAGACCCTACCATCATGGACCCTTCCAGATCACTGCATTTATGTCTGTGAACCTGACACGGTGGTCAAGCAGTCCTTGGTGCACTATGGAGATATACCCTCCCCCTTTCTGTTTATAAATTCTTCACCCTGGCCAGGACATGCAAATGATAAGCACATGGACTCCATCAATTGCCCCAATATAGTTTGGGAACTCCATGTGTGCAAAGCCATCAATAATCTCCTGAGCATTAGTTAGTTTTATGATCCGGTTAAGCAGTTCCTTATCAATAGCGTAGCAGATCTGCATGGAAATGATCCCAACAGTTGATCTCCCCACACCAAACTGGTTGGCTACAGATCAGTGACACTCTGCATGGGCCCAGTTCCAGGTGGCAATGGCAACCCGCTTCTCCACAAGGATGGGATACTGCGTGTTAGTATGATGTTGTTGCCGCTCTGGAGACAATACTGCACAGATATCGAAAAAAGTAGCCCTTCCCTTCCTGAAGTTCTCTCACCACTGCTGGTCATCTCAGGTCTACAGAACTATATTCTCCCACCAATCCATGCTGGATTCCCAGGCCAAGACATATCACTAATGCTGTGTAGCTGAAACCAGTCCTTTAGTTCCAACAGCTTGGGATCATCCTCTTTCTCCTCAACCTGCTGCCACCGCTTCAGAGTGTTCTCCTGTTGCCTGAGGAGCTGCTGCTCCTGCCGAGAATATTCTCCTGTTCCTTCATCATCTGCTTGATAGTGCAACGAGCAGAGCCCAATGCCAATTTTTTCTGGCTTTGACTGCTGTAATACCGTCCAAGCAGGCTCTGTATATGCTGTTGTTGCCTTAGTGGCACAGAGTACTGTCGGGCCCATGCAGGCAGGCAGCAATTCAAAAATAGCACAAGCCAAACCAGAAAGGAAGTTGAGGTGGAGACAGTGGAAACATGGATTTTTTTTTAATTGAAGCCATCTGGCTTCCCACAATTCACAGCAAAAACAATCCCAGGAGCCATGCTTTTCAGCAATGAAGCAAAGGACCATGGGAAACTCCCCAAGAAGACTATGTCCTTAATTTGCAGCAAACCACCACTGGGAGTTCCCATGGTGTGAACTGAAAATGGAACAGGCATTCCATGTGCAGGCTATTGCTGTGACTTACATACTGTGACTTACCTGATGCTCATCAAAAACTTCAGATTAAATCCCCCAAGTAGAAATACCATTAGTTTCCAATTTGTTTCACTTGTCACATGCTTCAAATTAAACACATGCAGAGGTGTTTGCAGAATCAGGTCCTATGATTAGAATTTAAATGGACTCTCCCCTAACTAAAAGAAAACATCAGCTGTATGTCAGTAACAAGTCCTTTAGTAAGCTTTTTTTTTTTAAACTAAAAGATGGCAGCTGTCCTTGCCTATATTTTAAATTAGAATATGAAAGGGATATTTTGGAATTTTAAAAAAATCTAGCAGAAGTGTGATATTTTAACTTACTATTGTTACAAGTAACACCTAAGAACACTTACACTAAAGACATTAGAATATTGTATTACACACACACGCGCACAGACTTAGTGGCATTTGACAACGCTTTGTCTATAGTCAATTTCACTGTTTCCAGATACACAGATAGTTACTAATGAAAAATGCACCACATGCAGAGGGAATGATCATTTTTACTTGTCATACAGACCATCTGAAACCACCAAATTGCTTGAGTATGTGGGTGATTATTATGTCCAGGATATGGAGTAGGGGATAGCAATTTCTACTACAATTCAGACTTTCTTTGCTCACATTAGTACACCCTAACTCTTTTTCAAACTGCAACATTATGCCCACGGTGGACCCTATCCTCTTCTCAGTGAAGTCAATAACAAAACTTCCTGTGACTTCAATTGTGCAGTATTGGCCCTAGTGCATCTTCTCATTTTCCTTCTTCTACAGTCTGACTTGAGCCAAGAGGGCAGTAGCCTGTGGTTATGGTTAGAACCCTCCCATTACTTCTGATAGTAATCTATAACACATTCTATTATGTGAACATTTGAAAGTGCACTGAACTGAGACCTGTACATGAGCTCCACTTCAATAATTTCTGTAATTTATTGGAATTTATCAAGCACATACTGAATCTAAAACTCTGGATGAATTTGAATTTTATAAAACCATTTACAAAAATCCAAACAGATCCATTTCTATATTTTAAAAAAATTCTACCCTGCAAAATATATCCTCCCCTCTACTCACTCATATCTTTTTCAACCCACATGCCATGAGATAGCCTGGAAGAACTGACAGTCTTTGCAGCATGCCCTGACAGTCAACAAACATGGGCCCTAGAAGACCAAAGGGGTGTGGAGAAGGAAGGAAGGAAGTCCCAGACCTGACCCAGGTCCTTCATTCAGAAGGCTCTTCCCATTTAAAACAGCTGTTAAAAGGAGCACTTTACATAATTTCAACTGCCATACTATTGAACATATTCCCCTTGTCTTATATTATATGAAAATAAATATTGCCTACATTTACATTTTCCTTTCAAAATACACACCTTGCTCTCAGTATTTTTCCATATTATAACATCGCTGCTATGATAGTTAATGGACTTCTATTTAGAAGCTTCAGTTATATAATTGTCTCACTTCAGGGTATATCCTAGCAAAATAATTCCCGAGGGGCCATTTTTGCAAAACAATCAAAACTCATTTAGCTCCTTTCACAGGCTTACTCTTAATTATTCTCTCAATGCGGCGTGCCGTTTGTACCCTGGAAGAATGCCTTCTGGTATTTTAAAGAAAAGGTGAATGTAATAGGGGAGATAAGCAAATTATTTAAGGTGGTCACTGTGATGTAATTATAATAATACATTATATAGCACTTTTTGTCAGAAGATGTCATAAATATAAAGGGAAGGGTAAACACCTTTAAAATCCCTCCTGGCCAGAGGAAAAACCCTTTCACCTGTAAAGGATTAAGAAGCTAGGATAACTTCGCTGGCACCTGACCACAATGACCAATGAGGAGACAAGATACTTTCAAAGCTGGAGGGGGGGAGAAACAAAGGTTCTCTCTGTCTGTGTGTTGTTTTTGCCAGGAACAGAAAAGGAATGGAGTCTTAGAACTTAGTAAGTAAATCTAGCTAGATATGCGTTAGATTCTGTTTTGTTTAAATGGCTGATAAAATAAGCTGTGCTGAATGGAATGTATATTCCTGTTTTTGTGTCTTTTTGTAACTTAAAGTTTTGCCTAGAGGGATTCTCTATGTTTTGAATCTGATTACCCTGTAAGGTATTTACCATCCTGATTTTACAGAGGTGATTCTTTTACTTTTTCTTCAATTAAAATTCTTCTTTTAAGAACCTGATTGCTTTTTCATTGTTCTTAAGATCCAAGGGTTTGGGTCTGTGTCCACCTATGCAAATTGGTGAGGATTTTTATCAAGCCTTCCCCAGGAAAGGGGGTGTAGGGTTTGGGAGGATTTTGAGGGGAAAGACATTTCCAAGCGGGCTCTTTCCCTGTTATATATTTGTTAGACGCTTGGTGGTGGCAGCAATAAAATCCAAGGGCAAAAGGTAAAATAGTTTGTACCTTGGGGAAGTTTTAACCTAAGCTGGTAAAAATAAGCTTAGGGGGTTTTTCATGCAGGTCGCCACATCTGTACCCTAGAGTTCAGAGTGGGGAAGGAACCTTGACAGAAAATCTTGAAGAATTTTACAAAGAGGTCACTGTCATTTTCCACATTTTTTAGATGGAGAAACTAAGGCACTGACTTGGTCCCTGCCAGCCAGCAGTCTGCAGCTGAGCTAGGAAAAGAACTCAGATCTCCTAATTCCATGCCCTTGTCACTGAGTTATACTGCTTCCCCAATAAACAGCTGTCATATTGACTCGCAATGAGTGAACCTGAAAAATTAGAATCATGATGTCATTAAGGATCCAAAGAGTTGCATATTTGTGCAAAGTTAATCTGAATTTACCAAAACACATACAAAGTATATATCTGCCTGGAAATTTACTTTGATCATATCTTCTTAAGTTTACTCTGGGCCAGAAACACCATGAAAACAGATTCTTAGACCAAGAGCTTTCTGGGCCAGGAACTGTCTTTTTGTTAGGTGATTGTATAGCACCTAGCACAATGTGGCCCTGCTCAAGAGTTTGGACCCTAAGGTGCTACTACAATACAAATAAATAGCAATACTTCTCTGGCATTTCAGTGCTTCCAAATTTGGTTCTGACCCAAACCTGGAAGTGCAAATATGTCAAATTCTTTTTCATGCCTCCAGGACCTTTGTGTTCAGATTCAGTTTGAGATGAAGGCTCAGGACTGTTCTTATTTGATATAGTCCTGTTTGCCCATTTGTACACAGATTTAAAATCACTTTTCTTTTAATGGCCCATAAAATTAAGTCCATTAAGTAAACCATTCTGCTCAGCTAATAAGGCACATAACTTTCTCTGATCAATCTATCAGTGGAATGAATGGAAACCTCACTCATTCAGTACTGTGGGGATTATGTCACAGCTTCTGATCAGCCAGAAAGCTTTGGTCTCGAGGAGTGGACTTTTTGCAAGAGAAAGAAAATGAACAAAGGATTAATAAATTTCCCCAGTCACTTAATTTATAAAATGTGCAGTTCCCAGAAATAAAATTTTAAAAAACCCACCAAGGAGATATTAAATAGCAAATACAGCACACTTTTTTTTGCCTTATGAACTCACAAAGCAACAGAGGTCTTTCTTAGGACTAATTGTCAGTTTGGCTATGAAAGTTTGCAGGACCAGGGCCCCAAGCCACAAAGGTATTTAAGACCCTAACTCCCATTGATTTGAATGGGAGTTAGGTGCTTTGAGGATCTGGACCCAGAGACCCAAAGGGACAAGAGTGTATTTGACAGTAAACTCAGAAGTTTCAAATGTCAGTCCACTACAGGATGGAGAGGGAGGGTATCATTGTAGGGGTGGTGGCATTTGCCACTGAGTTTATTCTTATTACCAAAGTGAAATCAATTATCTATATATGTATATAATAGGACAGAGTTGCAAAGTGGAGATGCCCATTTAGATCTGAATCTGAACATCTCTGAAGTTTAGAGGACACAGCAGATCTAGTTTTATGGTTTGGGCTCAGTTTTACCTAGCTGTAGTTCTGTATCCTATGCAGAGGCTTGCAAAATGCATTAAAATAAATATTTCATTTACACAGCCCTGAACCACAATATCATTATTAAATTAATATATTATGTAAGTAGCTAGCCATGCTGTGATCACTGGATAGAATTAATTGTATGCGCTATATACATTCATATTTTTTTAAAAAATCCAAAATGTCAGGTATTTCTTACCAATATCTAAACAGTGTGAATAATGTGCCACCATTCAGTACACTTCAATGGGTGTTCTGCTGCCAAAGTAACACAGCATAATATAGTTTGAAGGAGAAGGATGTCTACCGATCATAGCATGCTGATTTATCTCTGCTTTGAACTGTAAATGATGTTTTACTGAATGAGAGGCAATCCATGCAAAAAGCTGAACCTGAGCTCCTCCCCCCTCCCAGATAAATCTCTGTGGTGACATATTTTTAACAAATCACGAGAGTTGATGTTTTTAGTGTCCTATAAAAATCTCCCTCCCCCCAAAATAATATGTTTAAGGGATAATAGGACTCGCTCTCTGTTTTTCAAGGCAATGATCTAGTTCTGGAGAGCATAAACTACCAAGCTGACAAGTGAGTAGAATATTTCATCTTGACAAAGGAACTGGGTGATTGCCAAGAAAAAGGGAGCACCCAAATGAAAAACATTTTATTTTATTTTTCAAATCCAGTGATACTGAAATTGCTAGATTGGATCAGACCAGCTGTCCATCTAAAATCTGGCATCCAAAATCAAATGCTTCAGAATAGCCCATAACTCAGAGGTTAAAGAACTCTTCTGAGAGGTGGGAGATCCCTGTTCAAATCCTTTCTCCTCTTCTGGCAGAGTGAGGGGAACTAAACCTGGGTCTCCCATATCATGGAATCATAGGGCTGGAAGGGACCTCAAGAGGTCATCTAGTCCAGTCGCCTGCACTCATGACAGGACTAAGTATTATCTAGACCACCCCTGACAGTGTTTGTCTAACCTGGTCTTAAAAATCTCCAATGATGGAGATTCCACAACTTCCATAGAAAATTTATTCCAGTGCTTAACCACCCTGACAGTTAGGAAGTTTTCCCTAATGTCTAACCTAAACTGCCCATTGTTTCTTGTCCTATCCTCAGATGTTAAGGACAATATTTTTCTCCCTTCTCCTTGTAACAAACTTTTATGTACTTGAAAACTGTTATGTCCCCTTTCAGTCTTCTCTTCTCCAGACTAAACAAACTCAATTTTTATAATATTCCCACACAGGTCATGTTTTCTAGACTTTTAATCATTTTTGTTGCTCTTCCCTGGACTTTCTCCAATTTGTCCACATCTTTCCTGAAATGTGGAGCCCAGAACTGGACACAATACACAACTGGACACAGTTGAGGCCTAATCAGCGCAGAGTAGAATGGAAGAATTACTTCTCATGTCTTGCTTCCAACACTCCTCCTAAAACATCCCATGAGGGAATGAGGTTTGCTTTTTTTGCAACAGTGTTACACTGTTGACTCATATTTAGCTTGTGATCCACTATGACACCCAGATCTCTTTCCACAGTACTCCTTTCTAGGCAGTCATTTCCCATTTGTATGTGTGCAACTAACTGTTCCTTCCTAAGTGGAGTACTTTGCATTTGTCCTTATTGAATTTCATCCTATTTACTTCAGACCATTTCTCCAGTTTGTCCAGATCATTTTGAATTTCAATCCTATCCTCCAAAGCACTTGCAACCCCTCCCGGCTTGGTATTGTCCACAAACTTGGTAAGTGTTGTGACGAGTTCAGCCACAGAGATCCCCTTGGGACTGTCACCTGATGTGCTGAGATTACCTCAGAGCCAGTTATTCCTGCCAGCTTGGGACTTCCAGAACCCTGTCTTGTTGAGCCAGACATGCTAGCCTGCTACAACACAGACCCAGGTCTTGTCCATGCATACATAACTGAAAACAGCTCAGCAGGTTACCTGTCTCCAGCACCCAGACACCCAGTTCCCAATGAGATCCAAACCCCAAATAAATCCGTTTTACTCTGAATAAAGCTTATACAGGGTAAATTCACAGATTGTCTGCCCTCTATAACACTGATAGAGAGACACTCACAGCTGTTTGCTCCCCCAGGTATTAATCATTTACTCTGGGATTATTAATAAACAGAAGTGATTTTATTAAGTATAAAAAGTAGGATTTAAGTGGTTTCAAGTAATAACAGACAGAACGAAGTAAAGCAAAAACATGCAAATCTAAGCCTAATACATTGAGAAACTGATTACAGGTAATATCTCAGAGATGTTCCAATAAGCTTATTTCACAGACTAGACTCCTTCCTAGTCTGGGCCCAATCCTTTCCCCGGTACAGTCCTTGTTAGTTCCAGCAGACATCTCAGGTGGTAAGTGGGGGTTTTCTCATGACTGGCATCCCCTTGTGTCCTGCTCCACCCCCTTTTATAGCTTTGGCACAAGGCAGGAATCTTTTGGCGGTGCTTGTTCCCATCCCTTCCTCATCAATGGAAAAGTATAAGGATTAAGATGGATTCCAGTATCACGTGCCATGGTCACGTCACTGTAAGACCCCTAGTTTCCATTCTTCCCGGGTTGGCCCACACGTACACAGGAAGGCTTGTGGGTAAATAAACCATTTACAACCAATTGTCCTAGTCAATGGGAGCCATCAAGATTCTAAACCACCATTAATGGCCCACATTTTGCATAACTACAATAAGACCTCAGAGTTATACTTCATATTTCTAGCTTCAGATACAAGAATGATACATGCATACAAATAGGAGGAATATATTCAGTAGGCTATAACTTATGTTATGATACCTTACAAAAGACCTTTTTGCATAAAGCATATTCCAGTTACATCATATTCACACTCATAAGCATATTTCCATAAAACATACAGAGTGCAACATCACAAATGTATTCTCTATGCCATTATCTAAATAATTGATGAAGATACTGAACAGAACTGGACCCAGAATTGATCCCTGCAGGACCCCACTTGATATGCTCTTCCAGATTGACTGTGAACCACTGATAAATAGTCTTTGGGAACAGTTTTCCAACCAATTAAGTTTTCCAACCTTATAGTAGCTCCATCTAGGTTGTATTTCCCTAGTTTGTTTATGAGAAGGTCATGCAAGACAGTATCAAAACCCACACTAAAGTCAAGATATACCACATCTACCACTTCCCCCTATCCACAAGGTTTGTTACCCTATCAAAGAAATCTCTTAGGTTGGTTTCAAATGATTTGTTCTTGACAAATCCATGCTGACAGTTATTTATCGCCTTATTATCTTCTACATTTCTGCAAACTGACTGCTTAATTATTTGCTCCATTATCTTTCCAGGTACTGAAGTTAACCTGGTGAGTGCTCTAACCACTGGGCCACCACCACCACCACCTCCTCGTCCATTCTGAATGGGACCCAATCTGTTAGGTGCGCTCAAAAGGCCACCTTCCGGATCAGGTCCTTCAGGTGTGTTAGGTGGCTGAACCCCTGTCTTCCTTTGGTTATTGGATTATTATGGGGCTTGGATTGGAGACAGGCATTTGGAAACCTATCGAGAAACAGCAGTATGTATGCTCATAGGAAAAACATAGGTGTCACGGGAAACTGTGCTCTGAAAAACTTATGAGTTAGGTGCCTACAGCATTTGGCAGGAGTTTTATGGATTGCAGTGGAGCCAGAACTGAGAATTAGGTGCTTAAATACCTTCATGGATCCCACCCTAAGAGGCTATTTGCCTGTAGTGGTCCAAATCCTCTGCTGAAATAGCTCAATATTTTTAATGTAGGCATGTCTTTTTAATAGTCATTTTCAGCAGGTTAGGGAAGGATGAGTTTCTGTCCTTCTAGCCTGCAAACCTTGGTTACATTTCATTGTTAAACTCTATGGGTCAAATCCTGACTCCACAGAAATCAATGATTAAACTCCCAATGAATTTGATAGGGCTGGTGTCTCATGCAATGGATCAGGTGCTCAGCTGGTGCAGATCAGTGGAGTTTCATTGAGTTCAATGGAGCCTTTACAACAGCTGATGATCTGGGCCATAGATAGATCTAATGGGCCTCTTTCTGGTCTCAGTTAAATCCTCAATGAACTCATCCTAATTCTCACTGGTGTGAGAACAGAGTCAGGCCCAGTAAGTATTAAATTACCATTATTCTAGAAATAGTACTAGACCCCAAGATAATGCCTTTTATTTTCTGCAACAAAACTAATAATTCTTCATAGACATAGAAATATTAATGTTACTACAATTTTGCAAATAAAGCATCAGAGAGTGCACATACACAAGCAAAAGTGAGAAATTAATAAGTTGGTTCCATTTACCTCTGAAGTAAATTGGTTTTATATATACAAATTTTAAAAGAGAATTTGTAACAGAATATTTATTAACTACTCTCAGCCCATTAATATGCCTTAAAGAAAAATAGTTCCTGCCAAAAATATATATTTTAACCCAGTCATCTGAGGGGCAAAATAAGGACACTTCTGCTTCTCCAAGCTACACAGATTATTCAGAGATCAAGTGTAGATTTCAGCCACAAGATCCAAAGAACACTCTTTTTCTCCAAAGTTTACAGCTCATGCATAAGATTTACTGGACTTCAGGCTTCAGTACAAAGGGGAAAAAAAGCAGGTTTTTCAGGGAGGAGGCTGCAGAACAGGTTTCTAGGCCAATGATTTGCAATGATATCATCAAGTAAGAATTATTAAAGTTGCTAGATTAATATAGCATCACTTTAATGTTTGATCATGCAAAATGCTGAGCATTTAACTGTCATTAACTTCAGTAAAACTTGAGGTTGCTCTGCACCTCAGAGAAGGTGCTCAGCACTTTGCATAATCAGGCCTCTCTTTTATATAACTTTAGAATATGGTTTGCGTGAAAGAAAACTTCATATATTTGTCAACCTTCTGTTGCAAAAAAAATCTCACTGGTATAGACACAGCTTGATTTCAATAGCTCTGCTCCACTATAGGGTAATGAGAAAAGGCTTTATATAGCCATATGTTCCTTATCTGTATAACAACTGGAAATGAGCTCAATAGCACCAGCAGATTTTGCTGCTGCTGACATCAGTGATGTTATTGCTTCACCTACATGTTGTGCACCCTTAATATTGAATGAAATTTTTGTTTTTATGGGATATACTATACCAAATGGGAAAGAAAGATGCAGAAGATAAAATGGCCTACATTAATTTATTTATGAGACCCTCCTATACACACCATATTCCTCACATCCTGGCTATATGTTAGTCTCTGTAGAATTGGTTTTTCAGAGCTTCTAGAAACATGGTGAAGTTGCTCTTCATGGCTTCAAAATCTATAGTTGAAATTCTGAACCTATTGAAGTCATTGGCAAAACTCCCATTAACGTAAATGGGGCCACAATTTAACACTATATTTATTCTACTTATACTCTTTTATCAATTTGCTCCACCTTAGACTAAGGACATTGGGGCCAATTCTGCTCCCATTCAAGTCAATGGCAAAACAACTACTGATCTCTAAGGGCTTCATCCTGCTCCCATTGTTTTATAATCTTGGCTCTCTCAGCAAGACAGAGGTGACAGTGGCTATGTTTTCAAAGTACCATGTATGCCATGAAATTTGCAATAAATAAGAAAGAGTATCTACTTTGAGCAGTTATAGGACTGGAATCACTAGCTGGACTGTGTATAGGCAATATCCTCATATTGTGATAATGGTATTTATTAAGTTGCATTCAGAGGGAAATAAAATTGCTGTGTTTGATATTACTAGTGCATATATATTATGTAGGTTGTCTGTGTACGATTGATAAGAAAAGGGAGTACATACTATTGCTGATTCAGTTTGTCTCACCTTCAAGATTTGCTGCTATTGTTGGCTTTTTTCCTTTTTTTAAAGCAGATCTATTTCTAATGTTTATTTTCATTTCTATTGTTTTCTGTGTAGCTCTGTCTTCACACAGTAGTGAGATGTAACTAAGGGGAGAGATGTACGGAGTTGGCAGGCAGATGGCTCAGGAGGGCCAGAAGCACTGCTCATGTTGTATTCTTGAAGGTTGTTATACACTAACTCTGCTGAGCATATCTTGTTTATATGCAGGAATGTTCACAGTTTTTATATTTACTATATTTCTGTTCAAGAAGTAATAACCCCACAGTAACAAGGAGCTTTAGGCAATCTGTTTAATGTACATTTCTTTTACTATGGGAGGTTTAAGTTAGAGATGGCTTTCAAATCCAAGGTTAGAAATTGAATCCAAATACAAGTTTCCCCACAATTTGGAAGAAAGGGGGTTTAAATATGATGTTATGGTCCAAGCTCACCACTGGTATACACAGAGCGATATTTGTTCTTCTTCCTTCCTTCCCTCTCTGATGGCCCAGTTCTGCTTCCCTTAATCATCTTTATTTACCCAATGGACAAGTAGTAGAATTGGGCCCAAAGGAACAATTTTTTAAAGTTACAGTAGAATAAGATACTGCCCTAGTATTCAAATATTGGAGTGAAGGAACATCATGTAAAAAGGTTTGGGGTTCTCCTGACTTGTACCAACTGTTTGATAATATATGCTAATTTGTACACACTGGTTCATGTCATAGGCAAATAAATAAAGAAATAAAAATGTACCCCTGAAATAGGCTTTTAGGGCTTCTGTGAATTCTTATACTTCAATGGGCATTGGTTGAAGCCCTTTATGAGCACCATATGCACCGATTTTTGAAGGGCAAGAAAGGAAAGATATAGATATATATTATCTATATAATTATAAAAATTATATATATATATATATATATATGTATATAATAAAATGTATAGGTCGCACACATACTACACAGCACACACAAGCACACTTTTTTTAAAAAAAAGAGGTACATTTTAACATCATGAATCAGCAGTATGCTTTTGACATGGTAAACAATTTCAACAAGCATTGGTGCCATGATTCTAGACGTCAATATATTCATTTTCTTGGAGGGGAAGAAAAACAAGTACTTTGTGTGATTAGGTGATTCTAGTAAGGGACACACAAAATCTTGGTGCCTATGGTATAATGCAAGAGCAGTGAACAGAACTTACTTGTCACGGCATATATCACATGAGGGATACTCCTATAAATTTTTCCCCAATCTACTGGTCATTGAGATATATCAACTTTGCATCTTTATTTATTTATTTTATACAGTTTCCTTTAAGCCAAAAATGCAGAAAACAGTAATAAATATTTTAGTGCCTGACTCAGACTGCCTGGAACAGATTTTAATAGATTACATTTTATGCTGCAATCCAAGCATTAAACTGCCAGAGTTATGATTAATAGAGTTGCATTCTAATGAAAGAAAAAAGCAGCTCTAAGAGAAGAGAGCTGTGTTCTACATTGCTATGACAATGACATGATGATGGTGCTACAAGTGGGACAAATACAATACAATAACAGCAGGAAGAAATGTTTTTCTGAAAGTACAGTTAACTTACACACCTTTCAGATGATAGAGTAATGATATAAATTATTGCAAATGTAATAAAAATTGAGGTGGGAACAAGCTCCATTAATACTATATTTGTTCTTGGAAGAGCCCTCATAAAAGAGAAAGATATATTCAAACATATATATATATGTTAATGGATAGACCACAATATGACTATTACAAGTATGGAACCTAAAATACCTGCAAGAAGGGCTGTTTTAGGTTGTATCTCATTTAACAATATTGAGAAAACCTGCATATTTCCCTTTAGTGAATCTTTGCTTCATTGGGGCAGCAGTCAGTCTACAAGATTTTGCCTCATGTATGGTCATCAGTTATGTTAATATACCCAGTTCAGAGATTAGTCATTGTTTTAGTAATTGCTTGGTGACAACTAGGGTCATCTTCCATAAATCACAACAATAATGATATAATATTTTCCTATGCTCAACTATAGTTCAGACGGAACATAGGTAAGGATTCTTAGATGGAGTGATTGAAAAAATTCAGGATCTTGGCTACTGCTTAGATACTGTAGACAGTGGTGTAGTTCTGCACAGACATAATAGCAAAAAACCACAGAACGTGAATTCTTGCTAAATCAAATAGAGTTAAAAGTAATGGGGGGGACCCTAAAGTGACTAACCTCAGAAAACTCTTTGAAGTGTTTCAATTTAATATTCATGACAGAAGCTTTTATGTCTTTTTTTATATCCTCAAACCATGCCTTCCCTTCACATGACTGTCCAAATAACATTTTTCTGTGTTTAATAGGATATGTATCAAAAAGAGCATGATGTTGCAGGTTGTACCTTTCCCCAAGACACTGGCCACATAACCTCCAAGATACTGTTTCATTAACAAAGAGTGAAACTAAATATAAGTTAAATCGAACAAGTGGAATTTTATTAAACCCTGTATATTTCTCTGTCCATGTGACTGAGTTGCTTCCACCCTAACTTCACTCATTCCCTGGTGTCCAGCCAATAACAGACTCTCCAGGGAACATGGGCCCTCTGACTCCAATTCCACTGAACATGAAATAGATACAATCAGAAGTCTCCCATGGGGTGAACTTTAGATTTTAAATATATTTTCAAATCCAAGTCCTAGCTGAATATTAATCAAGTCATCATGCCACCTCTAGCTTTTCTTATTAGAAATATTTGACAGATATAATTAAAAACAAGCTGGTAAAGGAAAATAATTATGCATTTCATCATAATTAACAAACTTTTTTAGTTAAAAATTACATTTTTGATTTGAAGGACGTCTTCTCTCTATAATCTACTTTTTGCAAACATAGGTACCTTAAGCTTTGCCAAGAAACAGATAGATTACTCACCATCTTTCCCACGCATGCTGCCAGAAAAATGAAAAACAAAGGAGCTAAAATATTTGACTTAGAAATATCGGTATTGACAACGATTAGTGTTGAAACATAATGAGGTTTAATTAAAGCAATATAAATGACTTCCTGCATTTCGCATATTAAGCCCTACTCTTTATCTAGGCTTAGTGTCTTATACATTCCTACAGATGAGCATGTAAACTAAACAATAAAGCTCAGAAAATATATTGTCTGTCCATAGTACATAGGATTATTTCCCCTGCATTGTCATCTTTTTTCATTTAAAAAAAAATTAAGAGTCTATTGTCAGAATAACAAGAACAGTATTTTAAAACCAGCTATATTTATATACATTATATATTTTAAAATTACACATTTTACAGTATATACATTGGGATTAGGAATAACCTCTCAAACACTTTTTTTTAAATAATAACATTCCCCTACCAAAAATGTTAACTAATTTCCTACCAACACAATCAAATATAAAGGAAATTACCAGTTAATCCAATGTTAATATACACACCAATTTCATCTCACATCTTTCCAAATAAACCACATAAACACCACCAATACACTCAAATACATCTCGGCACTATTTCACCAATGTGGCTGTGGAGTTCTTGGCACAAATCTGAGAGGGAAGGTGTAAAGGGTGGCATTAAGTCCCCCTTATGTACCCTAATTCTGAGCTACAGAGGAAGCTGGGTCATCCCCAGGACAGATTACAGCCCTCAGACTTGGACACCGTTTCAAAAAGGTATAAGGAAGCCCCATTCCCCTTTCCCCATGCCCAACCCCTACGCCAGCAGCCAGAGCGCACAGTGAATGATGTGATGACACAGAGTTGTGATGACAGGTCTATGTCATTTAAGGATTCCTTATGCAGTGGTAATTGTTCATTGGCTAGATCCACTGACATTTAGGGATGCTTTGTACTGCTAGTATGTTGCTAATTCCAGCATAACAGAAAATCAGAGCCAACAGCTCCACCAAAAGCTCAGTTTCAGTTCCAGTGTAAAACCACCCACACTGCACACATCCAGGGTATGATTCACCACTGTTACTTCACTTTTACACTTGTGTAACTCCTAAACCAGGACCCCAGTTTCTCATATTCACACTTAAATGTACAACCTTAACTCTGATTTCAACCAGATTAAGATACATTCCCCATATAAGTCTGTAAAATGTTATTTGTACATAAGAGTGTGAGGCCAGAATTAAGGTTATGTGTTTTGGTGTGATTGTGATGAACTGGACGGATGCACTGATGTTGGTAAACCTTACAATGTGTATAGGAGGCTCAAGCTACGACAAACAGGACCTGGGAGTAGGGCTGGTCAGTGGGACTCCCTGCTAACTCCCGGGTCTCTTTGCTCTGTCCACCACTCCAGCTATAGTTCTTAGCCCATTTCGCCTGTATGCTGCCTAGTTCCATTTTCTTTTTTTACATATCCCCTCCACATCCCTCCAAAACTAATACACATTAAAATTCAGTGGATAATGATGTAGAGATCATGGAAACTATGCAAGCAGTGACTAGGGAACCAGGCTGGTTATTGCAACTGGAAACTGGGTAGGCAATGTGACTGGGGAAGGGATGGTAGCTGGAAAATCCACTTCACAACCCCACCCCTTAGCTCCTTCACATGCTATCTTCCTAATTCCCTAGCACTGATGTCTTCTCTACGTTCTTAACTATAAAAACAACTAGGAGTCTGGTGGCACCTTAAAGACAAACAGATTTATTTGGGTATAAGCTTTTGTGGGTAAAAAACCCACTTCTTCAGATGTATTTTGTTTTTGTGGATACAGACTAACATGGCTACTCCTCTGATACTTTCCTAATTATAGTCCTTGGAACCCCTACATCCTAGATGCTCATATGCATCCCCATTGGGGAACATGGAAACCCCAGTCTGACCAATTAAATAATGTTAATTATATTGTAAAATCTACCAGACCACAGAAGGTAAACCACATGGAGAAGCTGGCTCATAGTGGTAATGCAAACTTCACTTCTAGACAACTTTGGCTGCAACTTTCTATTTCCTCCAGAATAATGAAGCACAGAGGGGATACAATAATGCTCTATAAATATACTGGTAGGGTAAACACCAGGGAGAAAGAAGAGCTATTTAAGATCAAGGATAATGTTGGCACAAGAACAAGTGGGTATAAACTGGTCATGAATAAGCTTAGACTAGAAATTAGAAGAAGGTGCCTAACCATCAGAGTAATGATGTTCTGGAGCAGCTTTCTAAAAGGAGTAATAAGGGCAAACAACCTAACAAGTTTTCAAATGTAGTTTGATAATTTATGAATGGGATTATATAATGGAATTATAGCAGGGACTGGATTTGATGATCCAGGAGATCCCTTCCAATCCTATATTCTTCTTGGAATAGATACACATCATAGAAGGGGGCAGTGACCCTTTGTTTCCTGAGAAATGGAGCTTGCTGTACAGCTATGGACACATATTTTTCAACTTATGCTAGTAACATCAGTACACAGGTAAGTAGTTTGTGGGGAAAATACTTCCCTAGGAAAAAACAAGGGGAACAGAAGATGCTCAACACCACTTATAGCTTTTCCTCTTATTTACTAATTTTAATGTTTCTCTCTTCATGTTCCATTCCTCTCCTAATTTAGTTAGAGAGAGAGAGAGAGAGAGAGAGAGAGAGAGTGTGTGTGTGTGTGTGTAGTGGTAAATGTTGATAGGATTTGTAACAAACTAACATGGTCATTGTGATGCAATTTTCTTCTTTTGAAATATATTTCTTTTATAGCTGAGCTATAAAGGCTTGGAGCCTTTCAAAGCTTTGTTTGAGCAGTCTATTAAGGACTATGAGCCCCCAGACAAAAACTGCCATCTGTTCTTTATTTTATATTTGAGTAGCCACTAGTTCCAGAAGGCTTTGACAGAGAGGAATATATTTGTGTAGCATAAAACTTTTGCTTAACTGTTCAATAATATTTTTACATCTCATTTGCAGCATTTGTCCTCAAGAAGAAGGTGGATTTTAGCCAAACTACACTTCCAAAGTAGTAAGTTTTCTTTAAAATTCGTTACCACATCACATTAATTAAATAATTTGAAACACAACTCTTTGTTACATCCTATTCCAGGAAGAGAAATAGAATATATGCTGACAAATGAAACTGCCATTTTAAATTACTACTGCTTTAATTCTACAGGGTGCCTGAAGGAAAAGGGTGTAGAAGTTTTTATTATTAATTATTAATTATTATTATTATTATTATTAAGAGGAAATGAAGTGGAAAATGACATTGGAATCTCTTTCGAATGGCAATTGCTGTCTTATTATTTTCAGTATGTGACACAGATAATCACATATCATGGAGCAGAAAATGAAGTCTTGCAGAATCTTGATAATTAGATCATTAGAACTCATTATGATCCTCCAGTGTGACCTCTAATACAATTGATAACAAGCTTTATTATTTCATTGCTGTGTAAGTCTACAACTATCAGTCATACATGTCTTAAGCATTACTGTGTTCTCTTTCATATGGCCATATTTTAAGGCCAAATTAATATTCCTCAATGTGAAAGGGGCCCAGATACAGAACATCAGAAACTCTTTTAAGGTTTAAGGAGAAGAATCTTTTTGGAGAACAGATGAATTAAATTTATTCTGAAGACCAGCACAAATCAGTATCTTTCACAGAGCCCTTAGTACCATTGCGTTGTTTACTTATACAATTAAAAACACATTAGTAGGAGCAAAATCTATACACATTGTTTATGTTTGTAGCATTTGTTTATCTACTTCTCACCTGCTCAGTAAATGGAAAGCAATTTGCTTCTAGAAGTAGCCTATTGCCTTAAGAGACCATACCTTCTATTTGTTCCTTTATTGGTAATCAGGTACTACTTTTCAGCCTCCACGCTCTAAAGGAACAATACCTCCACATTTCTAGCACAGGCTGTTTTTTTTAATTAGAAAAAGTAGGAGGTGTGTGCATCATAACTATGAGAGAACTCTCTGAGATCCTGAAGGTAGTAACCATCACGCCCATAAAAGAAAACAAATTCTAATCTTTTGGTGAGAAGTCCAACCCAGAGGTCTACACCAGTACAAGTTAAATGGTCTGTATAAATCTGCGCTTCTAGATCACATTATAAAGGAGGAAAGTATCAATGGGCACTGCAGTTTTCTACGCAAGTAAAGGCAACCTAAAAGAGACAGGATACGTAATGGGACTTTAATACCAAAGTTTGGGTTCCATGCATAAAATCTAAATGGATATGAAATATTCCAGACTAAATCTAACATTTTTTAAAAATATTTTCAAAAGTTTAAATAAGAATGATCAAATATCCCACTACATTGGCGTGGCAGAAGCATGTAACTTCAACAATGACTTATAAACTACGTCTCCACTACACCCCAACATATAAAGTTAAAAAATAAAGTGGGGCTCAAATCCATGACAAAAATCTCACTGAGACACGTGCCCCCACCCCAAGATCTCCAGTCAAAGAAGAGGTTTCAGAGTAGCAGCCATGTTAGTCTGTATTCGCAAAAAGAAAAGGAGTACTTGTGGCACCTTAGAGACTAACAAATTTATTTGAGAATAAGCTTTCATGAGCAAAGAAGAGGTATATTAAAAAGGATAAAAATGAAAAGGCATATTGTCATAAATATAAAGGGAAGGGTAAACCCCTTTAAAATCCATCCTGGCCAGAGGAAAAATCCTCTCACCTGTAAAGGGTTAAGAAGCTAAAGGTAACCTTGCTGGCACCTGACCAAAATGACCAATGAGGAGACAAGATGCTTTCAAAAGCTGGGAGGAGGGAGAGAAACAAAGGGTCTGTGTCTGTCGGTATGCTGCTTTTGCCGGGGATAGAACAGGAATGGAGTCTTAGAACTTTTAGTAAGTAATCTAGCTAGGTATGTGTTAGATTATGATTTCTTTAAATGGCTGAGAAAAGAACTGTGCTAAATAGAATGACTATTCCTGTCTGTGTGTCTTTTTTGTAACTTAAGGTTTTGCCTAGAGGGATTCTCTATGTTTTGAATCTAATTACCCTGTAAGGTATCTACCATCCTGATTTTACAGAGATGATTTCTTTACTTCTATTAAAAGTCTTCTTGTAAGAAAACTGAATGCTTTTTCATTGTTCTCAGATCCAAGGGTTTGGGTCTGTCGTCACCTATGCAAATTGGTGAGGATTTTTACCAAACCTTTCCCAGGAAGTGGGGTGCAAGGGTTGGGAGGATTTTGGGGGGAAAGACATGTCCAAACTACATTTCCCAGTAAACCCAGTTAGAGTTTGGTGGTGGCAGTGGATATTCCAAGGGCAAAGGATAAAATTAATTTGTACCTTGGGGAAGTTTTAACCTAAGATGGTAAAAGTAAGCTTAGGAGGTTTTCATGCAGGTCCACACATCTGTACCCCAGAGTTCAGAGTGGGGGAGGAACCTTGACACGGTGGCAGAGTGGTGGGATTAACCTGAAATCATTTTGAGATCAATTTGAGATTTTTTGAACTAGAAATACAGATTTTAAAAAGGAATTTTTTTTTCCTTTGGGGCTGCTGGAAAGCAGCTAGTTTTTTCTCTGCTTTGGGGCCAGAGCAGAGACAAAAGGGGATTATCTTTGTGAATTGCAGGTTTTCTTTGCCTGGAGGCAGGGTACTTAACCTCCTGCAGGGAAATTCACAGTCTTGGTAAACCAGAAGTTTTTTTTTTCTTTTTTTCCCTAAAAGTAAATAGGGGGGGCGTTCTACCCATTTGCCTGGAGACAAAAGTGGCAGGGGCTTTTCTTTAGGATTTTGATTTTTTTTTTTTTTTTACAAGGAGCACATGTTTGAAAGGAATTTTTTTTTTCTTTTGGTCTGCTGGTAAGCAGGTTTCCAAGTAGTTGGAGGTTTTTTGCTTTGATTTGGGGCCAGAGCAGAGACAAAGGGAATTGTCTTTTTCTGTAGGCTGACAATCACTATCAGAGAATAGGTATTCTATTCCAGCACAGCAAAATTTTACAGCCAAGTTTTGTTTGTTTATTTCTAAACCTCGGGTGTAAAGTTAGTTAAAAACAGAGAGGTTAGGATGACAGAATCCATGGCACAACAAAAGATGGAATTAGCCAGATTTCAGGCTGAGGAAAAACAAAAGGAACATGAAAGACAGACAGAACTCATGCGGCTGGAGAAGGAGGTACAGGAGGCTGCCCACAGGAGGGAAATGGAGGCAAGGGACAAAGAGAGGAAGCATGTGGAGGAGGAGAAGGAAAAAGAGAGGAAGCATGCACTGGAGATGGAGAAGGTAAAGGCTCAGCAGAATATACCAACAAACCCTCGCAATCCTTCTCCAGGTACCACTTCCCATCCCAGAAAGTTCCCCACCTACAAGGCAGGTGATGATACTGAGGCCTTCTTAGAAAACTTCGAAAGGGCCTGCCTTGGGTACAGCATCTGTACCGACCAATACATGGTAGAGCTGAGGCCGCAGCTCAGTGGACCCTTAGCTGAGGTGGCGGCTGAAATGCCTAAAGAACACATGAACAAGTATGAACTGTTTAAATCCAAGGCGAGAGTCAGAATGGGGATAACACCCGAGCATTCTCGTCGGCGGTTCAGAGCCCTAAGGTGGAAACCAGACGTGTCATTTACCCGACATGCCTACCACATTGTGAAACATTGGGATGCCTGGATATCAGGAGCAAGTGTTGAATCTCCAGTAAATTTGCCCTTCCTAATGCAAATGGAACAATTCTTAGAGGGTGTTCCTGAAGAAATAGAAAGATACATCCTAGATGGGAAGCCCAAAACTGTAATCGAGGCAGGAGAGATTGGAGCCAGATGGGTGGAGATGGCAGAGAAGAAGAAAACTGGTCGCAGTTCGAGCGGAGACCAGAAGGGACAACCCCAGACCACACCCTATTACTGGGGGCTGCCCAAAGCCCCACCTACTTCCCAAAGAACCCTCCAGACCCCTTATCGTCCCACCATCCCGTTCTCCAGCAACCCACCTCGCCCCAGTGACCCATCAGCTGGACGATGTTTTAAATGTAATGAGCTGGGGCATGTAAAGGCCAACTGCCCCAAGAACCCCAACAGATTACAATTCATTGCACCGGGATCACACCAGAGGTCCGCAGGCCCAGATACCTCCCAGATACCCTTGGAGTGGAGGGAAACTGTGAGTGTGGGCGGGAAGAAGGTCACCGCGTGGAGGGACACCGGAGCACAAGTGTCAGCTATCCATGCTTCCTTAGTGGACCCCAATTTAATCAACCCAGAGATCCAAGTGACGATTCAACCCTTCAAGTCCAACTCTTTCGATTTGCCTACAGCCAAGTTGCCTGTCCAGTACCAGGGCTGGTCAGGACTTTTGCAGTCTATGATGATTATCCCATCCCCATGCTGTTGGGGGAAGACTTGGCCAATCATGTGAAGCAGGCCAAGAGGGTGGGAATGGTCACCCGTAGCCAGGCTAAACAAGCCGTGAGGCCTAGCTTTGTTCCAGAAACTTCTATCAGGACCCAGTCAGAGGTGATGGACCCAGACCCCAGGCCAATGTCTGCAACAGCAGTAGTGGATCCAGTCCTAGAGACCCAGACGGAACCAGTCCCAGAACCGGAACCAGCCAAACAACCAACACCAGAGCCATTGCCAGCACTGAATCCAGTACTTGCAACCTCACCACCAGAGGGCTCCACCGAACCTGAACCGGCAGCAGCCGATAACCCTACACAAGAGGCTCAGCCGAAGCCTGAACCCCAACATAGTGCACCAGCGGAAAGCGGTTCACAGTCAACGGAAACAGCCCCATCCCCTACATCGCTTCCAGAGGGACCAAGCATAGGTCCACAATCCAATGAGGAACTGATGTCTCCAGCATCAAGGGAACAGTTCCAGACCGAACAGGAAGCAGATGAAAGCCTCCAGAGAGCTTGGACAGCGGCACGGAGCAACCCACTGCCTCTCAGCTCTTCTAATCGATCCAGGTTTGTTGTAGAAAGAGGACTTTTATACAAGGAAACTCTTTCTGGTGGACACCAGGAAGACTGGAATCCTCAGAGACAGTTGGTAGTTCCAACTAAATACCGGGCCAAGCTCTTGAGCTTAGCCCACAATCACCCTAGTGGCCATGCTAGGGTGAACAGGACCAAAGACCGTTTGGGGGGGTCATTCCACTGGGAGGGAATGGGCAAGGATGTTTCTACCTATGTCCAGTCTTGTGAAGTATGCCAAAGAGTGGAAAAACCCCAAGACCAGGTCAAAGCCCCTCTCCAGCCACTCCCCATCGTTGAAGTTCCATTTCAGAGAGTAGCTGTGGATATTCTGGGTCCTTTTCTGAAAAAGACACCCAGAGGAAAGCAGTACATACTGACTTTCATGGATTTTGCCACCTGATGACCGGAAGCAGTAGCTAATAAGCAACACCAGGGCTAAAAGTGTGTGCCAGGCACTAGCAGACATTTTTGCCAGGGTAGGTTGGCCCTCCGACCTCCTCACAGATGCAGGGACTAATTTCCTGGCAGGAACTATGCAAAACCTTTGGGAAGCTCATGGGGTAAATCACTTGGTTGCCACTCCTTACCACCATCAAACAAATGGCATGGTGGAGAAGTTTAATGGAACTTTGGGGGCCATGATACGTAAATTCGTAAATGAGCACTCCAATGATTGGGACCTAGTGTTGCAGCAGTTGCTCTTTGCCTACAGAGCTGTACCACACCCCAGTTTAGGGTTTTCCCCATTTGAACTTGTATATGGCCGTGAGATTAGGGGGCCATTACAGTTGGTGAAGCCGCAATGGGAGGGATTTAAACCTTCTACAGGAACTAACATTCTGGACTTTGTAACCAACCTACAAAACACCCTCCGAACCTCTTTAGCCCTTGCTAAAGAAAACTTACAGGATGCTCAAAAAGAGCAAAAAATCTGGTATGATAAACATGCTAGAGAGCGTTCCTTCAAAGTAGGGGACCAGGTCATGGTCTTAAAGGCGCTCCAGGCCCTTAAAATGGAAGCATCGTGGGAACGGCCATTCACGGTCCCGGAGCACCTGGGAGCTGTTAATTATCTCATAGCATTCCCCACCTCCAACCGAAAGCCTAAGGTGTACCATATTAATTCTCTAAAGCCCTTTTATTCCAGAGAATTAAAGGTTTGTCAGTTTACAGACCAGGGAGGAGACGACGCTGAGTGGCCTGAAGGTATCTACTACGAAGGGAAAAGTGCTGGTGGTGTGGAAGAGGTGAACCTCTCCATGACCCTTGGCGTATGCAGCGACAGCAGATCCAGGAGCTGTGCACTAGCTACGCGCCAACGTTCTCAGCCACCCCAGGACTGACTGAACGGGCATACCACTCCATTGACACAGGTAATGCTCGCCCAATTAAAGTCCAACCTTACCGGGCGTCTCCTCAAGCTAAAACTGCTATAGAACGGGAGATCCAGGATATGTTACAGATGGGTGTAATCCGCCCCTCTGAAAGTGCATGGGCATCTCCAGTGGTTCTAGTTCCCAAACCAGATGGGGAAATACGTTTTTGCGTGGACTACCGTAAGCTAAATGCTGTAACTCACCCAGACAACTATCCAATGCCATGCACAGATGAACTATTAGAGAAACTGGGACGGGCCCAGTTCATCTCTACCTTGGACTTAACCAAGGGGTACTGGCAGGTACTGCTAGATGAATCTGCCAAGGAAAGGTCAGCCTTCACCACACATCTCGGGCTATATGAATGTAATGTCCTCCCTTTCGGGCTGCTGAATGCACCCGCCATCTTCCAAAGACTTGTAGATGGTCTCCTAGCGGGATTAGGAGAATATGCAGTCGCCTACCTTGACGATGTGGCCATATTTTCGGACTCCTGGGCAGACCACCTGGAACATCTACAAAAAGTCCTTGAGCGCATAAGGGAGGCAGGACTAACTGTTAAGGCTAAGAAGTGTCAAATAGGCCTAAACAGAGTGACTTACCTTGGACACCAGGTGGGTCAAGGAACTATCAGCCCCCTACAGGCCAAAGTGGATGCTATCCAAAAGTGGCCTGTCCCAAAGTCAAAGAAACAGGTTCAATCCTTCTTAGGCTTGGCCGGTTATTACAGACGATTTGTACCGCAATACAGCCAAATCGCCGCCCCACTGACAGACCTAACCAAAAAGAAACAGCCAAATGCCGTTCAGTGGACCAAAAAGTGTCAGAGGGCCTTTAACAAGCTTAAAGCGACACTCATGTCTGACCCTGTACTAAGGGCCCCAGACTTTGACAAACCGTTCCTAGTAACCACAGATGCGTCCGAGCGTCGTGTGGGAGCAGTTTTGATGCAGAAAGGACCTGATCAAGAATTCCACCCTGTAGTGTTTCTCAGCAAAAAACTGTCTGAGAGGGAAAGCAACTGGTCAGTCAGTGAAAAAGAATGTTACTCCATTGTCTACGCTCTGGAAAAGCTACGCCTATATGTTTGGGGACGGCGTTTCCACCTGCAAACCGACCATGCTGCACTGAAGTGGCTTCACACTGTCAAAGAAAATACCAAAAAACTTCTTCGGTGGAGTTTAGCTCTCCAAGATTTTGATTTCGACATCCAACACATCTCAGGAGCTTCTAACAAAGTGGCTGATGCACTCTCCCGTGAAAGTTTCCCAGAATCAACTGGTTAAAATCGTCCTTGAGATATGGAAAATATTGTTAGTCTTTATGTACTTGGTAGTATATTTAGAGATGCATGTGTCTTATTAACTCTGTTTTTCCTAGAGCTCTAGGAAGAAATCCCAGCCAGCGTTTCACCCTAGCTGAGATTTGGGGGGCGTGTCATAAATATAAAGGGAAGGGTAAACCCCTTTAAAATCCCTCCTGGCCAGAGGAAAAATCCTCTCACCTGTAAAGGGTTAAGAAGCTAAAGGTAACCTCGCTGGCACCTGACCAAAATGACCAATGAGGAGACAAGATACTTTCAAAAGCTGGGAGGAGGGAGAGAAACAAAGGGTCTGTGTCTGTCGGTATGCTGCTTTTGCCGGGGATAGAACAGAAATGGAGTCTTAGAACTTTTAGTAAGTAATCTAGCTAGGTATGTGTTAGATTATGATTTCTTTAAATGGCTGAGAAAAGAACTGTGCTGAATAGAATGACTATTCCTGTCTGTGTGTCTTTTTTGTAACTTAAGGTTTTGCCTAGAGGGATTCTCTATATTTTGAATCTAATTACCCTGTAAGGTATCTACCATCCTGATTTTACAGAGGTGATTCCTTTACTTCTATTTACTTCTATTTCTATTAAAAGTCTTCTTGTAAGAAAACTGAATGCTTTTTCATTGTTCTCAGATCCAAGGGTTTGGGACTGTGGTCACCTATGCAAACTGGTGAGGATTTTTACCAAACCTTTCCCAGGAAGTGGGGTGCAAGGGTTGGGAGGATTTTGGGGGGAAAGATGTGTCCAAACTACGTTTCCCAGTAAACCCAGTTAGAGTTTGGTGGTGGCAGTGGATATTCCAAGGGCAAAGGATAAAATTAATTTCTACCTTGGGGAAGTTTTAACCTAAGCTGGTAAAAGTAAGCTTAGGAGGTTTTCATGCAGGTCCCCACATCTGTACCCTAGAGTTCAGAGTGGGGGAGGAACCTTGACACATATAAAAACAGCAACATGTGAATTTCTGTATTGGTTGAGACCCAAAGTCCATCTAATTCAGTATTCTGTCTTCAGTGCTGGCCAGCACTGGATGCTTATAATGTAAGAACTCCACAGGAGACAGATATAGGTCTTATCCTAATCTTCAGTCATTTGAGATTGGCAGAAACCCTGCAATAAGATAGTTAATATATGCTCCATTTTTATCATTAATGATATTCTTGTTAGCCATATAAATGTTTAATCCCTTTTTGAATCTTGCTAAACTCTTAGTGTCAACAGCTTCCTGTGGTAATGAATTCCACAGTCAAAGTATGTGTGGTATGAAAAAGTATTTCCTTGTATAGGTTTTGAATTTGCTATTTTTTAATTTCATTGAATGTCCTTTTGTTCTTATATTCAGAGACATGGAGAACAGATACTCCTGATCTATCTTCTCTACCATTCACTATTTTTATATAATTATGTCCCACTTATTAGCCTTCTTTCTAAAATAAACAATTCCTCTCAATCTCTCTTCACATTAGAGTTTTTTCCATGCCCTTGAGCATTCTCATCATCCTTTTCTGAACGCTCTCTAATTCTGAAATAATTTTTTTGATATGGGGTAACCTGTATGTCACTCAATATACCAGATGAGGGCGCAATATTGATTTATATGAAGAGGTTATAATATTTAGTATATTATTCTCAATCTCATTTCTTATGCCTCTTGTTTTGCTTTTTTGACCACAGCTGCACATTTAGCAGAGATCTTCATTAAGCTGTCCATGATGGCACCCAAGTCCCTTTCCTGAGTTGATACAGTTCATTTAGAACCCTGCGTAATATAGCAGGAGTTGAAATGTTTTGCTCTCATGTGCATTATTTGCATTTATCAAAACAGAACTTCATTTGCCATCAGGTTGACCATTCACCTAGCTTGGTTAGATCTCTCTGATGTTCCTCATGTGCCTCTCTCTCTTATCAAATCTTGTAACTAGTAGATAAAGTCTCAGAAAAGATAAAAACTGTACATGCATAGGACAGTAAATAATCTTAAGAATATAATCACATTAAATACAATCAGAAGTCTTAAAGATGTCAGAATCATTGACTTCCTTCTTTCTGTCCTCTACAAAGAGAGATTCAAATGGCTCTCATGGGATGAAAGATCACCACAGGAGAAAGACGGGGAGGAAAGAGAGGTGCACAGAACAGTAAGATAGTCTTTAACATGCTATCTGCTACACACAAAAAGCAAATATGAACAAGAGAATCATTGCCATTCTTTACCATGAAAGTAAGAGTTCAGTAGCCACTACAAAATGAAGATAGGTGATAAAACAAGACTTAAAGCAACTATGATATTTTAAAGGATTAAATTCACTGAAGAGAGTGAACAGAATTACCCGACTCTTAAGAGAAACATACAGTAAAGCATTTATCAGCAGGTAAACATTTTCAAATCATCCCGTTTCCTATGTCATTAAGTGCTCAGATTCCAGGTCAGCAGAGGTGGATTTACAGTAAATACAGGGTGCCCTGTCATGGGGCCCCCAATGTCAGGGGGCCCCAGGGCTGGGCAGCTGTGGGGGCAGAAGCTTTGTCCTGCCAGCTCCTGGGGCTCCTACTGCAGGCTCCGCAGCACCGGCAGCCAAGCTCCCCCCTTGCCCTCCTCCCCCAAACACCATGTTCCTACCTCTCCCTCTTCCTCCCAGCACTTTCCCCGCCACCAAACAGCTGTTTATCAGCACTCAGGTCGCTCCAGGAGGGAGGGGGAGGAGAGGGGCCACAGCGCACTCGGGGGGAGGAGGTGGAGAAGAGGCAAGTGCGGGGCCTTGGGGAAAGGGGTGGAATTGGGGCAGGGCAGAGCAAAGGCGGGGCCCCGGCATTCCCCACACACATACACTCCCCAGCCACCTGCCATGAGCCACTAAGGTCAGGGGGCTAGGGTGAGGCAGGGAGCACCCCCACAACCCCAGCCCACACCCTCAGCCCTGACTCCTGCACCCCTCTCACACACCCCCAGACCCCTGCCCTCCGTGACTCCTGCACCCCCCACATCCCCACCTCCACCCTGAGCACCAAACGGGAGCTCCTTCACCACCCACCACATTCCCACCTGCACCCCTCTCACCAAATGGGAGCTGCCCCAGGTAAGCGCTCCAATCCCAACCTCCTGCCCCAACCCCCAGCCCACTCCTTCACCCTAACTCCCTTCCAGACCCTGCACCCCCAGCCCTGACTCCTGCACCTCCTCACACACTCCCACCTCTGACTCCTGCACCCCTCTCACACACCCCCAACCCCCTGCCCACCCTGACTCCTGCACCCCCCCACATTCCCACCTGCACCCCTTGCACCAAATAGCAGCTGCCACAGGTAAGCGCTCCACACCCCAACCCCTTGACCCTGCCCCAGCCCTGAACCCCCTTCTGCGCCCTAACTCATAGCCAGACCCTGCACCCCAACCCCCAAGCCTGATCCTGCACCTTAACTTCCTCCCATATCCTGCACCCCAAGCCCTGAGCCCCCTCCCGCACCCTAAAGCCTGGCCAGACCCCTCACCCCAATGTCTTTTTACATTTTTTTTTATAAAGCATTCTTATCCAAAGCACTTTACAATAGTTAGCTAATGGTACAAACAATATTTGGAAAGACCATTAAGTGGTCCACCGAGACCCTCAGCGATTTTCAAGTGCTCTGGGGAAAAATAAGTTAGACTACAAAAACACTCACTTTATTTTCCTTTACTTCCTATTACTGAGAGGAGGATGAAGAAAAAAAGAATGAAAAATGAGGGCAAGGGGGGGAGATAAGAGAGAATGTTCTTTTTCGTGGCTGGGTCCCAAAGAGGGCCCCCAAAAATGAAGCTGAGCACAGGGCCCCACTAATTCTGAATCCACCACTGCAGGTCAGGATCTATGCAGGGTGGATTAAAATCTCTTCTGCACGTTAAAAATTTCAACCTAAATGTCTCTTTGAAAAACTAAAAGCTGGCTTTAATTTTGCAGGAAGTAGCATAGGAAATTTAATTCTTAAGTGACAGTTATTTGAATCTAGAAGTGATTTATCCCATTTCCTTAGGGGAACTGGTTATTTAAATACATTTCAATTCTAGAGCTCAGAAGTATAAAACTCACGGCTCCATATGTCTGTTTTAGAGTCTGTTTTCTAAAGTTCAGGGACTCTCAAATAATTAGAATGCTTAATAAAATTGGGGTCCATTCTTTCTCCCCATCCATCAGAAATCTCTTCAGATTTCCATTTGCAGCATCAGCATGTGCAAATTCCCAGTTCTCATTTAGTTATCAATTTCATTCACTTTACTTGGAAGTTATTTGTTTTGTTTTAATTAAGGTGGCAAAAATGCCCTCAAAACTTAGACAGAAATTCTTCAAGATCATTTGTTTTCTTTCTTTCTTTATTCTTTACTGTTTATTCTAGCACAGCTAACATAAACAGCAAAGACAACAAAGAGAAGAAAGGTATCTAACCTGGAGTAGAAAGTCAATATCAGATTTTACAGCAAAGTAGGTAAGACAAAACTTCTTAATTATCAATTGCTTCATTAAAATAATAATCTAACAAAGGATATTTGACTAGTTAAAAATATTTGCCTGTACAATTATATAATAATGGTCATTTTGTTATTTGGCACCAGTTTAGGGTTCTTTGTAAAGTAAGATAATAAACTAATTCCCGGAATTATTCTCTTTCAGGTAAAGATATAAGCAGAACATAAAATGCAAAGTTGACACTAAAAAGAAGACCAGAGAACAGCCTGACAGGTAAGTAAAGAGAATAGGAGAGGAATGATAAGAGAAAGGACAGGGAGAAAAGGAGGGGATGGGTTGAGGAGGGAGGGATGGGATGGGTTGAGGAGATTAGAGGGGTCTAGGGTTTTGTGGGAGCATTGAACAAAAGGCTTCCTGATGGGGAATTTAACCAATTTGATGCTTCCAAAAACAGGGACCATATATCTAGAGCCAAATTTATATCTGTGGATGCATATATATATATAGGCCGAGAGAGTGCAAGATTAAGGATATCATCGTCAGCGATCCCTCAAGGTTGAGGATGATCTCTTTCACAGGTTTTATTTTTCATGGGTCCTTTGGTGACTGAGGTGTCCGGTTCTTGAGCCACAGGCTCATTCGTAGACATTGTAGATGGTGTTAGAAGACAGGGTTGGGCCGTGATTGCTCCGTGACAGTTGTCTTTCCTGGCATTTTTCTGCAATCAGGGCAAGGAGATTTTCCTCAAAAGTGGACATTCCCTCTCTGACAAGTCTTCGCCAGTTATCCCTGTCCTGGGCTATCGTCTCCCAGTGTGTGGTGTTGATGCCACAACTCTTGATGTTTATCTTGAGAGTGTCTTTAAAGCATTTCTTTTGGCCTCCCCATTTCCCTTCTCCTTTGGTGAGTTGGGCATACAGCAGTTGTTTTGGTAAGCGTACATCAGGCATGCGCACACAGTTCCCGTTCCACCTCAGCTGGTGCTGGATAATCAGGGCCCGAACACTGAAGATGTTGGCCTCTATGAGGACACTGACATTAGTGCAATAATCCTCCCACTTTGTGCTGAGGATCTTCCGAAGAAAGTGCTGTTGCTGGTGTTCCAGGTTTTTCAGCTGTTTTCTGTAGGTCACCCAAGTCTCACAGCCGTAGAGGAGAGCTGGGATTACCACCGCTTTATAAACTAAAAGTCTAGTATGTGTTCTGATGTTGTGATTGTTGAATACCTGGCGAGACAGTCTGCCAGAGTGAATTCTGTGCTGAAACTCGACATTTGTGTCTGCCCTCTGTGAGAGATGGCTGCCAAGATAGGCAAAGTATTCTACATTTTACAGTTCTTCTTTGTCTATGTAGATCTTCCTTGCTGGGTCTGATGATTCAGCGGGGACTCGCTGCTGGAGAACTTTTGTTTTGCTGTGTTCCGAGTTGGCCTTAAGATTTTGTAAGCTTCAGAGAAGCAATTAAGGGCTGTTTGAAGATCCTCCTTTGAGTGTGCAACTACATCACAATTATATGTGTACTGGAGTTCAGTTATTGTTGCCGATATTACTTTAGTTCTGGCATGGAGACAAGAAAGGTTGAAGAGGTTGCCATCAATCCGATATTGGATGCCAATGCCCTGTGGTAGATGGTCTTTGTTTACTGTTTTCATGCCTGCTAAGACAATGGAGAAAAGGGTTGGTGCCAGTACACAACCTTGTTTTACGCCAGTTCGGATGACAAAGGGCTCAGAGGTAGAGCCACTGTACAGGATGGAGGCAGTCATCTGGTCATGGAGGAGTCTTACAATGATAAATTTGCTTGGGCAACCAAACTTTGACATGATTTTCCACAGAGCCTCAAGGTTGACAGAGTCAAAGGCTTTGGTCAGATCAATAAAGGCCATATACAGCTCCTGGTGTTGTTCTTGACATTTTTCCTGGATCTCCCTCGCTGATAATATCATGTTGGTTGTGCCTCATGATGGTCTGAAGCCACGCTACGACTCTGGAAGTACTTCCTCTGCAAGAGGGAGCAGTTGATTCAGCAAGACTCTACCAAGAATCTTCCCAGTGATTGAGAGGAGAACAATGCCTTAATAGTTATCTCAGTCGGCCCTGTCTCCCTTTTTGAAAATGGTCATGATGTTAGCATTACGTAAGTCAGCAGAGATTTCTTTGGTGTCCCAGATTTTGAGAAGCAGCAAGTGAAGCTTATTAGTCAGTATTTCCCCCCCAACTTTCAGTACTTCAGCTGGTATGCCATCAGGACCTGGTGCTTTATTGTTCTTCATTTGTTTAATTGCTTTGAAAACCTCCTCAGGTGTCGGTGGGTTGGCAAAAGTTTCCCAGATTGGGTGCTAAGGGATGGAGTCGATGGTGTTATCAGTCACAGTCGATTCTCAATTTAGAAGCTTTTGGTAGTGTTCCTTCCAGTTCTCTTTGATGGATTTGTTATCTTTAAGAAGGGTACTACCATCTTCAGATCTCAGAGGTATGAGGCCACATGAGCTTGGTCCGCACAGGGTCTTTGTCTCACAAAAAATCTCTGCATATCATGTCTATCAGCGAATGTTTGGATTTATTTTGCTTTGTCCTCCCATCTTTTGTTTTTGATTTCTCGGATCCCCCTTTGAACTTCAGCTTTGAGCTGATGGAAAGAGCTCTTATTCAGACTGGATAGTGGTTGGTTTTGGCAGTCGCAGAAAGCTTTTCTCTTATGGTCCAAAAGGGCTGTAATCTCAATGTTGTTGTTATCAAATCAGTCCTGATGGTGGCGGGTAGCAAGGCCAATAGATTCCTTGCAAACCTCATGGATGGTCCGTTTTAGGGCTTACCAGTCTTCTTTGACACTTGTGTTCTCATTTCCAGGTGCGCATATGTCCAGTTTTTCACTGACGAGTGTTTGCAAGTTCTCTTGGTGCACTGAGGATTGAAGTCTTTGGAAGTTGTATTGCCATTTTTGTGATCTGGATTGTTTTCTATGTTTTGGTACAATCTTGAGGGACATGACTGACCTCACCAGGTGGTGGTCAGTCCAGCAATCATTGACTCCTCTCATAACACATCTGATTTGGACATCTCTTAGATCCTGTGTTCTTACAATGACATAGTCCAGGAGGTGCCACTGTTTTGAGCATGGGTGTTACCAAGTTATTTTGTCCTCGTTGCTTTGTTTGAAGATTGTGTTTGTCATCACAAGGTCATGCTCTGCACATTTTCTGAGTAGAAGGATGCCATAGGAATTAGTTTTGCCACTACTTCCTTCCCAATGGTGCTACTCCATATGTTAGAACCTCAGCCAACTTGCGTTAAAGTCCCCTAAGGAAATTATCTTATCTGTTTTTGGAATGGATGACAAAATTTTATCAAGGTCAGTGTAGAAGGATTCTTTCTATCCTTCTTCAGCATCAAGAGTTGGTGCATATGCACTGATGATAGTGGCAAATGACTTATTGACCAATTGGATGTGGAGAGTCATAAGGCGCTCGTTGACATCAATGGGGAGCTCAGTCAGGTAGCTGACTAGAAGCCAACACCCTGTATTCACCTGTAACTTGCTGGTTTTCCTTTCCAGAAGAAAGTGTAACTGCCACCCTCTTCCCTCAAGTGGCCTTCATCTACACGTCTTGTTTTGCTGAGAGCAGTGATGTCGATGTTGTACCTCGAGAGTTCTCGGACAACAATTGCTGTTCTGTGTTTGGGTCTTTCATTTTTTGATTTGTCTAGTAGGGTATGGACATTCCAAGTTGCAAGAAACATTTTTGTTTTTCAACTGCATCGGGAGTGATACCTCTGGACATGGTTATCCAATCAGGTATGGTGGGATAGCCTATGTTTGGGGCACCTTTTCTATCCCCTTCCCTGTATGGGAAGGGTACCTAAAAAGGCTTGCTTAGTCATGACTGATGATGATGATGAAAATCCCCCCCATCCCAGTCCAGGAGCACATGATGACCATCTTGCGGTCACCACCTGCATGTGGGTCTGTGACTAGGGACTCCTGGTGATCACTTTACCTATCCCCGCTGCCACTCACCCATTGCCACAGGACTTTTATGGGTAGGGGTGGGGAAAGTGTTCTTCCTGTGAAAGAAGCCTGCGCATGAGTAGCTTAATGTGGGGGAGCTGATGCGCACCAGCAGCCACACAAATCTGGGCAGAAGAGGCACCTATGTTCAGAGGCAAGGAGGTCCAAGACGACTGGGGGTTTCTCCTCCATTGCAGCCTTCATCTGCCTTCACAGCCATTGAGAGGCGATCCTGCTTCATCCACCTGCTCTGCTGTTGAGGGCTTATACTGGGTTGTGTTGTGCTGGATTGCACTTTGTCTGGTACTTGGCCTTCGACCTTACCGCCATGGGTGACCCTACCAGGAGTACAGGACTCCAGATGGCATCGCTCTTAGGGTCTTAACTATATGCAAGCTTCTCCACCATGTCAAGGTCACAGCCCAAGGACATAGGCACTGACTTTCCCCTTTCCCATGGGTGTTCGAGCCCCCTCTGTCCCCCAGCCCCACCCCCACTCCACCCCTTCGATGATGCCCTGCCCCACCTCTTCCCACCCCAGCCCCATTCCAACCCCTTCCCCAAAGTCCCCACCCCAAATCCGCCCCCTCCCTGCCACTATTCCAACTCCTTCCCCAAATCCCCGCCCCAGCTCCACCTCCTCCCCTGTGCGTGCCATGTTCGGTTCTTCCCCTCCCTCAACAGCTGTTTGTCGGCAGCCAGGTGGGAAGCGGTGGGAGGTAGGTGGAGGAGCGGGGACGTGGTGCATTCTTGGGGGGAGGAGGAGGAGGTGGGGCGGAGGGAGGGCAGCTTGGCTGCCAGTGGGTACAGAGCACCCACTAATTTTTCCCTGTGGGTGCTCCAGCATTCAAGAGTTTGTAATATGTTGGGGATGGTCTGCAGTGGTATAGTGATGAATAAAAGTATATTATCTGCATACAAGCATATCTGTGTCTCTTGGGATCCTATTTTTATATCCTGGATCTCTTGGTGCACTCTAATTTGTATTGCCAGTGATTTTAAGGCCAAATCAAATAGGACAGGGCATAGACCTTCCTAGTAGCATAGTGCAAATTGTAAGGAGGGAGTTGTAGTTATTGGGTACAATATGGGAACTAGAATTGGAGTACAAAAGTCTAATCCAGAAAATAAAGAGGAACCAAATACAAATTTTGTAGCATGCTGAACAAATACTTCCTATTAAACCTGTCAAAAGATTTTTGAGCATCCAATGACAAAATGTCATCTGGTTTGAGGTGGTTTGATAGGACAATACATTGATAAGTCGACAAGTGTTGTCTGACTCATGTCTCTTGTTTAAAATCCACCTGGTCCAGGTGCACTGTGTTACTTATTACTTTTTCTAATTGCCCAGCTAGGATTTTAATATCAGAATTGATTAACAATATTGGTCCATCACTAGCAACTTCCTGGACATCTTTGTCAGGCTTCAGCTTGACTGAGTTAGGACTTCATTTATTGAAGAGGGCAGAGTGCCTCTATCAAAAGCCTCAGTGTATACTTCAGCTAGTTTGGGTGCCAGGGTGTCTTTGAATGGGCCTAAAATTAAGTTGGAAAGCTGTATAGTCCTGGGTCCCTACCCAATTTCATGTCACTTAGGGCAGCCATAATTTCAGAGGTACGTTATGGGGAATCAAGCCAAATTTGTTGCTTTTCTATTAGCCGGAGGAGTTACAGATTTGGGTGTATTCCTCAAGTAATTGATCATTAGGGAGGGAGTTCTCTAATTGCAAGCATTGGGAGAATTTAGAGAATTGTTCATTAATACTTTTTTGATAGTATTATCAAAATAGCTGGCTCAGACCAGAGAGAATTGTGGGATATTAGCTTTTAGTGAATTCACTAAACTAGGCAGTAGTAGTTTCCCAGCTTTATTGCCAGATTTCCAGTACTTCTGCTTTAGTATTCAATGAAAATTCAGCCTGCAATGATGTTATTTTATTAATTTCATATCTGAGATTGGTCACCCCTCGGAATTTATCCAAAGAGGGGGCATCAACACAGCTGAGATTTGCCTCCTTGAGCCTTTTCATTAAGTTCACTGAGGGAGGTGGTGGAATCTCCTTCCTTAGATATTTTTAAGGTCAGGCTTGACAAAGCCCTGGCTGGGATGATTTAGTTGGGGATTGGTCCTGCTTTGAGCAGGGGGTTGGACTAGATGACCTCCTGAGGTCCCTTCCAACCCTGATATTCTATGATTCACTAGCTCAGTTTGCCTGTCTCTATTTTTATGGGAAGAATAGGATATTATCCTGCACCTTAAGTATGCCATCAAAGTGTCCCAGAAGGTCACTCTGGATATGGAGGGGTTGTCACTAGTCTCAAAGAAAATTTGTATTTCGTTCTCCAAACTTTTTAAACTGTGTGTCGAGACAGAAAGAGGAGTTTAACCTCCATCTTCTTGTAGCCCCTAGTTTTTCAAGAGATGAGAGCTGCAACACCAGAGGTGCGTGATCAGAGATCATAATCACTTATATTTTTTTATTAAGAACAGAACTCACCAAGCTACTCAATGCCAAAAAATAATTGATTCATGAGTATATGGAATGTGAGGATGAGGAAAAGGTATAGACTCTGCTGTAGCCTCCATGTATTTTACACCCAGTTCCTCCATCTGGATAATAATGGTCTGCCTAGAGGAGAACTGAGAATGCTGGAGTCTGCTCCGTCTGTCCAAAAGCAGGTCTACCAAAGTCCCCCCTCCCCCATAAGCAAATTTTCTAGGGAGAGGTCAATAAATTTTGAAAATAATTGATTGAAAAACCAGGGATCATCTTTCTTGAGGATGTAGAGGTTAACAAGAGTGCATTAACATTGGAGATATGAACTTAATTAAGAGTCTTTATCAGTTGATAGGATTGGTGTGTTCAGCTTTTTATTGAACAGGATTGACAGCCACCTAGATTAGCCAAGTAATTACAAAAAATGCCATCACCTATCCAAATTTAAGCTTTTGAGTCTCAGACTCAATGAGGCTGGTTTCCTGGAGGAATGTTATATCAGCTTTCACCTTTCTTAAGGGAGACATATTTTTCCTTTTCATAGGGCTACTAATTCCTTTCATGTTCTAAGAAAGGCATGGAAGTAGGTTAGTTCACAGGGGGAAGCATCCCAATATGAATCTTATGCTGTGCCCATTGAGACCCAGGGACACAGGTAGGGTGAGGAGTCCAGAGTGAATCGTTTCTCGAGGCATTCAAAAGAGAGGAGGAATAAAAGACGATAGAGTGGCAACAGGTTAAGTGCTAAGTGGGTAAGAAAGAGCTGAGAGGAGGTAGGATAGGGGAGAAAACAAAGGTGTGAGAGAGCAATATCCTTGAGTCACAGTGGGAGGAAAAAAAACTAGGAGATGAGACGGCAGCCTGAATGAACATATCCATTTAACTTGAGACACATTAAATGGATTTAATATATAAAATTAACGTGACACATATTAACCTGTCTGGATGGGACATCAAGCAGGTGACACCGTCAAGTATTTGGGCACCATCACAGACAGTGCTGAAGGATGCTCGAAAGATGTGGACACTCATATAGCAGCAGCCACTGCCATTTTTCAGCACTTCAGCAGCCTCTGTGGGTACATCATGTCATCAGCGTTGCTACAAAGCTGCGGATATATAAAACCAGTTCCATGAACCCTGCATGGGAGTGAAACGTGGGCACCGAAGAAGGCTTAAGAACACCGGATTGACATTTTCGTTGTCTCAGTCAACTGCTCCATATCAAGTGACAGGATAAAATCAGAAACTAGGCTATTTGGAGCCAAAGCCAGCAGCGGCCTCCATCAGCACTGGTACAGCTTCAACAGCTTTCATGGTATGTGTGACAGGTTTCAATTGGTCCACTGAGCCCCTAGGGGGCAATGGAGAGCTATGGTCCCATAGGCAGGCCTTAGTCACACCTTTTGGGCTCTGGGGAATTAGCAGAAAAGGTGCGCCGGCCCGAGTCTGCAGCGCGCGATTCTGCTACCCAAGGCAGGTTGGCCGGGGTAGGGGAACGCAGGCCCACCCAACTCCACTGCGTTCCAGCCCAGGGCCCTGACAGTGGCGGGAGGCGAAGGTCCCACCGCTGGGTCAGCGGAGGGCCATCCGCACCCCGCTGACCAAATACACCCACCACACGGTGAAGTTCTGCCCCTGAGCTACTTCCTACCCGGTCTCTCAAGCGGGCCTCTCTGGTCCCTCCAGCTCGTCAGGGTATTCAGCTGCTGGCAGCTCCAGCTCCGTGTCAGGCTCACGCTGGCCCGGGTTACAGCCGGGCCCCTCCAGGTCCCCCGGTTACTCAGCGGCTGGCAGTCCTGGTCACCACAGGCCTTCCTCCCGGTCAGGTTCCTCCTGGCCCAGGGCCTCCCCTAGGTCGGCAGCAGGGTCTGGAGGGAGCAGCCAGCAGGCTGTGCCTGTCTCCCTTCCTGGTGCTTCTCTCACTGGGCAAAGGGCCCCGCCCTTTGTACTTCCTGTCCCACCCCTCCCCTTCCAGGGATTGGCGTAAGGTTGGTCTGGCCCCACCCACTCAGGCTGAGAGGTTGGCTCTTTACACTCTGGTTCGGAGGGAAGCCACCCTGGCTCCCTACAGTATGGATATATTTTTATAAGAATAGAAAACCAATGAATTCCAAAGCATGTATAACAAGGAATGCCACTACGTGGCTAGCACTCACATAGGCCCCCAAAAGCTTTAGTGGCCTGACACAATTGACAGTGATGGACATAAACTGAATATACAGTCAGACTACTTTAAGCACTTTAAGATTTGTAAGGATGCCACATCCCTTTGGGATTTCCCATGATGATGATGACCACAAGATTGAGGGTGCCTCTATGCTAGAGATTTATATCACTGCAGCTCACAACAGTGTGATTGCTCTGTGTGGTGTGTGTGTAATTTAAGGTACTGGGTGGAGCTAAGAACAGCTGGGCCTCTGCATGCAGCAGACTGGGATAAGTGACAAAGCCCGTGCTCTGAGCTTTCAAAGCTGTCACTGAAAGGTAGACGGGAATTCTGGGATAGTTCTGCAGGGACGGGAAGCATTGATGCAGCTTGTATACCAGCACTTGTAGTTTATTCTAGCACTGCACCATGAGAGACCAACATGGTGGTGGACAACATGGTGGTTAGCCTTGCTCAAGGCAGTGGCAATCCAAATGATAGAATTAAAGTTTGGAAACTTTTTTTTTTGCATGGAATTGTAGAGCATTTCAAGTGATCAAAGGGGTCTAAATGGTGGGTAGCACAGCTAATTTCTCTGCTATATATAAGGCCAGTATCCCACACACGGTAGGAAAAATTACCTAAGGAGAAGCAGCAGACACAGAGATTCAGTCAGGCTGGATCTTGAACAAGGAGCTGTTTTTCTGAAATTCTGAAAGTGCCTATATAACATATCTGTCAGTTTTTACTGAAAGATGTGGTTTGCTTTTGCCATCTAATGGCTTTGTTCATAGTGTACGTATGTGTTCATAAATTAGAATAGGAATATACTATCCTTTGTTTATGTCCTACTTATTTATTCTCAATGGGGAAACAATCCACTTTGGGGCCAGGTCCTCAGATTGCATGAATCAACCATTGTTCCATAGAAATCAACAGAACCAATTTACAACAATTGAAGATTTGCCTATGAGACTCTAAAACTTTCTCCTTGGAAACCATGACATATTCGTTTCCTGAGCAGGGAGTGGTCAATGAAGAGGTCTTCAAAATATAATTGAAACTTAGTTGCCTCTAACTAATTCATGCTTTGAACAACATTTGACTACAAATTCTAAGAGTTAAAAAATAAAAATATCCATAACAATAATATTTATAGCATATATTAAAAACAAAAGCTGGGAGTCAACATATTGTCAGGGTGTGTAAAGTGGGCTGTCTCACCTACTGGTTGGAACCAGGAGTAGCATGAGGGTCATAGTCACTGACTTTGACCCTTGGTGGGGACCTTGCAAGTGTCAAAACTGGGGTCAGGGTGAGGAAGCAGGAACCAGGCATGGTAACAGAAGCAGGGACAAGGAATAGGAGCAAGGCAAGTAAGCAAGGACTTGATCTCAGAAGTCTGGACAGCAACAGGCCCAGACAAGGGATGGGACAGGAACAGGAATCTTTATACTTGGTGGTGTCCAATCAGCAGTCTGTGATTGTCATTTGACCCTGCTGAGTCAGCAGATGTAGCTTCTGGTGTGGGGGGAGGAGGGTATTAGCAATAGTTTCCTCATCAGCACTTGCAGCTTAATGATATAGAGGATAAGGCTCCTGCTTAGCAATCCAATAGACCTGGGTTTGAGACTTGCGGACCTGACACCACCCTCTGCTGTCTAGAGTGATTCCTGGATGTTACAGGGCAAGGCCTCTCAGGATGATTCCTGTGGAAGGCCTGTACTTTTTCAGGGGCTTGCACATGATGAGCTGGCTCCCAAGATTGGTCTTTGGTCCCATAGCCCTCCCAGTCAGATAGTAGAGTCCCACTGCACATTTGGGAATGCAGGATCTTGTGGATGAGGTACTCTTCATGGTCTTGAACTTGAACCAAGGGTGGAGGAGGCCCATGCCATCGAGGCAATGGATTGTCAAGGAAAGTCTTCACAAGGGAGACATGGAATACTAGGTGGATCTTCCAGGATCAAGGAACCTGTAATTCAAATGCCAACGGACTGATCTGCTGAATAATTGTGAAAGTTCCTGTATAATGATGATCTAATTTGTGTGCAGGTTAGCCAGTCTGTAGGTGTTTTATGCACAGCCACAGTTTCTGGCCTACCTTTAAAGGTGGGGCTTCTTGGCCGTGTTGCCAAAGGTGGCATTTGTAGCATGTCTTTGATACTTCCAGGTGCTCCTTTCGGTTGCCATGATCTGTACTAGATTGGATGCAGTGGGAACCATTGGGAATGAGTAAACAGAAGGGTGGAAGCAAGGATGCAAACCATAGTTGGAGTAGATGGGGCTGGATTGGGTAGAGGCATGTTTCAATGTGGAAATTCAGCAAGTGGGAGTAATGCAGCCCACTTGTTTTGACAGTGGTTTAGGAAGCAGTGTAGGTATTGTTTGGGTACCTGATTGATCCACCCCGATTGACTGTCTGTCTGAGGGTAGCATGCAGTGCATGTATGGGGCTGGACATCATCTTCCTACCTGCATACAAACTAGGAGCACAGTCTGTGTTAAGATGGTCGGGGAGGCCATGGAGGTGGAAGATATGTATGACCAGAAGACATACAGTAGTTTCCACAGTAAGCAGACATGAGTATGGTACAAAATAGGCCCTTTTGGTAAGCTGGCTCATGATAGTTAGTATGGTGTTGTGGCTTTCAGCTTTGGATAGTTCCACTATAGAAATCAAGGTTATGCATGATCAGGGCTGGGAGGTGTTTTTGGATGGCATCAGTAGGCTGAAAGGCCCACTCAGGGGTAGTTTTATTTGAGCACAGGTGTCACAGGATCAGACGTAGGACCAAACATCAGCCTGCATTTGTGGCCACCAGAATGAGTGGGCTACAATGCAAAGTCTATGATAGCCCAAAGTGACCTGCCCAAGGAGCATCATGATCTGTGTGCAGCACTTTCAACCTTGGGAAATTACCAGGGACACATAGGCAGCCATTGATATAGACAAGATTGCTGACCCAGGAATAATAGTGGCAAAGTGGTATTGGAGAGAGCCTCCTTAGATGATATTATGAGTTTAAAGAAAGGATCATTAAGAAGGGTTGCTCAAAGCATTGTAAGGATTCAGCGTCTTGGCAGATAATAGGTATTCTAGATTTTTACGGTTGGTTAAGATTAGGATGGGGAGTTTGGCCCCCCCGAGGTAGTGTTGCCAAGTCTTCAATCCAGCCTTGATGGCAGGTAAGTCCTTGTCTGCTATTTCATAATTATGTTTGGCTGGGATTTGTTTTCATGAAGAATAGGCCCTCAGATGCATCTCATGCTGAATCCCTGTTTCATAGACAGTACTGCCCTACATCAGATACATCAGCCTCAAGGACAAAGGATTGGTCAGAATCAGAGTGGCCCTGCATTGGGGAAGACAAGAAAGCTATCTTCAGATGTTCAAAGGCCTGCTGGTCCTCCAGGGGCCAGTGAAACTTTGCAGGTTTGTGGAGGATGGAAGTTATAGAGGCTGTGACCCTCAAGACATTTGGGTGGAAAAAAGAAACTCCTGTAAAAGTTGGCAAACCCCATGAACCTTCAGATGTCTAAGATGCTCTGGGACTCAGCCCAATCCTGAATTGCATATACCTTTTGAGGGTCCATCTGTATTCGTCTGCTGACAGCATGAACCCCAAAAATGTAATGGATGATTGGTCAAATATACACTTTTCCAGTTTTCATATAACCTGTGCTGGCACAATCATGTGAGAACTTCACAGATATGGTGGTCATGGTCTGCTTGCCTACTGTAAAAAATTAAGATATCATCTAGATGTGCCACCACAATCTGGTCTAGGATACGTTGAAATATGTCATTGAACAGGTGCTTAAAACTGGTGGGAACAGGGGTGAGTCAAAGGGCATTACCAAATATTCAAAGTGTCACTACCTTGTTCAAAAGGCAGTCTTCCACCTGCCGCCCACCCTGATTCAAACTGGATTATATGCTTCGCTAAGGTCCAGTTGAGTAAACACCTGCACTGATCATACTCAGTCCAGGAGCTCTGGAATTAATTGCATACAGTTATTTAGTTCAATGACTTGTAGTCTACACAGAGTCTCAGATAATTATCTCTCTTCTTCACAAAAAGTACTGAGTCACCTATGGGGGAGGTAGAGCAGGAGATAAAATCTTTAGCTCTGTTTTCCAGGAGGTACTACCTTGATGCTGCTAATTCTGATTTAGACATTGAATATATATGCCTGAATGGAACTTTGGCTTTGGGCTGAAGGCTGATGGGGCCACCTTAAACATGATGCAGGGATAGAGAGTCTGTGTACTGTTCTTCAAAGACATTGTGGTAGTCTTGGTATTTCACAGTAAGATGAATCCATCATGCAGGGATGGTGTTTCTAGGTCAAACATGACTGCCACCATGTGGGTTACTGGGGTGGAATCCTCTGGCTTGATGGCTTGGGGTTCGAATTCTTGAATGAGAAGCAATTCTCCCTATAGAAGCTTGACAGGAAGGCAATGAAATGTTGCGACCATAACATATAAGTAGGGCCCTACCAAATTCATGGTCCATTTTGGTCAATTTCATGGTCATAGGATTTTAAAAACTGTTAATTTCATGATTTCAGCTATTTAAATATGAATTTTCACAGTGTTGTAATTATAGGGGTCCTGACCCAAAAAGGAGTTGTGGGGGGATTGCAAGGCGTGGGGGGGGGAGGGTTGTAGTACTACTACCTTTATAGCTGTGCTGTTGCTGGCGGCAGCGCTGCCTTCAGAGCTGGTCATCTGGAAACCAGCAGCTGGTGGCTAGGAGCCCACCTCCGAAGGCAGAGCTGCCACCAGCAGCAGCGCAGAAGTAAGGATGGCCTGGTATGGCATTGCCACCCTTACTTCTGTGCTGCTGCCTGCAGAGCTGGACCTTCCGTCAGCAGCTGCCAGTCTCTGGCCACCCCGCTCTAAAAGCGGCACAGAAGTAAGCGTGGCAATTCCACATCCCCCCAAGATAACCTTGTGACCCCCCTGCAACTCCCTTTTGGGTCAGGACCCCCAATTTGAGAAACGCTGGTCTCCCCTGTGAAATCTGTACACTATAGGGTAAAAGCACACGAAAGACCAGATTTCACGGGGTGAGACCAGATTTCATATTCTGTGATGTTTTTTTCATGGCCATGAATTTGGTAGGGCCCTACATAAGAGTATCATGATGAATGATCCAGGGTCCTCCTAAAATCAGCGTGAAATGTAGGGAAGAAATAAGGTTAAATCATAGGACTTCCCCGTGTGCACTAATCACCACTTCCAGTACTGCAGTCTCCCGTGTAACCAGGCCCAGGGCCAATGGAGACACAGATAATGTTTCTATCAGATCCAGGGTAACCTTGGGTTGTACTGGGAGACCGAGGACCCAGGCTGCAGAAATTATGGATTTTTTTTTTTAAATTGTCCCTGGCTTCCAGCTCAATCACGTCCCATTGTATGGGAAATGTCTGCTCGACCTGCAGGAGCTGCAACTGCAGAGTAATCTGTGGAAGTGAAGATAAATGAGGAACCTCTGGGTTACAATAAATGTCAGGGTTTCTCTCTGGTGGTACCTAGGCTCTGGCCTCTGACTGGGGATGGGGTTAATCTCTTCCATATTATCAGCTTAGCAGGGGTTTTGACAGGACATCTGGATACCACAAGCCCTGCTCCTCCACAACAGAGGCAGAGGTTCTCCCATCTTTTGCATTCTCGTTCACCTGGGGACAGGCAGGGCTGTCCCGTGTTATCTGGTATGGACTTGATCGAGGCCGAGCTTGTTTAGCCTGAGGGCTCAACCTTAACTATGTGGGGGAGGCTGACAGGCTCCTCCTTCATTCCAGGTGCTGTTCATGCAGTCTGGTGTCCAATCGGATGCACAGGTCTATGAAGGCCTCTAAACTAGCATGGGGCAGCCCTGGGGGAGGTTCACATGTCCCAACTCATTTTTTAGTTCTTCACAATGGCTGAGCCAAATCTGATGGAGGAATGCAGCATCATTCCAGGCAGTATCTGTGGTCAAACATCTGAACTAGGTGACTCAGGAAGGGGAGGAGCTTTCATAAGGCAGTCTCTGCCATGCAGGCTTTTCAAGGGCCATTGAAAATACTGGCAAATGGTTTTAAAAATGAGTTGCAGATGGTCATTACCAACTGATTCTGTTCTAGAAAGGGAGAGGCCCATCCCAGAGTCTCCCCAGCGAGCACGGTCACTACTAGTCACACCTTAACTTGATCTGTAACATCCTCCTGGGACTGAAGCATAAACAGGAGTCTGCACTGGCTGACGAACCCACAAAAGTTACTGTGGGTACCCTCATAACTCTGGCAAAGGGACGCTGGGGCTGGTCGCCCAAACTGGTGTCATAACAGAAGCAGAGTGGTTACCCACAATGCCTCCAAGTGCTGTAGCTTGCTCCTGAAAGGAATGATTTCCTGTCTGCAGCTGTTGTACTTGGTCCCATAGTTTCTGGTTTTCTACCTGGAGAGCAGCAATCTGCTCCTGAGGACTCGTCGGGCCCTGAGGCAATGGTGGGGCAAAAGCCCTGGCAGTGTCCATATTCAGTCTGTGGGTTCAAACAAAGAGTCCCAGAGAAGATCAAGACTGATCACCGTCTGAGCTTGTAATGTGGGTTGTCTGATCTAGTGGTTGGAGCCAGTAATAGAGTTGGGGTCATGGTCACACCAAGGGTCAAGGCAGAGTCACCAAGTGGAGTCAGGGCGAGGAAGCAGGAACCAAGAATAAAGCATGGTAACAGGAGCAGGGACAAGGCATGGTAGGTAGCAGGAACAGGGATGAGGTGTGATAGGCAATAAGAATAAAAGCAGGAATCAGGCAAAGAGGCAGGGACTTGGTCTCGGATCAGCAACAAGCCGAGCAACTTATTTCTCAGACCAGAGATAGGAGTAGGACATTTTATATACAATGGTGTCCAATCAGCAGTTTGCGGTTAGTCATCTGACCCTGCTGAGCCAGTGTGGGTAGCTTCTGGTGGTGGGATATTAGCAGCAGATCTGTCATCAACTTACCTGATCCATATAAACTACCCATCATTACTGTAGCATGAAATAAGAAACGGGAGGAATAAACTTTCTGCTTCCTTTTAGAATGTTGGCAATAACTTTGCTTTTTTCATTTAATGGGCACCTTTTTGAACTATACTACATAAAATGTAGTTGAAAATCTAAAGGGCAAAATTTATATTTTTTTCAAAAGACTTTTCCAGCTAGTTATCAATAGATCTTCTGTAAAAGGTACATTGATCATTCTCCATATTTACCAGAAGAGATGTAACCTTTACATCTAATAAATTCCTGCTTACAGCCAGGACAGCAATTTAGTGTTGCTAACATTGGAGTAGATTTTAAAAAGACAAATAATTAGAGTTAGTGATATTGAAAGCTAACTGCATGAGTCCTGTTTACTCGAAAGAAAGTGTGTGTCTCCACAGCATGGGTTGAAAGTGTAAATGGCAGACTGCCAAGGCAGGTTTCTGCATAGTGACAGTCAGCATCCCAATCTAGAAAAACGCCTCTATTATTTAAGCAAATTTGACAATTGCTAAATCAAGCTGTCCCTCAGTAAGAAATACGTGTGCCATTACAGGGACATAAACACGCTCATGTTATTAGAAAAAAATTGCCTGGTTCATAATTTCAAAGAGAAGCATGAAATATTTATATGCTGTACACAATGTACTGGCTGTACGGCAACAGTCTGGAAAACTACTTCTTTTAAAGTTGTTGTGAAACACAGACTACTTCAAATGTGTTCCAGATGTTTTTGTCCAATATTAAGGTTTCCATATGTTAATGATTTTTAGGAAAGGACAGGATCTCTGCTGTCTAGAAACTATACTTGAGAGAATGATTCTGTATAGGTGGGAGAAAGGAGTACAGATCTAAAGCCCCACTTGTGCAATGAGCTTTGTCGGGAGAGAAAAGAATGGGACACAAAGACTGATAACATTTGTCTCTACTTATTTTTGATTCAGCTACTGTGCTAGTTTCGTTATCATTTCTTCATTTACTCTATCTCCTAAAAGGCAGCCTGGGAAAATAGATCATTAAAATGTGACCTGAAGATGGTCTAGTGTGTCAATCACAGAATCATAAAAATGTAGGGCTGGGAGGGATCTAAAGAGGTCATCTAGTCAGTCTCCTGAACTGAGGCAGGACAACATATAGCTAGACCATCCCTGACAGATATTTGTCTAACCTGTTCTTAAAAGCCTCCAGTGATGGGGATTAACTGCCTCCCTTGAAGCCTATTCCAGGTCTTAACCATCCTTACAGTTAGACAGTTACCCTGACATCTAACCTAAATCTCCGTTGCTGAAGATTAAACCCCATTACTTCTTGTCCAACATTCACTGGACACGGACAACAACTTATCACCATCTTCTTTATAACAGCCCTGAACATGTCTGAAGACTTATCTGGTCCTCCCTCAGTCCTCTTTCCTCAAGACTAACCATGCCTGGTTTAGTTTTATTTCTCTCGTTACTCCTAAGACCCTACTGTAATTTTCCACGTCCTCCCACCACAACATCTAGCATATGTTAAAGTCACATTTATGGTTAACATTTTCTATACACCTGTAAGGTGAAGGATGTCCCCCCATACATTTCCATTCTTTATGCAATATGAAGATCATTTGTGACCATTTTCCATTATTTCTAAGCAAAGCTTCATATTTAGTATCTAATTCAATTTAGCCAGTTATGCTTGTCTATCTACTTATTCCTTTCTTATGGTTTTGATTACACTTTCATAACATGTTTTACAAGTAGCAGAAACAATCACATTTCTTATCTGCTAGTTGCTAGCAATATAGAGTTAAGACTACCTTATGCAGTTGTAAAAATAGGTTATGAAAATGGGTTGTGCTTGACATACATTTCCATTTCTTGCAGGGCACTTCCTATCTATATACGCTCAAAGCCAAATATACCTTTTAGTTCCCTTGGCATAACCGTGAGGAATGCTGGGAGCACTGGACCTACATGACAACACCCCAATCCAATGGGTTAGTGGAAAACAAAGTGCCTATTGAAAAAGGTGTGGACTCAGACTCTGATCCGTATTTAGCATTGCTACATTACAGAAAAACTCCAATGAAGTATGGAATCTCACCTGCTGACGTTTTGTTCAATGTAAAACTGAAAACAGGAATGCCTGCACTATTAAAAACTGATGTCAAAGTCACTAGGAACTTGAAGATGTATGAAGTGCTGGATAAGACAAAACAAAACAAAATAGAATCACTACGACTTGGGGTCCTGGGAGCTGCCACCACTTCATGAAAATGGTGCCATGTGTCTCTATGATGGGAAACAATGGTCATAAACAGCTGTGGTCTCACAAGAGATTGCCAACCCAGACAGATACATACTAAGGAGGAGTAAGTGACATCTTTGTCAATTCCAAGAAGGACAGAAGATAATTGGAAATAAGTCTGCCATTTTGCCCAAGAGGGTCTCAGACAGGTAAAACCACCGCAGGATGACACAATGGAGCCCCAAGACCAGAGGCCACTCAGTATCTGCCACCTTAGGCAACACTTCAGTGCACCACCCCGCACATCCTATATATTTGACCTGGCCATTCTTCCATCATGAAAGAGGGGACTGGGCCAAATTTGAGCAAGAGGTGTTGAGACGGCATGCAGGATTGCAACTCCACTCAAATTTGGCCTGTCCAACCCTTCGTCATGATGGAGGGGTAGTTGGGCTAAATCTGCAGCCCTAGGCAGCTGCCCATAAATCTGTTACCTCAGGTAAGCTGCCTAGCTTGCCTATAACTAGAGCAACCTCTGCCCAGAAAATGGAACTAGAACAAGTGGACTTGCTGCCTTCGGATAGCAGTAAGACTGATGTTCGAAGGGAACCCCCCAGGTCCAAGTGACAGTGTAGGGCAGACTAATGCAACATTGTTAGTAAGTTTAATTATTAGGTTGGTTGTAAGTGTAACCAACAAGGATATTACCTAGATTCATGGGGCTCTGTCTGCTGCCATCTCAGGGAGAGGCACACTGTTTCTGGTAGGGAGGGGGAGCCAAGGCAGACTCAGAGTCTGCCCAGCAACCAATAGGGAGTGAGATGCCCTTCCCAGGGAGCTCAGGAAAGGGGAGAAGCCATTTTTGAGTCAGTCTGAAGCCAGCCAGGGCAAGGGCAGGACTGGCTGTGTGGGGACCTGGTGAGTCCCAGGCCTGCATGCAGGGTTCCCCCTGAGAACTGGCCTCTAGTAACCTAAAAGCAAGATCCCCTAGCTGGGCTTTTCCCTCTCCTCTGATGACTCCCAATTTGTAGAGTTTTGCTGGGAAACTTTCCCAACCAGGCTGAGTTAGCCCTCCAGCTCCCTAGGTAAGACCAGTCACCACATGGTCAGATCTCCTCTGGCTGCTAGTCCAGGACTGCTGCGTGCTGTGAGTGTGTCTGGATGCTGGGCTGGGAGACTACAGTTTGGATTTTAGTATTGTTATGTAATCTGCACCCTGAGCCCTGCACCCCTTTGTGGTGAGGGGAAATCCTGAAACCTAAGCAGCCTGACTCCTGCCTGAAGAGGATCCCTGCCAGCAGAGATCAGCCCCTCTGCAGTGACTGAGGAGTCCAGAGTCATCTCTGAACCTGAGGATCACTCATGGAGTTTGTAAGAGCACCATCTTTTAGTCAGTCAGGGAAATTGTTTTGGGGATCCCCTACTCCCTGAATTGTCCCCTCAAGCCAGGGAGTAAGGGTTTGGGAATTTTATAACCTGCTGCATATTAGACCTGTGGAGGGACTTACCACCTTCTCCCACTTGTAAGTCTTTTGGACTGTACTGAACCCAGTCAGCCAGGCTGCTAAACCACTGCAGAGAAGATATTGTGGTCATAGGTCATCAAGGGCCCCAACAAAGTACGCCTACCAACAGGACACTAATCTTACATTTGCTACATCAGGTCACATGACTGGGGAAAGTCATGGGTATTATTAGCTTGGGCACCAGTGACCCTAAAAGTAGCGATTTACCCTGTTACGTTATATTTGTCTCCTGTTTAATAGCATTATTGTGTTGAATATATTGTATGTGTTTGTGTTATTTCTTGGAAGTCTCCAACTATCTGGCAAGTAAGTGGGGATTACCCTGTGGTTCGAATTTTCCTCCCAAGCTGCCCTGGTGACCCTGCCAGGAAGGAGTGAGGGGTGTGGAGACACTGCTAAATAAATTCCTACGAAAAAATGAAGAAGATACACCCTGCTGAGTGGGTGGTGAGATCCAGAAGAACCCAGACCTGTCCATCAAAACAAGCAAGCAGATTGGCATTAAAGAAGGTAACCGGGTAGAAAAGGGGTGCTACATAAGCATTTGTAATTGTGAGCTATAACAAGTTATTGTTAAGTTTTGGCTTAGAAGGAAAGATATGATATTGAAGACTGTGCATTTAAGGGCTGAGCTTACCAAATAGAGTCTGAGTGGAGAGCTGTGAAGTTCTTGTTGTTTTGCATAGCCAGCTGGAACTGGATGCAGAATAAAGCAGACATCTTGCAAGCACCTTATGCACTAAGTGATCACTGACACTGCAACAATAATACAAATGATTAAAAACAACTAATTCAGACTCGGACAAACACCGGCCCCCTTCTTCGTATAACTATAGCGCAGACTGATTATGCTGCTTTGCCCCTACCCCAATGGACTTTCTACCATTAGGGGGCCTATGTTCCACCAGTGAAAATGAATCTGGTCCAGAGAATGCCTTTTGCATATCCTGGTCCTAAACTTCATGCCAACTACATATGAAAAATTATTTGTCCAATTTTTGGAAAACATAACTATCTTGTGTTTCTGATGGTGACTTTCCAAGTTATACAAGTGCAGACCATCAGCACCCTGCAGCTTTCCTACCTGAAGGGTCATGGTAAACAGGGCACCAACTGCCAGTACTTGGGCACTCTAAAATTTGATTTTTGGCAGCAATGTATCATCAAATTACCATATCATCATTAAGGACTTAGGAAACAAGAGGGGTTGGAATGGGTCTCTGAAGAACATGTAGAGAAAGGAACAGAGGGGTTCTGGTGTAAAAATTCCAAGAATAGAAAAACTCAAGAGGAAGCCTACATTGATGTTTACTTTATTGTATTTTAGTTTGTTATTTAAGTTCATGACAAAAACAAACTCCAGGAAGGGGATAAGTTTGGACCATATCCGGTGGTGTAAACACGGAAGTAGGGAACTCCTCCTGCATACTATGACAAGGAGTACAGACCCTGCAGGTTTGGTCACAGAAGGCTCTGCCCAGCCATGCCTCCTGGGCATGCCCTCAGTGGAGGTGGAGCTTAAAAGGGTGCAGCAAAGCTCAGTAAGTGGGGTCAATGAAACGGAGCAGACTTGCACTGGTAGCTCCTGCAGGAGGAATTCAGTAGAAGCCCCACACCACCCTGAAGCAGACCTCAACCCAGAGCTGCTAGCCACTGCAGAAAGAACAGCAGAGTCTCCCTTCTGAGGTGATGCATTGCAAGCCATTAGCCTAACCTTCACAGTGCCTCAGGAGAGGCTGGGACATGGTAGGAGGTAACCCCAGAAAGCAGGGTGAGTGATACCCTGAACCACAGCAAACACCAGATCTGCTTGCCCTGGGACCCTGGGGTTGGAACTGGAGGAGTGGAAAGGCCCAAGTTCCTCTACTGCCAACTAGGTGTTATCACTCACCCTTGGACTTGATCCACTAGGTGCTGCCGCCAACCCCCAGACTTGATCCACTAGGTGGTATGTCTAGCCAGTGTTCTGACCACTATGGGATGTGGTCTAGGGAAATAGTGTCCCATCACACACACACACAAATAATAAGGGGATTTATATTGCAAACTATGTAATACTTGTGCATTGTTCCTCTTTACTATGTCTCATTCTAGTCAGCACTGCCTGTCTCAATTTCATGATCTTCACAGACACTAAAAAAGTTATTATAAACATTTCCTATATTCATTACATTAAAGTAAGTAATTCAACAGAACAGAGCTCTCTATAGCAACCAATCAGTTAAAATACTTCTATCTAAAATAGAAAATCAATGTGAGAAATGAGTGAACAAATAAAGCAGAGATGGATTAAGTTGATCATTTGGCTTTAAAAGGTTTTCTTGTGAAACAAAAAGGCAATTTCTTTGTGAAACAAAATGGCAATTTCATAGAATCATAGAGTTAGAAGGGACCGCAAGGGTTATCTAATCTAACCCCCTGTCAAGATGCAGGATTTGTTGTGTCTAAACCATCCAAGACAGATGGCTATCGCCTCCTTTTGAAAACCTAGTGAAGGAGCTTCCACAATCTCCCTTCCACAATTTCAGCCATTTCTGGGGAAATATCTCCTTAATCTGCCAGATCTATTTTCACTGGGCCTTGAAAATCTTACAAAAATCAGTCTTCAAAACAGATTTTTATTAAATGAAAAGAATTCTCACTTTGGCTACTATTTTACTTCCTCTCTTGCCTTCTACTTGGTAATCTACTGGAAATCCTCCATTGCCCATATATTCCCAGCAGCCACACTACAGCACATAGCTCCTTTAGATTTATTGTGGGAGATACAAGTCTCAGAGTTTTTGGTTTGGTGCCTTTATGCGCATAGTTCATGAAACATTAAGTACATTTTACAAATGACATTGCAGGCTTTTCCCTAATTTTATTACATATTTCAGTCATTGCATTATTTTATATGATTTACTGAAAAGGCTGCATATTTTACTAATCAGCCAGTATACTTTGATTGAGTTGCCTATTTTAATCCTGGAGGACTTATACATTTTACTGATTGAGCTGCACACTTTGTTCATCCAATTGAATATTTTATTGATCTAGCTGCACATTCTGCTAACAAACTCTGGCTTCTTGAGTATTGGTTTGCTCTTGACTAAAGATGCTCCAGAAATTATCCCTCCCCCCTTGTATTCAAGGGACCATCAATTTTTATTTATTAAACTTGTGACATTCTCCCTTTTAGAAGTGGAAACTGGTTGCTCATCCTTCAGCTGGGCAATAGATTTTTCAAGCCAAAGCCAGTGCTGCTCTTTCAAAGGAGTCTGACTTGAATTTGTGCAAATTGTGCAATTTGTGCAAATTGTTCTCATTCTCTAAGCTTCTACATGCCTTCTTCTCCAATGGAGACTAATGAGGTCCTTAATATGGTTTAGCCCCCAGAAGCAAAGGACCAAGATTTCCTAAACAGTACTGCAAGCTGTTTTGACATTTTCAAAACAGTTCTGTCTATTCAAAATGACTTTTCATTTCAGGGCCAGATTCAGAAAAGTACATAGGTGCCTAACTGCAACTTTAGATGCCTAAAGCCAGAATCAGGCCATACTGGGATTCACAAAATCCTTGCTCAGCTGCCACTGAATAAGTGCTTTAACTCACCCTCCACCTATATCTTTGCACTAAAATGTCTCTAGGTGCCTGTGGTTCTGACCCTAACCACATGCACTGCTTCCTCACGCTAGGCATCCAGATGCCAAAGCCCCAGAATGAGGCATGAACCATGGGAAGACAGGCATTCCTCTGCCTAAGTCACTTGCAGGGTCCAATGCAATAAGTGTGCTCTGAGCTGACCTACGAAATTGGGCCCCTATAGGTGAATACACACAAAACAGCTGGAGGAAGAGTGTCCTCATAATGTTTGGCCCATTGATTAGGGTACTCACCTGGGATGTGGAGACCCCTGGTTCATGATCCACCTCCAGCTGAAAGGGAGAAGAGATTTGAATAAAGCTTTGCTACCTCTTAGGTACATGCCTTAGCCACTGGCCTTATAGAATTTTTTGAGGTGGGCTCCCTCAGTCTCTTTTGTTGAAGCCTTTCCACTGTGAATAAATAATGAAAGAGTATGAGGGAGGTCACCCTCCTTCTCCTCTTGCAAACTAGCATAGGCATCTAACACCAAGAGAGAGTTTGCAGCTGAGAATCCCAAGCAGAGAGTGGTACCTTCCTGAAGCCCGGACTTAGGCACAGAACTAAATGACAGGAGGCAGGCGTAGGACGTACCCTTCACTGGGGCATCTTCCATTGGCTATTTTAGATAGGGAGCTGCTATTTAGTAGACTGGCTTTTGTGAATTCATTGTGAGGCACCTATCTCTTCTCATTGTGTAAGGAACTCAAGCTTTTTGTATCCCAGTGATTTTCTAGGTGCCTAAAAATTTAGCATGACAATGCTCAGCATCAAGTTCACTAAGTTCCTTTGTGAATCTAGCCCTCAAAATCTTAGTTTATACAAAAAAAAAAAAAGGATAAGATTTAAAGAGGTCAAAATCAAATGTTCCAAATTATTATAGATTTTAAGGCCAGAAGGGACCATCACAATCATCTAGTCTGAACTCCTGCACATTGCAGGCCACAGAGACTCACCCACACACACCTTTAACAGACTCAACCTCTGGCTGAGTTACCGAAGTTCTCAAATCTTCATTTAAAGACTTTAGATTTTAGTGTATAAATGTTCTGGTTCTCCTCCCACATGGGCAATACTTCCCAACTTGTCACCCACAAATTGTATTAGCACACTCCCACTTCTCGTGTCAAGGTCATTAATGAAAATGTTAAATAACATTGGTCCCAAGACTGATCGTTGAGAAATTCCACCAGTAATCTCCCTCCAGCCTGACATTTCACCATTCAGCATGACCCACTGTAATTTCCTCTTTAACCAGTTCCTTATTCACCTTTCGATTTTTGTATTAATCCCCATATTCTCCAATTTAACAATAATTTTCTATGTGGAACTGTATCAAATTCTTTACTGAAATCAAGGCAAATCAGAACTACTGCATTTCCTTTGTCTATAAAATTGTTTCTCTTCTCAAAGAAAGAGATTGTGTTGGTGTGGAACAACCTACCTTTTGTAAAACAGTGTCATATTTTATCCCAATTACCGATAACCTCTATGTCCATACATGCTCGGGTATGTTTACACTTACTGGGGATTAACACTAAGGCAATCGATTCACCGGGGTTCAATTTAGTGGGTCTAGTGAAGATCGCAGATTGCTCTCCCATCGACTCCAGTTCTCCACCAGAATGAGAAGCATAAGGTAGGTTTACAAGAGAGCAGGGGTGAAAGTAAAATGCAGCTCTTACTGGTATGGGGCCACTCTGCCTCCCCCCACCCCCGAAAGGGGAAGGGCCTTCAGTGGAAGGGGCAGGGCTGGAGGGTCAGTGTCCCCCAGCCAGTCCGTCTGCCCTCCCTGGCCCGTGCTGCCCAGGGCTCCAGCTGCGATTTAAGGGGCCTGGGGCTCTGGCTGGTGCTGCTGCAGTAACGGCAGCAGCGGCCAGAGCCCCGGGCCCTTTTAAATTGAGGCCCCGGGGCAGCTACTTCTTCCCCCCTTTCCCATTGTCGGCGGCCGGGGGGCAAAAGGGGCAGAGACATTAAAGTGCTGACCCTTTTGCACCCCCCATCAGCATGACCTGCTGGTAGGAACCCGGCAGGGCCGCCAATGAGGCCCCTTTTGTGCCCCCAATGTTAAAGCACTGCTGCAGCAGCACTTTAAAGACAGAGGTATGGGCCAGTCCTGGCGGCTACCTTTTACCGGTACACTGTACCGGCCCGTACCCCCTTACTTTCACCCCTGTAGGAGAGTTTCTCCCATCAACCCAGCACGGTGTTGACACTGCAGTAAGTCAATGTAAACTATGTTGACTCCAGCTATGTTATTCACATAGCTGGAGTTGTATAATTTAGGTTGACTTAAACCTGCAGTGTAGACCTGCCTTCTTTCAAAATTTATTCTAGAACCTTGCATACAATTGAGGTCAAATTAACATAGTTTGTAATTTTCCATGTCATTTTTTCTCCCCCTTTCTTAGATATAGGTACTATATTTGCAATTCTCCAGTAATTGGGTATGACCCCAAGTTTACAGTTTCATTAAAAATCCTTGCTGTTAGGCTTTCAATTTCATGTGCCAATTCCTTTAATATTCTTGGATGGAGATTATCCAGACCCCCTCCCCTCGATTTGGTCTCATTCAGCTGTTTGAGTTGAGCTTAGACCTTGGATGTGGTTTATTTAAGCTAGAGAAGGGCAGGCTAAAGAAATGTGCCTTGCATTTGGAGCAGAAGCTGGTGAGGTTTGTGTTGGTCATTAGTTCCTGTGGAATTCATGACAGTCTTGGACTGGCCCTGAAGAAAGTTTTATCTAAGACACACAGACGAGCTTTACCCTTTATTGTGGAGAGTTCCTCCCCCACAGTGATCATCCTGGAGCTGTAGATGGTATAATATCCTGGACCCAGGCCATGGAGCACCTTGAAAATAAGTACCAGGACCTTGAACTTGATTCAACATTCTGTGGGAAGTCAATGTAGCATGTGCAGGACAGGTTTGATGTGCTTACATAGCCTGTGTTGCTGAGGAGACATGCTGCAGCATTATACACTAGTTGGAGTTTCTTAAGCACTGAAGGCTTCTTGCCAAACTATATCACATTGTATATGATATTTGTGGTTAAAGGAACTGAGAAGAAGCAGCTTCATTCCCATTTATTTTCCCCAAACCATCTAAAGATGCTTCAGTTAATAGCTTGCAATAGAATATATTGTCATTTTTAACTTAATATAAGAGTCCGTGAAGCAACGTCAATTTACACTAGCTGAGGATCTATCCTCCAGTTCCTAATGAATAGGCACACATATCTGACCATCAGTGTGCTCTCAAGGTACAGCATATGCATTCCCATTGTAATACAAGCTTCTCCCCAACAACATCCCACAAGAGTACTCATCCAGGACTTGAAGGCGCTAAGGACAAATGGGTAGTTTTGTCTCCACATCAGTTCAATCTTTGGCTTCTCTTCTGAGACTGTGGCCAGCAACATCAGTACCAGGTATCTGATGGTGTTTTGTTGTGATGTGGACATCTGCCTATTAGGAATTGGGTACATTTGTTTGACTAATCCTTCAGAAAATAATTTAAAGGCCAGTTTCTTATAGCCTTGCACATGTTGAATAGTACCTTCCTTCTCACAGTACTGAAACCAAAAGGACTACATGCTAAGCAAGTTACAGCTCCACCTGAGTAAAATATCAGAATCCAGTCCTAAGGGAAAGCTAACTGAGTTTAACAGCTTAAATGTAACACTGATGTATTTCTTTGTACACCGTGTTTGAAGAAATAGCTTTAGGGTCAGGACTTAAGGACTGCCTCCCTTGGTGTTAAGGAAAAATTAGCATGCACCATAAAAGAATGACCATTTGTTATAGGCACAAATCCTATTACTGAGCTTTGTATCAATTTGCACCTGCAACAAAAAATTTTAAAGGAAAATAAAAGGAATCTGGGTAAATCTGGACTTAATTTATAAAAATATTAGTGTAAGGGAGTGGACTCACCCGTGCGGCCTCTCCTGCTGGTCTTCATTGGGAATAAGCTCACCAGGCTCTGGAGCGCCCACTGCAGGTCGGTGATCCGCCTTACCGCTGGCTCCGCGTCCCTCCTGGACTCAGTGCCCCTTGACTCCTGGATGACTGTCCCCTGGCAGTACACCCACTGTCTCTCAGGGTTCCCCCCCAGGGGAACCCCCACCCACTATCCCCACCTTGCCTCAGTGTAAGGCTACTGCCAGTCACCAACTAGCCCAGGGGTCAGCAACCTTTCAGAAGTGGTGTGCCGAGTCTTCATTTATTCACTTTCGTTGAAATGTATTACTGGCATGCGAAATCTTAAACATTTTTTAGAAGGTCTCTCTATAAGTCTATATATTATATAACTAAACTATTGTCATATGTAAAGTCAACAAGGTTTTCAAAATGTTTAAAAATTAAATTAAAATGCTGATCTTACGCTGCTGGCCCGCTCAGCCCGCTGCCAGCCTGGGGTTCCGTTCACCTAGGTCGGCAGCAGGATGAGGGGGGCCTGCGGCCGGGACCCCGGCTGGCAAGGGCCCGGCAGCCAGAACCCCAGACTGGCAGCAGGCTGAGTGGGGCCAGCGGCCGGGACCCCAGACCAGCAATGGGCTGAGCTGCTCAGCCCGCTGCCGGTCTGGGGTTCCGTCCGCTGGCTCCTGCCAGCCAGGGTCCTGGCTGCCAGCTCCACTCAGATTGCTGCCGGTCTGGGATCCCGGCCCAGCCCACATAGAGTGGGTACCTGCCTTCTCCCTGGTTCTAGCCCATTCTCTTCCTCTCTCTCTGCACTGAGCTGAGGGTGGGAGTGCACTGAGCACAGGGCTGGGGGTCAAGGAGCAGGCTGGGGGTTGGGGTGCAGGGTCTAGTCAGGAACTAGAATGAGGAAGGGGGCTCAGGGTTGGGGCAGGAGGTTTGGGTGTGGAGTGCTTACATGGGCAGCTCCCATTTGGTGCAAGGGGTGCAGGAGCTCCTGTTTGGTGCTCAGGGTGGGGGTGGGAATGTGGGGGGTGCAAGAGTCAGGGCATGGGGTGTGCAGGAGTCAGGGCGTGTGTGAGCAGGGTGCAGGATTCAGGGCAGAGGGCTGGGGGCATGTGGGGGGGGGTGGAAGAGTCAGGGCATGGGGTGTGAGCTAGGGTCGTGGGGGTGGTCCCAGCCCTCTGCCCAGAGCGGCTCACGGCAGAGGGCTGAAGGGGATATGCCCTGATTCCAACCCACTTCCCAAGGCCCCGTCCCCACCTCATTTCCGCCTCCTCCCCTGAGGAGCGAGCGCGCTGCAGCTCCACTTCTCCCCCTCCCTCGCAAGGACCATCAGCTGATCGGTGGCAGGGAGGGAGAGGAGGAGGGGCAGGAATCCAGCACACTGGGGGAAGAGGGAGCCGCGTGCCATTAAAAATCAGCTTGCGTGCCATCTTTGGCACACATACCATAGGTTGCCGACCCCTGAACTAGCCCCTTGTATTGGGGGCAGACTGCAGTGTAAAAGCCACGCATCACTGGCAAGGAGGGGTTTGGACCTGCTGCCTCGGCCTACCCGTGGCTGCCCCCTTTGTAACCTCAGTACCTGCCTGGCCTTCTACTAGGCCGCAGCCTGGGATTTTCCAGGCCGGAGCTCCCCAGCTCCCTTGGCCTTTCCCCAGCCCTGCTCCAGTTTAGATACTCTCTGCTCCCTGCAGCCAGGTCCCTCTCTCTCCGAAGACTAGAGAGAGAGAGAGTAAAACAGGTCCTGGCTCACTGCCTACTTACAAGGCCAGCTGAGCCCTAATTGGGGCATGGCCCCAGCTGAGTGTACTTCCCTACTCAGCCTGGGCTGCTTGCCCCAGCCACAGCCCTCTCCTGGGCTGTTCTAAGCCCCTCAGGGCAGGAGCAGGTGTCTACCTCGCTACAATTAGCAATAATCAGATAATATGTTTACAACTAGATAATTTCAACATAGCTTAATTTTCAGTCTTACCTTTGACCAAGTCCTCAATGAGGACAAGAGCTTTTAACATATGGGAAGCAAATTTTTTAAGAAATAAAATTAAATGCTTAAAATTCTGTGCTGTGCATAGGATGAAGGTTTCCTTCCTTTCTATGAATAAAGTCATGACAGTAAGATGGTGTGGTCATCCTGTCATTGGATAGAAACAAAGACAGACTCCAATCCAACAAGCTCCTCTGTATGTGCAACCCCACTGAGGTCCATGGGGCTCTGTCTGCATGGAGCAGGTCTGAAATAGGTTATTGAAAAGTAGGACAATCTGACTAAAAACAGGACTTCTGGTAACCCTAGGGTAGAAATCTTGACTCTATTGAAGTCAGTGGTAAAACTTTCATTGATTTAGTTGGGCCAGGCTTTCACCCTAGGACCTTTGGCTACAAAACATAGACCTCTATGAACTAAGCTATAGGAGAAAAAAAACCATAATTTTTAGTACTACTAGGAGTTTATCCTCTGCTGGCTGGCCACTGAATAGCACTAGTACACTTAGAATCTAGTCACATTATGTGGTAAGAAGAAAAGCATTTACACTAAATTGTGCGTGCTTAAATCATATATAGACTCCACCAAAGCAGAGCCAAAAAGTTCCAAGTAACATCAATGAGCTAGAAGCTGACATTTTCTTCTGCTGATTACACTCTAAAGTAATTTCAATTAAATAAAAGTAAATATAGAAAATTGAATATATTCAATGGAGGGTGAAAATAAATTTAATATGTGACGTTAGTTATTTCATTCTATTAATTTAGTTTTTAGATATTTAAATTAGTTCCATGTTGTAAGATCACAAATCCTAAACACAGGAAACATCTCTTTCAGCTAGAATATGCTAAAGAAACTCTCTCATTTATTACTTACTGAGGCACCTTCAAGTTACAAATGTTGGGGGTCCTATTTTTTTTTAAGATTTGTACAGTTGCATTTTTATTCCCCTTTCAGACTAGTTGAATGACATTTTTCAAAATATGTATAACTTATCTGAAATGGGTAGGGTTAAAATAACTAGGACTATAAAGACAGGTTTCAGAGTAACAGCCGTGTTAGTCTGTATTCGCAAAAAGAAAAGGAGTACTTGTGGCACCTTAGAGATTAGCAACTTTATTTGAGCATAAGCTTTCGTGAGCTATCATCGGATGCATACTGTGGAAAATACAAAAGATGTTTGTTTTTATACACACAAATCATGAAAAAATGGGTGTTTATCACTTAAACACCCATTTTTTCATGATTTGTGTGTATAAAAACAAACATCTTTTGTATTTTCCACAGTATGCATCCGATGATAGCTCACGAAAGCTTATGCTCAAATAAAGTTGCTAATCTCTAAGGTGCCACAAGTACTCCTTTTCTTTTTAGGACTATAAACTAAAATTGAAAGTACCACAATTAGGAGACATTTAAAAATTACCTTTGTATAAAGCATACATGTTTCACATTCACTATTTACTTTTCAATTATTTTCAGAGAAAGAAAGGGAATGACTGTAATTAAAGATCACACCAAAAAGTGGCATTATCTCTGTCCCAGCAGGTGTTGCAAGTTTCTAAGCAAACCACTTGTATTTTGATGTGAATAATCTACTGATAGTTTTGTTTTTACTGGTTGGATGGTAAATGATTTGTTTCTTAATAACCTTTTCCTTTAATGTTGTTCTTTCTGAAGAACTCACTTTGGTTGCTTTATAAGCATCAAAAATTGAAAATTACTGAAAAGGGAGGTGGAATTTTATATATTCTTCCCTAAAACAGAAGAAACACATTGTCTTGTATTTATGAGACTATTTTAGTGAAGGAATATTGTATATACACAACACAGGAAGGTAAAATATCCCTGCACTTTAACAGTCTGTAACAGAAGGAAACATCTAAAGTTCAGTGATTTTAATAATACCACAGGGCTTTATTGACCCATTAAGACATTGACACGGATTGGAAACATTGAGGAGGTATTATGTCTGAAGTGGGCACAATGTCTCCTATGGCTACAGAAGGAAAGTCACTGGGTGAGTCCAGCTGCTGAACCAAGCTGGAAGAGGGTAGAGTTTTGCCAGTGCCATTATCGCTCACTACCAATGCCAGCAACAGCACTTATCTTGTGTAGTTCCTGTGCTAAGGGCAGCAAAACCACAGTATCGTGTTCAACTATTGTGCAAAGGCCACAAAGAAGGGAGGGCTCTTTGTATTATCTCCCTCATGCTTTTACCTATAGAGCTAGACAAACTTTCCAACCACGTCACATGTTCAAAGGGTCGTCACTGTTAGTTTTTTTTCTGTGAAGGAAAACACAGATTCACCCCTACTCAACTCATTTAAGTGTCCTGTTTTGCAGTCCTGCACAGGTTAAACTCCATTGATTGCAACGTGAATTTTGACAGCTGTGTCATGATTTTCACCTAGAAATGTATGAATCATCTTTCTTACACATCAGAAAGTTCCACAATCTTGTAGTTTACAGGGAGCATTTCATAAAAGGGCCAAGGATGGCCTCAATAAGAGACCTTATGAAAATGTTATCAAGACATACCTGATGAGGCTATTGGAAAGCTGTAGATTGTATACCAATAATGTAACTCTGATTTGAATATACACATTACCTTGTTTACATAAAACTTCCAACAATCATATCCTTCAATTACTTGCTCCTTCTTCCTCACAAATCAATATATTTTCTGTTAAATCCATCACCCCCCCCCCTTTAATTTGTTCCCATTCCTCTCCGAGATTGCTTCTCAAGTTTTCCCCACATCTTCCTCTCTCTCTTTGGTTCCCAAATCACCTCTTCATCTCTTTGCTTGTGACACTCAGTTTCCCCATTCCCTCCCATCTGTCTCACTCTGTGTTCTTTCCTCCCACAATCTTGAGTTCCCCACATCTTTCCCTTTGAATTTCCCTTGTCTCTTCCTCATGAGCTTTTGTCCAACGTGTTCTAGAGCCTCCCACAGCTGCAGTAACATGGCTTGAGAAACCCCCTACATTATTCTGTCCAGTGTCTTTCTAGCCCAGTCTCCATAGCCACTATAGGTTGAGGGGTATATTCTAGGCAAAAACTCTATGGCTAGAGTCATTCAGGATGCTTCTCCCTATTGGATAATGGTGCAGCTGCTTGGGTGCCCAGCAGGGGATGCTAAAAATCAGTAGCTTTCCAGACAAATCAGTCTTAACAGGTCTGCCAAGGCCCTCTTAAAAATATTACTAATGACTCAGAAAGTGCAATACTCATAAACTGTGCTAATGGTGCAAATATCAGCTGCTAATGCAACAATATTACCATATATGTCACCATGAGTTAACTCTGGCAAAGAGTTATGAAAAGTGGCTTGTGATAACAAGGCTTAATGTGAGATCTTTCAAAGGACATGCAGTAATCAATTGTCTGTTATTCCCAATTTTTAATACATTTTCTACGTGACACTGGTTACCCAATTTAGTCTTCCTTTATAAGTTTATTAAAAGTTTATTCCCTACTTCTCAGATTCTTTAAACCAAACAAACACACACAACACACAGGTACCAAGTAAAATGGATATATATAAGCATACACGTGGGCCAAAAAATTTCAAGTTAAGCATTCAAATCCATTTTTAGGCACCTAAAAAGTAGCCTGATTTTTAGCAATACTCAGAGACCACAATTCTTATTGACAGTGAGCTGGAACTCTGGGTACTCAATGCCTTTGAAAATCAGGCCAGAGGCTTTGGTATTTTTTCTCTTTAACAGAATAAATCCCTTTAATACAAATATACAGCACTGAAAATATCTATACAGTGAATCAGTGAGGATTACTGCTTTAATCTATCTGAAAGAGGAGGTGGACAAAACCTGGATTATGCAACTACTGGATAAAGGCAGAGCCACTGCAGAGATCACAGTTAAATAGACAACTTGGGATGGGCAAATCAGGAAGGATAAAATAAGAATTGACCCAAAGCTCAGACCAAAACTAGAAATGAACGTTCAAAGACTGGAAAGTCTGGTTACTTTTCCTCCTTCCATCTCCCACTTTCCATCTATCTCTGTACTTCCTGATTCAAATACTTCAACCATACCTTCCTGCATGGATCTCAAATCTGAGTGAAACCAAGCACCACCACGTAGGATATTGTGACGGGGTTGGGACTCACCACTGCTGCGCCTCCCGCTGGCACATCTGGGAATTAGCTCTGTCCATTGCAGAGCACCCTCTGCCAGTGGCATCCCATCGGTCTCTCGCCATCTGTTGGCATCCGGATCTGCATTGCTCCCTGCTTGGCGACATCCGCTTCAGGACACTGCCCTCCGGCAGTGCCCACTGCTCCGGTCTCACCCACTTCCAGGGGTTTGGTGTTATCAGCAGTCCACAATCTGCACCTGCTGTAGTGGCCAGCTGCAGCCTCTGAGTCTAGCCCCTTGTCGCAGGGACCAGCCACAGCCTGGATCAGGCCATGCTCCTCTTCAGCCAGGTGTAGCACAAGGGGAAAGGGGTGGGGGGAAGACACAGGCCCACCCGCTACTCTGGGTCCCGACCCAGGGACCCTCTAGCAGCAGCCTCTCTGCCCTCCTTCTCTCCCCTTGCCCTGCTATCGTCCCTGGGCCGCTTCTCCTTCAGCCCTATGCACCTGCCTGGCCCTTGGTAGCTAGACCAGCAGCCTGGGGCTTTCCTTGGCCAGAGCTTCCCAGCTCCTTTTGCCCTTCCCCAGCTCTGTCCTGTCCTGTCCTGTCCTGTCCTGTCCTGTCCTGTCCTGTCCAAGGTGTTACCTTTCAGCTCAGTAGCCAGTCCTCTCCCTTGACCACAAGGGAGAGACTGCCCTGCTCTTTGCTAGGAAGCCTTTATATAGGGCCTAGGCCGGCCCTGATTGGCTACCTCTCCCCTGCCCTGATTGGCTCTCCCCAGGCCTTCTCTGATGGCTGCTGCAGGTCTGTACAACCTCTTTGGCCTGGTTCAGCCCTTCTTCTTAGGGGGTGGGGCACCGCCCCACCACAAACATCAATTAGAAAGTCTGTTCTCCCCCCACCACCAAAAAAAAAACACTTTTGTACATACTTTGTACAATAGCCTGTCACTTCAGAGAAGATAAATCAGTAGGGTGACAATATGTCCTGTTTTGGCCAGGACAGTCACTTTTTTTTAAGCTCTGTCCTGGCCGTCCTGACTTTCTTGGCAAAAGTGGGCATTTGTCCCATTTGCTCTTGCCAACTTGATCAGTTGGTAACAGCAAATGGGACAAATGCTCGCTTTTGTCAAAAATGTGGGGTGCAGAAGAACATGCGGGGGCGAGCGGTGATGCTAGGCCCGCACAGGGGAGGCAGGATTCGGACAAGCAGCGACACCAGCCTCAGCCTCACACAGGGGCAGGCAGATCTCAGGCAAGCAATGATACCAGCTCCAGCCCCTCTTGGGAAGGGGAGCTTGGGCCAGCCCCATGTGGTGTGGGGGGGTCAAGCTAGCCCCACGTGGTGTCCCATTTTCCCTTTGGGAAATATGGGCCCCCTATAAATCAGGAACAGGTCTGCATTCTGGAGGTAATGGTTGAGCTTTCAGCATCACACCTCATGCTGCTTGCAGCAGAGCTATTTTGGTAGACTGAAAAGAGTACAGCTATCCCCAGCCATCTGAAAAAGAAAGTAAAATAAAAGTGGTCAGCACTATGTCTTACAGTGAAAATTTCCAGCAGGTTTGAGTGGTGGTGGTGGGGGGTCGGGGGATAAATGGCACATATTCCTCCTCATGTTTCTGGATCTTTTGGAGGTTTTTAAAGCAAATTTACCATGGGATACTGCTGATTTTCCATAAAGTTGGGGCTAATGCAAATGTGCTGACTTGGCTCCAATACCTCCTCTCAGATCAAACTCTAATGAGCATGATGGTTACCTGCTCTTCTACCTCTGGAACCTTCACTTGCAAAATACCACAGATCTGTTATCGTCATTATCCTCTTCAACACCTATATGAAGCCCCTAAGTAGTTCAAGAAGCAGCATGGACTCAAATGCCAACAATGTATGACACCCAGCTCTGTGTTCCCTTTACAACAAGTTGAAACAACTCCATCTCTGAACTATCTCATCACGTGGGAGATATCAGCACCTGTATGAACCAGACACAGAAGATGTTTGATGGAAGAAGAGGGCATTTCAAAGAACTCACCATCACTAAATCATCATCTACCACCAAGAACGCCTGCTCAAGTTGACCTGGGGTATTCAGATCCTTTTTTACTCTGCATTAGCCCTGGTTACTCAAATAAGTCACAGCTGTGAAAAATGTCCTCTTCCACTTGTTGCTGACTAGAAGACCACAGCCCATCCTATCAGTATCAGACTTGGCCTTGGTGATTCATGAACTTCTGACTTCCCGGATTGATTAATGCAACATGTTACATCTTTCTTTGAACAAAAATTCTGACATTTAAAAAAAGTTCCAATCAGTTCAATATGAAGCAGCCTGCTTATAAGGCAACTTAGAAAGCCTAGAGCAGTGTTTCTCAATGACCAGTCTGTGAACCAGCACTGGTTCCTGATATCTCCATGACACAGTTTAGGAAGGCAGCAAGCCAGCCCCTTGTATCAAAAAGATTGAGAAACACTGGCTTAGAGCACATTTTTCCAGTGCTCCACTCCTTTCAGTTACTTATAGTTGCACCTCAATAAAATTCACATTTTCATTCCTAATTTTCAAAGCCCTCAATGGGATAGTCCCAAGCTACTGCAGATAATGTTTCACTCTCCGTGGTCATAACTTTCCATGAAAGCTATGTTTCTCCAAAACAATGGAAATGTCAAACACCCATGAAAACATGAGACAGAGTCTTCTTGACATCTAGTCCACTGTAATAAACTGGATTTGACAGAATGAGTCTCTGGTATTGATACTTCTCATATTATTACTTGAAAGTACAGGAGTCATCATTTAGCTTAAGTAATTGTGCCTTAGGACATGAAGGATTACATTTCTAGTTCTGCCCTGGTTCCCCAGGGTATTGGGTAGATTGTGGGACAATTTGTCTTGTAACTGTGTCTTGCTGTCAGCAGTAAATGATTTTATTACTCCATATCTATAAAACTTACTCCCAAGAAGGGATCAGAATGACCACAAACCTCACTGCCTTCAAAAGAAAATATAAAGCTCACTTTATGACCTTGAGTTCATGTATAAAAGAGACTATTAAAAATAGTAATAAACCCACAAGTAAAGGGAAGGAAAGAAAAAAGGATTCAAGTGATTAAAGCTGATATGTTATAAAGTGTTCATAAAGCATGGTGAAGAAGGAGGTATAACTACCTAGACTGACAGACATCATACTAAGCGTCTACCCCAGCCCCACTTACCCTGATCCTCCCACTATCTGTAGAGCCCCAACTCTTGATGTTTCTGTCCTTGTAGAGAGGTTTATTTGAGGGATCAGGAAAGGGGGTGGGAGTACTTAGACTGAAAGCTCTTTAGCACAGGAACCATCTTTTCGTTCTCTGTTTGCACAGCACCTAGCATAACAGGATCCTGGCCAATAACTAGGGCCCTAGTCGCTATGGTGATACAATTAATGAAATAAAACAAAATAATAATAATGAATAAGTGTCACAGATCAGGTGCTCCTTCCCTCCCACGCCTTGTTTCCTAGTTCCAGTGGTTTTTCATTTTCTGTATTTGTGTGTGGAGGGGAGCATAAGGCTCTATGTTATAGAGCCACAGGGTAAATCGTTCTCTCAATTCTGCGCAAATCTGCAAGCAAGACAATAGTAAAGTCTTTCGTTTTTATGGCAGTTCAGTTTGGAGTGGTTCAAACTCAGTTTCCTTGAAACATGGGGCTGTTCCAGGTACAAATAAGAAAGACGAGCATGTTACCCATAATTAGCCATGATCAGAAATACACTCCCTACATACGACAGCTGTCTGGCAAGTACATGTACAATAATATTTTATAAATCTACTTCTGAAAATACTAATGTGTGTCCAGAACCATCCTTGTGAGTATAAAAGTAAATTCTCTATCAATCTATTTTTACACTTTCTGGGCAGCTACTGTACCAATAAATCCAACTTAAAATCACAGCCATGGATTCTTTAATCTTTAGGATCAGTTTTCACAGAAAGATATAAACCAAAATGGGTGAATCCAGCCTATCAGAAGGCATTATCCTCAGATAGAAACCCAATTACTCATCCATTGAAAGAAAATACAGCTTAGAGCATAGGATATCATTTCAGACTCAATTTCCAGTTATCACCTTCAAAATTTTGAGCATTTGAAAAAAAAAAGTTTATGAAAGGTATAGGAAAACCTAGGAATATATTGTAAGGATAAGGACCTGAGTCTTACCTGACATACTATTTTTAAATGAATCCCCCCAAACAAGTGCTGTTTGTTCAGATTAGTAACCGATGGAGTATTACATGCTAATGCAATAACAATAATATACTATGCTAAAGTTGCACTTAAAAAACACATAAAAAAACAAAATTAAGGTTTCAACAGCAGTGTGTTAATTCTGCCATGTTGCATAACTTGATGTTTTATGGTAGAAATTTAAAATATAAACCATGCCTGCCATTTTTCTCTGTCCATGATGTAAAGATATTTTGGATATTTTTTCTCTCTCTCTCATATATATATATATATATATATATATATATATATATTGCAATTAGACAATTAAAGTCTCAGTTCTCATGCAATTTGTCCTAGCAGCTGCCAGGCCAAGAAAACAGAATGCATATTGGTATTGTAAAACAGGGCAGGATTTCATTGAGGCCTCAAACAAGCAAATCACTTAAGCATATGCTTAAAGTTAAAGTAGTGAGCACTCTCCCTGAAGTCAATGGACTAGTCACATGCTTAAAGATAAGCATGTGCTTTAAGTGCTTTGTTGTATCAGGGCCTTTAATGAAAAAATCTTACAAGATGCTCACTGAGCATGCCCTTTACCAACTTATAATGACCGCTGTAAGCTCTTTTGAGCAGGGGTTGTCTAATTTGAGGGTCTGTAGGTGCTACTGTAATATAATTAATAATAATATACTCACAAGTCTCAAAGCTCTCTAAAAGGAGAGTAAATATAATTCTGCCTATTTTACAGATTGGGTATCTGAGGCACAGAATACACAGCAGGTTAGTGGCATAAGTGGAAACAGAACTGAGGACTTCTGACCTTGCTCTATGGAACCATGTTAGTCTGTATTAGTCTGTATTCGAATGAAATGTGTTGAAGAATAATTATGGAACAACAGAGATGCTGAGTGTGAGACTGAAATACCAGGGTACAGAATTTATGGAAGGAATAGTGTTGGAAATAATTTTCCTAATAAATTTACTAAGGTTTACCACAACTCAGTTTCCATAGAAGTATTCCTTTATTTAGTGTTTACTGCATGCAAAATACAAGCACAGGTACACTTATATTCTGTATCCTAGCCACAATGCCATTATAAGCATTGGCCCAATACAACAGAATCAGGTTCAGGAGATACCTTCCCATCATGGTATGACTCAAGAGGGGTAAGGAACACATATGAAAAAACCCAACCCTACAAACCTTGCCTTTTATACACTGTAGTTATTGCACCTTAGCTAAAGCCCTGAAGTTTAGGGCTGAACCTTGTCCTCTGGCCAGATTAAGACAAAACTAATGGCTGGGTCTCTCTCTCTTCAACACTTTTCTTCTTCTCTTATTTGCCATATTTCTCCTAACTATTGGTCCAAGCATTTCTTTATAATAAATTAAACAAATGTATATAGCCAATTATTTACTGCATCGGGCCTATCATTCATGCTAACATCAAAAGTCAATTTAAAACCATAGTTCACCCAGGACCAATGCAGACCTATATTCTTATGAATAGGTAAAAAGAAAGGAGGGTGGCAATATAGATGAACAAGAATACTGTATGTATGGATGCATAAAAATTATTTTAGCTGAGGTAAAGGGAAAAATTATGCTTACACGTTGTGAATATCATATGGCAGGGGTGGCCAACTTACGTGAGAAGGAGCCAAAATTTACCTATGTACATTGCCAAAGAGCCACAGTAATACATCAGCAGCCGCCCATCAGCTCCCCAACACCTGCCAGCAGCTCTGCTGATCAGCGCCTCCCCTTCCTTCCCCATGCCTCCTGTGGCATGCAGGAGGCTCTGGGGGGAGGAGCGAGGGCATGGCAGGCTCATGGAAGGGGGCAGGAAGGAGTGGAGGCCTTTGGGGAAGGAGTGAAGTAGGAGCAGGGCCTGTGGCAGAGTCAGGGGTTGAGCAGTGAGCACCCCCCATCCTGGCACATTGGAAAGTTGGCACCTGTAGCTCCAGCCCCAGAGTCGGTGCCTATGCAAGGAGCCGCATATTAACGTCTGAAGAGCCACATGCGGCTCTGGAGCCACAGATTGGCCACCCCTGTCTTATGGACAGAATGAAAAAAGAATCAAGAAAATGTTTCTCAGCCATGAAGAGGGCCTATTAACTGACATGTATTTCTATGGAGAAAGCAGTGCAGACAGTATTAATGGAAACTGTAGGGTCATATTATGCTATGAATTTTGAAGAATTACTCATTGATATGTTCCTGAAGAAGGAGCCATTCTCAGGGCAGTAGCATAGGATGGCTTTCTTGTGTTCTTTGTTAAGCAACTGCCAGTTGGGAGGTTATCTGAGAACTAATGATTGAAAATGGACCAAGTTTGGTTGAAAAAAAAAAAAAAGTGAAGTCAAAGTTAGAGAGGCGCTAGTATCTAGGGATCACAATATCATTTGATAAGAAATGCTGTTGAGGTTTTTTTAAAAAGAGAATGTAACACAAATACATTCGGCTTCAGAAAAGCGTATCTTGAAGTGTGAAATAAGTAAAATTGATTGCAACTCAATATTAGTTATAGCAAAGAGCCATGAAGTTTACGTGGAGACCTGAATAGTTGCAAAACTAAAGTTTGGGTCTACATTTTAGAGACAGGTCCCAGCTGGGAAACAAATCAGAGAATACCGTGTTAAGTGGAACAGTCCTCCAACATATTGAAAAGAAAAGAACTTAGCATTTACTATGGAAAAAAATAATTGAAAACAGAAATAGTACACAGCTACAGTTAAGGGAAAGAAAACAAAATACTAGATTAGCAGAAGAATACCATGCAGAACACGAGGAATTATTTATTATCACTCTATATCAGTGTTTCCCAAACTTGGAACGCTGCTTGTTCAGGGAAAGCCCCTGGCGGGCCGGGCCAGTTTGTTTACCTGCCGTGTCCTCAGGTTTGGCCAATTGTGGCTCTCACTGGCTGCGGTTCACTGCTCCAGGCCAATGGGGGCTGCAGGAAGGGCAGCCAGCACATCCCTCGGCCCGTGCCACTTCCCGCAGCCCGCATTGGCCTGAAGCGGCGAACTGTAGCCAGTGGGAGCCGTGATCGGCCGAATGTGTGGATGTGGATGGTAAACAAACCGGCCTGGCATGCCAGGGGCTTTCCCTGAACAAGTGGCGTCCCAAGTTTGGGAAACACTGCTCTATATAATCCTTGCTGAACCCCCATTTAGTAGTATATCATGGTAACAATGGGCTTAATCCAACAAGGTGAATCAATGGGATTGAGGATACAAAAGCACCTTGCAGCATTTTGGTGTATAGTACAGGAAACAGATGGAGTAGGCAGTTAAAAATATACCATCGTCCCAATTTGCTGAAATGAGACAAAAGATGGATACCAATTCAGGATTCTTGTGCCTGAAGCCAATAAATATATTTTATCACCCCTGACTGCAAAAACAAATATCATCAGTAGAAATGTGATTGACCAGAATAGAGAGAACTGGAACAACTGGCTGCCTGTATTAGATTAGCCACTGAATTCTGAGGAAAGATGGACCAAATCAACACTTTTATGTTTAATTTTTTTAAAAGTAACTAAAAATTCACTCTATTATGTGAGTATAGTAATTCAGCAGCATCCATTAGCTAAAATTTTAATCAATTCTTATTGAAAGGTTTATAAACCTAGCTACTTATGAGTTAAGCTCAGATTTTGCTGATACATTACATAGCTGACCCCTTCCTTTTGAAAGGCCTCTGCAGTTAAATGTGGTTTCTGGCACACCTTCTCTTTGCATTTGGAAGGCAATTCATAAACCTCTGAAATTCTCCAAACCATTACAAACTTACTTCAATAACATTCCATAATTCCCCAACTCCAAACACACACATTCCTAAAAGAGATAATAAAGATAACTCTCTATAAAAAGCTATATTTCACTATAACTATAAATAATGTCCCAGAAGCTTGCCCCAGAGTTTATTCTGCTATTCTGCCATGCAACAGATTTAGTTTTAGCTACTGGGGAGCTTATTACAATTCACAGAGAAGAGAGTTGTTTTCTTTAAGGTGCAGTTGAGATTTAAAGTAGAGTCCTGTGGAATTTTCAGACTCTTGAGGACAATTCCCTGCTCTACAAAATGAATTCCATTGAGTACCTACACAAAGACAGTCTTTCTGAAGCACATATATTTAATACAAAACCTAAATATTATTAAATGGAATTCTCTTGTGAGGTCGTCATTTCACTACCTCTCCAGCTATCAAAGAATCTATCAGGCTCAATTTCTAATGTACATATTAAGAAAAAAACAACTCTAAAAATAATATACCTTCTATATGCATCATAAAAAGGCAAAAAGGGCAGTTTAAAATTCTAACTATTGAAAGAAGAGTAAGAAAATTATTCATAATCTTATTATAAAAGAACTATAATACAATCTAATTGAATTTTTCAGAGTTATGAGAAGGATTTACCTCTGATCATGATAAATTGTTCACTGTTATGAAGTGTTGAAAAAGTTGCAGACATTCCTGAAAAAGGCAATTAGAAGTCGGAGATTAGCGGATCTGGGTTAGGGATAGGAAAATCCATTCGTGAAAGAATTAACTGTTGTCAATTATACAAGTTACCAATATACAACAATTAGCGTTAAATAGAGCACAAAATCAGTTATTAACAAAATAACACTAAAGTTCTTTAATGTATTCACTTTTAGCTTGACTGATGATACAGTGATTTGTATAAATTCAGCCATAACAAGAACTGATTTAGTGAAAAAATGTCACTATATGGACATTTAGAACTAGACTTCATGCAGCAAACAAAAAATATAGCAAAGAACAATCCTGCCCTTGGAGCAGATGATCTGCTAGGTCCATTCTATTTCTAAATTCTGTAATTAGTGTTAATCTAGTTCCATAACTGTTTATAATACTAGTGTCAGAAGAATCTGAAAAGGTATATTAGTCTACCACCTAGCACCACTGGAAATTAGCAGACTCCATATCAGCTAGCATAAATACTGTCCAGACTAGTTCAGAGCTTAAGCTTCTTAGTAGTCATTGTTTTAAATTCACAAAAATAAAAAAACATAATAGCAACATGTTTTCATAAATTAATAGCATATAAGAGCCCTGGGGGAGAGGAGGGGAGACAACGAAAGATCCCTCGATTGGCACTTTGCCAGACTCATATCTTGGTGTAAGAGTTCTACCAGTACAGGCAAGTCCCAAGGGGATAAAGGAAATAGTTGTCTTTTATATCCAAATCGTTATAGCCCAGATCCACAAAAGGGACTTAGGGGGGACAAAGCCTAACTTTTTGGCACCTAGAAATCACTGTCACAACACTTCATTCCACAAATATAGGCTCCCTATATAATGAATGGAGAGAAAGCAACACCTAAGACTAAGATCCACAAAAGCCAGCATGCTAGTCTGCCCTGAGGTAGGCACTCATGGTCATGAGCATCTCCAGAAAGTGTGACAGGGTCACATTTACCACGCTGTAGCAAATCCCAGTTCACTTTGGTCTTCCCTCCCACCCCCACCCCTGTCCTATCTACAAAAGAGAAAAGTAATTAAATAGTTAATGTTAACATTTAAAATTGCCATCATTGGGCTTCAAGTTACGCACCAATGAGAGGATATCACACCATTCAGAGCCAGTCTTTTAGGCTGTCTGTGCACTTCGGAAGACGTCAGAGTTCTTTTACATTTGGAAGGTTTTTTTCATGACCCTGAGAACCAAAAGTGAAACCTTAGATTGTGCAGAATCTACATATAACATGTAGACCACATAAATACATTGACAAGGACAGATATGGACCATGGGATGGGTACATGACACCACAGATCTAGAGGGCTAGAGCAAAACACTTGGTAGAGTCAAATCAAAATAAACATGAAATAGTGGTTATGAAAAATCATAGCCAAATATTTCTCTCTCTTCCGAACACTCAACACTGTCCATTTGTACAGTTCCCCTGGGCACTGCCCCTTCTGGTCCACAAGTTACTGCTCCATGTGGATGAAAAAGGCAGACTCTTCAGTCAATCACAGCTTGAGAAGAAAAGGCGATATTTCCCACTGAACAGGCATGCAAATACAGTGATGAGTACTATAAAAATGCCTAAAAACAAAAGAAACATCATCCAGGTCCATTGAGGGAAAAGGGGAGCAAGGGAACAACTAGCAGTATCCAGAGTGTAAGTTGTATTTATGGAAAAGTACTTAAGCATTTAACCCATATAGTTGTAGAGAAATTATTCTAACCTATGGAATTTAATAGGGAATGAGATTTTCTATAGATATGGTGTTTTTGTTTTGTTTTTGCTTGTTTCTTTTCTCCCCGTCCTGTAAAATTCTATTGCCAGGATAAATTATTTGTTAAATTGTAAAGGATGGTTTTAAGTACCCACCGAAAAATTAACATTTCCTGTTAAAATATATACAGTTTTCTGTAAAGATGCTCCAGCAGAACAATCTTTGGGCTGCTAATGACGCTGACCCTAAATAGCAAAAGATGAAAAGAAAGCAAGACTTCTGTGTTTTGAATCAAACGCACTTTTCTTGTATTTGTGGTTTCCCTAAGATCCAGTTCCTGCAATGGGAGTCAACCTTTATGCCTATGTGGAGTCCATTGCAAGATCAGTGCCTAAGACTACAAATGGCTTGAATAAAAAAAAAATAGATCTGAACATACTTTCAGAGGTGTTTGAAATCTAAACTCACATCTAGCTAAAAAACTTTTCCAAATATTTTTCTAGATCAAATGCATGAGGATGAAGGAATTAAATAACTTGATCTGAGCTCGGAAACATTGGCTGATATATTTTAGTTCTCATTTTTTCCTTTCTGCTCATGCTGTAGAAATTAGAAACAATTCCATGGCTGTTATTTTCTTTTCTTTAGTGTGGGAAAAATGTCAATCACATGGATTTTTTCAGGGTAAATGTCAAGATGTCATTGCTCAGCTGTATTGATTTTGCAGTTTTGCTTATTACTAATGACTTTTCTTACGGTCTGATTCAAAGCCTATTGAAGTCAATGGAAGGATTCACAGTGACTTTCTTGAGCTCTGGTTTGGGCCCCTATTCACCATCATCATTATGTCTGTGTCAGTGCATAGAAGCAGAATGATCTAGGGGCTGGGAAAAAACAGGTAGTTTACATCCTTATTTTTACTCAGTAGTTGATAGCATAGTGAAAATGACATTTGAAAAACATGAAATAAAAATGTTATGTAGCTTTTGGACTTCGAATGTTTTACATTTCAAACTGTCAAGCAGTGAGAAAAGAAACAGAAATAAATGAAGAGGGTAGACAACAATTGTTATTGTCCTGTATTGTAACTGTTGTTCTTTGACATGTGATGCAGACATGTGTTCCACAAAGGTGTGGGTGCACCAAGAACACTGGAGCTGGAAAATTTTGCCTAGCAAAATTTGTGGCCATAGCCCCCTGCCTCCCAGCTTCCCCCAGCTCGATGCGGGTGTGCCCCCTCAAACCCTCCTCAGTTCCTTTGCGCACACATCAGGAGCATAGACTCTGATGCAAGGGCAGTGGGTGAAGCTTCCCCATGAGGAGGCTAGCTCCCTGTCCTGCCTCTTCCCCCCGCGGCCCCACCACACTCCACCTCACTCCATCCTAGGCCCTGAACCCTTCGCACTTGCCCCCCGCCCCAGCCACCGCTTGCCACATCCCTCCTCACCACTTGACCCCCCACACACACATCTGCCACTTGCCACATCTCTCATCACTCCCCCCGCTCGTCCACCACTTGCCTCCTCCCTCCCCCACTTAGCCTCCCCTGGCCTATTATACCCGCTGCTCATGTGAAATACACCTCTGCATCACATCTCAAAGAACAACAGTTACAATACAGGCAAGTAACTGTTTTTCCTTCAAGTGGATGCAGCTATGTATTCTATGTAGGTGACCACAAACAGTACTTGCCTGAGGTGGGGCTCAGAATCTATTTAAACAAGTAGTGCAGGACTTCCTTCCCAAAGTTTGCATCTGCTCTGGATGTCATGGTAATGGCATAACTGTTCAGAAATATATGTACAGATGACCAAGTGGCAGCCATATAGATGTCCAATATTGAATCATCACTTAAAAATGCTATCAGTGTAGAATGAGATCACACCCTTGGAGGAGGCATAGTCAGAGCTACTTTTTATGCTGTCTTGATACAGGAAGTTATCCACCTAGAGATCATCTGTGGAGAAACTGCTTGTCCTTCATTCAGTCTGTATATGACACAAGCAGATGAGGTGAAACACAAAAACACCTGTCCAGGTAAAAGGCTAGACATCACCTGACATCCCATGTGTGAAGACACTGATCCTCTGGGGTTGAATACAGCTTAGGAAATAACACAGGGAGACTGTGCCAGGCTGGGGAAGATGCTTAAGGAAATCGAGGCTCAGGTGATCTTCAGTGGGATTCTATCTGTTCCTAGAGAAGGGCAACAAAGGTGTGACAAGATTATGATGCTCAACAGATGGCTCAGGCAATGGTGCTATAAGGAGGGCTTTGGGATTATAGGATGGAGGATGACACAACTGATCAAGAGCTTTAAGCTGGGAATCTGGGGTAGATGGTTGGGAAATGTCCAGGTAATCTCCACACTGGATTTTAATATTAAGAGGGAAGAAAACGAAGTAAGAAAGGATACAGCCGTGGGTAGGAGAATGGACATAAGGAGGAAGGGTAGTGTACATACCAGTCTAATAGGTGATACTGGCAGTAGAATGTCTGTGCCTAATTGGGTAAAGCGAGGCCAAACAGCAAAAATTAAGATGTTTGTACACTAATGCGAGGAGCCTAGGTAACAAAATGGAGGAACTAGAGCTACTGGTGCAGGAAGTGAAACCAGATATTATAGGGATAACAGAAACATGGTGGAATAGTAGTCATGACTGGACTACAAGTATTGAAGGGTATGTGCTGTTTAGGAAAGACAGAAATAAAGGCAAACGTGGTGGAGTAGCATTGTACATCAATGATGAGGTAGACTGTAAAGAAATAAGAAGTGATGGAATGGATAAGACAGAGTCTGTCTGGGCAAAAATCACATTGGGGAAGAAAGCTACTAGAGCCTCCCCTGGGATAGTGCTTGGGTGTGCAATAGACTGCCGGGATCGGATCTGGATCTGGATATGGATATGGATAGAGACCTCTTTAATGTTTTTAATGAAGTAAATACTAATGGGAATTGTGTGATCATAGGAGACTTAACTTCCCAGATATAGACTGGAGGACAAGTGCTAGTAATAATAATTGGGCTCAGATTTTCCTGGATGTGATAGCTGATGGATTCCTTCACCAAGTAGTCGCTGAACCAACAAGAGGGGATGCCATTTTAGATTTGGTTTTGGTGAGTAGTGAGGACCTCATAGAAGAAATGGTTGTAGGGGACAATCTTGGTTAGAGTGATTGTGAGCTAATTCAGTTCAAAATAAATGAAAGGATAAACAAAAATAGATCTGTGACTAGGGTTTTTGATTTCAAAAGAGCAAACTTTAAAAAATTAAGGAAATTACTAAGGGAAGTGGATTGGATTGAAGAACTTGTGGATCTAAAGGCAAAGGAGGCCTTTAAATCCACAAGTCAAAGTTGCAGAAACTATCAGAAGCCTGCATCCCAAGAAAGGGGAAAAAATTCATAGGTAGGAGTTGTAGACCAAGTTGGATGAGCAAGCACCTTAGAGAGGTGATTAAGAAAAAGCAGAAAGCCTACAAGGAGTGGAAGATGGGAGGGATTAGCAAGGAAAGCTACCTTATTGAGGTCAGAACATGTAGGAATAAAGTAAGAAAGGCCAAAAGCCATGTAGAGTTGGACCTTGCAAAGGGAATTAAAGCCAATAGTAAAAGGTTCTATAGCCATATAAATAAGAAGAAAACAAAGAAAGAAGAAGTGGAACCGCTAAACACTGAGGATGGAGTGGAGGTTAAGGATAATCTAGGCATGGCCCAATATCTAAATAAATACTGTGCCTCAGTCTTTAATGAGGCTAATGAGGAGCTTAGGGATAATGATAGGATGACAAATGGGAAGGAGGCTATGGAGGTAGATATTACCACATTTGAGGTAGAAGCCAAACTTGAACAGCTTAATGGGACTAAATCCCGGGGCCCAGATAATTTTCATCCAAAATATTAAAGGAACTGGCACATGAAATCGCAAGCCCGTTGGCAAAAATTTTTAATGAATCTGTAAACTCAGGGGTTGTACCATATGACTGGAGAATTGCTAACACAGTTCCTATTTTTAAGAAAGGGAAAAAACGTGATCTGTGTAACTACAGGCCTGTTAGTTTGACATCTGTAGTATGCAAGGTCTTGAAAAAAAAATTTGAAGGAGAAAGTAGTTAAGGACATTGAGGTCAATGGTAATTGGGACAAAATACAACATAGTTTTACAAAAGGTAGATCGTGTCAAACCAACGTGATCTCCTTCTTTGAGAAGGTAACAGATTTTTTAGACAAAGGAAACAAAGTGGATCTAATTTACCCCGATTTCAGTAAGGCATTTGATACAGTTCCACATGGGGAATTATTAGCTAAATTGGAAAAGATGGGGATCAATATGAAAATTGAAAGGTGGATAAGGAACTGGTTAAAGGGGAGACTACAACGGATCACACTGAAAGGTGAACTGTCAGGCTGGAAGGAGGTTACTAGTGGAGTTCCTCAGGGATCAGTTTTGGGACCAATCTTATTTAATCTTTTTATTACTGACCTTGGCACAAAAAGCGCGAATGTGCTAATAAAAGTTTGCAGATGACACAAAGCTGGGAGGTATTGCCAATACAGAGAAGGACCGGGATATCATAAAGGAAGATCTGGATGACCTTGTAAACTGGAGTAATAGCAATAGGATGAAATTTAATAGTGAGAAGTGCAAGGTCATGCATTTAGGGATTAATAACAAGAATTTTTGTTACAAACTGAGGACACATCACTTGGAAGTAACAGAGGAGGAGAAGAACCTCGGAGTATTGGTTGATCACAGGATGATTATGAGCCACCAATGTGATATGGCCGTGAAAAAAGCTAATGCGGTCTTGAGATGCATCAGGTGAGGTATTTCCAGTAGAGATAAGTAGGTGTTAGTACCGTTATACAAGGCACTGGTGAGACCTCATCTGGCATACTGTGTGCAGTTCTGGTCTCCCATGTTTAAGAAGGATGAATTCAAACTGGACCAGATACAGAGAAGAGCTACTAGGATGATCTGAGGAATGGAAAACCTGTCTTATGAAAGGAGACTCAAAGAGCTTGCCTTGTTTAGCCTAAACAAAAGAAGGCTGAGGGGAGATATGATTGCTCTCTGTAAATATATCAGAGGGATAAATACCATGGAGGGAGAAGAATTATTTAAGCTCAGTACCAATTTGGACACAAGAACAAATGGATATAAACTGGCAATCAGAAAGTTTAGACTAGAAATTAGATGAAGGTTTCTAACCATCAGAGGAGTGACGTTCTGGAACAGCCTTCCAAGGGAAGCAGTGGGGGCAAAAGACATATCTGGCTTCAAGACTAAGCTTGATAAGTTTATGGAAGGGATGATACGATGGGATAGCCTAATTTTGGCAATTAATTGATCTTCAACTATTAGTGGTAGATATGCCCGATGGGATGTTAGATGGGGTAGGATCTGAGTTACTACAGAGAATTCTTACCTGGGTGGCTGGCTGGTGAGTCTTGCCCACATGCTCATGGTTTAGCTGATCACCATATTTGGGGTCGGGAAGGAATTTTCTTCCAGGGCAGATTGGCAGAGGCCCTGGGGATTTTTTGCCTTCCTCTGCAGCGTGGGGCACAGATCACTTGCTGGAGGATTCTCTGCACCTCGAAGTCTTTAAACCACGATTTGAGGACTTCAATAGCTCAGACAGAGGTTAGAGGTTTGTTACAGGAGTGGGTGGGTGAGTTTCTGTGACCTGCGTTGTGCAGGAGGTCAGACTAGACGATCATAATGGTCCCTTCTGACCTTAAAGTCTATGATTCTGTGATTCTAGGTAATTAATTACACCACCTGGTTCAAATGAAATTGAGAAGACACTTTAGAAAAAAAAACTTGGGGTGCGGCCTTGAGGTCACTTTGAAGAATTGCATGTAAGGAGGCTAAACGATCAAAGCCTGCAACTCATACTCTTCTCGCAGATGTTATTGCCATCAGGAAGGTAGGCTTTTTTTTTACATAAAGGAGAAAAAGAAGATGCCAAAAGATTGAATGGAGGTCCCAGCAGAGCCGCTAAAACTGTATTAAGGTCCCACAAAGAAACTGGTTCTTCCACTAGTGGGTGGAGATGAAGGAATCCTTCCAAGGACCTTGCTACCATGATATTTGAAAATACCTACCTCCCATGCATCACAATATCATCATGCCACCTTGGCCAACAATAGGAAAGAACGTAGACACCAACTTGCCCTGGCATGTCTCCTGAACCCTACATGTGGAAACTGATTTCCATTTGTGGTCATACTCAAATACAAGCAACAATCATTACGTCCCATGGATTGGTGGATGAAATGCCAAAATCACCCACCAGGTACACCCTCAATGAGCTGAATGCAAGAGCTGACTATTGAAGATGTAACAAGTACTCCACAATGCCATGGATACCAGCCAGCTTCGATTGAACTTGGTGAGCCAACGACCATATTGAGAAATGCTTCTAAGTAGCCAAATAGGTCATTCTGGTAGAAGGCTACCTACCATTAAGTAGAATCTGTTGAACAGCCTCCAAACTTTGCTCTGCCTCATTATTCAACCATGGATCAGGCTGCAGTGAGATGCAAAGAGCTGAGTGCAGAATGCAAAATGTAACCATGATGCTGAGTCAAAAGATTGGGATAAAGAGGAAGGAGTATGGGACGCCAAATCGATAACACAAGAAGGTCAGAGAACCAACATTGCCTCAGCCATGCCAGAGCAATGAAGATGACCTTGGCATGGTCCAATTTCATTTTGAGGATGACCTGCAGGATGAATGGAATTGGAGGAAAAGCATACAAGAGTGCCAGTTCCCAACCCAGGTAAAAGGCATCGTTCAGGGAGCACAGATGGAAATCCCCTCAAGAGCAAAATGAACAGTATTTCTTGTTGTATTTCATGTTGTATCTCAAGGTTGATTTTTAGGATCCACCAAACTTCAAAGGTGGACCACAGGACACTGGTTTTCAGGGACCACTTCTGACTCAGGGAAAAATTCTGGTATGAACCACAAGTTGATTCTGGACTCTAGGTAAGTGATAGGGCACCAGAGTTGCCAGAGTCTGATCACCTCCTGACATAGAACACTTAAGGGTGCTCTCCCTTTTCTGTTCACATAATACATCACAGTGGTATTGTTGCTAAGTATATAAACCACTGAGCCCCTGATATGATCTTGGAAAGTGTGACAGGCACTGTAGATGGCCCAAAACTCCAGGATGCTGATATTCAGTGAAGCTTCCTGTTCCAGCCACAGGTCCTGAATTTTCAGCAACCTGAGATGTGCTACCCAGCCTATCAAGGAGATGTCAGTCACAATAGTCCTGGTTGGTGGGGAGCAAGTGAAGGGAACACCCTGGCACACATTATCCTGAACCGTCCACCACTGTAAGGAGTCCAGGATCAGCAGGGAAGTCAGACCAGCCTGTCCAAGGGATAACAGTTTGGATGATGGATCAACTTCAGCCACATTTGGAGAGTGTGAATATGTAATCTGGCAAACCGGACAACCTCCTTGCATGCAGCCATTTGACCCAGCAGCCTCAGGCACATTCAAGCTGTAGTAGAGGTTTGAGACTGCAGTTCTGGACAGAGGTAATAAATCATCTGAAAACAGCCAGTTGGCAAAACATAAGAACATAAGAATGGCCATACTGGGTCAAACCAAAAGGTCCATTTAGCCCAGTATCCTGTCTTCCGACAGTGGCCAATACCAGGTGCCCCATCGGGAGTGAACAGACCAGTAATTATCAAGTGATCCATCCCCTGTTGCTCATTCCCAACTTCTCGCAAACAAAAAAGCTCTCTAAAGAAAAAGGCTCTCAAACTTGTAGAATCTGTAAGGGCCCCAATCAATTCAATTTTTGAGTGGGGTCCAACATTGATTTTCCATTGTTGAGGATGAGGCCCAGGCACTTGAGTAAGAGTAGTATGACATGTACATGGGAGGGAACTTCTTCCCTTGACTTGCCTCTCAGTTAACCAATCATACAGGTATGGGAAGATATGGGTTCCCTTCTTCCTGAGGTATGCCATCAATACATCCATACATTTGGCAAAGACCCAGAGAGCAGAGAATAGACCAAAAGGGAGCATGGTGTATTCATAATGTTGGTTCGCCTGGACAAACCAGAGGACTCTCCTGTGGCTTGGGAGAATTGGTGTATGGACATAAGCATCCTGAAGGTACAGGGCAGCAAACCAGTCATTGTGATTTAACATGGGGAGGAGAGTTGTTAGGGTGCCCATTCAAAACCTCATTGCAGCATGGATCAAAAACCTTTAAAAACCTCATGTACCTGATATATTTGTTGAGGATGTGGAGGTCAAGAATAGATCTCAGCACCCCTTTGGATTTGGGAACCAGAAAGTACTAGGAATAAAACCTCCAACCCTTTTGCTGCAGTTGAAACTCCTCCACAGTTCTCAAAGCTAGTAGATACTGAACCTGCTCAAGGAGCAGTATCTCATGGGAGGGGTCCCTGAAGAGGGTTGGGGAAGGTGAGTGGGGAGGAGGGGTGGAAAGGAACTGGATGGCACAACCCAATCTGATGATGCTTAGGACCTAGCTGTCCATGGTAATTGAGCCCCAGACATCATAAAAGTAAGCAATCCTGTCCCCAAGCAAGGGGGATAGGAATGTACGGATCATGACTGGATTGCTGCCCCAGACACGTAAATTGAAATGGGCACTCAGTAGTCTCCAGGGTGGGGTTGACTGACTGAAACCAGAACCAGAAGGCCTTTGCCTTTGGGATCTATGACCCGTTCCTGGGGTAGTCTTTCTGCCTTGTTGGAAAGAAGGACTGCCCACTGAAGCACTATGAGTGATTCTGCTGCTGCCACTGCTGACTTTCATAATGGCATCTCTGTGACACCAGAGTACACACCCCCAAAAATGCAGCATGGATCAAAAACCTTTAAGAGAACCTGCATGGATTAAAAACCTGCAAGGTCTCGTCATTCTTGTCCGAGAATAGTACCCAATCATCAAAGGGCATGTCTTCAATAATCTGTTGAATATCAGGAACAATGCCTGAATTTTACTGTCATGACACCCTCCTCATAGTCACAGTTGAGGCCATAATGCTGGCCAATGTATCTGCTACATCCAACACTGACTTCAGTGAAGTCTTAGCTACCAAAAGCCTTCAGCCACAAAAGCACAAAACTCTTCTCTAGAGGCTTCCAACAACCTGTCCACAAACTTAGACGTGGCTGTCCAATTAACAAAGTCATATTTGGATAACAATTTCTGCTGGTTTGCAATACGCATTTGCATGGAAGAGGAGCTATAAATCTTTTTTCCCCATCAAGTTCATCTTGTTGGACACCTTTCCCTGAGAGTAGATTTATATCTACTCTGCTGATCCCTATAATTCACCACAGTCACAAGAGAATTAGGGACTGGATAAGTACAGAAACTTTCAAAATGCTTCATGGGGATGAACTAGTGCTTCTCTGAATGCTTTGCCACGGGTGGCATCAAAGCTGGACTGTTCCAGAGGGTCGTTGCAGATTCCAGGCCAGCATCATTAATAGGATTGTTACTCACCCTGGAGCAGATAGTTAGAGAATGTCAAGCAACTTGTTCATATTCTCCTGTAAAAATTCTACCTGGATGCTGGTAGGGAAACAGACAGTGCTAGGGTTGGTGTTGTTGGTACCAGACTCAACGGACACCCCAAGGCTGGAACCGGAGACAAAAGTACAGGCTCTCAGTTGTCTTGGTGTGATACCAGTGAGTGGTTTGACAGACCTGATCCATCCTGCATTCCAGAAGTGGTACACTGCTGGTCTATATTCTTTTTAGAGGAGGAGGAAGAGTCCTCATTAGCCCTGGAATAGTCCTGGTCAGTTTTATTGGACACCCACAATGAGGGTGAATAGTTCCTCCGTTTCTTGAGGAATATGGCAGCACTGGAAAATGGCGTGGCCTTATTCACCAAGTCCTAAGGCAACCACTGATCAGACACAACAGGCCTGAGTATCAAAACAGGTACTGTTTTGTACTCAAGAAGCTGCTGCTGCAAGTGTAAGTTTCTGGCCACTTGGGCTCTTTTGGTGAACAACTTACAGCTAGAGCACTGCTCTTTAGCATGCCCCTCACCTATACAGAGCCATCACATCATGTGGGGATCACTATTAGGAATCACAGCACACACACAATGGGCAGCACTTGAACCCTGGTATCAGACAAGACAATAAGTATCCTAACTAGTCCTAACACTATCTAGGATACTACTAACTATATAAAAACTATATACATGAAAGGAAATTCTCAGAAAACTGAGTGAGAGAATGTGAGGTGATAACCACAGAGTTCCAGCTACAGGTAGTGAGAAGGAACCGAGGGAGTAGGGCGGGATGGCACCACCTCATATAACTAGGGTGACCAGATGTCCCGATTTTATAGGGACAGTCCTGATTTTTGGGTCTTTTTCTTATATAGGCTCTTATTATCCCCCACCCCTTGTCCCGATTTTTCTCATTTGCTATCTGGTCACCTTACATATAACCAGAAGAGAGGCTATGGCCACAGGACCTGAGTGCTGCCCCTGCGAGTAAGGCAAAGCAAAATTCTCCTGCTGTGGTGCACTGGGCATGCACACACCTAAGTGGAATACATGTCTGCATCTACTTAATGAAGAAATAAATTCAGGGTTATGGATCTGACATGCAGAAAGAGTAAGAATGGGGAGGGAGAAAAAAAGGTATCAGACAAACTAGTTGGGAAGATATTTTTAATTTTATATATATAGATTCAGGGCTGGATGAAGGCACATATACAATAGACCCATGTCTAGGGCCCTGGCTCCGAGACTTGTGTGATGATAAATTTCAGCTCTGATTTCTCGCTCTTGCTGCTGGGAAAAAAAAGCTTCAAAACGTGAATGGAGTGTAACTGATGCAGTGAAGTCTGCCTCAGTCTGCAAAAAACCTCCAGCAGAGGGAAGAGCAACAACCACTTGAGCCCTGGAGGAAGCTACCTGGCCACCTACCTACTACCAGAGTAGATTCAGTCCTCTCTTCTGAGGGTGTTACCTTGTGGCTCCTTGACATCAAGGGGGGCAACAGTGCCTGTTCACTTTGTGCTGAAGTTGTGGTGCATTAGGGGGAACGGATCAGGTGTGCTATAGACCTCAGATTACTTTAATCCAGCCCAACATGTAGATAGATAGATAAACATTTGTCCATAAATTAAGATGTTAAATCCTTTTTGCGGTGCTACTAGTTTTAACAGACCACTTGAGACTTGCTTCTATAGTTTATATCATACCAGTGCAACCCATCAATGAAATGAGCACACACTGTTGTTTTTTACATTAATGTCTAGTATTCTACTGTTTTGCTCTTGCTTTGTTTTTCTCTGTGCATGAAATGTCCTGTCATTATTCAAAGAGAAACCATCTCCCTGAGAATATTCTCAAGTTATGTGTGATGGTGGACTCTGTGCATTCCCTCTATACACTGGGTCTCCAGAGAGTTGGGTAGCTTCCCACCACCTGCTCATTCTACTAGTAGCTAAAACCCAACATGTGTCTCTAAACTAGTTAGGATTCCAGATTTTATATGTTTAATTTATTCGTATGGTGAAACCAAGTCACTCTGACCATATCAAGTAATTACTATGGTGTATTATTAATAATACTTACCTATTATATAGCACTTTACATTTGTAGATCTCAAGCCACTTTACAGTTGGGGGGGAAACTGAGGTACCGAAGGGTGGAATAACTTACTGCAGTCTCAGAAGATGGGTAAAGGAGCCTGACTTTCAGTCCCGTGTCCTGTCCGCAAGATGATGCTGCCTCCACATTAAGATCATTCACTTTTTTGCCTCTGCTCTCCCTCCTTTTTTATCCCATCACTTTGAAATCAATGAAAGATCAGAAAACAGCAGGTACACTCAGCGGCGCAGCAGGTGCGTGTTTATGAAGCATAACTGATACATCCAGCAGCAGCCAGCTGATTAACGTTACTCTCAGAATGTCTGTCACTAAGGATGGCTGAACAGGTTTTAATCAAATCGAACTACTGTAGTCCCACTCTTCAGCCTTTTCCCTGAACTTTTTAAATATTTCAGATTGCTTTTGAGACGTTAAACTACTTTTCCCCACAACAGGATATCTCTCATTCTCTCTAGCAACTTCTGCAACTTCCCAGAAGTCACTCTGCCTGCCAACAGACCACATAGCCTTTCCAATTCTGATCTCCCTCCAACAGATCGTCTCCTTTCCCATCCTCTGATGATCTATGACACGTTTCATGGGATCTCTGATATTTGTGAGGCTCAAGATTCTGGTGAAGTCTCGAATGCTACTTTTTCTATCAGAGGCAAAGAATGCACTCTGAGATGGGAAAGCCCCAGAGCTGACAAAATCAGAACAGAGAAACTCATCATAGCAGAGAGTCTGTATTGTTTCTGAACTTCATATTGACTGATCATGGCTATGACAAGTTGAGGTTCTCAGCAGAACAGTGTTTGTGAGCAGGAGCAGAAGGCCAGAGGAGACTTTTGAGATACAGGAAAAGGACTGAGCTTCTTGGGGTGAGTTGCTTGCAAGAAAAGAAGGGGCGGTAGCTTGCAAGGTTGCCAAAGTCAGGTCAGGGACTGGGACTGTTAGAAACCACTTTTTGATGTTTATCCAGACCAAACCTGTTGATGGTTCACCCCTCACTGCCGGCACCCAGGCCACTTTAGGACTGGAAGGTAGGAGTCCTGGTTATGGAGATCATGGTCTCTCAGTTAGCTAGAATCAGTTCCACACAGGGCTTTGGAAATCAGGATAGTGACTTTGAACTGGACTGTTCAGATACCACAGTTGGTTTTTTTTTTGAATATTTAGAATAAGTAAATGAGGTAAATACTGCCACATTTTATACATAGACCATTGTATGAATCAGATGTGATTTAAATGTGAAGTCCTGACCACTTGTCATTAAAGATTCCTTGGTGGTTTTGTTTGTTTTGGCAAGAGTAAGAGTATTTAGTCCCATTGTCTTGGCTGAACTCCAGTTTGGACAATTAGTTACATTTTCCCATCTAAATACTCTCAGAAGTTTCATCTGGAAGTTTCTCTTCTCATCCTTCCTAAGCTGTAACCTACAGTTGCTTTCTACCGTTAAACACTTGGGACTAGGATAACAAAGTGTTTTAGGTGCCTAAGTCCAAAATGTAGTGCCTCAAAAACGCCACATAACCATGGAGGCCTCTAAAGTCCTACATGCACCTGCATTTCTGGCAGTAAGCATGTGCAAAGCTACCTAAGTCCCGACCCTTGAACTGCTTGGTGCCTATCTCCCCTGCTGAATTCTCAAACTAGGTATTCCCTTGCCCATCTCACCTGCAGAACTTGATGTTAGAGTTTTAGCTTCTGTTATTTAATGGAGACAAATCTCTGGTCAGTCACTAATCTGTTGGGGATCAAAAGGTTGGTGAAGAAAATTGAATTCAACATCAAAACAGATCTTCTGTGAAATTTAATTTTCCCCTCTAGGGGTTCCTTTGAAGCTCTGTGAATCTCCCTCCTCCCCTTTCTTTCTCTCATTCTAAGTCCCACACTGTGATGTGTGACCTTCTGGATGTGCAAGACTTGATGTCCAGAGCTCAACACTGAAAGTCAAATGAGTCCTTTCTGTTCAACTACAAAAATACTTCCCAAGGCTGCAAAATTTAAAACATGTTTTTTTGCTGAACTTGGAGCTTTATTTTTTTGCTACTGAAATAGGTGAAGGACCTGGTGTCACTAGGCCAGAACCAGACAAAGGTGTGGCACTTCGAGCTATAGCTGCGGCTCTGAAGAATGCTATTCTTAGAGCATCATTGATCATGAAAATTATTGAAAAGCTGAATCCAAAAAACCCAAAACAACAACAACAACAACAACAAACCAATTGAGCACCTGAACCTGCAGCTGTTTCACACAGTATTCTCAGTGAGAATTCAGTATACTTGTTGGTTTAAGATTCAGGCCTTGAAATTATCTGTCACAGCAAGGCAAGTGATCTAGTTAATCTTTCTAGGTACTCCTTTATGTAAACCAGAGCTTTGTTTCCTTTGGAAAAAAATGGTCTGCATTAAAATACTGAATAAGAGCCATACAAGAACCAGTGTGCTCAGATAAACATTGTATATAGTAAAAGTAACTCTTAAACTACCTGTATTGCTTACCCAAGAGACTACATAACCTTATTGTCTTCATGCTTTGCTCTCCTAACTCCCCCTTTCCCAACACACTCCATGCCTGGGTTTTTTTCTGTTGTTGATTTCTATGGGACTACTTACAGTAGTAAGCACTGATGGTAAGTATCTGCAATATCTAGCTCTCAGCTCTGATGAAACAGAAGAAAATGACAAATACAGGGAGAGACTGAAGGTGAAGAAGGAGAAGAAAGACAATAAGAGCATACACACTCTCAGAAGAATAGTGCATTGGTTACAAGTCAGATGTACAATGCTTAATGGATCTATCACCTCTTAATTATAGCTTTTCCACACTATTTTAATTATATGTCATTTTTTTCAAAGTAAGTAGAGCGCTCCACACTCAGATCATTCAGTTTGTTACATCATGTAGCAATTTCAGGACCTAATGCTTCAGTTTTTGTAGGGAAGCCAGTTGGACTACTCATGGTAGTAAATGTCAAGCCTGCTAGTATTCATAGGATCAGCTTGTTAGGCTATTGGGATTGAAGTTAATGGGACTATTTGTATACTTGAAGTTAAGCATATGCATAAATGCTTGCCAGACGAGGGCGTTGGACTGTAAACTCTTAGGTCTTTGTAGTCAACTTTATAGCATTGTAAAGGGACAAAAGGTGCACCTGGGGTAAATAATCGTAACGATTTTTTATGTTCCTCTTCCCTCCTTTTTTCCCCTCTTTTTTTTCTTTTTCTGCTAACATTCTCTCAAATTTTGCTGATGAAAATGTTCCTTTCATGTAATTTAGAAATGTCTCTTTTCTAAAAATGTATGCTGACACAAATATACTATCAGTTTTCCATACAATCTACATCCATAAGATTTCCTAAATATCTCTGCCAGATCACCAATACTCACTCCTTTTCCTGAGATGAACTTGCCAATTGTTCTGAACTCTGTCAAACACTGGACTATTGAAATAATAATAAAATAGTAATAATTATAATCTGATACAGACCCCAACTGACTTACTGTTTATCAGTAGAATTCTTCTTTTGGTTACATTCACATTAATATTTAACAATTTGAAAACACTAGGGACAGTCCTTTATAAGTCAGAGAGAGAACATATGCTCACTCATACACATACTCTCTTGTTCTCTCCGCTTACACTGTTCTTCTCCTCCCCTCTTCCATGTTCAGTAAGGGATAAATCAGTTCTTTTATAACAAAATGGTTTCTGATTATTGAATTTATTTTATGTTCTAAAACATTTGTTAGATGAAAAGACTTGAACTGGAAATTGTTTCTTTGAATTTTGGCGTTTTATTTTTAGATGGTGGATGGCTCTCTTTGATAATCCTAAATGCTTTTTAGACATGCACTTTAACTGGCTTTTAGCACTTCATGGGTTCAGTAACCTAAGTAAAATGAGTGATCAAGTAACATGATGATTTCCAGTTCACTTTGTCTCACCTTCTATGCCAGATGTAGAACTTGTTATAAATCTTACTAGTGACAGTATTCTTATCTTTACAATTCCAAGTTTTCTAAATATTTATATATGTCCCAATTCCACCCAGATAAACTCCTACCATTCAGTTTCATACTAACAGATTCTTTTCCCCTTCCTGTCCCACTCTACCACATCTCATTACTTCTTTTTTCCAGATGCAAAGAGCTTAAGTGATGAGCAGTAAGCGAAGGCCTGCACAGTAACATATATTCCATTAAAAAATGATATTATTGCAAGAGAATTACAGCATGCCAAAATGAAGTTTGCATGTGAAACCTTTATTTTGTCCCCATTTTTAGATATTTGTGTACTGTGTGCACACAGTCTATAGAAGAAAGAAAAGGAGGACTTGTGGCACCTTAGAGACTAACCAATTTATTTGAGCATAAGCTTTCATGAGCTACAGCTCACTTCATCGGATGCATCTGTAGCTCACGAAAGCTTATGCTCAAATAAATTGGTTAGTCTCTAAGGTGCCACAAGTACTCCTGTTCTTTTTGCGAATACAGACTAACACGGCTGTTACTCTGAAAACAGTCTATAGACATACTGTAGATAACGCCTGTGTCTGTGTGCTGATGGCTACTTTGCTCATCCAGTCGTGGTTTTTACCTTTAAATTATAAACCCTTCGGGAAAAGGATTCTCTCTTTTCTGTGATCATATGGTGCCTGCTACAATGGAGCCTTAATCCCCATCTATTACGTCCTTCCAAATCAACTCACATGGCACTCTGTCAACCAATCTTATCCAGCCACCTGCCATAAACTGAGTTGCTCTCGCCAATCTCCTCTAGTCATCTGACATTCAGTGATCTTTCCCTTATATCTGCCTTTTGCTCATGCCGTTTCTCCAAAGCTCTGGTGGTTGAGTCTGTATCTCACTTTCACATGGTCTCTCTGTTTCACTCTCAGAGATGGGAGCTGAATCAGCCACAGTTATGCTGATTCATACGCATAATGCAAAGCAGAGTCCACAAGGAAGGTCCTGAAGGCTGAGCTCCCGCTGCTCACTGAACTAATTGAAAAGATGAAGAATGAGTTCAGAGAAGGATAAAATGCAGCAGATTAATCCAAGCCTGAAGTAGCACCAAATGGCTTTGGATCATCCTGAACAGAACAGACCATTTAAGCTGCTAGGAATGAAATGAGGTGCTGAGGTTATCGGGCTAAAGTTTACAAGATTAAGGCTTTCTGCCTGATACAAAATCAAAATGAAAAGTCTTTTTTACAGTACATCCTAGGAGCTAAACTGGACCAGGTATATAACAAGACAGGCTTCTAAGTTCCACCTCCTCATGTCCAATATATTATGGAGGACTATTGTGCTCAAAGAATTAGGAAGATCAGTCAGAATGCCTTGCTCAGCACTTTGGACAAGGAGGGTGTGCTCAGCATGATGTAAATGAAGGATGATCAAAAACACATCTAGTCAATAACACATAAAAGCTATCTACCTCATGAATATACTGGGTTCATAAAATGTGCGAAAAATATATGCAGTTAAGCCAATATTTTCAAACTAGGAGCCTAAAGCTAGCATCCTGATTACAGCATCCTACAAAACATTGAGGTTTCAGAAATTTTCCCATTACGCATTGGGACACAGAGACATTTCAAAGTTTTTCACAAAAAACAAGAGAGAGAGATGGTGCAAACACACACAGTAACCTTAATGCTGGCTTTTCCTAACCTTTGAGTGCTTGATTTTGCAACCTTATAATGTTCTCTTAAGGTAGTTTAAAAAAAACAAAACAAAAATTCCATCCTATTGACACCCACATAATGGGTCATCAGAGTAGGAAGCTTTAAACCCTCCACACAGACCTATGCAAACAGATTAACTGATAGAAGTTGGTTGCCATCCTCTTTGTGGCTTAGCACTAGAAGGTGATTAGACAATTTGATAGAGGGATTCACTGATATTTGCTAAGAGCAGAGGAATGGTGAGACTCAGGAATTTGAGGGTCCATTCCAGGCTGGAAGGGAGTGTGTTCTAGCATGCATAGACTGTTCTGTCCGTTCCCTGCAAACCTCACCATTGTCCCTTCCAGCCTGCCCCTGTCCAAGTGCTGTATCTGTCCTATCCCTGGCTCTTTGTCCACTCTCATTCTCCTCACCTACCCTGTCTCAGTCTTCACTCCTCAGGATTCTCATTCTAGTCCCACTCTCCTTGCCCAGCCAATCCTAGTCTCCTCCTACGCATTCCCTATCCCAGTCCCCTCGAGCTATTCACAGTTCCCCCATCCCCGTTCAACCCTTGCTCCCAATCTCCTTTCCCTGACAGTCCCATTCTACCTCCTTGCCTGGCTCCCTGTCTGATCAGTTTCTCTCCCCAATGCACTGGCCTCAAGTCAGGCCCACAAACACATTCCCCACCCCCACCAGTTCACAGTCTCAATCTCCCTCCCCAGGTTCCTCATGTAATCTCAGTGTTCCTCCGACCCACTCCCTTCCTTCTTGTCACTGACTGGCCAAAGAGACTGTGCCAGTGTCCCCCCTGCACCTTGGTTCTTTGTCAAATCTCTCTTGCCCCACCACACTTTGAACCCCACTAGCCCACAGGTTTCAAGTCCCAGCCACTCCACCTGACGACTCATGCAATCTCAACCATTCCCCGACCCACTGATTCCAGTCCTCTGCCATTTCCCTCTCAGACTCTGAATCTTCTTGCCCAGCCAGTCCCAGTTTCCCCACCATGCCTATTCCCAGTCCAGGTACCCTCTTCCCCCTACCACCAACCTTGGGTCCCAGTCTCTCCAACTCCCAAGCTTCTGTTCCAACCTACTTTCCCCTCCCACTCCAGTGCTTGTCCAGCGCATTAAAATTAGTCAGCTTCCTTCTCCACATTGCCTGGGTCCAGCAGAGTGGGCATAGACAGCACAGGAGAGGCAGTCTCCTGGTTCTCAGTTCTGACTCCCATCAGTCCAGAGCTGCAATTTGAATGGCACATCCCTCACATGAAGATCATCTCCTTGCCACATTTCATGTCCCTGTTCCAATACACTGGGGCAAAAGCACTTCTCAGAAAAAAAGTAAGCAGAAATTTTTATCCTAGGCAAAACAACGTATTTTTCCTCTTATCTTGTTCTTAGAAATTGTTGAACAGCATTGGCTGACATTTTCAACCAATCAGCCTGGGGCATGTAAAATTTCAGCCCAGATGGCCATCGTTTGGTAAAGTTATACGCAACTAAACACAGGGTTTTAATGGGGAATGTCTGGCAACCTAAGTAATAGACAATGCTACCAGCCCCAATTATTAGAATAAGCAAGAATGATTCCATTTTATGAGTCAGAGATATTTTTACAGCTATATTATCTCTTTGTGTGACTGAGTCATGCTAGGTTTATAATGGAGGCTACAGTATACAGCATGTACCTTCTTTTATTATGGGAGACAAGTTAATATTGACTTTTGTGACTACCGTGATAAAAAAGGGTTCAAGTGCCACCTTTTAGTTTCCTAGCTCTATGGAGTGCAAGAGAAAGTTAACATGGGATAGGAGGTTTCCAGTTGGTTAGGCACCCACATATCATCTCCTCGAGGCCCAGCGTATTATGCACCATATTAGATCCAGTGTCTGGGTTCAGCCCTCTAGATGTATGCAGTAAAATTGCACAGAATTCTACAGCAAAATGGGAATTATGGCAACAATGTTAACCAATACAAAATAATTTGACAAGCTTAAATATTATTTTTAAATAATTTAAAAAATACTCCACGAATAAATAAATAACTCCTGAGATGTACTATTATTTATCTGCATTGTTGCTTAGTAACTCCACTGGAGGGGCTGGATGTTGCCATGGAAACTCCTAAGGCCCATAGCAGTTGAAATGAGAGTTTTGGATGGTAGCTGAACTCACCTCCAAGCCTCCTCTAGCTCCCTCAACTGCTTAATCTCCCTTTATTACAGTTAGCTAGAGAGTCTTTCAGTGGTTCTAGCACTGTACGGGAGCTAAATCCAGCTTGAATGGCATACCGTCTGTGCAGAGACACCACCTCCACTTCCTCTGAGAGAAGCTGATGTCTGGGAATGCATGTGTTCCGGGGACAGATCTTCACTTCTGCTGTCCTTAGCGCAGACCCTGTATTTCAGAAGACCCTCCCTCTTCCTTCAGTCCTTTCAAAAGGCAGCAGCATGGGAGCAGGCACAGAACACCCACTGAACTCCCTTTTGTGGAGAAGATTCAGACCAACTTTCAGAAAGCAAACTTGTAATTATGCAGCAGCTTGTACAAAAAGCTAAATCATACGGCCATTTGCATATGGTCACATAACTGCATTATAATGTATATGGTACCCTGCAACCCACTTCTCATGTTACCATGCATGACAAGAGACCTCATCTATCATAAATGATTTAAGAAAAGAGCCAGTAAAGTATGATTGTGCAAAAAGTGCACTTTCTTAAAATTTCATCTGAGCAAAACACATTTAAAAGTAATACCAGCATTCTAACTTTTAGCAGCGAGAAAGCAAGGAAAGTTGACATTAAGGCGGATCTTTCATCCAGTAAATTGAAGATACATAGGAATATTTAAGTTTTTATTGGCTTGCGTACATTCTATACAATGCAGTGAGACATATACTATAAAACAAGTGATAGGATGCCCTCAATTACCATATCAGTTAGTGGTTCTGCTCTATCTCAGAATAGTAACAAGTCACACAAGTGTTAATTCTCAGTAAAGTTGAAGGTAATTTTTAAAGAAAAGGAAAACTGTTGTGTAGCTTTTAAAAATGCTGGAATACAGTTATCATATTAATAAGCTCTACATATAAGTATATGCCATGTGATGGACAGCTTGTCTTTAGAACAAAGAAAGAAAGTCCACATGGCAAGAGAATATAAAAAGCTGCTGCAGCTCCTCCATCTTGTCTTCAATCCTGCTTCTTACCTCTGGAGGGACTTTGCTACACTGAAGCTTTGAACCAAGGACTGAAAGACCCATCCCAGCTGTGGATGTACTCCAGAGACTTGATATGAACCTGCAGTTTATTCTATCACTGCTGCAACCCTGAACCAAGAACTTTGCCATTTCTGTATGTAATTGATTCCATTTAACCAATTCTTGCTCTCATCTATATCTTTTTCCTTTTATGAATAAACCTTTAGATTTTAGATTCTAAAGGATTGGCAATAGGATGATTTGTGGGTAAGATCTGATTTGTACATTGACCTGGTCTGGGGCTTGGTGCTTTGGGATCGAGAGAGCCTTTTTTCTTTTACTGGGATATTGGTTTTCATAACCATTTGTCCTCATAACATGATGCACTGGTGGTGATACTGGGAGACTGGAGTGTCTAAAGGAATTGTTTGTGTGACTTGTGGTTAGCCAGTGGGGTAAAACCGAAGTCTTCTCTGTTTGGCTGGTTTGGTTTGCCTTGGTGTGCATAGAAACCCCAGCCTTGGGCTGTAACTGCCCTGCTTTAAGCAATTTGTCCTGAATTGGCACTCTCTGTTGGGTCCCAACAGAATCAGCCTCATAAATGTATAATCTGAAATATCAGTTTAAGGTTCCTCCCACCATCATCAATCAGTAGCTTTAAGTAAAATGTCTTGTACATCTGAGAAAAATTTCAAAAGAAAACAAATCAAGTCTCTGTGAGACATTCCTTATCTAGTTATAACAATTTTAGACATACAAATACATGTCTAGTTTTCCCCCCATTAACCAACGTTTTCAACATTTAGCTATATGTAATTTTCTTCGCTTTCTTAAATATGAAATATTTAGATACAATTTGAACTCTAGAAAATAAATTTTGTTACCAAATTCTGCTGTCATTTATTTGTGAGAGCAGAATTCGGCCCTATAATTTCAAAGCATCATTGGGCTGGATCTGCACCGTGTATGGTCTACTCCTCAATGCCATCAAGAAAAGCAGAGTGGTTTCACAATGTGACAAGTACTAAGCAGATGTATATGTATAATGAACTACAGTGGGAGTTTCGCTAAGGACAGAGTAAAATGTGAATGAGACCTTAAATAAGGTGCACAGATATTATGCACTGATAAGACAAATCTCTTATTTGTAGTTAAATAACGTTTGCTCCAGCTGCATACCTGAAAATATTTTTTCTTCGTGTGTGTAGCTTTGCATGGCATTACCACAACTTGCATCCTTGGAATCTAGTCTGAAATATAGCTCTGTGTGCGTCCAACTACATTGCTCTTTTCACACAAGTCACTCCCTTTGATTAATTATTCAGGCCAAAGACCTGCCCTCTATCACACAATCCACCTTTATTCAGTTATTCATTACAATCATCTCCAAGGTGCATATCTCTGGTGAGTCAGAGAAAAAGTCAGCACAGCACTCACACCCACACATCAGAGGAGCGGGGGAGGGGAATGCATTCTTCTACTTTTCCATGCTATGGATTTTGGTGTAATAGCAATTCCTCTAATGCTTTCTACCATATTCACAATAAATGACTTCTGAGACTAAATGCCTCCATTTCACTTTGCTATCTGATGAATCTCAACAGCCACTTATTGCAAGTACACTAGAAAACAACAGAGTTTCTCTCTTAAATCAGGAGCGATCACATTTTGAAGCATAGCATAACAAGTTATGAAAAGTCAGTGAGGCACACCTCACTTATTTAAATGTTTGCACTGAAAATACACACTGTCAGAGCAAACAGGATGGCCAGAGTGAGCAGACAGAACATGATTGGCTGAGCTAGCAGTTAAAAAGGAGCTGCAAGGACTGAACTCAATGTAACTTGAGTACATGCTTAATGCTAGTACCATCTAAGCATCTAAATCAGAGAGCAAGTAATGAGCCACATTTCTGAATACCACAGGCTTCTAATTAGCCATCCCTGCACAAATAATCACAAAAGGTAAAAGTCCATATTTCATACCACAAAAATCCTTGCCCATACCCCTAAATTGATTATTCAGTGTTTACATAGCCTCTGAAAGAAAACATTGAGTATATACTCAATCCCACCCTAACATGAATTTTCCTCCTATTTAAAGATGATCTACAAGACCAACAAGAGGTTTTCTTTAAAATTATCATCAAAACACAGCATTGTTTCATATATTAACAAAAATAATAAAATTAAGTGATAACATTTCATAGAGACATGTATCAAATACCATGTCTTTACCCTACAATTTCCAAATATAAGAGACATTGATATTTTAAAAAAAAGCTTTCATGAGAGTTGTGGATTCCATCATTCTGTAATCTTCTTGGAGCAGAGCCCATCTTTCCTGAGTGTTTTGAAAGTGCCTAGCACATAGTGGGCACTACTGCAAATAAATAGGAATAACTATTCTTGCCTTGACACACTGAGCTGCGGTGTTACAGTAATGGATTTGGCAATCCAGTGAATGCACGCTCTGTCTGGCACAAAGGTACCTACCCTAACAGAAACTCTATCTTGCAATGACTATGCTCGGACCAAACTTGCATTCCTGTTCACCCCAAAATTCCCAACCAAACAGGACTGAATCCATTATACCCTCAGCATTCCATTGGAACTGTAAATATTTCAAGCATTAACAAGGAATACTTTGGCCAGAAGATTCAATGCAGATTTGTGTGATGGTGGGGGGAGGCGGTTGTGTTGCTTTTGCTTGGATTTGTGGGGGCACAGTGGGAAGGGCTTGGGTATATTATACCTTGTGCTCAACTTGGGTGTGGACCTATGAAATGAGAGATCAAAATGCTCACCTCCTCACACAAGGCCCTTTTGCATAATTCACAATTAGATCCAGAATCAGGACAGAGGTAGAGTTTTAGCTTTTTTATCCATGTAGTATTTAACTCAAAACAAAAAACAAAAATGTTTGACCTTTGGATTTGTTTAGGCTCCAATCCAGCAAAGTACTTAAACATATGATTAGTCCCATGGGTCTATGGGTCACATGTCTAAAGTATGTGCTTGAGTGTTTTGCTGGATCAGGACCTTAATTAGCAAACAGATTTTTAACTATACTTTTTAAAGTATTTCCTACTCACCATGACAACTGTGTAACTAAAGCAGAACCTCCAGTTACAAACACATCAGAAATGGAGGTTGTTGGTTACTCTGAAATGTTACGCTGAACAAAACATTATTGTTCTTTCAAAAGTTTATAACTGAACATTGACTTAATACAGCTTTGAAACTTTACTATGCAGAAGAAAAATGTTTTTAACTATATTATTTTAAATGAAACAAGCACAGAAACAGCTTCCTTATTTTGTCAAATCTTTTTTTTTAAACTTTCGTTTTATTTTTTTAATAGTTTACGTTTAATACAGTACTCTACTGTATTCGCTTTTTTGTTGGGTTTTTTTTTTTTTTGGTCTCTGATGCTGACTGATTGCATACTTCCAGTTCCAAATGAGGTGTGTGGTGGACCGGTCAGTTTGTAACTCTGGTGTTTGTAACTCTGAGTTGCTACTGTATACAAGTAGGAAACAAAGTACTCCGAATTTTCCAAAGTCTTTCTCCAGTGCCCCCAAATAAAAGAGATTTTTAGCTGCCATCTGCATGTAGGTTTGCTTTTGTCAGACGTATGGCCTTTTGGAGGGAGATTAGACAGTTCTCATAGTTTTTGTCTTTCCATTTTTGTTGTATAAATATATCACATTCACTACAAAAAAAATTTAAAGAGACGAATACAATAAAAAACAGTTTGTCTGCCTATATAAAACAAAAAATACAAACAAAATAGTTTGGCAATGTCTTAGTAAATATTTGGATGCTACACTTTAATAATGTAGCTATAAACGTGTCAGCTCAAGTAAAAGTGCACTGTAGAACAGTATATTGTAAGGACAATGAAACAGAATCCATCTTCATTTTCATCATACGAAAAGTGCAATTAAACCCTGCTTATGTAGTAAGTATAACAGCTGCTTTGTTGCTTCAACGTGAGGTTGATTATTACATGGCAATAGCTTAGAGTTTAAATGAGAAATCAAATTGATTAGCATATAATTAGAGATAAACAAGCAGGCTCATATAAAATCTAAACTCATGCTAGCATTATCTGTTCAGATAAGTAGGGCTCAAACTGAGCTTTCCATTTATAAACATAAATTGGACTTAGAAAGCTGAAAATTGCACTACCCCTGGCTTTCAGTGATATGATTCAACATATTTGATACTCTGTCATTGTGTAGTGACATTTAGAGCACTGAATACCAATATGTACTATGACAAAGCTATTTTTGCACTGTTCTTTCAATATGAGATATGATCAGTCTGCTGAACTTTACATTTGTGACTCAAGCTAAAGCCTTTCACCTACTATTATAATAAGAAAAAGCTTGATGGCTTAATGGATAAAGTGCTGACCTTTCTCAGTCCACATTCTAAGCACTACCCCCCCAGGAATGGTAGTCCACATTGCAAAAGCAGAACACACAATTCCATACTATCTGCAATTACTATATTGTGGAGACTGAAAACTAACCTAGCATTGAATATGCATATTATACATTCATAAGACTACTTTATTGCAATAAGGCTGCTGATTTTTGTCACATGGTTTTATATAACACAGCATTGTTCCTAATCGCAACATTTACTTTAATAACTCAGATCATCACTTTGAATTTTGCCTTATTTTAGTGTAGAATTTTCATTTTGATTTGAAGAGAAACTTGCAGTTAGTCTGTGCAGCTAGCTGTGGGCTCAGTCTTGCAAGGTGTTGCGCATGCTGGCCCTGATGCAGTAAAGCAGTTAAGCATATTATTTGACTTTAAGCACATTAATAGTCCTATTGGTTCCAACAAGACTACTCATATGCTTAAAGTTGAATATGGGCTTAAATGCATTGCTTAATCAGGACCAGACTGCTCAGCAAGTTGTAGAATCAAGCCTTAGCTATATATGAGCTGAGATATTTTTGTTTGTTGTGTGCACACGCATAAAACACAGAAAAAATGAAAATTGCAGCTTCCCCAAAACAGCAACAAAAAAAGCCAGAACTTTCCTAATGGACCCTGTCTGTAGTTATTCTCCAATTAGTGTATGCTGAAAACATGGCATGGTAATCAAAGTAGGTACAGATAAAAGAAAAGTCAAGGATTCTCTTTTGGGGGTCAAGTTGGCATGCTCAATGAAATGAAAATGTGTAGTTGGTGCCACTATTGACTGGAGGATGTTTCAGTGAACAGGTTCCGCTCACAACCTATGCACCGATTAAGTCCTACTTAAGTCTATTTTAAATGGGCGGTAAGTGGTATAGGCTTTGGGCTGGCCTGCTGCAGAAGAGCAAAATTCATCCTTTACCCATCCTGTGTTAATATATTTTCTGAGACAAATGCTTTCAAAATGAACTGCACAGCTTTCAGTCTGGGAGTGGGGACACTACTTCTATAAAGACTGGCTTCATCGTAAATTACTGCTAATGGCAAAATAGAATTTCTATCAAGTGGCAAGCACAGTTGGCTCCAACTGAGTGACGTTAGATTACAGATCTCAAGTGTGTTATTTCATTCCGCAAAGCAAGTTAGTGAAGCAAAGAGAACCTGGCAGACTTAGGAGTTTAAATGGAATCCATTTTGTATCCATATATTTGCAGAAACTGGACTTGGCCAAGGAAGTTTAAACTAATTTAAGAGACATTTGATCAGATAATATTAGAAATGCAAATGAAGGTATTCCCACAGACAGTGTTCCTATAATCTGCTTATTTGGTTTAAATACATTTAGTTTTGTCCTTGTAACTCAGTGAGAAAAAGAAAACACTTGTTGAAAATATCTTAAATCTCGTTTATAGTATCAAACCTCTTATAAAGCGTGTGTATACAAAATAATTAATATATTTTAAAATCCTAGCTTCATTCACCTACCTGCTCCCTCCTAGGGTTTGTAAACCCATTTATGGGGGCTCTAAACCAAGGAGGGAAGATGGGCCCTAATTTTACTTTGTTTAGTTGGAACAATTGAATAGTTAAAATTAACCTAACCTTTTTGTTAAATGTTAGCGATACCTGATGGGAAGTTTTGGGGTCCTCTATTATTAAGTTAACAATTTTGTTTGTGAGGGCAGGCGTCATATTGATGCTCAAGATGCCATCTTTTGTTATGAATAATCTAACCAATTATCACCCAATCTTTAACCTATCATCTTTTGAAGAAGGTTATTGGGAAATAATTATTGGAGAAATTCTACTTGCAGCTTGATCATAGAGGCAGTTTGGCCCAGTGGCAGGGCACAGGACTGGGACTCTGGGTTCTATTCACAACTGGCTGTGTCACCTTAGACAAGTCATTCTTCATTTCTGTGCCTGTTTCCTCTCATTTCCCTTTTCTGTTTTATCTATTCCATCTGTAAGCTCCTCAGGTCATAGACCATCTTTTGCTATGGGTACGTCTTACACTTAAACGGGAGGTGTAATTTTGAGCTCGGATAGATGTGCTTGTGCCAGCTTTGATCAAACTAGTGCACTAAAAACAGACATATTACTGTGGTGGCACGAGCAGTGAGACAGACTAGCTGCCCGAGTACCTACAGTCCTAGGCAGCGTTATATTCGGAATGGCTTGCCCATCCTGCCACCTGCACCACTGGGGCTACACTTCTATTTTTAATGCACTAACTGAAAGATAGCATGCATACATCTCTCCCAAATGGAAATTATCTCTCCTGTTTGAGTGTAGATGTACCTTACATATCTGTGCATTGGTAGAGTCCTCTAGGTGGGACTGTAATACAAATAACTATTTTGATCACTTTATTAATTTTATTATAGATACGGATTAGTTGGTAGATATGGATCTGATACTAGAGTTTTGGAGAGGGTGTCTGTGGGTGATGATTGTCTGTGATTGATAATCTTCTAACACTGAATATTGCTAAAGTGTTCATGTGATTTTGTTATGTCTATTAGTATGTGTCAATACCTTACACCATGAGTCTGTGTGGATTCACCTGTGTAGTTTTGTAACAATGGACTGGGCTTGTATTTCAATCCAAGAAATCTAAACGTGAGTTAACTAGTGCTCTCACTTCCTCTCCCAGAGTACTCATCTGGGGCTTCAGAGAATTCTATCTTGTCACTCTCTCATTATTTTGTATGTATCTTCACTGGGGCAGTTAAGTGCTAGATTTTGATCTCCAGCATCATCCATATGAAAATGACACTCACATGTCTCATTCAGATCTACATCTTATTTTCATCACACCTGATACTGCTGTTTCTTCTAGAACTTTACAGAGGTTGAGATTTGGATGGGAATTAACTACTCGTGTTCATTCAAGAGAAGGTGGGAACAATAGTGACGGTAAGGGAAAGGATTTAGATGAATGGGATCATCAGTGCCCCTTCAACTGAAGATGTTATGCACAGCCTTTGCCAACGCAATATGCTGTCTTGAGATCATTCTGGATGCATCACCTCTCCTAGATCAGCTCATAAAGGCTCTGACACAAAGTGCCTTTTCAATCTGTTTTACCTTTGACTGTTTCTCTCGAATGCAGAACTTGCCACAGTGATCAAAGATAGATTACTGAAATGAGATTTACTTGGGGCCACCCTTGTAAAGGGATTCAGAAGTGCAGCTAGTACAGCATACAGTGGCTCATCTTTTAGATGGTGTGAATGGCTATGAGCATAACAAAAATGCTTCGTGCTCTGCACTGGCTATCTGCTTACTTCAAGGTGCCATTCATAGCTATGGTAATGATCCCTCCGTAAAGCATGAACTATACTCTCAGCTAGGCAGTCTCAGAGACTGATCATCTCTCTCTCAAATCATGCTCGAGATGTGATTTGGTTGGGCATTCTCATTGTCAATTCTTAGGTTAATCTCCCACTAGTCAGTGACCAAACAGTCTCAGTGGAGGGCTTAGACTTTTGACTCCTGGTTCCTTAGCAATCCTCCAGATCTAAAGACTGGGAGCTAATAACTTCAGCATTTTCTTGCAATCCACACTCAGTTTCTTCCTTACTCCTTATTCAAGCAAAACTCTCAGTGAAGCAAGTGGAAGCTTAGATATGTGAAGACTTCAGAACTTAGACCTCTGAATACTCAACAAAAAGTGAAATATTTTCATTAGTTGTATGGAAGAATAGTTGTACATACACATAACTAGATATGGAAAATAATGTTGATGCATTTTATTCTGAGAGGAGAAAATAGTACCCAAAGAATTATTTTTTTTTAAATTTTGCTTGGAAATTAATAACTTTGAGGAATGGATTATGTGTTTTCTTTTCACAGAGTTAATTTTGGGATGCTCTTATCCAGTCACCTGCATGCTCGTATCCAGTAGGGTCAGTGTAAACTGGTCTTTCTCTAGGGTTCAAAAAAGAACTAGATAAGTTTGTGGAGGATAGGTCCATCAATGGCTATTAGCCAGGACGGCAGGGATGGTGTCCCTAGCCTCTGTTTGCCAGAAGCTGGGAATGGACGACAGGGAATGGATCACTTGATGATTACCTGTTCTGTTCATTCCCTCTGGGGCACCTGGCATTGACCACTGTCAGAAGACAGGATACTGGTCTAGGTGGATCATTGGCCTGACCCAGTATGGCCAATCTCATATTCCTATGGTGTAGATTAAAAATAAAATCTCAGAATTGTCTGTCATAATAATAGTTTGACCTTTTGGAAACCCACAGCATTTGCTTTTGAAAGTGATGAAGCAAAATATCTGTACATTCAACATTGATTGATCCATTTATATTGTTTGAGTTATGAGAGTCATACAGCACAGACACAGGTCACTCCAAGTTGTGCAACCCTTTTTAATTCAGAGCACTGACCTGCCAGTTTTGATCTGTTTTTCTGCCATGACACTTCAGGGAGCGGTTAAAGCAATCAACGGTTGAGCTGATATTTTAAATTATATGTCATAGTAAAATAAAAGTAAAGATGTATTCACTATCCATAAGACATCTACAGAGGTCTTTAAACCATCTTTAAGGGGTTTTTTACCCCCTATCCTTGGCATTTAAGGGGGAGATTTTCAAATTCATAAGCGGCAGGTAAGCATCCAATCCTCATTTCAATGTAAATTGGGCACCTAAACTCCACTTTTATATGAAACACTTAAAGAAAATTCGACTGCACAAGGAAATGTACATTAGTTGAATCCTGTTCTGTTTCAACCATTCATAACTGGAGTGGGGAGAAGCAAAAGAAGCCAACTGCAGCTATAACTCCGAGTCCTTCATCAACAATTTCCAAATTGCTGAGTGTAGAGCAACTATTGAAACAACATGTGTCATCCATGGAGCTTCTACTCCAAACTGTAATGACAGATTAATGTCACTGTCAGGTACTTGGCAATGGAATAAAAGACCCTATAGTAAGGGGGCGTGGCCTTCCTCAGAGACTGACGGGGAGGAACCCCACCCACTCCTTGGTGGGTGGAGCCAGGACAACCATGCCTGTCCCGCCAGAAGCAGAGGGTCAGGACTGGAAATATAAAAGGCGGGCCCTGCAGCTCAGTTGGGCTGGAGCCGCTGAAGGAGACAAATATTTCCCACCACTGCTGGAGCAGGAGCCTGAAGAGGATCTCTGCAGCACTGAGGACTCACCAGAACTGCCAGATGACCAGGACACTGAAGAGCTACTGGGAATGCTGCTGGCAGTGTGCCCCAGGGAGATGGAGGATGACCCCGAGATACAGGAACACATTGAGAGGAGTGTAGGAAGTAGCCCAGGGATACCCTACTATAGCCCAGTTTTGTTGTTGTCAGCGAATTTTGGCTGGATCCCTGCTGACCCGGTGGAGTAGGGTGAGTCCGGGTCCCTCTAACCCCTGCTGCCAACCCCAGCCCTGAGGTGGCAGCCTCCCCACCTTAGGCCAGGAGGCCTGCATTTGTCTGCCATCTGCCAGAGCCAGGGCGTGAGACTGTTTGGTGCTCTGCCCTGCCTGAGGGCCTGAGCTCCTAGACTGTTTGGTGCTTTGCTCTGCCTGAGCGCCCAAGCTGGTTAGACTGCTTGTTTCTCTGTCCTGCTTGAAGCCAGAGCCCTGGACTACTTGCTGCCTAGCTCTTCTTAAAGGCCTCAGAGATTGCTAATTTTCCGGTAACCCTTGTCATACCAAGGCCCCGAGAGTGAGGGGGTGTGGTCTCCCTCTGAGACTGATGGGAGGGATAGCCACATACACCTACAGCCCTAAGGTACAATGTCTGGTGTTTAAAACTCAATGATCTATTGTATTTATGATAGCTGAGTATTACTGATACAACCCCTTTAGTAAAGCATTAATAATATTCTATCTTAAGAAAACTTTCTCTGTTTCTGAAATTCCTTGCCATTCTTAGTGAAAATAGTAGATAGCTGCATGAAATCCACTAATGTATTATTTTCTAGTTTTACAGAGCTTCCTGTTAGGCCTTTGATATCACTTCCTCAGAAGGCAAACACGGAATGAAAAGAGAAACATTGACAACTCCCTACACCAACTAGTGAAGAATACTAATGCAAAGAGTTTCCATTCAATAATTTATATTCTTTTATATAACCTAGCACTGCACATGACCACTTTTGCAGGTTTAGGAACGGCTGTGCTTTTGTCCAATACACTTAAGCTCTGGGCTTAATTATCTGAGTGTATCATGGAGATATGAGTGTTCAGTTGTGAGTTCTAAACCATATTACATTTGCACTTTCCTTTCAGGGGCCAAGATGATAGAAGGGGATGGCAGTTTCATTTTATGAAGTCAAACTATATGAGAAGAAGCATTGCCTTCCTCCCCATAAGGACTGCTGTCTCCTTTTCTGTTCCTGGATTGGAGAAGTGATAGCCCAGGAAAAGAGCTTGCATTTTTCCCTTTTGCAAATGCTCCGTAGTATTATACGTAAAGAGTGGTTACACTGAAAGCACTGTAGGTAGGTAGGAATTCCATCCCTCAAATGTAAAGGGAAAAATTGCTGGACTGAACTAATGGAATATGTGTAGTATTGTGTCACTACATAGAACAAAATAGGGTTTGCTCTCCTACGTAGTACTAAAAGCTCCTTGCCTTTCAACCATGACTAGCTGTATATTTTTGAGGATACCATTATGTCCCATGCACTTTCCTGCTGTTAAAAGTTATACCAAAATGCTGACTAGTACAGCTTTGTCCCTCTTTCCTTAGTTGTTTGCAGTGTTACTGGAGCCACGTTGGTCCCAGGATATGAGAGAGAGACACGGGGGTGAGGTAATATATTTTATTGGACCAACTTTTGTCTCTTTCGCCAAGAGAAATTGGTCCAATAAAATATTACCTCATGCACTTTGTCCCTCTTTCCTTATTAGTTTTGCCTTAGTTCAGTAGTTATGTTCATCAAGTTCACTGCAATGACTCGCTGAACTATTGAGCACACTGTTTCAGGTGACCCCATACAATTTCTATGGGGCTGGTATCTCTCATCAGTACATGTGGAAAAAAATAGTTAATACACTGACCAATACGGAATTGGACAATATAATTTTGGAGGCAATTTGGGTTTTGTATACATGTGCTATGGGTAACAAAACTCCCTTAAGATGATTGTACTTAATATTGCAAATATATTACAGCATGATACTATCAATGCATTGCCTTTCTCCTTACATCTGCAATTCTCAACACACAGTCTTCATAATAGAAAAATATATTAGTCTCTCACAATGTAACTGGGCGTATTGTCCAATTAAGACCAGACTGGGGAGGTTTGGGGGCCAGACTAGCTTGCACAAGAAATTCTGCTGCAGACAAAGACCCAAGGAAGGACAGTGGCAGCCACATAGAGAGCAAGTAGTCCCAGGGTTCCAGGAGTCTGGAAAAACTCCAGGCTGATGTTCCATTTAAGCTTAAATCAGGAGCCTTGTAACATAGAGAAGGACAGGACTCCCCATGCTCAGCCAACCAGATCAGATTCTAGGCATGAGTAGAGCACATAACCTGCCTGATCCCTCATTGTGGTAGAGGGAATATTCTGGTAGGAAGGCAAATGTCTATGAGCCTGTCCCACAGCCAAAATCAAAATCAAACCCATTCCTCAAAATCAGCCCTCTAAGCATTTTAATATTGGCTGCAGGTGCCAATAGCAGGACATTACTGTGCTACAATTATTATATGCACTATAGTCTCATCCATGTAGAACTTCTCTGTTTAAATTAATGTTTGTTCTGATCCATCCTTTTCCCTTTATTCATGCCCCCAAATTAAAATGCAGTGCATATTAGTCAAAAGGCAGAAAAACAGCTTGTACGTAACATAGTTGTGCTGTTTTGTGTTGAAACCATACAAAGTCATGGTAGAGGTTATGCTGGGAGCTAAGCAGAGACACTTTTCACTTATTGCTAATGACAACTTTGAAAAAAAGTCAGAATTAAAGGAGTTCTTTTGTGAGAAACATTGTCTGTACAAATTGGTCACCACAGATTCCTTTTCTGTCAAAGTGTAATAAAGTTATTTGCTTGCGTTAACATTTACCTGAATTGTATTCATGCTTTCAATAAAGAGTTAACTTTACACTTGTACCTTTTGACTTTGAGAAAGGAGTTCAGACAACAGCACAAATACTAACTGAAGTGACTTATGTGGTAGGCTCACACTGCTGATGGAGCTTATGGACAGAGATACATTCAGCACTTCTTCTGACCCTGCCTATATATGTGCTTACTGTCCTCAATCTTAAATTGAGATTCACTATCATATCCCATTATAGTCCCAAGTATATCAGGGATCCATGCTAGCGACTCCCATTGCATGATTGTGGTCTAATTGGGTCAGCTCTAATAGTGCTACATAAAAATAAGCTTTACCAATATTTTATTAAACGGACTAACATTCATTGAGAATAGGTCACAGACAGTATATATTTTGTTAACTCTTGGCATAATGTTATACATACAGAAAGAGGCTTCAGTGTAAGAATAAATCCTGGGAAAATTTCTCTCTCTCACTTCGGCATTATGATGGTAAATGATTTAGAGACTTTTGTAAAGATGCCAAGACATGAAATAAAAGTAGTTTAGACGTGAGAATTTAGATTGACTGGAATGTCAAGGAAAACAGAATTCCAAATGCCAGTGCTTTCAAATCCATGTTCTGTTTTAAGGAAAACAGCAGTATAATATAAGAAACATTATAATAACGATATGACTAATGAAACTTTCATTTTGATTGGAGACACAACACAGTTTACCAGTGGAAAGTATGGTAAAGGTACTGATTTTCAAAACTGTCATACGGTAAATTTTATATTCATTTTAATTTAGTTAATTTAATCCAAAACTATTCAACTTCTAAAAATAAAATAGCCTACATTTTGAAAAGTAGTTATTTTGGATGCCAAATTTGAGACACCTTAAAGAGAGCTAATTTTCAGAGAGTTTGTGATCAACACTTTCTGAAAAATCAGTCACTCTTTTTCTTCTTACTTCACACTATCAAATGGCTGAACTTTTTTTGTCAAAACTACATGCATGTGTACACGCACCCCAGAAAAGGCTTAGCCTAGGATCACTGTTTTGCACCTAAAAATACTTTGGCAATTCAAATTTGTCGTTCCCCCACCACCACCACCACCACCAAAAAAAAAAATTAATTAAACTCAAGACTAGGAATTCTAATCCCTTTCTTTTGGAGGGGGCAGAAATGGACGAGGTTGTAGATACAAAACAAAATTGGAATTTCTTAGGGATGTTCATCCATCAAGAGAGAAAACATTTTGAGTGGTGTGATGTGGTCTAATATAAAGATTTTATTGGTATGCATTTGGAATGGCTGGATAAAATGTTCATATTATACTATGCTATCTTGTATTCTCTACATGCCAGATATTTAACACTTTTACAAGATCAAAGGCCCTAATTATCAACTGTTTGAGGAAGGGACCATATAAATATTATGACTTGTACAGCACTCAAGCATATTGCTGGGACTTAAAATATCAGATCGAATAGATCCATATTTTATCAAAGATTTGAGATTCTAAACGTTGGGGCAGATTCTAATCCAATGTAATTCTGCTTAGCTCCATTTACTTCAGTGTAGTTTCACTTACTTACATAATTTGAGGGCACGGGCCAGTGTTTTTCTCCTTTGAGTAAAGAAACAGGTTTATTAAGATTTTTTTTTAAATGGACAAGAGTTCTTATATGTGCTTAATTGTTTACACGGATAAATCAATTATATACTCATGAAATAGGGGCAGTGTAAGGCAGACATACTTCAGAGAGTTGTCAAAGCTTCTCACCATAGCTCTGTCAATGCACTCAAGTCCTAAATCGTAATACCCTGAGTCCATTAGTGCCAAATCTTATTATAAAATGTTCAATATCACTACAGGGGATAGAAGAGATATGAAATTCTTGAGGCAGTGCTGTCTAGTGGATAGACCCCTGGACTGGGGCTTAGGAGACTTGAACTCTATTCCCACTGGCTTCAGGCCTGCTGGGTGACTATGGCATGTCATTTCACCTCCGTGGCTCAGTTTCCCCAACTTTAAAATGGGGATGATACTGACCTCCTTTCTAAACTATACCTACCTCACTTTGATATCCAGTAATGAAAAGCACTGTACAACACCTAGTTATTATTAGAAAGTTAGATATAAGCCTGTTTGTTAGACTGGGATAGAATTTTGGTTTTGACTTTTGATACCCTTATATCCTTACTAATATGTGTTAACAAAGAGCAAAGATACTGAATGTTACATTTCCCACAGCCAGATGGGGCTTATAGTACGATGAGAAAAGATAACGGATAGAGTTAAAAGTGTTGCTGTACAAAGTGGGAGTTTAATATACGAGCATACACTGGAAGGCTGTCTGACTCCTCTCAAGCCAAGGTCAAGCAACAAATTAGGAGGGGCAAGGAGGTATGGGGGGAAGGTATAAGAAACACTAAAAGTCAAAGAAAGGCCTGGCTTTGGCCAGAACACAACCTCACTCCTTACCTCTCCTATGGGATACAAAAGAAGTAGTATCAAGACCCCAGATTGACAACCCTCCAAAACGGAACAAGACCATAAATTGTAAGTGGTGGGACCAGGGGGTGTGCACTGCAGGTAGATCTGGACCTGCTAAGAAGGAGAAGGTGGGAATACAGAACAGGAACACTGGGGAAAGGCTCTGAGGCGTCACAGCTACAGATATGCTAGCTTGAAATTAGCCCCAACAAATATCTCATTGCCTGCACGTTGGACTTCTCGTCTTCTGCTTTCTGTCTGCATGACAAGAACCAAGGGAGTGAGTAAAAGGAAAGCCCCTAACATTCAACCAGGCCACTGAGTGGCAACAAGTCTGTTTCACAGCTGCTATTCTAAAATTGGTGGGAGACACCACTTTAAAATTCAGTAATTTTTGTAATGCTGCAAGAACTTCAGAATGCCATCACTACTGCATAAATTGCAATCATTTTATATTTCCCTAATTGAATGCTTGAAAGTTATGGAACATTCAAATAGTGGTAAGAAATTAACTAACTATGTCTTGTATTATATTAGCTGTTTGGGGGTCTGACACCCATGAAACTTGCTTGACTTTAATGGAGTTGCTCCTGATCTGCACTGGTGCAAGAAAAATTATACTATGGCTCTTTATCTTTGAAGGGGGAGACATGCTATGAGCTAACCACCTCATCTGTATGCTTGGATTCAACAGTGATCTCTTTTGCCAAAGGAAGTTCTGTAATGTTGCCTATCTTCTGAAATGTAATTGAATATATCTGCTATAGTGCTTGTATAGTACACAAAATGACATAATAGAAGTGTGTCTCTCCTTGAATGCAATCTTTACACATTTTCAAGCATTATTAAAATCTCATGCTTAGTCCCGACATACTTCATAAAAATGAGAGAGAGAGAGAGAGAGAGAGAGAGAGAGAGAGAGTTTTATTTTAAATCAGAATATTACTGTTTTAAAAGGCCCTCTAATGCTAATGAATATTATGTGGAATTATTTGGTATTTTTAAACAAAAAAATTAATATAGAAGCTCAATTATAATTAAACCCAGATCATTATAAAATGCAGAACAAACGGAGATACATAAAAGTAACCATTTTATGGGAATTAACAGAAAAGGCCAAGAAAATTAAATATGAAGCATCATCCATGCTTTTCAACACATGCTTTTTCAACACCATGACATTCAAGAACAAGATGATATTTATTTATTCAGAAAAGTAAAGAAATGGTAAAGAAATGATAACTATGCAAAAATGAGAATATTATATTGTGGTTACCAGCCCCAAAGACTTTTTGACTGAAGTGAAAAATAACTGATCAGTTTGCTATGGTAATTTAGAACGATAAGATTAGCATAGTGAATATAATTCAATCTATAACAGCTGGATCAGTCTGAAATGCATTAAGAGCCGACCCAATCAACTGGTTTTACTTCAAAAAGAAATCAGTATGCAATCAGGATAGTCAAAAAAAAGTGTCACAGGTTTAAATTTAGCCAGGTTTCTTCTTAAGAACGAGAGAGAGCTCCTAATTCCAATACTGAAATTGAGTAGCATAGTTAATATATACAAGAGAGGTTCTTTGTTTGAGAAGGACATTCTTAATTATGATCAATATGTTTGCATTTTAAATCAAAGACTTTTTTTGTAGAATTCAAAGTATGAGACCCAACACATCCTCTATCATTTTAACTGGCAGTAATGACTGCATCAACTATTTTACTGTCATTGAGTAGAAATGACAAAAGCCTAATGAATTTTTGAGTTTTCATAAACTTCAAGAAATATTTCTGGTTTGCAATATTAGTACAAGTTTACAAACCTTCTTGATGTTTAATTTAAACTTTTAAATTTTTGTTTCATGATTGAATCAGGTTTCAAAGTGTTTCTAGCCAGAGAGAAATCTGGGTTATATATTAGGGATAGGAAAAATCGGTTGTGGTCATGTAATTAAAAAGACTCTCATCATGTGCAAAAGGAGGTCAAATTAAGGTTGCACTTTAATTTAGCATTTCTTAACTTGAGTGTTTGACTTTGCAACCTTAACATTCTTTTAACACAGAGTGGGGCTTTTTGTTTGCGTTTTTATGTACGACTCTATATTTACTGTGTCATATCCTCAACTGCTAGAAATAGACATTACTCCATTGCAGTCAATTAAGCTATGCCAATTAATGTAATCTGGGGATAGGGCCCACTTTACAGAGTACACAACAAAGGGAAAGCTGGTATAAGTGCATGACTGTCTTTTTTGGAATGTCTCTCTCCCCCTCTCTCCCTCTTCCTCTCCTCCCCACTCCTGACTCCCATGGTCTCTTCAACATAGAATGCAAGCCCAACTTGGAAAGTGGAAACCTTTACATAATCACCACTGTATATGTACCGTTTCTGTCTACAACACTAAGTTATTATTGGTATTATAGTGGTGTTTGGACACCACAATTAAGATCGGGACCCCACTGTGCTAAGTGCCATATAAACACATACTAAGAGTCCCTACACAGAAAGTTTATAATTTAAATGGAAAACAGTCAAAGCAAGCATTGTTGCCATTTGATACATGGGTAATTGAGCAACAGAGAGATTAACTGACTTGTCCAAAGTCACATATGAAGACAGTGGAAGATTTGAGAATTGAACCCAGATTTCCTGCACCCTAGTCCAGTGCCTTAACTGCAAGATCAAGCAACCCTCTCAAGATATAAAAAGTGTCTAGGTTCTGTCAGATCACCAGTATTTCACCAGACTGTCCTTCTCCCTTCTGGGAGGGACAAATGTCACCTTAGAAGGGGCTGGTGGTTGATCAGATTGTCAGAAGAATGCCCATCACCTAGGGTCTTGGTCTGAGGGAGGGCACACACACACACTTTCCTCTGCTCATCTCCAGAACACGCATGGAGATCACACATAGGTAGGGCCAGGGGAGTGGCGTGCGTGCCTCACTCTAGTCACCAACTGGCTAATTTAGAGGAGTGAGGAAACTCATTGGCTCCAATAATCTCCACACCTCCATTTGTTTAATCATTCCTGAACATGCAGCAGTCATTTTCCCTGCTAAAACTGATGTGCCCTAGAATTACTCTGTTTGTCAGTGCTGGGTGTTTCCAGACTTGCTGTGGGTCTAACCAGATCATCTCTGGAATCAGGAACAAATGTGTGCCTCTGGAAAAGACCGACAGGATGTCCAGTGGGTTTCCCCCCTCTCTCTCTCTCTCACACACACACCCTTTCCTCCCAGGATCCTAGAAGCCTGGTAGGTGAGGATAATAAGGATAAAGGATTTCTTTAAAAAATAAATAGAGGGGAGCAGGAAATAGATGCCTGTAAATATTGTATCACTGTGAGCTGTCAATGTCCAGTGATGGTAAGAGGCTTAAAGGAGCCAGGTCCCTGGGGTAAACGCAAGCATGGAGGGACTAAACCCTGTTAAGACTGTGGGGTGAGAGGGACCTTAAGTCTGCACAGTCTGAGCTCCCCTCATCTGTATTCTCACTCCTCCTAACAGTGAGAGAGTGGTGGGATGTAGCAGTGGGCTAAATCATAAAATCAGAAGTGGTGGTTTGGTTAAGGGGACCAACCCTCATTCCTTAGTCAGATCCCATTTGGCCATTTAACCCTGCACTGTACCAAGTTAAAGCCTGATAGTTCAGGAAGAGGTCAACCAGCAGCCCTTAAAATTAAAGTTAGTAAAGTTGTGATCTTACTGCTTTAAAGACCTTCATTCTCCTGAGTGTCATCTTCCATTCCCTTTCCCCATGCTGTCTGAGTGGTAGTAAAGTTAACATGTAAACTTTGCTACTTTTCTATGGAGTCTTAATAAATCTTGAGGACAGTTAATGACTGACAAATGTTACTTCGTACATATCCTAGCAAGATGTTTCTTATTCAGTGGAAATCAGGATAAACACCTACTTTATCAGGAGACACAGGCATTGTGGGCTTGTATTCAAGCACCCTCTGGTATTATGCTGGCCATAATCACTTATTGAAACCATCTGGAATAATTTCCATATCAAATAGATTAGCAGTAGTGTCTTTCCTCTGTTCACTTCTTTGTTTCTGACCTTCAGGTTAAAACAAAGTAAAGCAGCTTCGATATTGCTTGCCAGTTTCCAAGTATCATTCAGCATTTCTTTGAATCATTTACCATGTTTAAATAAGAAAGAAAACACTAGTGCTTGAAACATCCTATCTTCATTTTAATTAGTACAGTCATCAAATTGAATGGCAAAGAAGCTACTATCTACACAACAGGTAAGACAAAATGAAATATGAAATCAGATACTATTTCATTTGTAAATCTGTACTGAAGTTTATCGACAATTAAATGCAGTACACTGTCATAAGTAAAACTTTCAAGTGATTTACCTTTACATCATACTAATACTGAGTGTCAACAAAGGAGGTTTTGGAACAAATTGATCAACTAAACATAATAAGTCACCAGGACCAGACCGTATTCACCCAAGAGTTCTGAAGGAACTGAAATATGAAATGCAGAACTAACAAGTGCCTAAATCAGCCTCTCTACCAGATGACTGGAGGATAGCTAATGTAACAATGATTTTTGAAAAAAGACTCCAGAGGTGAACCTGGAAATTACAGGCTGCTAAGCCTACGTTCAGTAACAGGCAAAGAATTATCAGACACATTAATGAACACAATACCACTATAAAAATCCAAGGTATGCCCACACTTTGAATACTATGTGCAGTTCTGGTCATCCTATCTCCGAAAAGATATATTATCATTGGAAAAAAGTACAGAGAAGGACAACAAAAATTATAAGGGGCATGGAACATCTTCCATATGAGGAATGATTAAAAAGACTGGGACTGTTCAGCTTGGAAAAGAGATGACTAAGGGGAGATGTTACAGAGGTCTACAAAATCATGACTGGTGTGGAGAAAGTGAACAAGGAAGTGTTATTTACCCCTTCACATAACACAAGAACCAGGGGTTACCCAATGAATTTATTAGGAGGCAGGTTTAAAACAAACAAAATGAAGTACTTCTTCATACAACACTCAGTCTACCTGTGGAACTCATTGCCAGGGGATGTTGGGAAAGTCAAAAGTATAAGTGGGTTCAAAAAAGAAGTTCATAGATGATGGCTAATAGCCACTGATGGATCTAAGATGGTCAGGGATGCAACCCCATGCTCCTGTATCTCTAAGCCTCTGACTTCTGGAAGCTGGGACTGTATGACAGGAGACAGATCACTCAAAATTGCTCTGTTCTGTTCATTCCCTCTGAAGCATCTGGCACTAGCCACATTAGAAGACAGGATTACAGGGCTAGATGGTCTATTGGTCTGACCCAGTATTAAGCTTCTTATGTTCTTAATATAAATCTTTCCTCCACCTCTGCTAAATTTATTCTTACTAGAAATTATACACAGTTCCACCAAGCTATGAAGGACAAACTCAAAGCGTAGTTATCAATGGTTTGCTGTGAAACTGGGAGGACGTATCTAGAGAGGGTCTCACAGGGTCCAGTATAAAATCTACTGATGACACCAAGCTGAAAAGGGTTGTGAGCACTTTGGAAGACAAGAGGAGAATTCAAAATGACCTTGATAAATTGGAGAATTGGTCTGAAATCAACAGGTGAAATTCAATAAACACAAGCACAAGAAGTAATTGGAGTAATCTGCAGCAAAGGGAGATTTAGGATGGATATTAGGGAAAACTTTCTAACTATAAGGATAGTTGAGTACTAGAATAGTTTACCAAAAGAGTATGTGTAATCCCCCTGTGATGGGGTGTGCTCCCCACACTGGTCCTGCAAGAGCTGAATTAGGCCAGGTGGGCCCAACCAGCTAATCAGGCTGCAAAGAGAGGACATTTAGGCTGAAGGCAGATATTCAAAGAGAAGCTCACCTGTGAGGGACAGGTGAGGCTTCTACAAAAGACCGGAAGCAGAAGGGGCTGCAGGGAAGGAGTCTGTAGTCACTCCTGGGGAAAGGGGATATTGTTGGGGGGGGGGGGGGCGCTGCAGAGACAATTTGGGTAATGTTACTCTCTGAAAAGAGGGAGTAAAGAGACTGGCAAACCCAGAGGAGAAGGGAGGGCCAGGAGGTATAGAAGCAGCTCAGGGAAAGGCAGCAAGGACCTCGGATGTTGTGTAGAGGGTCCCTGAGCTGGAACCTGGAGTAGGGGGTGGGCCTGGGTTCCCCTGCCAGTCACTATGGGAGTGGCGCTGTGAGGCAGTAAAGTGGAAGACTACCTGAGACTGCTGAAGAGCAGGAACCTTGATGCACTTCCCTTTTCCCCTCCCCCCGGAAGGGGAAACCACAATGGTGACCTGTCCAGATGGCTGAGTCACAAAGAGGACAGCTGCGGCTCCTGAGGGTGAGAGAGGGGCTGCAGAGGAGAAACTGAACAGGTGTAGCCACTGGAAGGAGTGTAGTTGTGACCAAGCTAATCCCCAGAATTAGGGGGTGGCACCGTCCAGCAGTGAGTAGAGCAACCGGTCATACCCCCTCATTGGAAATCTTTAAGAACAGGTTAGACAAACACCTCTCAGGGATGGTCTAGATATACTTGGTCCTGCCTCAGCACTGAGCGGTGGTCTAGATGACCTCCCAAGTTCCCTTCCACACCTACATTTCTAGGATTCTCTTATTGCTATTGAGAGGAGCATTAAAAATATGACATTAAGTTAGTAATTCTTTGAAACAAAAGAATTGTCAATTGCTAGAACAACCTACAATAAAACGGACTATTGATATCATACGTTGGATGATTCCACTATATCAAAAGACACTTGGAGCCTTCAGAAAAACAATGGTTTGGATAAGCAGACTGTGATGCATGGTCCATTACTATTGGAACACATGACTTATTTTATTAACTAAGATGTAGTTAATCAGAGTTCAGATAAATTTAATATTGAAGAACCTTTAATATTACACTTAGGTATCCACAAAATGCTTTATAAAGAATGAGACTGATTTCATGGTGGTACAATCACAGCTTGAACAAAAATGGCGGCGCCTACATGCTCAACTGTGGACACTTGTCTATTTCATTGATGGGAGAAATATACATCTGGCACCATGGGAATGGAACGGCCTCAGTTTTGCCAAAAGTATCTCAACCATTTAAGTTTCACCACACCAACTACTGTACATCACCGAAGAGGGGCAAAATGGTTTATTTTAAAATCTCATCTAAAACATATTGATCAATCACTGCAGCATCCCTCCTTCCTTTTCCATATAGTTTGCTTAACTTTATTTCAATATGTATCAATAGGGCAAATTTTCGTATAGGAATCTAAAGATGAGCGCTACAAAGTGAGTCTTACAGACACCTGTAACATGAACAAATCAATGTTTTCTGGAAATCACCACAACATATTTAATGATTGAAACAGAACACATTATGCATAAGTTTCAAAAATGTGCATCCTCATTCTGGCATGTAGCAAGGTTTAATTACTATGGTCAGAAAAGTAGCCATGAAAATTAATAGCTCTGTACAACAAAATCTGGCTAACCTACATTTAATTTCAAAAGGAGCCATTAATTTAGATGTGCTGCAGCAGGTTTAAAAGAAGTGTAACTGCGTCAAGTGTCTAATGCTGGTGGTGTGTCACCTGCCTGTGACAACTTTCACAGTAATGCTTAAATTAGATATATAGCCCTGAGCTAACTCTCATACACTTTAATATAAACATAATATCAAAAGGATACTGTGGCCAAGTTTAATATATTTGAATAAAAATGTTACACACATAGCACAGGGTGCAGACTCACAAATTTAATGGGTCATTTTCTTACGCAGCTGTGGGATATGCATATATTAGACTTACCTTTCAGACTTCATTAGTTTCTTTTATTTTTCTTAGCGATCTTACAATAGTTGGGGAATTTTGATTAGTCATGTCTAAATTAAGACCCACTCTTTGGCTTCCTTTTCCACGTGTTGCTGTTTATAGACTTCAGGTCATGTAGAGGTATATACCAACAAGGACAATCACAGATGGGCTCCCAGAACTAGAGAAGAGCATGCTGGAAAGGAATGGAAGGAATAAAACAGGAAAAAAGATGAAATCTTTTGTATTTGAATCAAATACAGAGTAATATATTGCTGACAAACTGAAAGAGAGAGTTTAACAAAAATGCATAGACTGCAAAGTTATTTTCTGGGTATAATTGCTTTTCCCCTTTGAAGTTCTCTTTTATCAACTCTCTTTTGTCCATGAAAAAAATCCTTTTGTGCATAAATTTTGAACAACACTGAAGGGATGACACAAACCAGTTAACTATTCACCTTGCCTTTATGCTGTTTGGGAATTCAAGGCCACTGGTAGTATTGAGAGCAGTGCAATAGAAATCATGTAGTCAAGATTCCCTCTCATCCCAAAGAACAGTCCTCTCGAATTAAAAGATCCCACAAGGGGACTTGTGCTAAGACTGGCTTAAGCTCTTAGAAGTTTTTAAGGTCAGGCTTGACAAAGCCCTGGCTGGGATGATTTAGCTGGGGATTGGTCCTGCTTTGAGCAGGGGGTTGGACTAGATGACCTCCCGAGGTCCCTTCCAACCCTGATATTCTATGATTCTATGATTCTTAGCATAATCAGCTGTGCTTGACAGACTGATTTTAAAGAGGGAGTTTTGTACATGGAGTGGAGTTAGGTTACTCACTGTGCAAATCTACTGGAGTTTGGCATATTATTTTTTTGGAACAGGTAGTGTGAAAACATGTTCCCATAACTGTAATATATTTGTTATATACACTCTACAGATAGGACAATAGCATGGTCTAATGCAGCATTTTTCAAATGCGGCCACCGGAGGCGTTTTGTGTGGCCAGACCTTCTGGGTATTGATTGAGAAAGCAAAGCATAGCCCCATCCTCCTCCCTCCCTGTTGCTCCTGGATGTGCCCCCCGCACCACCTCTGGAGACAGGTGGGCCACAACGCTGCAGGAGCAAGGTGAGTTCTCAACCTACTGTGGGGTGGCCCCTCAGGCTTCAGCCCTGGCGTGGTTGGGTGGCAGGCTCAGGCGATGGGACTTAGGGAGCCTGGCTGCATGGACCAGGGCTCCAGCCATGGGGCTTTGGGTACCAACACTGGGCTCAAGCTGCAGTGTTTCGGGCACTGATCCCCCAGCTCTGGCCACGCGGCCCCATCCTTCAGCCACGCAGTTTCAGGCTCCAACCCCTGGTCACGCGGTAGCGGACTCCAATCCCCGGCTCTGGCCATGCAGCGCCAACTCTTGGTGGTGGCCGCTGACCCCCAGCTGTGCACTCCGACCCCCAACCCTGGCCACTGGATGCGACCCCTGGGCTCTGGTGGGTGCTGGCCCTGGGCACCGATCTCTGACCAGATGGCAGCAGGTGCCGGCCCCGGGTGCTGATCACTAGTCCAGGCAGGGTGGCAGCAGGCACTGATCCCCAGCCACAGCTACTGACCTCCAGGCCCAGCTGCCAGTGGTGGGTGCTGATCCCTAGCCTTGGCTGCTGACTACGGCTGCCGACCCCTGGTCCTGGCCATTTGGTAGGAGCCAGATCTGGGTGCAGATCTCTGATGCTGGCCACATGGCAGAGGGTGCAGATCCCTGGCAGCGGGTGCAGATCCCCACCTGCCTGGAGGCAGGCTCCAAGCCCCAGCTCTGGATGCCTACCCTGGGCACTGGCCATGCAGCAGCAGCCACTGGCCCAGGAACTGATCCCCACCCCTGGCCACTGACCACGGCCGCTGACTCCTGGCCCCAGCCATTTGGCAGCAGGTGCCAGACCCAGGTGCAGATCCCTGATCCCAGCTACGCAGTAGCAGTTGCAGATCCCCGGCGGCAGGTGCCAAACCCCAGCCATGTGGTGATGGGCTCTGACCCCTGGATGCTGACCTCAGGCACTGGCCCTGAATATGACCCTGGGTGCTGGCCATCTGGCAGCGGCCACTGGCCCCAGGTGCTGATCCCCAGCCCTGGCTAAGCAGCAGCAGGCGCCGACCCCAAGCTCTGGCGGGTGCTGGCCCTGGGCACTGACCCCGGGCACCAACCCCTGGCCCTGGCTGCGCAGTGACAGATGCTGGCCCTGGGCTCTGGCTGTGCGGCAGCAGGCTTTCACCCTGGGTGCCTACCCCCGGCTCCGGCTGTACCCCCATTGCTCTGGCCCTTGCTGCCTCACCCCGGCCCTGCATCCATCCCCTGGGCCCCTGCTGCCTCCCTCGGCCTGTATCCATCACCCCTGCCCACCCCCGCTGACTCTCCCTCTGACCCCCCACGCAGGACTTAATTTGTCTTGGGGCTTGCTGAGAAAAGTGATATTAAGAAACATACATGTATCATTTTTCACAGAATACTTACTAGCTGGCTGGGAGGCTATAAAAAGGGATACTTGTATATTTGTTAATAGCACTTATCACTCTCAGGTAGCTATTAAGTGTCCTGTGGAAAATGATATTAACAAACATACAAATATCACTTTTTACAGTATTTTTATTATTGAGTCTGCAAAAAAAAAAAACCCTACATAAATAAATTACACTGATTTGGACATGGATTTGTGCCTATTTATTTATTTTTCCTATAGTTAATAAAGTATTTTAGGAAAAAGCGTGAGTGTGACAGGGCATCTTCCAAGCACTCTCCACAACAGTTTGGTGCTGAGGTTATAAAAGAAGATTTGGGACCATCTTAATATGTGCAAACCAGTCATATAGAGTTATCTGGATTGCTTGGTGCTGGGTCCATTCAAATAAAATGCATTTTAATATAGCAAAATGCAAAGCTATACATCTAGGAACAGTGATTGCAGGAAATACCTACAGAATGGAAAACTATATCCTGGAAAGCAGCGATTCTGGAAAGGTTTATGCTAACAACTCAGCATGAAGGGCTAATGCGATCTTTGGAAGTATGAACAGGGGAGTAGGGATGTGCTTTCACCTCTCCATACAGTATTGATTAGACCAATTGTAGAACACTGTGTATAGTTCTGGTATCCACATTTTTAAAAGGATGTTGAAAAACTGGAGAGGATGCAGGAAAGAGCCACAAAATGCTTCAAGAAAAGGCCTTAAAGGAACAAATTTAGAGCTCAATCTGTTTAGTTTATCCAAAAGAAGATCAAGAGATATCTTGATTATGGTTCTGAAGTATCTTCATGGGGAGAAAATACTGGGTATAAAAGTGCTCTTTAAGCTAGAAGAGAGAGACTTAAGAACCCATGGCTGCAAGCTGAAGCCAGACAAATTCCAAGTAGAAATAAGGACTTTTACAAAATGTAAACAGTGAGATTGATTAGCCATTGGAAGAAATTACCAAGTGAAGTGGTGGATTTTCTGTCTTTTGACATCTTCAAATCAAGCCTGAATGCCTTTCTGGAAGATACGCTTTAGTCAAACACAAATTATTGCTCTCAATACAGGAGTCAGTGGATGAAATATAGTTTCGTGCATGGAGCTAGCAAACAGGAGAGTTTTGCAAGGGAAATCTCCAGGTGAAGGAGGAGTGACTATGTGACCATTGGGGTGAGTTTGTTGTCTGTCAGTTTGTTGTGTGCTTGCTTGCTTGAAGTTTATAGGGTGGTGTGTGCAGGGGCTCTGTGCTGAGTTTTGCAGCCTGCTGGGGCAAGGCTGAGCTGCCTACTGAGGCTCGAACCTGCCATCCTTTGATCCCTAATCCCTTTAGGATCCCTTGGCAAAGAGGTGGGGCTAACACGGAGAAAATTGGCATGTAAAATTAAAAAAGTCAAAGAGGAGTTTTTAAACTAAGAGCTGGGGTAAAGCTGACAGGTGCAGAGGAGCACACAGTTCAGACAGAGACATCTCTTAGGGAAGGATTTATTAAAAGGGATATTCTATATCCTACTGAAAAGGAGAGGATGGAAGTTGATGGTGTACAGGCAAGAACTGAAGGGAAACAGTCAAACGAAAAAGCATTCCATCCAATTACATCACATGAAGGCAGACAACTAAATTTGACAAAATTATAAGTGCGTGTATACGAATATTAGAAGTCTAAATATTAAGATGAATGAACTTGAGTGCCTGGTATTAAATGAGGATATTGATATAACAGACATCTGAGAAACTTGGAACAATGGTAATCAATGGGACATGGAACTACCAGGGTACAAAATGTTTAGGAAAGACAGAGTAGGTTGTACTGCTGGGGGAGTGCACTGTAGGTGAAACAAAGCATAGAGTCAAATATAGTAAAAATCTTAAATGACTCAAACTGTACCATAGAATCTCTATGGAGGGAAAGTCCATGCTTGAAGAATACGAGCAGTATTGAATGCAGTAGGAAAATATTGCTGACCATGAAGGTGATGGTGATTCTGAAATTCTTGGGGAGATTAGAGAGGTTACAAAAACAGAAAACACAAGAATAATGGGGAATATCAACTATTCCCATAGTGACATTTCATCTGAGGATGGGATGTAGAGATAAAATTTCTAGACACCATTAACAATTGCTTCTTGGAGCAGCTAGTCCTAGAATCCACAAGGAGAGAGGTAATTCTTAATTAGTCCTAAGTACAGCACAGGATCTGGTCCACGAGGTGAATAAACTGAACAGCTCAGTAATAGTGACCATAAGATAATTGAATTTAAAATATTTGTGGGAGGGGGGAAGTACCAAACAAACCTATCACAGTAGCATTTAACTTCAAAAAAGGGGAACTAACAAAAATGAGGCAACTAGTTAAATGTTAAGTTAAATTATATAGTGGCTTGTTGGTCTAGGGGTATGATTCTTGCTTAGGGTGCGAGAGGTCCCGGGTTCAATTCCCGGACAAGCCCTGTTTTGCGGGGAGGGATAGCTCAGTGGTTTGAGCATTGGCCTGCTAAACCCAGGGTTGTGAGTTCAATCCTTGAGGGGGCCATTTAGGGAGCTGGGTCAAAAATTGGGGACTGGTCCTGCTTTGAGCAGGGGGTTGGACTAGATGACCTCCTGAGGTCCCTTCCAACCCTGATATTCTATGATTCTATGATTCTATGAAATGGAAATTTAAAGGAATAGATACAAAAGTGAAATACCTGCAAACTGCATGGAAACTTTTAAAAAATACCATAACAGAGGCTCAAACTACATGTACACCCTAAATGTAAAAAAAAAAAAAGTAAAGGGAGCAAACAGATGCTACTAAGGTTAAACAACAAAGTAAAAGAGGGCGTTAGAGACAGACATATTTTAAAATTTGGAAGTCAAATTCTACTGAGAAAGACAGAAGTGACCAAACTCTGTATAATCAAGTCAAGTATAAAAGTATAATTAGGCAGGTCAAAACAGAATTTGAAGAGCAACAAGCAAAAGACACAAAAGCAAACCGCAATTTTCTTTAAGTATATCAGAAGTAGGAAGCCTGCCAAAAAATCAGTGGGGCCACTGGATGATCGAGGTGCCAAAGAAGCACTCCAGGAAGACCAGGTTGTTGCAGAGAAACTAAATGATTCTTTGCACCAGTCTTCACTGCACAAGTTGTGAGGGAGATTCCCACACTTGAGCCATGCAATTCTTTTAGGTGATAAATCTAAGAAACTTGTCACAGATTGAGGCATCAATAAAGGCATTTTTGGAACAAATTGATAAATTAAACAGTAATACGTCACGAGGACCAGATGCTATTCACCCAAGTATTCAGAAGAACTCAAATGAAATTGCAGAACTACTAACTGTGGTAAATAACCTATTTCTTAAATCAACCTCTGTATCAGATGACTGGAGGATAGCTGACAATTTTTTAAAAAGGCTCCAGAGGTGATCCTAGTAATTGCAGGCCAGTAAGCCTAACTTCAGTACCAGGCAAAATGGTTGAAACCATCATAAAGAACAGAATTATCAGACACATAGATGAACACAATATGTTGGGGGAAGAGTCAACACGACTTTCGTAAAGGGAAATTATGCCTGACCAATCTATAAGAATTCTTTGAGGGGTCAACAAACATGTGGGCAATGGTGATCCAGTAGATACAGTGTACTTGGATTTTAATAAAACCTTGACAAAGTCTCTCACCAAAAGCTCTTAAGCAAAGTAAGCAGTCCTGGGATAAGAGGGAAGATCCTCATGGATCAGTAACAGGTCAAAGGGTAGGGATAAATATTCAGTTTTCACAATGGAGAGAGGGAAATAGTGGATCCCCCAAGGATCTGTACTGACACCAGTGCTGTTCAACATATTCATAAATGATCTGGAAAGTGGGTAAATACTGTAGTGGCAAAGTCTGCAGAAGATATAAATTACTGATGATTATTAAATACAAAGCTGAAGAGTTACAAAGGGGTCGCACTAAACTGGGAGGATGAGCAAAAATATGACAGATGAAATTTAATGCTGATAAATGCAAAGTAATGCACATTGTAAAATATAATCCCAATTATATATATATACAGAATGATGGGATCTACATTAGATGTTACCACTCAAGAAAGATCTTGGAGTCATTGTGGATAGTTCTCTGCAAACATCTGCTCAATGTGCAGCAGCAGTCAGAAAAGCTAACAAGGTTATGAACCACTAGGAAAGGGAAAGATAATAAGAGAAAATATAATGCCACTATATAAATCCATGGTACTCCCACACCTTGAATACTGCATGCAGGCCTGGTTGCCCCATCTCAAAAGAGATATATTAGAATTGGGAAAAGTACAGAGAAGGGCAATAAAAATTATTCGGGATATGGAATAGCTTCTATATGAGGAGAGATTAAACAGACTGGGACTGTTCACGTTAGAAAAGAGACAGCTAATAAAGGATATGATAGACGCATATGAAATCATGTGGATAAAGTCAATAGGGAAGTATTATTTATCCCTTCATATAACACAAGAACCAGGTTCCCCCAATAAAATTAATAGTAGTAGGTTTAAAACAAACACAAGGAAGTACTTCTTTACACAACACACAGTCGTTCTGTGGAACTTGTTGTCAGGGCATGTTGTGAAGGCTAAAAGTATAACTGGGTTAAGATTATCTAATTCTTTTTTCATGGAGGACAGGTGCATTGTTGGCTATTAGGCAAGATGGTCCAGGACAACCCCATGCTCTTGGTGTCTCTAAATCTCTAACTTCCAGAAGCTGGGACTGGATGACAAGGGATGGATCACTCAATAAATTTCCCTATTCTGTCCTTTCCTTCTGAAGCATCTGGCACTAGCCACCGTTGGAAAGTAGGGTACTGGGCAAGATGGAACATTGGTCTGATCCAGTATGCCCATTCTTATCTTCTTATAAAATGTAATGGCCTGTGATATACAGGAGGTCAGACTAGATCATCTGATGATCCCTTCTGGCCTTAAACTCTATGAATGCATTGAGAGTTATTAATGTCTTGCTAAAATGAAGCCATTGTTTCCACAGGAAAGAATAGCAACAAAGAAGTTTATTCCTTATACATTTATTTATACACATTTCTCTAAAATCACATAACAATTGAGAAGACAAACTAGTAAGTCACCACTTCAGTTTCAGTGGATATTTTCTATTTTAGGCACCTACTTCTTACTTTATACTAAGCTAACTTAAAATAATCACTTTTATCCTTTCCCTGGCCATTCCATAAGATTTCATTTGTCTTGAACCAATTTTGTTCTTATTGGGGAAAAAAATCCCATAGAAGCCTCCTACTATTTGTAACTGTGAATGTCACATTCACAACTATGGCTGAACATTTGGCTATGCATAGTGCCTTCTAAAACGGTGTGTTCCTTTCAGGGTAAACAATTTCAACAGGAGTGATGTTTCTGTATATGCATGATTATCACCTCATCATTGTTCATTTTATACACACACCTGTCAGGGATCTTCTAGGTTTGCTTAGTCCTGCCTCAGCACAGGGGGCTGGACTCAATGACTTCGTGAGGTTCCTTCCAGCCTCACATGTTTATGATTTTTATGATTCCCAGAAATACCCCACACCCGCACCAAAGTCAGAGTTTCTAAAGAATACAGACAGTGGTCTGGCCATTCCTAACAACGAAAATTAATTTGTCCACGTAAATCCTAAAAACAGATAAATGGTATTCAGCCATTGGGAATGCCTCATGTTGGGTGTGATATCATCTGCTAGAAAATAATTGAAATTTGGGATGCAAATCACCCAGTGTGGACTCCTAACTGTGGACAGATGAATACAGATTAGGGAGATGGAGTCCATTGAATTTTTAAGATGGAACACCTATTTCTATTAATAAAATTAGCCAGATATGGCTTCAGGAAGATTCATTAAATATTTAAATTCAAATTCTGGTTAATGGGGGCAGAATTTAGCCAATATTTTTAACCTAATTTTGAATAGCCTTGGGACACAGAATAAATTCCTGAACAGAATAATTCTGTCTTATCTGCCTCTTGACCCTAGTTTAAAAAGTGTATTCTAAATCTTGTTATTGACCAGCAAGGAATGATGGACTTTTGTATGTTCTCTGGGCAAGTGCACAACTTATGACAAACACTCTGTGGTTCAATTTGTCCTTTATTTTTCCACCATTCATTTTAGCACTCCAAATGGTCTTCAAATCATTGGTTTCTCAGCCAGCCGCTGCAATACAGCCTGTGTTATTGGCAGTCAGAAATACTAACGGGTTTTCAAATATTCATTTTTCTCACATTATTTTCAACAGATGTCATCTACTGAAAAGAGGCCTGTGGTGAAAGTGTATCAGTGGTGGCACAAAGGAAGGAATTGCTGAAGAAAAGCTGTCACTTTTATTATTTTGCTCACTGCCCATTTGCAGCAAACCTATTATCTGGCACCTATGCCTTTAAGCAAAGTCTGACCAGCCTATTAACTGACACTGTGCTATCCTAAAAGATGACATGAATGGAGGCAGTCTATTGACATAGTACATGCCTCAATCTGGCTTGTTGAGGGCAAGATTCCCACTTCAGAATGTCAATATGACTGTACATTCTGAAAATTAATCATAGTTAAGACATGTTATTATGAGTTGGATTGCATATTAAAGAAGAAATACCTTTGTAAATTACAGGGGGAACTATCAGAAGATGTGATATTCAGAAAATTCAGAGTAGAACATGAATAATTACTTTTGCTATATGAAATTTATGAAATGAAACCACAAATGCTTGCTGTTTACTGCAAAATTTTGTACTACCAAAAAAAATTCTCCATTGACCAAACATAAACTATTTGAATGAAAGGAACAAATAATAGAAAGAAGACTGCTGGTACAACTGAGTACAGAATTTGGCCAAAAGAGAACTATAGAATATAATTTAAAAATATATACTGTAGAGGCTAACTGCTTTAGAAAAATCTGAGATAGACTATTACAACAGTGGAGTCTTAATTCCTTTTCTTTAAATGTCACTGTTGCCAAAAAAGATTATTTGAACTAAGGATGTGGAAAAAATAGGAAAGATCTAACAAAAATATAGTATTTCAAGAATTATAATTGACGTAAATCCCTGATTCAATGACTGTGTGGTGGCCAATACTTTAAAAATATGCAATGATTTAATTTCAAGCTCATTCCTTTGTTGAATTCAATTTTAAATTGTATGTGGAAAACAAAGAAGAAAACAGTAATGATCACTAAATAGGAATGTAAGCAAAGAAAAAATATTTGGCAGATGATTTTAATATGCTCCAACTTGACAAACACTGACAGTTTTCCATACTCTACATATTGTCTGAGAGCTGTTTTGATGAGACATTTTACTAAACAATATATCCTCATATTTAATCAAAGTATTTTTTAAAAGGTATCAACTTTTAATGTATCGTTATGGAGGATACCATTGTTGCTATATTATGTGTACGGCAGGTTGCTCATTTTTAAATCACTGTCACTCTGAAACCTGTCATAATTACAGTGGTTCCAATCTATGGTTATTTAAAATACCTCCTCTGTTGAGGTCAATGTAACAATCCATAGCCAAATGCCTACATATCATAGGCATTTCCCAGTCTCCTACAAGTGACACCAGGATTAGAAATCAATATTCCAAATATAAAGATCTGATTGATGGTCTAAATCAGCACCTCCAGTAGATCAGTCTTTAGAAGGAATAGGAAAACCTTGATCATGTGTGAAATTTAGCAGTTTCTTTTAGCAGATGTTATTTGTATGCACTAGTGTCCAAAATGTGCAATGCCCTGCACAAAAGTGTAGGAAGATACAATCCCTTACTCAAAAAGCTTATTATAGGTGGGGCTGGCTGCATCACCTATTAAGGTTACCCGACATTTCTCATTATAAGACCCTGTTTTCAGTGCTTATAACTTTGCCAAACTTTAATGGTTTGGACTGAAGTTTTCCATACTGGCCATCGCGTCAGGCAGGATTTTGAAAAATTCAGCCAAAAGGATTCAGGTTGTTACATCTTTGCCCAGCAGAAAAGGAGATACAGACACAGAGAAGCACATTAAAGCACAGCTAGCTGGCTGTGGAAAGTTTTATTGTTTTGGCTGCAAAACTGAAAGTAACACAAAACTGAGGCTTTTCACTGGGGAGAAGAAGAGAGCTCAAACATTTTAAAAGACATCACATCACGCCCATGTGTTTTCAAGAAAATACATGGTTTTGCCATGTTAAAAAATGCTTGAGACCTTCTCTCTGAAAGTGCTCTAGTGTCAGCCGCTGCTTTTGAAGCAGGGACATGAAATTTGGCAGAAGATTGGCCTTTATGTCAAAGATGTGCCTTTTGCAATCCTTGTGAATATCAGCCCAAAGTTGGCTAAATTATAAGCCTGTCAAAAACACTGTAGTTCACATGCACTCAGTAGAGACTTCATTTTTAACAGATACATTGCCAGAGTCCATCCTCTCTGCGCATGCTCCAGCTTCTCACAGCTCCTAGAGCTGACCAGAAGACACATGCACCATCACCATAGAGCTACTGAACATACTGTGCTCCCTCACAGCTCCTGTTTGTGATCTGACTGCACACGCATCCTCCCCACAGAACAACTAAACATGTTCCACCTTGGGCTACAAGGGCTCAGAAGGACTTTCCTCTAATGCCCACTCCAGGCTGAGATAGCCTGAAGCATTGGAACTGAGAGCAGGGAGACTTTCTCATGTGATCTCAATCACTCGCACACACACACAGTTTGGTACCCAGGCAGTGTGGAATAGGAAGCAGTCTGATTTGAATGTAGAGAGTACAAAAGATGGACTGGGGAAAGGGAGAGAAATAGATTGGGACAAGGAGTCTGGTGAGATTGGGACAAACTGGACAAGAACACAGGCACTAGGGGCCAGTTGTCTGGGGGTAGGGTGGAAAACACAATGTGATTTGCTGAGGAGTTGAGCGGAAGAGGAGTGGAGATAAGGACTGTTGGGACAAAAGACTGGGACAAGTAGCCAGGAAGGGAGTTGAGGGGGCCTGAGATTGGATGAGGAACCCATGGAGGGAGATTAGGATTGAGATTCTGTCAGGGGGAGAAGACAAATCAGAGTATAGGCTAGAAGGGGAAAGTGGTAACGGCTGGACAAAGAGACTAGGTCTGGGATGAGAAGCCTGAGGAGTAGAGACTGGGATTGGGGAGGCAAGGAGAAAGAGACTGGAACAAGGACAAGGAGTCAATGGTGAGGAACAAACAGGACTGAAAGGACATGTTGGAGGGATCAAGGCAGAAGGGGGTCAAATTTGGGGGGGAAATGCGTAGAACCGTCTGTGGCCACTGGATAACCAGTCCTCACCAGTGCCTATAATGGAATCCAAAATTCCTGAGTTTCACCATTCCTCTGTTGTCAACAGATATTTGTAAAACCCACTTGCATAGTTTCTGCTTCATTGTCCCTTAGTGCTGGTCCACATGGAGTGTGACAACCTACTACTCTCTATTAGTTACTCCATTAGCTCAAGTGATAGAGGTCTGACAATACAATGCCAAATGATGGAATTTCTGTTTTTTCAGTTTGCTTTTATAAAAACCTAGAGCATGATGCACAAATAAACTATGTTAAAATAATATGATTAAAGTTGCAAAAAGCACTCAAAAATTAAGAAATGCCAGCGTTAAGGGTGCCTGTGCACTGTCCCCTGAGCAGGTCCATCCTGTGTACTGACTGAAGCAGGGGTCCTGCAGACAAAGTATTATATGAACATGTAATTAAGGACTGTATAATAATGCATACACACACAGGGACCAAATAACTGTTGCATATAAAATGATAATTCTAACACTCACTAACTTTTTAGTGCTTGACTTTTCAACCTTAATAATTACAGGCAAAACTCGTACAGATACAGACAGACATCATTAACCTTAATAATGTCCTTTTAACTTAGGGGTTTTGTGAGTAATCCATATTTCCATAATTGTAATCCACGTAATTGTAATGATGTAATCCATAATTTTTTTTTTACTTGTTTTTGTGGGGGTAGAGCTGGTAAAAGAGTTTTACATTAAAAAAATTGTTGAAACTTCAGCTTTAAAAATACCAGCTTTAGGTGGTTGGATCCTTCAATTTCAGAGATAAACATATTCAAAATGTCAAAGTGAAACTAATTCAATGTCCCAGGTTCAGCCTGCGCCATATTCAGACAATGTGAAATTACTTTTTGCTTAAATTTCAATTTTAGTAGTTTCACTTCAGAATTTTTTTAAATAAATCTGCTCTGAGTTTTGAGACTCTAACAATTACCCAAACCAAAGAAGCCTCACATAGTCTGAGTTCCTTTGCAAGTACACACAACCTAAAGACAACTCCCACTAATGCCTCCCAGGAACACTTGTGTAAACTCACATTTTAAAAAAATAAATAATTAAATAAACCTTTTCTGCCAATAGAGATTTTTCATTTTATACTCCTTCAAGCAGCATTAGAACCAATGGATTTTCTATTAACATTGTTCTTCAATCCCTGTTTGCTAGTGACCGCAAGTCATTTCTTTTTCTTTAACAAACAGTGCAGAATGAACTATCCCTTGTTTAATTTCTCTTGAACTCACTGGAGTTACATCTTTAACAAATCCAGCTGCAATGACCACCGTTCTGTGAAGTTGCTAAAGAGTATTATAAGCCAATGTTAGTGAAGGAAGTTTTTCTTACACACACCCTCCACATAAAGCTATTTCCAGGGAGATCCATCTACCAACAAAGAGATTGTAGGATCTCCTAAAACACAATCACCGAAGCTAGAGATGAAGTATTAGGTGATACGGTTCTCCACTGTTCCCCTACAATATTTTCTCTGGTGTTTTGTTCAATAAACTAGGGGTCTCCTAACCCACCCTTCAGTGTTCCCTATCTTTTCTCCATATTTCCCCAAGTTATTCCTTCCTTTAAAATAAGAGTATTTATATCTGATATCATTTTACAACTGGTTAGACTTTGTCACTGAGAAATTAATACAGCTTGATGCATACAAAAAAGCATTTGATGAAATGTTGAAGATTTCACAATTATGCCTTTGTAACACGCTGACATGATTCAGAGGCAAGACAGTTGAGTTGTTTGCCTGCCCTGCAGCAGTATTTCAGCTGCTTGGCTCATCCAGGTATGTCTCTCTACTTTGGCTGGCAACATTCTGCTATTGCAAAATGTTCACATCCTCCCCATAGTATGCTATGTAAACAGCCAACACCCACCATTTGTCCCCACGCTATTTTTACTAGTGTAGAGCTTTGGGTTCTTTATAAAGTGAAGACAGACTGTCTAATTTATCTGAGCACTGTCCTTCCACTATGAAGGAGCTGAAGGACAGAGTAAGTATTGTTAACCTCCCTGAACTATGTATGGGCAGCCTCACTTTTGACAGACTCTAGACTTCTAGGAAAAATGCCAGATTGCATAGTCTGCTGATGTAGTTTTGCAGTAATCATTTACTAGTATGTAAATCACTATCATCTCTGTCAAATAGCTATGACTAGTTCCCCAGGTCTGAAATGTTAATTCCGATACATCTATAATCCATAGGATTAAAAAACAACAACTTTGATTTCCTGGTCAAGTTTACTCACTGGTTTATCCCTAGCAAGTATTTTCTTTTTTATTACCCGCATACAAATCTGGGATTAATTTATTTCAGTGACACTAAGTCAAACCAAGACATTGGTTGCTGTAGTTTTTTCACACCAATTAATGAGTAGGATAATGTTCTTATCACCTCTCTCCAAAAAGAAATTGCATCTGCCAAATCTATCTTTGGGACTTGCACTGACTTTATGACAATTCACTGCTGTCAGAACATCCTATCATGTAACCATATGCTGTGCTAATGGATTGGTAATTTGTAGGGGAGTAGCCTACGTGGTACAGGCTGCTTTTCAGTGAGCAGTGGCTATAAAGTTGCTTTTAGTGGAGAAATATTTTGTAATTTAAGGGTAAATTTCTCTTCCTCCGTCCCTTCCCCCCCATTCACACATTACATCAATAACTCCCAATTTACCCACAAGAGATTACTACTGGAATTTCTGAGCAGCAGCACAAATAGGACAAAGCCCCCGTCACAGATTACCTCACGTGTACAATAGATTAGGGATTTACCTTTTTTTAGTATATTGGTGACCCACTCTATGTTACCTTCTATACAGGATTTCAGGGATAAAGGGGAATTTATATACTGGCACTTACAAGACTCCAAAACCAAACAATTTCATGCACAAAGTTGCTAAACGTAAATGTAGCTACCTATCACACACTGTTTACAAAACTCAAGCACTTAAAAACAGAACAATATAATCAGTCTCTTTAAATCAAATTTACCGAGAATGGAACAGGTTGAAAAAAAGAGGTATATGCCAACGATTCTCAGTTTTCTGAAGTATGGACTATGCATGATACAAGCTGGGTTGAGAGAAGTCTATATATGTTTTTATCCACTTCATTCACATTTTTCTTGGTAAATGTCACTGCCCTTCCCAGAAGCAATATCAACAGCTATGATCATATAATCTCTGGTGGGAATGCATAAAATTTCCTTCAAGATAGCAATGTCATTCTGTACCCAGCTACCTGGGGATGTATCCAATCTGGCACCTGTAACACCCTCCCCACTCACTGCCACAAACACAATGCATCAGACAGTCAGAACAGCAGAGATCCATGAATGCTCCTGAATCTTTAAGTCTTTCATTGCAGCACAAATCCACTGGGGCAGCATCAGACTGGCCCAGAACATTAACAACAAGCTTTTCTGAAGACTAAGCCACAATGAGAAAAGATATCTGCTGTTGTTTTTCTCTCTGTTCACTAGTTCTATGTTGCTGAGTGATAAGGGGAAAAAAAATTTATCATATTGTATTTTTCTCCTGAGTATCTTTTCAAGACTGCCCTTTATTCTACCCTATAATCCTCCCAGATAAATCAAGTGCTAGCAGAGGGGGTTTTCTGTTGTTTTGGTTTTTTCTTTCTTAACGTTCAGGTAACTTACAGTAAGATTCAGCAAAAAAGATTAAATGAAATGTTAAGTGGTTAACAGATGTGAGCATATGAAACTAGCTATACTGTACATGGGTTTCCATGTAACAGAGCACCAAGCACAGCATTATAATTTTAGGAAAACATGTGGTCTCTAAGGCAAAACTCTTCCATTTCCTCAGAGATTCAGTTGTTTCAGCAGCAGCATACTGCCCATTACACTGAATGCACTTATTTAATAATACTTTGCCTTGGTCAGTCACTCAGTTGTGAGGACTGGTTTTTTTGTCTCTACATTTTTTGAATTGGATCTTCCTAATCTATAGATACTGCTGTCTACAATTTAAAAAGTTGTTTCTGCCTGCCCCCTACTCCCCCCAAGAGGATTAACTAAAGGAATGGGATGAGTGTGAAGCTCAGGTCATATTTTAGACTCGATGGAGGTGTAATTAGGTCAATTAGAAAAGTACAATTAATCTCATTCAGTGCACACATTTATCAGTTGTCCAAACTAATCGAAACTATGCTAGTATTTTGGCTATCCCTTCTCAGTCATGATAATCTGTTTGTTGCATTAGGAGTTTGGGATCTCTTTTATTTCCAGGCCACACTGTGTAAAGCAGAGGTTCCCAAAGTGACCCATGGAGCACTGGTGGTCTATGGAACATTTACTCGTAGTCTGTAGAGTAGTGGAAGATCATATAGTGATTGAGCTCCATGATGAAGCAAAGGAACTTTCTATGACTTGGTACAATCATCACATGAATGCAGGTGTCCTGAAGGTCCACAGCAGCAAACCACTCATTCTGAGACAAAATGGGAAGTATAGTTAATAGAGTAACCATCTGGAACCTCATATACTTCATATATTTGTTGAAGACTTTAAGGTTGAGGATTGGTCTCTTCCCTCCCTTGGTTTTGGGAATCAGGAAGTACCGGGAGTAAAAACCATGCCCCCGGTGTCCTGGTGGAACCTCCTCCAAAGCCAACAGAGAGCTGACCTGCTCGAGGAGCAGTATCTCATGAGAGGGGTCCCTGAAGAGGGAGAGGGAAGGAGGTTGGGAAGGAAATGTGGAGAAGAACTAGATGGCAAACCTCCATCTGACAGTGTCTAGGGCCTAGTTGTCAGAAGGGATTGAGCTCCAAGCTTTGTGAAACTGGGCCAGCCTGTCCTCAAAAGGGCAGGGGAATGAGGAGGGAGGAGCAACAACTGGAACAGTGCTCTGGTCTACAGAGTCAAAATGGGCACTTAGACAGCCCGGGGAGTGGGTGCGTGAACTGGCCAATCCCTGAGTCCCACTGCTTTCTCCTGTGGGATCTATCCCTCTTTCTGGGGTAGTCCCATTGCTTCAGAGGAGGGAAAGGCTGAGAAAACATGTGCTGAAGGTGATATTGCTGCTAATGTTGGATGCCACTGCAATGCATCTGCAGCACCAGTGTGTACACCCCACCTGCCCTAAGGGTAGTCCTGGAGTCCTTGAAAGAGGGCAGTGTGTCATCGGTTTTATCCAATCTGACCTGGGGAATAATTCCATCTCATCCCCTCACGTGGTGATCAGTTAGACCCTGAACATGTGAGCAAGGTCCAATTATTCAACAACCTGAGAGAGAGAATGAGAATGCTTCGTGCCACCTCAGAGCCCAGGCCCTCCCCAACCTGTGTCCCTTCCCTGACACTTCAGAGGAAGGAGGTTTTTTTTAAAAAAAATAGAATATATTGGGGTGGAGGAATCCCTTCCTGACTCCTACAGGGGGTTGGATGAAACCCTGAAGTATGAGCTTTTAGGAATATATAACAAACTGGAAGTGAGCTATTGAGCTCTGCTCTCCCCCATCAGAAGTAACCCCATCATACAATCCCACTCATAAATTTGTCCAGCTCTCTCTCAAAATTAATTGTTTGCCTCCAAAAACCCTCATCCTTTTGATGGTTAGAAACCTTGTAATTTCCAGCCTGAATTTGTTTGTGGCCAGTTGATATCCATTTGTTCTGGTGCCAACATTGTTCTTTAGCTTAAATAGCTCTTCACCCTAGCCAATATTTATCCCCCTAAGGTATTTATAGAGGGAATAATCACATTACCCCCTCAGCCATTTTTTGATACACTAAAGATGCCAAACTCTTCCAGTCTTCTATCATAAGATAGGCCCTTTGCTCCCCGATCATCCTAGTAGCTCTTCTCTGCAGCTGTTCTAGTTTAAATTAATCTTTCTTCAACACGGGTAACCAGTATTCCAAATTAGGTCTTACTGCTGCCTTGTGCAATGGCATTAATATTTCTTTATCTCTGTTGGAAATGTCTTGCCTGATACACCCCGGGATCACATTTGCATTTTCGCTGCCACATCACAATGGTGGCTCATCATCATCCTTCAATTAACCAACATACCAGGTCTCTCTCTTCCTCTGTTACTTCTAATTGATGCACCCCCAGTTTGCAGCAGAAATTCATATTAGGCCTTAGGTGCATGGCCTTGCACTTTATACTACTGAATTTCACTCCATTTCTGTCACTCCAGTCTTCAGGGTCATTCAGATCTTCCTACATAATATTCTGATCCTCCTCTATATTGATGATGTTTCCCAACTTTGCATCATCAGCAAATTTCATTAGCACACTCCTACTTTTTATATGAAGGTCATAAATAAAAATATTGCTAAGGATTGGCCCCAAGACCAATCCGTGAGGAACTCCAATAGTAGCCTCCCTCCAGTCTGATAATTCACTTTTCAGCATAACCCCATTGATTTTTGCTCTTTAGCCATTTCCTTATGCACCTTAACAGATCTTGTTCTGATCCCCATCTTCCCTAATTTAACTAATAATTTCCCATGTGGTACCATGTCAAAAGCTTTACTGAAGTCCAAGTATATTAGATATTCTGCATTTCCCTTATAAATAAAAAACCAAAACCAAAACAAAAAAGGTATGTTCTCAAAAGAAATCAGGTTAGTCTGGCACAATCTGCCTTTGGAAAACCTATGTTGCATTACACCCCATTTTCCCTTTACCTCCATGAATTTACTTATTCTTTCCTTTTCAATTTGTTCTAATGCCTTGCATACTATTCAGGTCAGACTAACAAGTCTGTGATTGCATGAATTGCTTCCTCCCCCTTCCTTAAATATTGGTACAACCTTAACTATTCTCTAGTCATACGGTACTACGCCTGAATATATAAATACAGATTTAAAAAAAAAAGTCCTTGCTACTAGTCTAGCGATCTCATGTGCCAGTTCTTTCAATATTCTGGAATTGAAACTATCCAGTTAAACCCCACCATTTGAGCTCATTAAGCACTGAGTTTTTCTTTCACCTCTAATTTCCATTTCTATGTACTCTTTTTCAACAGGCATCCTGCCTTCATGCCCACACTCCATATTATCATCTTTAGTAAAAACTGAGAAATTATTCATCTCATTTATAATCTCCTCCAGATGCACGCTGTATTGAGGCCCAACCTCGTCCTTCCTTATTCTCTTTATATTTATATAAATAAAACTCCTATTATTATTTATTTTAATTTCCTTGGCAAGAACTAATTTAATCTTGACTTTTAGCAATTCCCACTTTATTCCTACATTTTCTACCCTCCACAATGTAGCTTTCTTTGCTGATCAACCCCTTTTTCCAGTCTCTGAAGGGTCTCTGCTTATGCCTTATAAACTTTTTAAGTGGTTATTTATCCAGTTTGGTCTGGAGCCTTTCCCTACAAGTTTTTCCCCCTTGCTTGGGATGCAAATTTCTGACAGTTTTTATATCATTGATTTGAAGAAACTCCAAGCATTTAAGTTTTTGAATTCTTCAGTTCTGTTGATTTTTTGAATTAATTCCCCCAAAAGTCTGCCTTTTTGAAATAAAAAAATTATAGTTGACAATCTGATTTTGAATATCCTTCCATTTAATTTAAACTGAATCAGCTCACGGTCATTTGATCCAAAGTTATTTGTTATGACCAGCTCTTCTATGATGTCCTTTCCACTTAATAAAAACAAGTCTAAAACTGCATCACCCCTTGTGATTCAGTGACAATTTGATGAAGAAAGCTGTCTTCTATCACATCTGGGAATAACTGGGCTCCTACAAGTATTAGTAGCATTTATTCTCCAATCTATATCAAGAAAGTTCAAGTCTCCCATTATGAGACAATTCCCAAGCGTATGTATCTGTCCAATCGTATTTAAGAGATCACTGTCCATATTTGAGTCCGACCCTTGGGGGGGTCTCTAGCAGACACCAACATAAACTCTTTTACAATTCTTCCCCAAAGTGATTTTGACTCAAAGCATATTCTGTTTTAAGAAAAAGAGTACTTGTGGCACCTTAGAGACTAACACATTTATTTGAGCATTTATTTCGTAGCTCACGAAAGCTTATGATCAAATAAATGTGTTAGTCTCTAAGGTGCCACAAGTACTCCTTTTCTTTTTGCAGATACAGACTAACACGGCTGCTACTCTGAAACCTGTCATTCTGTTTTGTGCACACTGTCATTTCTCATTTAATTCACAGGTAACCACTTCATGTTAAAAACCCATGTTGCAATACATCCCATTACAATGCTACCCCACCACCTTTACTTTTATGTCTCTCTCCCCTAAAGAACACATACCCTTCAATACCTGTATTCCAACCAGGAGTGCTATTCAACCATGTTTCTGTAATATCTTATTTTACTTCCCGCACCAGCCGTTCCAGTTCCTCCATTTTATTGCCCAAATTCCTTGCACTTGTGTACAAGCATGTCAGTAGCTGCTCTCAGACCTCACCCAGTTTTCTAGCTTCTTGTGTTCTGTTAATTCTTACTGTATCTTCATTTAGCAGATTTTCCTCCTCCTGTGTGTTGAAGCCAGGCATGAAGATTTCACAAGTCTCTCCCAACTTTCTTCCCTTATTTCCTAGTTTAATGCCCTTCTTATCAATCAGGCCAGCCTTGACCCCAGAATATTAATACCCCAGTACTCAAGTAGAGTCCATCAGTCAAGAAGAGTCTTCTTTCTGTGAATGCCTCCCAGTGTTTGATCGTCCCCCAAATTTTCCTCATAGCACCAATCCTTGAGCCATCTGTTAATCTTGATTATCTTTCCATGCCTTCTCTCTCCTTCTCAAGGGATTGGAAGTATTCTGCTGAAAATCACCTGAGCTTCCATTTCTGTAAGCACCTGATCCTGCTGAATGTAGTCACCCTTGATCCATTCTAGAGGGAATCTAACAGTGCCACTCATCCCAACATGCAGCACAATCAGTGGATTCCTCCCCTATCCCATCAGGACCATTTTCAGCTTCACATCCACATCTCATATCCTTACTCCTGGCAGACAACAAACTCTTGAGTATGAGGTTCCCGGTCACATAGGCCTGTCTCATCTAGATATTGGTATGAATCAGTTTTGTGCCCTGGTGCAGTGCCCTGTACATCATCCTTATTTTCTCTTAAGCTTCAGTTCCTGGCTATCTACATCATTTTCTCCTCTCTTCTGCAGGGACTCGCTTCCCTCCTTTTCCTCCTCTCCATCCCATTCTCTGCCTCTTTCTCCTCCTCATTCTCCAGTGCAGCGAGGCTGTTATTCAACTCAATTTCACCACTGCTAGCTGGTCTCTTCCTCTGCCTTGTCTTCATGATCACATGCTTTCAAGGATCCCACTCCTCTTCTGGCAGTCCACCTTCCAGGTCCTTTTGTTAAGCAGGTGTCCACACATCTTGAGTTGTCTGTATTACCTCCTCTCCTGTATTATACCTTCAAATACCTGTCTGAATTCAATCGCCGTCTCCAGCTGCATCACTAATCCTTGAATCTTGCCTGTGATGAGCTCTATCAGGTGACTATTAGTGCATAAGTAGCTTCTATCAGATGCCCACTCAAAGATGATGTACATCCCACAGCTTCTGCATCCCACCATCTTTTGTCTTCTCTACTCCTCAGATCACTTATAATACTATCTCAGTAGCCATCATCTTCTCTTCCTAGTCTCTATGGAAAAGAAAAGGAAGGGGAGGAGAAAAAATCCCCCCAAAACTCCCACTTAAAAACTCCTACTGGAGCTCTGCTATTAGCTGCTAGCTGTTCACATAACCCAAGCCCATTCAGAAGACTATATGCTAGCAAAAGAAAGCAGTGTGGATGTTAGCTTTAAGGACGCTTCACTTCTTTGCTCACTGTGTGCATGCATTTCTGCATATACTTCCTTGCATGTCTTTCTTCCTATGCTATTATTTTGCATTTAACGGTGTAACAACAATTTAACTCTGTAAAACATTTCCAGACTGAATTTTGTGAAAGGAGCTATAAAAATAAAGTTTTTTTTCTCTCATTTTTTTTCCAGAAATTTTGTTGTTTGACACATTACCACTTTTCAGAAAGTTTAAAGTGCAGTCACCTAGAACACAGAATCCCCAACCCCACCTCAAGCATCACAAAACAACAAATTATAAATATTTTACTACAATTATGTTGAATTAAGTAGAAAATATTTCCACCCGTGCTTAAACATAACTAAAGAAAGTCTGTGATCATAGTTTTGCCTCAAACTTGAACTGTTTTCCATAATTATATTTCGATTATTTTGCCCAATTTGTCTTCATAAGTCTCTTTTCCCTATATAAGTGTGCTGGAGTCATCTATTTGAATGGCATAATATACTATAATTTGATCTGTGTGAAAGAATTCTTACTGTTGGCAACAAGCATGAAAATTATGTTTGTGCAATTTTATTAAAAAAAGCACTTACTCATTTATATTGATTTAGGGTTGTTGTTTTTTTGCACCAACTTCTGTGGAAAGAAAAGCCAGTGTGAGCTCTTGTATGTTAAACTGCTTTGCAACTTTCCAAACTAGAGTGTGTCCCTCTGCTTTCATTTCCTGTGCCTGGTCTCACAGCCTGGTCTCTGGATGCTGAGAAGAACAATTACAGGAAGAGTCCTGCTAAGACTCTGCAGTGCCTGGATGGACCATGCCCAGTGTAGATGGACTCCTCAGACAATTTAGTTGCCAAACTTGTACAAGTCTCTACTGAGCTCATGTGAACTGCAATTTTCAGAGGCTAATAACTTCACCAACTTAAAATGTTTTTCCCCACAGGCTCAGCAGATGGCAACCCAAGTGTTAAGCGTCAAGTCCCTGCTCCAAAGCACAGAGGAACTAGACATTGAAAAAATGATTGTAAATTTGTTGGATTTTTTTTAATATGGGCAAAAAATATTTTCCCTTAACCTTGTTCTAAGAAATGGCTGAACCATTTTTGCAGGGAGGAAAAATAAAGTAAAAAGACTGAAGCAGACACCCAGCATGTAAAATCTCAGCCCAAATGGTTAAAGTTCAGCAAAGTTATAAGGAACTAAAAAACAAGGTCTTATAATAGAAAGTTTTTGGGTACTATAGATGTCACGATCTGAGCTGTCTATAATAAGCTTTCTTTCACACAGCTCCAAAGTCAACACTATTTTAATATTGCCACTGATAATGGTGGATCCTTTAAATGAAAGTGCCTGGAAAGCAAGCAAAGCTGTTTTGAGATACTGCTGCACTCCATAGGCTTGCCTTTTAAAATTAATTTGTCAGGACTTAAGTTATTGCTGGTGAGATGATAGAGAGACAGAATCCATACATTATTAGTTTGCTTTCCTTTGTGATGCTTTCTAAGTGTAACATTCCATTTATCTTTATGGGTAAAAAGCTGATGTAACAAATAGTAACTACGTGCCTATTATGAGCTCAGGAAAGACCTGAAATGGATTTTCAAGCTATAAATCAACTTATTGCTTCAAAAAGGGACACTTGCTATTGATTTTTCAAGGTAATTTTGTTCAGACATACATTGAGCTATAGTATCGAGCTATGTAACAGTCCATGTTGCAAAACTACAAAATTAAATATCTCTAAGACTGAATTTATCACAAACCTTCAATTTTTACTTCAAGCAGAACTGTTTGCATGTAAAAAGTATTAATTTTAAATTTAAATGACTTTTGGATTACTAAAATCATACTGCATTTTACTTCTTCAGTGCATTGTGCAGATAGCTACATAGCTAGAATCCACCTGGGATTGGAGAGTTTAAAAATATAATCTAAACCAGTTGCTTGTGGCCCTAATAAAGTAGGAGAAAGTGCCCAAATGATAAGTGCAAGTTTCAACAAAAACCAACTATTTTTGTTGAGACACCATTTTTTAATACCTCCCCTCCATTTAGCATTCATCCCAAATAGATTTTAATGAAGATATACCACGTGAGAAAATACTATGCAATGGGTATGTAAGGATGAGTGAGGGGAACAATAGCCCATCCACCCCTTCTCCCTCACTGAAAAGCCAGATCGAGTTTCCACTCATCTAACTAGTTTGAGGCATCAGAGCTCCACCATGGCTCCCCTTCCTCTTTGGCTGCTGTGGCAAAAGTTCTCGCTCCTGTTCCAACATACTTTAACTACTGACTGTACCAGCCACAGAAAAATCCCATACTAAGGCCCGTATCTTTGACACTGGCTCAGCTCTGCTTGGTGCAGGACTTGACATGGTGGGTGGGTGCAGATTCCTTGCCAGAGAGCTGATACTGAGTTATGGAAGCCTAAAGCCACTGTGACATCAGACAGGATGTACGGTCACCTTCAGTCCACTGACTGTGAGCAGTACCCAGGTCAGAATCAGTATTTCTTAAATTAAGAGCTTGATACTGCTTGCAGGCAAGGATAGAGGTCTAATTCTGATATTCACAGAATCATAGAAGTGTAGGTCTGGAAGGGACCTTGAGAGATCTTCTAGTCCAGTTACCTGCATTCATGTCAAGACTAAATATTATCTAGACCATCTAACTGCTAACCTGCTCTTAAAAATCTTCACAACCTCCCTAAGCAATTTATTCCAGTGCATAACTACCCTGAAAATTAGGAAGTTTTTCCTAATGTCCAACCTAAACCACCTTTGCTGCAATTTAAGCCAACTGCTTCTTGTCCTATCTTCGGAAGTTAATGAGAACAATTTACCTCCCTCCTACTTGTAACAACCTTTTACGTACTTGAAAACTGTTATGTCATAGAATCATAGGATATCAGGGTTGGAAGGGACCTCAGGAGGTCAGCTAGTCCAACCCCCTGCTCAAAGCAGGACCAATTCCCAAACTAAATCATCCCAGCCAGGGCTTTGTCAAGCCTGACCTTGAAAACCTCAAAGGAAGGAGATTCCACCACCTCCCTAGGTAACGCATTCTAGTGCTTCACCACCCTCCTAGTGAAAAAGTTTTTCCTAATATCCAACCTAAACCTCCCCCACTACAACTTGAGACCATTACTCCTCATTCTGTCATCTGCTACCACTGAGAACAGTCTAGATCCATCCTCTTTGGAACCTCCTTTCAGGTAGTTGAAAGCAGCTATCAAATCCCCCCTCATTCTTCTCTTCCGCAGACTAAACAATCCCAGTTCCCTCAGCCTCACCTCATTAGTCACGTGTTCCAGTCTCCTATTCATTTTTGTTGCCCTTCGCTGGACTTTTCCAATTTTTCCACATCCTTCTTGTAGCGTGGGGCCCAAAACTGGACACAGTACTCCAGATGAGGCCTCACCAATGTCAAATAGAGGGTAGCGATCACGTCCCTTGATCTGCTGGCAACGTCCCTACTTATACAGCCCAAAATGCCATTAGTCTTTTTGGCAACAAAGGCACATTGTTGACTCATATCCAGATTCTCGTCCACTGTAACCCCGTAGGTCTTTTTCTGTAGAACTGCTGCCTAGCCATTCGGTCCCTAGTCTGTAGCGGTGCATGGGATTCTTCCATCCTAAGTGCAGGACTCTGCACCTGTCTTTGTTGAACCTCATCAGATTTCTTTTGGCCCAATCCTCTAATTTGTCCAGGTCCCTCTCTATCCTATCCCTACTCTCCAGCGTATCTACCATTCCTCCCAGTTTAGTGTCATCTGCAAACTTGTTGAGGGCGTAGTCCACGCCATCCTCCAGATCATTAATGATGATATTGAACAAAACCAGCCCCAGGACCGACCCTTGGGGCACTCCGCTTGATACCAACTGCCAACTAGACATCGAGCCGTTGATCACTACCTGTTGAGCCTGATGATCTAGCCAGCTTTCTATCCACCTTATAGTCCATTCATCCAGCCCATATTTCTTTAACTTGATGGCAAGAATACTGTGGGAGACCATGTCAAAAGCTTTACTAAAGTCAAGGAATATCATGTCCACTGCTTTCCCCTCATCCACAGAGCCAGTTATCTTGTCATAGAAGGCAATTAGATTAGTCAGGCATGACTTGCCCTTGGTGAGTCCATGCTGACTGTTCCTGATCACTTTCCTCTCCTCTAAGTGCTTCAGAATTGATTCTTTGAGGACCTGCTCCATGATTTTTCGAGGGACTGAGGTGAGGTTGACTGGCCTGTAGTTCCCCGGATCCTCCTTCTTCCCTTTTTTAAAGATGGGCACTACATTAGCCTTTTTCCAGTCATCCGGGACCTTCCCCGATCGCCATGAGTTTTCAAAGATGTCCCCTCTCAGTCTTCTCCTCTCCAAACTAAGCAAACCAAATTTTTTCAATCTTCTGTCATAGGTCACGTTTTCTAGACATTTAATCATTTTTGTTGCTTTTCTCTCCAATTAGTTCATATCTTTTCTGAAATGTGGCACCCAGAACTGGACACAATTTCCCAGTTGAGGCCTAATCAGTGCAGAGTAGAGCAGAAGAATTACTTCTCATGTCTTGCTAACACTCCTGCTAATACATCCCAGAATGATGTTTGCTTTTTTTGCAACAGTGTTATACTGTTGACTCATATTTAGCTTGTGATCTGCTATGACCCCCGATTCCTTTCTGCAGTATTCCTTCCAAAGCAGTTATTCCCCATTTCATATGTGTGCAACTGATTGGTCCTTCCTAAGTGGAGTACTTTGCATTTGTCCTCATTGAATTTCATCCTATTTACTTCAGAGCATTTCTCCAGTTTGTCCACATCATTTTGAATTTTAATTCTACCCTCCAAAGCACTTGCAACCGCTCCCAGTTAGGTATCATCCGCAAACATTATAAGTGTATCTCTATGCCATTATCTAAATCATTGATGAAGATATTGAACAGAACCAGACCCAGGACTGATCCCTGCAGGCCCCAATTAGTGTGCCCTTCCAGCCTGACTGTGAACCACTGATAACTACTCTCTGGAAATGATTTTTCAACCAGTTATGCACCCACCTTATAGTAGCTCCATCTAGGTTGTATTTCCCTAGTTTGTTTATGAGAAGGTCATGCAAGACAGTATCAAAAGCTTTACTAAAGTCAAGATATACCACATCTACCGCTTCCCCCCCATCCACAATGCTTGTTACCCTGTCAAAGAAAGCTATCAGGTTGGTTTGACATGATTTGTTCTTGACAAATCCATGCTGACTGTTACTTATTACCTTATTATCTTCTAGGTGTTTGCAAATTGATTGCTTAATTATTTGCTCCATTATCTTTCTGGGTACTGAAGTTAAGTTGACTGGTCTGTAATTCCCTGGTGTGTCCTTATTCCCCTTTTTATAGATGGACACTATATTTGCCCTTTTCCAGTCTTCTAGAATCTCTCCCATCTTCCACGACTTTTCAAAGATAATTGCTCTTTGTCAGCTCCATGAGCATTTCACCAAGCCCAGGTGACTTGAAGACATCTAACTTAAAGTAAATTTAACTTGTTCTTTTCCTGTTTTAATCTCTGATCCTACCTCACTTTCACTGGTGTTCATTAAGTTAGATGTCCAAACTTTTTGGTGAAAACTGAAGCAAAAAGGTTATTTAACACTTCTGCCATTTCCACATTTTCTGTTATTGTCTCCTCCCCTCCCACGGCCCCATGTTAAGTAATGGGCCTACCCGTCCTCAGTCTTCCTCTTGCTTCTAATATATTTGCAGAATGTTTCCTTTTTACCCTTTATGTCTCTAGCTAGTTTAATCTCATTTTGTGCCTTGGCCTTTCTAATTTTGTACCTACATACTTCTGTTATTTGTTTATACTCCTCTTTTGTAATTTGTCCTAGTTTCCACTTTTTGTAGGACTCTTTCTCAGATCATTGAAGATCTCCTGGTTAAGCCAGGGTGGTCTCTTGCCATACTTCCTATCTTTTCTATGCAGTGGAAATAATGTCCCTTAATAATGTCTCTTTGAAAAACTGTCAGCTCTCCTGAACTGTTTTTCCCCTTAGACTTGTCTCCCATGAGATCTTACGTACCAGCTTCCTGAGTTTGCTAAAGTCTGCCTTCTTGAAATCCATTATGTTTATTGCGCTGTTTTCCCTCCTACCATTCCTTAGAATCATGAACTCTACCATTTCATGATCACTTTCACCCAAGCTGCCTTCCACTTTCAAATTGTCTGGGAATTCAGGAAGAAAAAGTGTTTTGAGTAGGAACACCCCGCTGAATGCCACAACGTGTATGTACAACTCCATACGCACATATTGCATAGTCTGTTGCAAAATCTAAGGGAGATGAAGCAATAAATGAGTGACTGACCAGCTTTGGATCCTCACTTTGGGCAAGAGGGACAATGTGGTGCACATTGGACAGGACTTTAGGAACATCCTGCTCTGCAGAAGTCTAACTTGATTTTTTGGGGAATTGTATATATAATTAAAAGAAACACGTGCTTTACATTTTGAGAGCAAGAAAGTGGTTTTGCATATTTCAATATGAGAAACAAGCAGCATCCTGGAATTTTAGTGAAAAGTCAAATGTTAGGGATATGAGATCAAGTGATATGTATCCAAACTTTCTCAGAGTTGAGGCATATAGGGTTTTGGCTTGGCCTATTAGTGAGATATAAGCCCGCTGTAAAGTTTAAACCTTTATTTGAACAACACTATAGGGTAGAATGTTTGGTTCTAGAGCATTGGTTCAGGTAATCACTACTATAAAGTTGAACACAATATTGTGTTTTTGAAAGGGCAGAATATTGAACTTCACACTTTCTTCAGCAGACACGAAATCAGATTCATAAGCTAACTTCTAATACAACATTGTGCCTAGAAGGTTTTTTAAATTAGTCTGCATGCTCATGCCATAAAATGCAACATAGTTTGAGACAGGATTACAGAATGGATTTGATGTATCAGCTGGTTTGACTGCCATCATAACTCTAATCCCATTACTGAGGGGATTTTCAGGGACAGAATAATGAGCCTTTGCTTGCTGTGCTGCTAGTTAATGAAATGCATTATGTCACCAGAGTCAGTTACTGCCTATTATAATCTCAGAGATGGCTGATCATTTTGACTGTCTTTAATTTAATAACATGCTGTTTGTCAGTTTGATGGGACCCTCAATTAGCATCTACCAGGTCCACTCAGTTCCACTCTTTCTAAACAAAATGATGGTACCTTAATTAAAAAAGAACTTCATCATTTATTAGTGTCAAAACAATGTAAAAGCCTGGCACATTTTGGTTCTCAGGGTGTAAAGAAAACATCAAATCAATTTATCTTCAGGGACATGTAAAACCATCCTCCCCCCCCGCCCCAGATGTGGCTTCTATGGCTTCTAGATTGGTTTCCCTAGCTTAGGGAAGACAAAACCCATGGTACAGATCCCAAACTTAAATTCAGTTATGTGCAATGTTTTATTGGACTCAGTGGCTTGAGCCTCTTCTGTTGTGGAGGAGGAAACAGCACAATGTGCTAGAAGGGGGACTCAGAAATGGATTTAAATCATCTATGTTCTCCACCAGTCCTAGACTTGCTGCTTTGCAAATCTTGTCTCCTATATAACAAAGCAACTCCAGTGCTGCTCTAAATTACACTAGCTGTCAATAGCCCCAAGGAATTTCTATGGCAGTCAGGGACCACTAGTGTACAGGGAAGCACCCACAGTGCCTCATTTTCCCCAACCACTGAGTGTTTTAGGCCACTGCAAAATTGCTTTAGGGTCATTTTGCATTAGTCAAGTGGTGCAAAGGAACCCTAATGCAGCTAAGAATTGGGACCAAAATCTTTTCCATCACGTTCTCATCCAGATGGTTAACTTTCATAATATCATCTCGAGATACATCTGCTATCTGCCAATGCACACCTACGGTATATGCTGTGAAAATGAAATGATCTTTATTGCAACTTTAAGCGTTTAGCACACAGTTGGTACTATACAAGTATTAATGAGGTTGAAATGATAAACATATAAAAGTCTTTTATATGTCTTTAGCTAGATAGGCTATAGCATTTGATAGTAATTGTATGTTATTTGAGCATTAATAAGACCATTCAGTAATGTAACCTGACCAAGTCCAGTCTAGGTTTTTTTTTTTAAATAATTAAGAAAGATCAGGCATATCAGGGCCAGTACACCCTCACTTTTTCATACATGCAACCACTGTTCCCTCTAAGCTGTGTGCGTGTGCACGCACACACAGATCCTAAACCCCACGCACATGGCGAAACACCGCACGCACAAAAATTTGCACAGAAGAAATTTTTTGCACACACGGCCTGTCAAAAATTAGAGGGAACATTGCATGCAACTGCTGCCTCTTAAAATGCAAAATGTGTGGCTCCAGTAGACTCCAGGTACATTTATGTATTTCCTATATCATTATTTGAGTTTGCTATCGCATTAACTTTAACATTTTATAGGCCACTGCACAGGTGACAATTTAAAAATTGAAATAAAGATTATTGTTGCATGTAAAAGATATTGAGTTGTACTCATCGTTTAAAAGAGGTACATATATTTGCTTAGTGATACAGAGAAGGAATGCCAGGTCTAAAGCACCTCTTGCTGCTCTGCCAATAGCACCTGATGAATCAGTTAGGATCACTGCCATCCACTATTAGAAGACCACAAAAAAACCCAAAAAACCACCACCCGCCACATACACCATAAGGTTGTTCTGAAACTGCTTTTTGAAAGGCTAATTTTTCAAAACATGCCTCTCTGTACACATGCAATCCTTTGTGTTTATATACACAAAGAGGTAGAAATCAGAGATACGTGAATGGTGTATATATTTTTATGCATATAAATATAATTTGTGCACACTAGTAATAACATGCTCGATGTTGTGTATACAAATAGAGACCAAGTTGAGGCCATGAGCCATATTACCTGTGAACATCTGTATCACGGGTTTACAGTGCCTGCTGAACAGTCAGTCATGATATAATAAAGCCCTTGCAGTAGTATGCAAAGCAAGGCGTGTATTCAAGGTCCTTTCTCTTTTGCGTTCACTGTGGTAGGGCTTCTCTCAGTTGCAGTCCTTGTGCTTCGGAAGTGCAGGGACTGCTTGCTCAATGCATCACAATACACAAAGAGGGCTTGTAAAGAAAGAAAACAGGCTGCATCATTATAAAGAAAGACACAACTCGCTCAGCTCCCCCTGAACTCCAGGAGCGATTGTACCTCGGCTATGCACAGTCTCACCTCAAATTCCCCATGAGGGGATGCAACTTTGCTTTGCATCAGGAAAGTAGCAAACTGACACAATCTGGCCCCAGAGTCAGTAAGGCCCCTGAAGATGATACTCTGTGCCTAAAAAGATAGAGGTATATTGCAGGCAATTATATAGATCTAAAACCAGGGAAGCATATTTCATATGGCTTTACACAAAATCCTCCTCTTTTCTTCTTGTCATTTCTCTTTAGGCCTTGGTGATATACTGCAGACAGAAAAATCAAAACAAAACCCCATAATGTATTCTCAGCTTGTTTCAAAGTGTTCAAAATCTTCATCAGCCAGCAGTGAAGTCAAAGCATTAGGTATTTTCATTTACTTCTCTAATGCTCTTCAGCACAGTACAGAGACCATTCCACTCTGCAGGGGAATACAACTAACTAATATAAGTCCCTACTGCAGGGTTACCATGAAACCAAGCTATTCCTTTAAAAAAAACCCAAACCCTCAGAGATACTCAGATTCCCTTGAACTCACCCATAAATTTGCTGCCACTACTGTGCTGCAATTTCCCATACGTCTGTCAAAATACTGGCAATATACATGCAGCAGGGCAATATGCTTTGAAAAGAGTCTCAGTGGAGTCATCAGTCTAGCTCAGTGGCACTCCAGCCTCACAAAGGACATGACAAAGTAATGCAGAATGGCTGTACCTTCATTTTATAACCTGTGGGTTTGTGTAGTAATTCTAACAGCAGGTTCTGGAAGCTGTTTGCTTACTTGCAGAGGGACAGACAGTTAATTGTCACTTGCTTTTCCCCAGTTCTCTTCAGTTATCTCAGTTGATTTCCTGCAGATAGCCATTGAAAATCTACAATATCTGGCCGAAAATCTCTAGTCCTTACTCCGAAAGAACTCCCATTAACTTCAAAAGCATGCATTTGCTCTCGATTATACAATAAAATTTTCCTCATAATTGGTTTCAATGGGACTACCTATGGAGCAAGGAACTGCTCTTCCAGCTGGTTGGTGGCAGAATCAGATGATGTACTTAAGACTTCATATACCGTTTTTAGCTTGATTGTCAGTATGCAGTATCTTACCTTTGCTAAACCGACAACAGGACTACCAGCAAATGTTCTGTACAATGCCAGTAGTTGTTTTAAGGATAAAACTGGGGATGTGTCTTCCCACTAATTTGTGACCCTTCTTAGCTCTCCTCTGTATTTAAAACAAAAACAACAACAATTTTGTTCATTCAATGTTAAGTTAGTTATTAAAAAGCTACCTATACAAGGCTTATGCCAGTTAATTTTAAGAATTCTAAAGCAAAGGACCTCTCCTGTTTTTTGAAAAATCCATGCATTCCTTTGTCAAATGCATCCCATGCTCACATGAAAAATCTCAGCATTTGGTGGCTCCCTAGAAAGTTTTCACAAACCACTTGAGGGCTGCAGTTTCCAATCTAAGAACCTCTATGTCACCAGAACCTGTTGTTCCTCAATACTTCTAATGTTAATTCCCATAATTGGAATTTGAATTATGTTTCTCCTCCTTCCTATTGCAACTCCGGACCCCACATCCTCTGCTCTCACTCTCCAGGGTAAATTCCTTGATCCCATTTCAAGACTCTCTAAACCTTTATTACTAAACTGAAAATTCCCTCAACTACCTGAAACTTTGCTTGGGAAATGCAATAAATTAAGGTGACAACAAGGACAAGTGCAGAATCCTGCACTTAGGAAGGAAGAATCCCATGCACTGCTACATACTAGGGACTGAGTGGCTAGGCAGCAGTTCTGCAAAAAAGGACCTAGGGGTTACAGTGGACGAGAAGCAGGATGTGAGTCAGCAGTGTGCCCTTGTTGCCAAGAAGGCTAATGGCATTTTGGGTTGTATAAGTAGGAGCATTGCCAGCAGATCGAGGGCCGTGATCATTCCCCTCTATTCAGCATTGGTGAGGCCTCATCTGAAGTACTGTGTCCAGTTTTGGGCCCCACACTACAAGAAGGATGTGGAAAAATTGGAAAGAGTCCAGCAGAGGGCAACTGAAATGATTAGGGGGATGGAGCACATGATTTATGAGGAGTAGCTGAGGGAACTGGGATTATTTAGTCTGCAGAAGAGAAGAATGAGGGGGGGGTTGATAGCTGCTTTCAACTACCTGAAAGGGAGTTCCAAAGAGGATGGCTCTAGACTGTTCTCAGTGGTACCAGATGTTAGAACCAGGAGTAATGGTCTCAAGTTGCAGTGGGGGAGGTTTAGGTTGGATATTAGGAAACTTCTTCACTAGGAAGGTGGTGAAGCACTGGAATGCGTTACCTAGGGAGGTGGTGGAATCTCCTTCCTTAGAGGTTTTTAAGGTCAGGCTTGACAAAGCCCTGGCTGGGATGATTTAGCTGGGGATTAGGTCCTACTCTGAGCAGGGGGTTGGACTAGATGACCTCCTGAGGTCCCTTCCAACCCTGATATTCTATGATTCTATAAACTGGAGAATAGGATTGAGAAAAAAATATTTTTCTCCCTCTTAAAAATAATGAACACTGTGTATGAGTAAGGATTCAGAAGCATGGGGACTTTAAAAAAAAAGTTTACTTTTTAAGGGATCTCTTAAACAAGTGACATTGGGAGGAGAGGAGATGGAACCAAAATGGAACCAGATCGCTGGCACTTAATATTAAAAAGGTCATAGAGCAGTTTTTAAACTAAGGGCTGAGGGAAAGCCAACATGTGCTGAAGAGCACATGGTTTAGACAGAGACATCCCTTAGGGGAGCATCTATTAATGGAGATTTTCTATGTCCTAGTAGAGAGGAGAGGATGGAAGATGATAAAATATGGGTAGGATCTGATGAGAAACAGTCAATGAAAAAGAGTCCCATTCAATTACATCATGTAATGGTAAACAGCTAACAAGTGACAAGTTCTTAAAGTGCTTATATGCAAATGTTAGAAGTCTAAATAATAAGATAGGTGAACTAGAGTGCCTCATATTAAATTAAGATATTGATATAAGCAGCATCGCAGAAACTTGGTGGAATGACGATAATCAAGGGGACACAGTAATACTAGGGTATAAAAGATATCGGCAAGTCATGCTGGTGGGGGAGTGGCACTATATATGAAAGAAAGCGTAGAATCAAATGAAGTAAAAATCTTAAATAAACCAAACTGTACCACAGAATTTCTATGGATAGTAATTCCATGCTCTAATAATAAGAATATAGCAGTAGGGATATACTACTGACCACCTGACCAGGATGGTGATAGTGACTGTGAAATGCTCAGGGACTTTATAGAGGCTATAAAATAAAAAACTCAATAATAATGGGGGATTTCAACTATCCCCATATCGACTGGGTACATGTCACCTCAGGACGGGATGCAGAGATAAAGTTTATTGACACCTTAAATGACTGCGTCTTGGAGCAGCTTGTCCTGGAACCCACAAGGGAAGAGGCAATTCTTGATTTAGTCCTAAGTAGAGCACAGGATTTGGTCCAAGAGGTGAATATAGCTGGACCACTTGGTAATAGTGACCATAATATAATTAAATTTAACATCCCCGTGGCAGGGAAAACACCACAGCAGCCCAACATGGTAGCATTTAATTTCAGAAAAGGGAACTACACAAAAATGAGGAAGTTAGTTAAAAAGAAATTAAAAAGGTACAGTGCCAAAGTGAAATCCTGCAAGCTGCATGGAAACTTTTTAATGACATCATAATAGAGGCTCAACTTAAATGGATAGCCCAAATTAAAAAACACAGTAAGAGAACCAAAAAAGTGCCACCATGGCTAAATAACAAAGTAAAAGAAGCAGTGAGAGGCAAAAAGGCATCCTTTAAAAAGTGGAAATTAAATCCTAGTGAGGAAAATAGAAAGGTGCATAAATTCTGGCAAGTGAAGTATAAAAATATGGTTAGGAAGGCCAAAAAAGAATTTGAAAAACAGCTATCCAAAGACTCAAAAACTAAAAGCAAAAACATTTTAAGTACATCAGAAGCAGGAAGCGTGCTAAACAACCAGCGTGGCCACTGGATGATCGAGATGCTAAAGAAGCCCTCAAAGACAATAAGGCCATTATGGAGAAACTAAATGAATTCTTTACTTCAGTCTTCCTGGTTGAGAATGTGAGGGAGATTCCCAAACCGGAGCAATTCTTTCTAGGTTACAAATCTAAGGAACTGTCCAAGATTGAAGTGTCATTAGAGGAGGCTTTGGAACAAATTGATAAATTAAACAGCAATAAGTCACCATTGGAATTCACCCAAGAGTTCTGAAGGCACATAAATGTTAAATTGCAGAACTAATTGTGGGTTTGTAACCTATCATTTAAATCAGCTTCTGTTCCAAATGACTGAAGGATAGCTAATGTGACACCAATTTTTAAAAAGGGCTCCAGATGTGATCCCGGCAATTACAGGTCAGTAAGTCTGACTTAAGTACCAGGCAAATTGGTTTAAACTATAATAAAGAACAGGATTGTCAGACACATAGATGAACATAATTTATTGGGGAAGAGTCAACATAGTTTTTGTAAAGGGAAATCATGCCTCACCAATCTACTAGAATTCTTTGAGGGGGTCAACAAACATGTGAACAAGGGGGATCCAGTGAATATAGTGTACTTAGATTTTCAGAAAGCCTTTGACAAGACCCTCACCAAAGGCTCTTAAGCAAAGTATGTGGTCCTGGGATAAGAGAGAAGATCCTCTCATGAACTGGTAACTGGTTAAAAGATAGGGAACAAAGGGTAGGAATAAATGGTCAGTTTTCAGAATGAAGAGAGGTAAATAGTGGTGTTCCCCAGGAGTCTGTACTGGGACCAGTCCTATTCAACATATTCATAAATGATCTGGGAAAAGGGATAAACCATGAGGTTGCAATATTTGTAGATGATATAAAACTATTCAAGATAAGTCCAAAGCAGACTGTGAAGAGCTATAAAGGGATCTCATAAAAATGGCAGATGAAATTCAGTGTTGATAAATGCAAAGTAATGCACGTTGCAAAACATAAACCCAACTATACATATAAAATGATGGGGTCTAAATTAGCTGTTACCACTCAAGAGAGAGATCTTGACATCCTTGTGGATAGTTCTCTGAAAATATCTACTCAATGTGCAGCGGCAGTCAAAAAAGCTAACAGAATGTTGGCAATCATTGAGAAAGGGATAGATAATAAGACAGAAAATATCATCTTGCCTCTATATAAATCAATGGTATGCTTACATCTTGAATACTGCATGCAGGTGGGGTTGCCCCATCTCAAAAAAGAGATGTTGGAATTAGAAAAGGTTCAGAAAAGGGCAACAAAAATTATTAGAGGTATGGAACAGCTTCCATATGAGGAGAGATTAATAAGATTGGGACTTTTCAAATTGGAAAAGAGACACGACTAAGAGGGGAAATGATAGTCGAATATAAAATACTGACTGGTGTGGAAAAAGTAAATAAGGAAGTGTTATTTACTCCTTCTCCTAACACAAGAACTAGGGGTCACCAAATGAAATTAATAGGCAGCAGGTTTAAAACAAATAAAAGGAAGTATTCCTTTACAGAATGCACAGTCAACGTGTGGAACTCTTTGCGAGAGGATGTTGTGAAGGCCTAGACTATAACAGGGTTCCAAAAAAGAACTAGGAGGACAGGTCCATCAATGGCTATTATCCAAGATTGACAGGAATGGTGTCCCTAGCCTCTGTTTGCCAGAAGCTGGGAATGGGTGACAGGGGATGGATCACTTGATGATTACCTGATCTGTTCATTCCCTCTGGGGCACCTGGCATTGGCCACTGTCAGAAGACTGGATATTGGGCTAGATGGACCTTTGGTCTGACCCAGTATGGCCATTCTTATGTTCTGATGGTGCAGATCCAATTGAGGGAGTTAGAAGTTTGCCAGTTTGACAAAGGAGCTTGTTCAAAACAGACAAAACAAAAATTTAATACATATCATAGTAGATACTAAAAGTAGCTAGCTCACACTTGCTATCACAACTGTTACAGAAGAGCTTACACTTGTACTTGTCTGTTCTCATTTTTGGGTGCCCATGTCTCCATGCACAACCCAGATAAAAACTATAACATTGTCTTCTCTCATCATTTGCGACAGGATATTGCTTTGCAGGTACTCAGATCATCTTGTTTGCTCACTTCTCTCAGTAAAGAGTAGTTAATTATAGTGGACTTTTTTCTAATATATTTTGATTTGGAAGTGATATTTTCATTTTCTGATCACACAGGGAAAAAGCATCACCTACATAAAGAGGGAGAATACAGAGGTAGTCAGCACGTAGCTCGATAGTTTGCCAAAAATCCAGCTTATGGTGCAAGGCAGAATGAGAACAACAAAGCGTGCTGACACTTCCCAGCTCAGCAGCTGCAAGAAGATATAATGGGCTTGTTCTTTTCTTATTTCCCTGTGTCCGCTACACTTTGCATTAGAACTACTTCCTTGAGACAGTCAATGGTAATCTCCATAGGTTGTTGTCATGGGACTGAGTAGCAACTAAATGAAATAGTACTGTGGTTGATCTTGTTTTAGTCCATTTAGGAACATAACCATAGTGATCAGACCATTCATCCATCTAGGCTGGCAACATGCCTGCATCTGCAGCCAGTACTTGATGTTTTAAAGAAATGACTCCACGCTATACCTAGCTAATTGTGAAATACTGTTCATGGATGGAAAACAACTCCTTCCATTACCTCTGCAGTGATTAGCCTCTATACTGAAGCATGAGATTTTAATAGCTCTGGACTAAATTCTGTGGTTCTTCATCAAGCAAAACTCGACTGAAATCAAGTTTTGCATCAATGACCTGCCAATAAATTGCACGAGTATGTAAGTAAAAACCATGTTAGTAGGAAAATTAAAATGAAAATACTAAACTCATACAGAAAGCTACCGCAAACAGTATT